>NC_044553.1:76166628-76766628 GCF_007565055.1 Rhinopithecus roxellana | reverse complement strand
TGGAAAGGAGAAGGAAAGATATAAATGTATATATCCTTGTATGTGTAAGAAAGTTTTGCAAGTCTACACAGCAGTCTGTTAATGATGGTTATATCTGAGGAATGGGATTGGAAAAACCTGAAGATGAGGAGGAAAGGAAAAATAATACATTTGAAATTTTTGGAAAGCCAAATAGAAACATCAATTAGAAATTAAACTTGGAATATTTAAATCTATACCTAGTGATTTCTAACTTGTAAGGTAGTTATAAACTTTTTTAGTTTTTATTTCTTGAAACAAAATGCTATAGGAGAAAAAAATAGTTTAAAAGTATTTGGCAACTGTCTGCAAATGTTAGTTAATATAGCATTTTTTTCCTAGAAGATGAATCATGTCATATAAATGCTGAGGTGGTTAAGTATACTTTATTAAAATATTAAAAACTAATTTGTTTTGTTAACCAAGTACTTTATTGAGTACATGTGCTGTGTAAATAGAGATTCACAGTTATCTAGCAGAGACCCTATTATATAGGCTATTAGGGGAGATAATGTAAAATTATAAGTCTAGCTAGAATAGACCTTAGAGATCTGAGTATTTAATTTAGCTGAGCTGGAAACTCAGTTAAGTGACTTGCCATAAAATAACTAGTTGGCATCAGAGTCAGGACTGATACCTTGGTTTTCAATTTCAGAATTCACTGTACCACTTTAGCAAGTTTAATGTTTTTAAGACAAAAATTTATGTTCTTTTTTTCCGCTTATATTCTCTTAATTTCAAGTTCAATCTTTTAAGTCAGTATAAATAAGTGTAATTACTTACTGACAAGGTTGGTCAGATGTGTCATTTTGCTAGGACGACCATACATCTAGTGTGCCTGAGACAGTCCCCAAGCATAATTACCAAAAAGTGTCTCCTTTCACTTTTAGTAGTATCTGGTTGTGGACAGCATATTCCATGGTCACCCCAATTGTTGCCAAGTTAGTGAATCTGGAAGATTCTACACAGTGCCAGGGTAAAGATTTTGGATTATGAATCTAAATAATTATAATGCAAGCTGTGATGAATGCCAAAGTGCTACTCATTCTAAATTGGAAGAAATAATTTCTGCTAGGTTTGACAGGCAAGGGAGGCTGAAGAACGTGGCATTTGAGCTGAGCCTAGAAGGATGGATGGGATTATAGATTAGTCAGGTTACAAGAAGATGGGAAGAGGTGTATACGCAAGAAGGCTCAAAGTGCATTTAGAGAATAGCAAGCATCTCAGTTTACCAGTGTTGAGAGAAATATGAGTGCAGGAATATACTTCTGGGAAGGTGTGCATAGACCAGATTATTTAATACCAAGTCAAAGGGTTGGAATTTGTTGACCAGTTGGAGGACTCCAGCAATTTTCAGTTATGTAGCACTTTATGAGGATTAATTTATGGAAGATGTGTTGAGTGGCTTTACAGAGGAAAATATGGAATCTGTCCTACCATTTAGGAGGATTTTGTACCAAATCAGATGTGATGTTTAAGGCCCTGGACTAGTTTATGGCAATGGAGAGAGAGAGGCTTTCTTTTTATTCCCTAATGGCTTTATATTAGTTAATTTGCATTGCTATAAAAGAATACCTAAGGATGGGTAATTTATAAAGAAAAGAGATTTATTTGGCTTCTGGTTCTGCAGGCTGTACAAGAAGCGTGGCACCAGCATCTGCTTCCAGTGAGGGCCTCAGGAAGCTTTGTAATCATGGCAGAAGGCAAAGTGGGAGCAGGCATGTCACATGGTGAGAGAGGAAGAGGTTCCAGGCTCTTTTAAACAACCAGTTCTCAAGGAAACGAATCGAGCGAGAACCCACTCGGTGCAAGAAAGACATCAGGCCATTCATGAGAGTTCTGTCCCCATGACACAAACACTCCCCACTAGGCTGCACCTCCAAATTGGAGATCAAATTTCAACATGAGATTTGGAGGGGACAAACATCCAAACGATTATCAGGCTTATACATGGTACACATTTGTTACATGTTGGTTGGATGTTTCTACAAAAGAAGATGGCACAAGATTTATGATTTATTGGATATTTAAAATAAGAAGAAAACATTGGAGTTTTACACTAATTAAAAGTAGAGAGATTCTCTGTATAAATCTGAGGATATGATCTTTGTTCTACTTAGGTTAAGGAGGTTTGTCTGCATTAATTTTGAGTTGTGCTATAATGAATGCTATGTTTTTAGATAGCTTTGAAGAGGTAGACATATAATTAAAGTATGAATAGTTTGTTTGATGTTAAACATTAATTTTCTTTGCCAAAGGTCATGGACTTTAAGACCAGAATTTCTGAGGTCCAAATAATAATTTAATGCCTCAATGATAATTTTTGGTGTTAAATAAAAGTCCTGCAGATGACCTTTCTGGACACAAATTTGAATTTAGAATTATCAAAGAGCAAGCTTGAATTTGAATTTGATGCTATTATTTTGTTACAAAGAAAGAATCTATTATGCAGTGCTAAAACACCAGAAGGAAGATAGTATGTCTGAATATCTTTTAATTGGTAGTTATGTTTAAAAGATGCTAAATTATACAATAATGTCATAGTTGGCAAAATATCATTTGAGTCTGAAAGATATCACTGACAATCTGGCTGTTATAGACTAGTTTTCATATAGTTTCCATGCTGGATCTGTGTGTTTTTCTTTTTAGGTTATAGTGTTGTTGGCAATGAGAATATCTCCCAATTGATGCATACTTAAGAGACTGCCAGAAATAAAAAGTGTAATATAATTTGATATGCATTTAGAGAAATGTTTTTCTTTGGTATTAACATTTTAAATGTTACTACTACTGCCTCATAACTGCTATAATATTGTCTTAATATTTTAGCTGTATGAGTATTTCTCATAAACACCTTTATTTACCACCAGAATTATTGCCTGAGTTTCCCCTTATATAGCATATACCTGAGCATTGTAGACCCCAAATGATAAAATAAACGTAAGAGATTTTTTGGCTAGATTCTGGTTTGGTGATGATTTTCTCCTAATTTTAGAGTTCCTCTTCATTTTACACTCTTTTACAAATTTGAGTAGTTGTAGTTTATTTTAGAATAGTTTTGTTAAAAATCTCAATTAGAGACTACTTTTTAAAATAATCTCAGGAAATAAAAACTGCTTTAATTTGGACTTCCGCATCTTAAAAACTGCTAATGCTCTTTTTCTTTCAACTACATCCTAGAAAATTGGTTATGATTAGATGTAACATAAATCACTAAGCTCATTGAAAGTCAGTTTTTCTTTTTTATTGGACTAAATGGGTAATGAGCAGAAATACCTTTCTGCTTTTTGTCTTCCTCCTTTCCTCTGGGATATGGGAATCATACTGAGGAGGCAGCATTTGGTTTAGGATGAAAGGAGAGAAGGCTATCTTTTCTCTGGGCCCACTGCTGTGGTAGGTGCGTCATTAACATCTGTCACACCTTTTTTAATGAGTGCTTTTGATGTCAGGAAAAAGTCAGATGACTTCCTTAAAATTAAAACATCTCTCTTGCATACAAGAATGGGAGGAGTATTTTGTGTTCATTTTATTTTATAACTTCCTTCAATTGTTTATATAAGTCATTTGTTGAAATCAGCAGTTCACTGCAAGGGCTGCTTATCAGAACATACACATATTTAAAACTCCCCAGTAGTGTGTTCCTATCAGATTAGTACTTCTCTGCCTTTGAGACTTGGTTCCTTAAAGGAGAAACTCCAGTGTCTGTGAGATTATTCACATGCACTTTATTCCCTTGCAGTGAAATTGTTTGAATACTCAAAATATGTAGCCTTGGCTATTTTTGTGAGTTTATGTTCACGTTGCATTTTGGCCCTAACCAGTCTCCTAGCTATTCAACCACGCTCATGGACATTTCAGATATTAGAGTAGCTTTGAATAATTTCATTTTGAAGTATGTTATTCTCTCATCACCAGGGAGACTGCATACCAAATTCATAAGCACCAACTTCAGTTAGGCTGAGACTGCTGGCAAATCCTATTAGGTTTCCCTAGTCTACTTCCTCTCCCGTCACTGTATGTCAATATTTGAAACCTTCGTGCCCCTCAAGCCTATAATTCTCTTACTTCGGCAGATGATCCCACATTTCCCATTCATTGGAATTTAAGATCTTTTTGTGATCTCATGCATGGTCAGTTTTTTTGGTGACAATTCTATGGGTGTTAAGTTTGCTGCATATTATAGTTTGTAAATATCAATTGGATTTAACTTAATTGTGTTCTTAAAATTCATTAAACCCTTACCTAATTTTTGTCTACCTTATCTGTCAGTTTCTAAGAAAATATATTTCTGAGGGGCCAGGTACGGTGGCTCACACCTGTAATCCCAGCACTTTGGGAGACCAAGGTGGGCGGATCGCTTGGGCTCAGGAGTTCGAGACCAGCTTGGGCAACATGGTGAAACCTCATCTCTATAAAAATACAAAAATTAGCCAGGTATGGTAGCACATTCCTGTAGTCCCAGCTGCTGGGGAGGCTGAGGCAGGGGAATCACTTGAACCTGGGAGGTGTAGTTTGCAGTTAGCCAAGATTGTGCCACTGCACTCCAGCCTGGGTGACAGAGCGAGACTCCATCTCAAAAAGAAAAAAATATATTTCTAAGAAAGTATGACTGCAGATTTGTTCAATTTTTTATTTCTATTCTTACTTTATATATTCAGAAGCTATGTTGTTAATGCATTAGGAATTATGATTTATCTTCCTGGTCAATTACTCCATTTCATCAAATCTAAGATACCATGCATTATAAGATACAACCTGATTGCAGAGATGTTAAAATATGGAAAAGGATCAAGAAAACATGGTATTTGTTTTATCAGCAGGAAACATTTGTGTTGTCCTAGTTAATTCTTGTTGCTTTCAATTTTGTTTTGTCTGATATTGACATTATTATACCTGCCTCTTTTTTTTTTTTTTTTTTGAGACGGAATCTCATTCTGTCACCCAGGCTGGAATACAGTGGCGCAATTTCGGCTCACTGCAGTCTCTGCCTCCTGGGGTCAAGTGATTCTCCTGCCTCAGCCTCCCAAGTAGCTGGGATTACGGGCACCCACCACCATGCCCGGCTGATTTTTGTATTTTTAGTAGAGACAGGGTTTTACAGTGTTGGTCAGGCTGGTGTCGAACTCTTGACCTCAAGTGACCCACTTGCTTCAGCCTCCCTAAATACTGGGATTACAGGCGTGAGCCACCATGCCTGTTCATGCTTTTATAATAGGATTGACTGAAATATATTTTCTATTCTTTCATTTTCAAACTTTTGGTGTCCTTTTGTTTTAAGGTTATCAACTGTAGACCACTTTATACTTACTGTCCTTATGAGTTCTGTCATCTTGATTTTTTTCTTTCTGTTTATCAAATGGATGCCTTTAAAAATTCAACATATTTAGCCTTTTTTTTTTTCTAGCAGCACTCAGGATTCATCATGATCCCTTTTCCTTCACCAAACAATTAAAAAAACTTCATCTTTTCACTGCCTTGTTTCTCATATACTGTACATTGTCCTAAACTATATTCTCTGGGCTACAATTTCTACTTTCTTGGATTCATCATTCTTTATTTCACTTGATTATATTTTATGATAAATTTCTCAGAAACAGTGAGAAGTAAATATTCAAAACTTTGTCTGTCTGAAAATATATTATTTGCCCTTATATACAGTTTCATCATCTTTTAGCATAATATTAGGAATTCAGTTTCTCATTCATGTCTTGATTTTAGATGGCTTAGTTTATTCTCGCAAAGCTTTTTTTTAAATTTGAATTTAAGGAATAAACCCCCAGTTTCATATTGTCCAGCTTGAGTGGTTTCTTTAAAGGCTTGTGTCTGTTTAGGTCCAGAAAAATCTTACGATGTATCTGTTTGATTATTGTTCTTGCTACTTACTCTGTTAGCTCCTCTTATAGTTTTGCTTTTCATGTCATCTGCTGCCCTTAAGTGTTATATCCTGGGAAAGTCCTTAGAATTACTTCTAGAATTTCCTCTTTTTTTCTTTTTGAGTTCAATGTGCTTTTCTGTCTATATTGTTAAGAAACTTTATCTTAGGATTATATTAGATTTATAGAAAAATTACGAAGATAATACAGAGAGTTCTCATATATCCTACACCATTTCCCCCTACTTTTAACTTCTTAATATGATAAATTTGTCACAAATAACCAACATTGATATATTTTTCACTTACAAAAGTTCAAACTTTATTCAGATACTCTTAGCTTTTATCTTTTTTCTGTTCCAGGATGCTATCTAGGATGCCATATTACATTTAGTCATCGTGTTTCAGTAGATTCTTCTTGACTGTAACAGTTTCTCAGACTTATCCTTGTTTTTGATCAACATATCAGTTTTGAGGAGCACTGGTGAGGTATTTTGTAGAATATTGCTCAATTAGAATTTGCCTGATATTTTCTTATGATTAGACTGGGATATGGGTTTTTGAGAGGAAGACCACAGAGGTAAAATAGTGTTCTCATCACATCACGTTGAGGGCACATGCTATCAACATGACTTATCACTGTAGATGCCATCCCTGATCACGTAGCTAAGGTAGTGTTTATCAGAGTTCTCCACCATAAAGTTACTCTTTTTTTTTTTTTTTTTTTTTTACCCTTTCCATACTCTATACTTTGGGAAAAAAATCATTATACACAGTCTACATTTAAGGATTGGAGACTTATGCTCTACCTCCTTGTGGGCTAAGTATTTACATAGACTGGTATTCTACACAAAATTGTCCATCCTTCCCCATTTACTTATTTGTTCAATCATTTGCTAATATTTTCTTAAGGATTGTTACATCTATATTCATGAGATAGATTGGTCTGAGTTTTTTGGTAATGTCTTTATCTGGTTTTGGTATTAGAATAATGTTGGCTTTCTTGGTATATTTGTGCTGCTATAACAAAATACCTTAGACTGGGTGATTTAAAAAAGACAGAAACTTAATTTCTCACAGTTCTGGAGGTTGGGAGTCTTAAGATCAAGGTGCCAGCAGATTTAGTATCTGGTAAGAGCCTGTTTACCACACTCTGTAAAAGTCTAAGTCCTTGTTTCCAAGATGGTGCCTTATTGCTCCAGCCTATATTGGGGAGGAACACTGTGTCTTCCGTGGCAAAATGGGGACCCTTCAACCTCAAACCCTTTTATAGGGGTGTTAATCTGATTTATGAGACAGAGCCCTCATGACTTAATCACCTCCCAAAAGCCACAGTTCTTCATACTGCTACACTGAGGATTAAGTTCCAGCATGAATTTTGGAGGGGACACTGTCATTCAGATCATAGCACTGGCTTTATAGAATGAGGAGATGTTCTCTCTGTTTCTGTTTTCTCAAAAAGATTGTAGACTGTTGGTATTATTTATCCTTTTAGGCTTTGGTAGAATTCACCAGTGAAACAATCTAGGCCTAGTGTGTTCTTTTTTTGAAGATCTTTAATTATTGATTACATTTGTTTAATAGACAGAGCTATTCAGGTTATCTCTTTATCCTTGTGTGAATTTTTGTGATTTGAGTCTTTTAAGAAATTGGTTGGCCTGGAGCAGTCACTTACACATGTAATCACAGCACTTTGGGAGGCTGAGGTGGGCAGATCGCCTGAGCTTAGGAGTTCAAGACCAGCCTGAGCAACAGAGCAAATTCCTGTCTTTACCAAAAATAAAGTTAAGAGAGAGAGAGGGAGAGGGAGAGGGAGCAGGAGAAGGGGAGGTGGAAGACTCGGGGGAAGAAGACAGGGAGAGGGAGAGGGAGATGGAAAGGGAAGAGGAAAGGAAAGGGAAAGGAAGTCTCTGGAGAGAGAGAGAGTAATGAAAGGGAAAAGAGAAAGGGAGTCTCTTTCATCTAAGTGGGCATAGAGTTGTTTAAAGTATTCCAATGTCTTTTTTTTTTTTTTTTTTTTTTTGAGACAGGGTCTCACTCTGTTACCCAGGCTGGAGTGCCGTATCATGATCAGGGCTCACTGCACCCTCGATTTCCTGGGCTCAGATGATCCTCCTGCCTCAGCCCCTCAAGTAGCTGGGAACACAGGTGTGTGCCACCATGCCCGGCTAATTTTTGTGTTTTTGGTAGAGACAGTTGTGCCATGTTGCCCAGGCTGGTCTCAAACTCCTGGGCTCAAGTGATCTGCCAGCCTTGGCCTCTCAAAGTTTTGGGTTTACAGGCATGCTTCTCTTATCCTTTTAATGCCCATGAAATGAGTAGTGTTAACCTGTCTTTGATATCTGATATTAGTAAATTGTGGCTTCTCTTTCTTTTTCCCTTGGTGCCTGGCTACAGGTTTATCAGTCTGTTGATCTTTATAAATAATTAACTTTTAGTTTCATTTTATTTTCTCTATTTTTCTGTGTTCAATTTCGTTTATTTCTGCTCTAATTTTTATTATTCCCCTTCTTCTGATTGCTTTAGGCTTAATTTTCTCTTCTTTCTCTAGTTTCCTAAGATATAATCTAAGTTTCATTTATTTTCATTCAGTTCAAAATATTTTCTGATTTTCTATCTAGCTCCCTCTTTAGCCCATGAGTTATTCAGATATATATTTATTTCTGAATATTTGGAGTTTTCCAGCTATATTTTTGTTACTTATTTCTAATTTAATGCTATTGTCTGAAAATACACTTTGGATGATTTCTGTTCATTTAAATGCATTAAAGTATGTTTTATGTCCCAGATGTTATCTATCTTGGTGAATTTCCACGCAAGCTTAAGAACAATGTGCATTTTGTCATTGTTGGAAAGAATATGCTATAAATGTCTATTAGATCAATTGATATAGATGACTGTTCAGATCATCTATATACTTAGTAATTTTTTTCCTTCTTGATTTATCAATTACTGACAGAAGGGTATTTAAATTCTCCAATTATTATAGTGAATTGTGCCTGTCCTCTTGTAGTTCTGTCAGTTTTGCCTTATATATTCTGGCACTTTTTTGTTGGGTGCATACATATTTAGGATTGTTATGTCTTCTTGGAAAATTGACAGCTTTATCATTATGTAATACCCTCCTTTTTCCCGATAATCTTCCTTGTTCTGAAGTCTGCTTTGTCTAGTATTAATATAGCTAATTAATATATTAATATAACAATGTAATAAAGGTATTCCATCTTTCTTTTGATTAATGATAGTAAGCTATATCATTCTCTCTCTCTTTTTTTTTTTCTTTTTTTTGAGACGGAATTTTGCTCTTGTTGTACAGGCTGGAGTGCAATGGCGCGATCTCAGCTCACCACAACCTCCAACTCCTGGGTTAAAGCGATTCTCCTGCCTCAGCCTCCTAAGTAGCTGGGATTACAGGCATGCACTACCACACCCATCTATTTTTGTATTTTTAGTAGAGACAGGGTTTCTCCATGTTGATCAGGCTGGTCTTGAACTCCCGACCTCAGGTGATCCAACCGCCTCGGCCTCCCAAATTGCTGGGGTTACAGGTGTGAGCCACTGTGCCTGGCCTCCCTTTACTTTTTTTGTAACTTTTAGTCGTATGGCTTTTTAATGAAAGGATATTTAAACCATAATCACACATGAAGATCTTCAAATTATTATATAATAGAGGTCCTCCTATTCAGAATTTTGAAGTCATTGTTTTAATCTGTAATAAAGAGCTGTTTTGAACTCAGCTGAGCCTCCTTAGATGGGGCAGAAGAGGGGCATCTGTTACCTGCTTTCAATCCATTGCCCCTTTGTCCCTTTACAAGTTACCTTACCCAGAATTGCCTGTGTTCATGGTTCTTTCATTCTAGCTATCTTTGTTTTCTACCTCCTCCTCTCTGACTTACTTTCTTCTCCTGCTAATATTTTTCCCCATTTTAAAAAATTATGGTAAAATGTACATAGCCCTAAAATTAACTATCTTAACTATTGTGTGTATTTCATTGGCATTAAGTGCATTCGTTCTGTTGCGCAGCTGTCGCTGCCATCCACCTCCAGAACTATTTCCATCTTGAAAAACTGAAACTCTGTACCCATTCAGCAAAGGCTCCTCATTATTCCCTCTTCTCTTTTACCTTCTGTTTCTATGATCAGGACTACTCTAGCCTTATATAAATAGAATCATACAGTATCTGTTTGTGACTGGCTTATTTCACTTACCATAATATCCTCAAGGTACATCCATATTGTAACATATGTTGGAATTTCCTTCCTTTTTAATTCTGAATAATATTTTGTTACATCTATATACCACATTCTTATTATCTGTTCATCCATCATTACACATTTGGATTGTTTCCACATTTCAGATATTCTGAATAATGCTGCAGTGAACATGGGTGTACAAAGATCTCTTTGAGACCCTGCTTTCAATTCTCTAGTGTATACTCAGAGTGGAATTGCTGGATCATATGATAATTCTATTCTTACTTTTGTGAGGAACTTTTATACTGTTTTCACAGTGACTGTAGCATTTTACATGCCCACCAATGGTGCAAAAGAGTTCCAGGTTTTCAGTGTCGTCCCTGAAACTTATTACTTTCATTTTTGGGGGTGTTTTTTATAGTGGCCATCCTAATGGGTATAAAGTAGTCATCCCTTTACTTTTACTCTATCTGAATCTTTATATTTAAAGTGAATTTTCTTGTAGAACAACACATAGTTTTGTCATGTTTTTTAATTTATTCTGATAATCCCTGTCATTTAATAGGTATATTTAGGCCAGTTACATTTAAAGTGATTGTTGCTGTAATCAGATTAATATCTACCATGTTTCCAACTGTTTTCTTCCTATTCATTGCATTGGTTATTGGTTTCTTTTCTCCCTCTTTTTCTGCCTTCGTCAGTTTGGAGTACTTTATATAATCTCACCTTATCTCTTCTCTCAAAAGTTTGATTATACTTCTTTTAAAAATTTTTAGTGGTTGCCCCCGGTTTTACAATATACATTTTTTTTTTATTATTATACTTTAAGTTCTAGGGTACATGTGCATAACGTGCAGGTTTGTTACATATGTATCCTTCTGCCATGTTGGTGTGCTGCACCCATCAACTCGTCGGCACCCATCAATTCGTCATTTGTATCAGGTATAACTCCCAATGCAATCCCTCCCCCCGCCCCCCTCCCCATGACAGGCCCCGATGTGTGATGTTCCCCTTCCCGAGTCCAGGTGATCTCATTGTTCAATTCCCACCTATGAGTGAGAACATGCGGTGTTTGGTTTTCTGTTCTTGTGATAGTTTGCTAAGAATGATGGTTTCCAGCTGCATCCATGTCCCTACAAAGGACGCAAACTCATCCTTTTTTATGGCTGCATAATATTCCATGGTGTATATGTGCCACATTTTCTTAATCCAGTCTGTCACAGATGGACATTTGGGTTGAACTAACCTAAGTTCTTCAGACAGCAGTATACTGCTCCATTTGTACTACAGGTATTTTATCACAGAGTATTCCCAATTCTTCCCTCCCATCCCTTGTGATAGTGCTGTCATTTATTTCACTTATCCATATGCTGTAGCTACCCAATATATTGTTTTAAACAAATTGCTTTACTATTGCTTTAAACAAATCACTACCTTTTAGGTCAATTAAGGATAAGAAAAATAAAAGATTTTATTTTACCTTTATTTTTTCCTTCTCCAACACTCTTCCTTTCTTTGTAAATCCAGGTTTCTGACCAAATCCAGGTTTCTGACCTATATCATTTTCCTTCTGCTTGAAGAACTTCTTTTAACATTTCTTGCAGGGCAAATTATCTGGTGATTAATTCTCCTCACTTTTGTTTGTCTGAGAAAGTCTTTATTTCCCATTAATCTTTGAAGTGGTTTTGCTGGACATAGAATTTAAGGTTGGTGGGTTTTTTTTTTTTTCCCCAGTTCTTTGAATATTTCACTACACTTATCTGGCTTTTGACATGCTCTCCACTGTAATTCTTATCATTATTACTCTGCAGGTAGGGTGGTTTTTTTACTCTGCTGTGTTTCAAGATTTTCGCTTTGTCTTTGGCTCTATGCAGTTTGGGTATGATGTGCTTAGGTGTATGTAGATTTTTTAAATACTTATTGTGCTTGTTATCCTCTCAGCTTCTTGGATCTGTGGTTAGGTGTTTGTCATTAATTTTGGAAAATTCTCGCTTTATTCTCTCTTCTCTGATATTCCAATTCGATGTATATTCCACTTTTTGATAATGCCCCATGGTTTTGGATATTCTGTTTTTTCATCCTTTTTTCTCTTTGCATTTTAGTGTAGGAAGTTTCTACTGGCTGTCCTCAATTGACTCATTCTTGCCACACCCATGTTAAATCTACTGATGAGCCCATCAAAGGCGTGCTTCATTTTTTCTTTGTAGAATTCCTTTTGATTCTTTTTTACGGTTCTGTCTCTGTGCTTACTAGTCTCTTCTTGCATGTTACCTACTTATTTTCATTACAGGCCTTAGCCTTCCAGTCATAGTGATTTCAAATACCCTGGTGATAATTCCAACATCTTTGATTTTTTCTGACGATTGTTTAGTTTCTTCAGACTGGGGTTTTCCTTGTTTGGGGCATGAAAATATTATAATTTCTTGTTGAAAACTTGGTATCTTGTATGCAGTAATAAGAACTGAGATAAATAGGCCTTTAGTGTGAGGATTTATGTTAATCCAGCTAGAAGTTGGGTTGTGTGTTTAGTGTTTGTCGTAGCTATAGGTATCAGAGACTTGAAGCTTCTTTAGCGTGCTTGATTTTTTGTCTCTACTCTTGACTTCGGAACTTTCCTAAGTATTACTCCTCAGAGAGAGCCTTTTTCTTGCAGTTCTTTCAGCTAACAGTTGTTTCCACCATTATTCTTGAGTGCTGTTTGTATAGTGTTAAGATGTGGGGGAGAAGGACATGCTATGATCTTTGATTAAGTCTCAGGTTTTCAGGGGGTTTGTCTTATGGTTGTGACCTTCACAAGTGTTTCTCCAGTGGTACAGCTTTCTCCCTGCTGTTCCCTATTCCCTTTCCCATCTGTAGTGTTCCCAATCTATTTCCTGAAGTCCCTGTCCCCTGTTAACTATGGGTTGTTGTATTCTCTTCTAACCCCCACCTAGGTCAAACAGGAAAGCTGAAGAAAATTGGAGGGGCAAGGAATTTCTTTTTTTTTTTTTTTTTTTTTTGAAACGGAGTCTCGCTCTGTCACCCAGGCTGAAGTGCAGTGGCCGGATCTCAGCTCACTGCAAGCTCCGCCTCCCGGGTTTACGCCATTCTCCTGCCTCAGCTTCCCAAGTAGCTGGGACTACAGGCACCCGCCACCTCGCCTAGCTAGTTTTTTGTATTTTTTAGTAGAGATGGGGTTTCGCCGTGTTAGCCAGGATGGTCTCGATCTCCTGACCTCGTGATCTGCCCGTCTCGGCCTCCCAAAGTGCTGGGATTACAGGTTTGAGCCACCGCGCCCGGCAGGAATTTCTTTCTTCTAGCTGGGATGAGCTTTCACAGTTATTCTCTGGAACAGGTTCTGGGCATGTTTCATGATGGTTACTCTTCCTCTTCCCCTGCCAGAGACAGGAGGGAATCTTCTGGAATCCTCGTGATGACAACCTGGTAGAATTCCTGGAGGGAATGCCCACAGAAATATAGTCACCCCTAAGACTGTGGCCCCCAGGATTTTCTCATTCTCATGCTAGTCCACACTCAACCTCCAGCAATTTATCAAGATTACCTTTTAAGTGTTCCTACCAGTTTATGTCTCCCATGGCTTCCGCTTTGTGTAAGCAAATCTTGGTTGCTGTATGTCTCTGAATGCACCTGTCTCTACAGTTTGGGGTGGTGATTTGCTCTGCAATCTCATTTCTCTAGTGAGTCCAAGAAAAGTCATTCATTTTCAATTTGTGCAGCTTTTTCTTATTGTAAGAATGAAAATGATGATTTTCAAGCTATTTACATGCCACGATTGAAACTGGACATCTCTTCTGCCTGTATTTTTAATTTTCAAGATCTGTAAACTTTTTTTTTTAAATCAGAGCCTTATTCTGTAGCCCAAGCTGGAGTGCAGTGGTACAATCTCGGCTTACTGCAACCTCTGCCTTCCCAGGCTCAAGCGATTCTCATACCTCAGCCTCTCGAGTAGCTGGGCTACCAGCGTGTGCCACAATGCCCAGCTAATTTTTTGTATTTTAGTAGAGACGGGGTTTTACCATGTTGCCCAGGGTGATCTTGAACTCCTGAGCTCAGACGATCTGCCCACCTCAGCCTCCCAAAGTGCTAGGATTACAGGCGTGAGCCACCCCACCTGGCCTGTAAACATTAAAGTTTTCTCCTGTTTCCTTATTTGCTGTTTCCTTTATTATTTCTCTTGTTGAATTTTATCCCTCTCTTTTACTGTGTTAATTCTAGATGGTTTAGCTTTCTATACATATTTGCCTTTGATTATCCCTATTTAGGTTGTTGATAGGTTGTTGACCTATCACAAGTTTATTCATAAAAGTTTGTCATAAGCACTGTTTTTGGGGAAGGAGGTTTAAGGTTTTGTCCCAAGAATAAAACTAGGGTAACATGTGGCTCAATAGGAGCAGAAGAAGAAACGTCTTTGGCTCAGACTATCCAAAGGTAGTTTTCTTTTTGTTTTTGTTTTAATTACTCATGTGTTTTCCCGTGTCCTTTACTCTATGGAATATCTCTGGTCTTGCTTATCTGCTCATCTGAAAACTGTTTTTTCCTCTGCCAAATTTGGCTGTAGATTTTCTCTATTCTTTTGTTTTCACCAAACCACTTCCTATCGTTTAAGAATTCTTCAACTTTTTAATTTTAAGAATGGCATTTTCATTTTTCTTTTTTTTTTGTGTGTGTGTGTGTATATGTGTTTGCATGCATGCCTGTGTGTGTGTATGTGTGTGTGTGTGTGTATGTGTGTTTTTAAAGAGACAGGGTTTCACTTTGTTGCCCAGGCTGGAGTGTAGTGAAGTGATCATAGCTCATTGCAGCTTTGAATTCTGTGCTCAAGCAACGATCCCCCGATCTCAGCTTCCTGAGTAGGTGGGACTACAGGTGCACACCACCACACCCAGTGACATCTCTTGTTATACAAGTAGTTGTTTCTGTAATTTTAAGAGATTTTGGTTGGAAAGGAAGGTAGACAAGTATGGCTCAATCCAGCTTGATCCAATCACATTCACTTTCAATTAATGAATAGATGTGTTACTATTAATAGTGGTAAGTTGATATTAATTGAGCATTTACTTTATGCCAGGAAACATGATAAATGCTTTAAATATATTTTAATCATTACATCAACACAGTAAAGTAGATGTTGTTACTATTTGTATATATGTTTAAGAAAATGGAAACTTAAAAACATTAAATAATCTACACAGCACCACACAGCTAATATATCTGTTGGAGCTGGGATATGAACCCAGATTTATCCCAGCAAACTCAATTAACCTCAGTTCCTCACTCACCTTAAACTTCATCCCTCAAGTTGATTTGCTCATAAGATGCCTCTCTTCTACCAGGCCAAATCCTGTGTATCATTCAAGGCCCAGTTTTAAATGCCACCTCAGCACCAGTGTTCTGGGCAATATTCCAGCAGAAAGAAAACTCTTAACTTTTAATTTAATTTTACATTTATTTGACCTCTTGTCTAGCACTTTCTACTTTATATATAATACAGTCATTTGACACATAGTTTCATCCCTACTTCACAATGAGATCACTAGGAAAAGGATTTGTGTCTTTTCTCAGTGTCCTTTGTGTCAGTTATTTTTACAATTCCCAGCATTCCCCAGCATGTACCATTTTAATAAATATTATTAAGTAATTATAAGTATATTTATTTAGTTTAACTTCTGACTTTAATTTATAAATGCATCCTTTTTGGCTCATTATAAATATTTGCATGAATTTTATTTAAATATGATTAAGGGATCTTGAGCATATTTGTTTTAAACCTGCCTTTGGGATTAATATTTATGAATATCCAGGAAATGGCAAATAGTTTTGGAACTAATTAGATAGAGGCTTCTCATTATACTTACATCAATAAAGATATCTGAATATGTATGAAAATTTCAAGGAGATTCAGGATATTTGGGAGCCATTTGCATACTAACTAAACATTTTGATTTTTCCTTCTAGAAGTTAAATAATATGGATTATAATATGGAAGGTGATTCTCAAATTAAAAGTAGGCATCAAATAAATCATTGCTTTTGTCACATAAACCTTGAAGGAAAATATCATATCTGTCAAGTCTTAAAATTCATGTCAGAATTTCACAAAGCAATTGATCATACGGTATCTTTCTTTTAAATAGTACGTAGCAAAGAAGTTTGTGCCATTTCAAATAAGTGACATGTCAGACATGGAGTCCCTGAGATTTATTAGCAAGACCATTTTGTTCTGTTTCAGAAAGAATTTTGGAATTACAAATTTTACCTGTACAGTGGCTATCTTTACAGTAATCCTTACCATTTTCTAGTGATAGGGTATTCTTTCTTACAAGACATCCCATTCTACTGTTTAGTAGAACTTTATGTTTTTAAAAAACTGTTCCGTATTTTAAATTAAAGTCTTCCTGTTTTCTAAAGCTTATTTCTTACCTACACTTTGAACTTATAGAATCTATAAAAATCTTAAGATTAGCTGGGTGTGGTGACTCAAACGCCTGTAATCCCAGCACTTTGGGAGGCGGAGGCAGCTAGATCAATTGAGCCCAGGATTTCGAGACCAACCTAGGCAACATGGTGAAATGCCGTCTATACAAAAAACACAAAAACTAGTTGGACATTGTGGCATGCACCTGTAGTCCCAGCTACTCAGAAGGCTGAGGTGGGAGGATCACCCAAGCCCAGGAGGTCAAGGCTGCAGTGAGCTGTGATCTCACCACTGCGCTCCAGCCTGGGTGAAAGAGTGAGACCCTGTCTCAAAAATAAAATAAAAACAAAAACACAAAACCTTTAGATTTTCATGCTAACTCCCATGAGAGCAGTTGTGAAGCATAATGGGATAGGGCATAGGGAGTGGGGATGTAGTTCTTTCTCTGAGTCTCCTGAGAGCAGATGTTTATAAACTAGATTGTGACTGGATAAGTGGATGCTAATTCTGAATTATCACCAATGTGTAGTAGTGTTCCTCTGCTTTAGTTTTCTTTTATTCATTATCATTATATTTTAAATTTGGAAAAAGTGATGAATTGTATTAGTTTGGGAAGGGAAGAATATGTCTTTTCTTATACTTCTCACTTATGAGCTTCATGAAATATGACCAGTCTGTTGAGAGACACCATTGGGAACAACCTGTGTTACAGCCTGAACTCATTGTATCTGCCACGTATTTTTCAGTGGCTCCTTTAGATGACAGATTACTCTCAGGAGCAAATAATATGCAGCTCTTCTCACATTTTGTTAGTGTTTTTATTTTTAATAAATGCTATGATTAATAGCCTAGTGTTATTGTTGTTTCCCCATTGAGTGTAAATGCTTCATCTGAATGTCTTTAATCTGAAGGAACAGTTGTTTTATTGGACTCTTGTTATTTTTCTGTGCTTCTCAAAGTTTTCTGATTGCTTTCTCTGAGCTCTTTGCAATGGGGAAAATGAACTCTGTCAGAATCATGGAGTACGACTCAGTAGAAAATTTTTGAGGATGAATACTGAGATACTTGAATATTCAATACATACATTTTTATAATTTCAGAATGGTAGAAACACCCATTAGCAATTTTGATTGACTGTCTAGTGGCAATTATAAAAGTAGCTTGGCCAGGCACGGTTGTTCATACCTGTAACTCCACACTTTGGGAGGCCAAGGCAGGTGGATCTTCGGAGGTCAGGAATTCAAGACCAGCCTGGCCAACATGGTGAAACCCCGTCACTACTAAAAAAAAAAAATACAAAAATTAAGCCAGGTGTGGGTGGCGGGCACCTCCCAGCTACTTGGGAGGTTGGGGCAAGAGAATTGGATGAACCCAGGAGGCCAAGGTTGCGGGGAGCTGAGATCACGCCATTGCACTCCAGCCTGGGCCACAAGAGCGAAACTCTGTCTAAAAAAAAAAAAAAAAAAAAAAGTAGCCTATGTCTGGCCTACTGGTATTGTGATGACATTGCCGTATAGATGCTATCTGAAGTGCCATGTGCTTTCAATAAGTCTTTCTGTTGTTGTTTGCAAATCAGAGTTAAAGTATAAAACAAGACAAGAGGTGGAGACAAAAGGACTATTGAAAAGTTGAGAAATTGTGAACTGAGGTTTTACAAGAATATGGTGCCCACTTACCAAGAGGACAGCTCTTTTTGTTATTTTTGACCTTGAAGTGGTGATACCCTTTAGCCTAGTCATTTCTACATTTACTTCCAGGAGCCTGGCTGTGATTAGAAGTGTTTCCTGTAGCCATAGAACAATTTTCCTTTTGTTCAAGAATCCAGAAGGCAAGTTGGGCCTCATTGGCACCAATCGTCAAGGACTTCATTGGCCCTAACCAGAGGCCAGCTAAATTGTCAAATTGGAAATTAAGAACTTTATATGAATTCAAAGCCACTGATAAGAAAGCTTGAAGGCTTATCTTGTGAAACTGAGTGTTGAATGCATAAACTTTTATTTGAAAAAGCAAATAACTTGGGTGGAACTTCTACAAATTAGAGCAAAATAATTTAGGATTTATTTGGAGGTTTAATAGCTTGTTAGGTGTAGCCTTGAATATGTAGCATAACATGCATTTATATTATATACTCACAAACATTCTGGTCTTTTTGGTTAATAAGAGTATTACTTTTACTGGCTCTTAGATTGTTTCAGAGGAATTACAGCTGTCTAGTTTTGTATAGTCAAGTCTTTATTTTCATGTAAACTAAGTAAGTTCTGTTTAGAAAGTCAGCCCCAGAGGATTTATTTATGCACTATATAAGCTCATGTTTTAAGGTTCTCCATATCCCCAAAATTAACATTTTTGTTTGTAAGGGTTCTGTTAGTTTTTATTTAGTCGTTGAAGAAACATTTATTGAATGTATAGTAATATTAGCTTCTAAACGAATATTTAAAATGAATGTAATAACATAAAAATACATAAACATTTTTTACCATGACCAGAGCTTAGAAATACTTTAAATACAGCATTTTTTAAAAGTACAGTGGTACTTCTTTGAAAGAGGTTGTCTGATAATTATTGTAATATCTTGAAAGCACTTGGACCTTACTTCTGGCCATGACAGAGTAACTAGTACTGGACTAGCCCTCTTGCTGTAAACAGCTAGAAAATTAGACAAAATATATGAAATACATGTTTGTAGACATTTGAAAACGTGCAGAACCATGATCCCTATGACTCAGGAAAACAAATGGAATGAGCCCCATAATTGCCCTCCCAGCTTTCTGCTTGGAGCCACTTTTCTGTAGCATAGGATGCCCCATTTATGAACAGGCAGAGGGGAGCAGAAAGCCCAGGAGTCTCAGTGAGACTGAGATCAGAGTTTAGGTCTAGAAAAGTAGGTGGGGCCGGACACGGTGGCTCACGCCTGTAATCCCAGCACTTTGGGAGGCTGAGGCCGGCGGATAACAAGGTCAAGAGATCAAGACCATCCTGGCCAACATGGTGAAACCCCGTCTCTACTAAAAATACAAAAATTAGCCAGGCGTGGTGGTGCATGCCTGTATTCCCAGCTACTCGGGAGGTTGAGGCAGGAGAATCACTTGAACCAGGGAGTCAGAGGCTGCAGTGAGCCAAGATCACACCACTGCACTCCAGCCTGGCGACAGAGCCAGACTCCATCTCAAAAAAGAAAAAGAAAGTAAAAGTAAGCGAAATTTGTGCAGCAGGCTACTGGGGAGAAGAGAAATATGCAAAGAAGCAGCTCAAGAAAGCTGTATTGGGTTCCCCTTGAGTCTTTGGGGTCTCAAGTTGCATTTAGTCTCCTTCAGTTTGCAATAGTTATTCAGTCTTTCCCTGTCTGCCATACCCTTGACACTTTTGAAAAGTATTGGTCAGGTATTTTGTACAGTGTTCTCAGTATGGATTTGTCTGATACTTTTTTGTGATTACATTGAGGTTATGGAATTTTTTTTTTTTTTTTTTGGAGGAATACCACAGAAGTGATGTACCCTTTTCAGTACATTCATATCGGGGTACGTGGTATCAGCATGTCCCGTTATTTGGTAACGTTAACACTGATCATGTGGTTAAGGTGGTTTTTGCCAGTCGTCTTCTCCCTGCAGTCATCTCTGAGCCCAGAGCCTCTCTGATTTAGTTTCTCCTGAGTGTAAATCTCCTGTTGCCAAGGGTGAGGGATTTGGAGATTTGAAGCTCCTCTTACAGGAGCTTTCAAATAATTCCTCCATCCCCCATATCATCCTTTCCTCCTGAAGTGCCGCTGTTTCCTGAAGGTCAGTTGGCTTGAGTCTAACCTGTCTGTCCCTTTGGAGGTACTTAGATTGACTCTTCCCCATGAAATAATTTACTTTGCTTCTATCCACCTTCTTCTTTCATATATTATGGATTAGGATTACAACCCAAAATATCTCTCAGTTTTATCAGAAATGGAGTTTGTGGTCCTGTTTCTTATCTTATTTGTTGTTTGGGAGTATTTATGAAGTGGTGGACCCAGAAATGTATTTGACCTTCCATCCTAAAACTGAAGGTAAAAATACCTTTTTCAGAAGACAGTATTTGGCATCATTTCTCAAGCATTCAAATGCAAATTTTTGACTCAGCATTTCCACTTCTAGCAATTTGTCTTATAGAATATTTACATATGGACCCCAAAGATAACACGTATAGGAAAGTTTATAGAAGCATTGCTTATAGTAGCAAAAAAAGTAATGGAAACAGCCCAAAAGAAAGGAACAATAAGGGAATGATTAAATAAGTTGTAGTATATCTATATTGTGGAATACTATTCAGCAATTAGTAATAATGAGGTTTGTCTTTATGTACTGATAAGGGAACCTCCTAAAGACATTACATCATATAGCAGTTTATAAAACAACATGTTTGGTATCATTTCATTCCCATATTTATATATATATATGTAAGTGTATCATTGAAATGAAAAATACTTGAAAGAATGTGCACCAAACTATTAATAGCAGTGTTTTGGAGGTGATGAAAAGGGAAACCATAATCTTTGTATACTTCTTAAACTTTGTATACTTCTGTACCCTATGTATTATTTTTATAGCAAGCATATTGCATTTTGATTTTTCAATGAAAAGATGAAATAGACTACCTACAGCAGTAGTTGAGCAACCGCTGGAGGTTTTCAGGCATGGGCTTTTTTTTTTTTTTTTTTTTTGGTTGAATTTGAATGGCATTCCTGCATTGGTCATTTCTTGGATTTCTCTGTAGCATTTATTTATTTTCATTTTTCCATAAGTTATTAGGGTACAGGTGGTATTTGGTTACATAAGTTCTTTAGTGGTGATCTGTGAGATTTTGATTCACCCATCACCTGAGCAGTATACAATGCACAATACCTATTTGTAGTCTTTTGTCCCTCGCCCCCTTCTCACCATTCTCCCCAAGTCCCCAATGTCCATATCATTCTTATGCCTTTGCGTCCTCATAGCTTAGCTCCCACATATCGGTGAGAACATTTGATGTTTCGTTTTCCATTCCTGAGTTACTTCACTTAGAATAATAGTCTCCAGTCTCATCCAGGTCGCTGCAAATGCTGTTAATGCATTCCTTTCTATAGCCGAGTAGTATTCCACAGTATAAATATATCATAGTTTCTGTATCCACCCATTGAGTGATGGGCATTTGGGTTGGTTCCACAGTTTTACAGTTGCGAATTGTGCTGCTATAAACGAGCATGTCAAGTATCTTTTTCTTATAATGACTTATTTTCCTCTGGGTAGATACCCAGTAGTGGGATTGCTGGATCAAATGGTAGTTCTACTTTTAATTCTTCAAGGAATCTCCATACTGTTTTCCATAGTGGTTGTACTAGTTTACATTCCCACCTGCAGTATAGAAATGTTCCCTGTTGACCGCATCCATCACAACATCTACTGTTTTTTGATTTTTTGATTATGGCCATTCTTGCAGGAGTAAAGTGGTAGTGCATTGCGGTTTTGATTTGCATTTTCCTGATCATTAGTGACGTTGAGCATTTTTTCGTATGTTTGTTGGCCATTTGTTTATCTTCATTTGAGAATTGTCTATTCATATCCTTAGCCCAGTTTTTGATGGGATTGTTTTTGTTTTCTTACTGATTTGTTTGCGTTCGTTGTAGATTCTGGATATTAATCCTTTGTCAGATGTATAGATTGTGAAGCTTTTCTCCCACTCTGTGGGTTGTCTGTTTAGTCTGCTGTTACTTTTGCTGTGCAAAAGCTCTTTAGTTTAATTAAGTTCCAACTATTTATTTTTGTTTTTATTACATTTGCATTTGGGTTCTTGGTCATGAAATCCTTGCCTAAGCCAATGTCTAGGAGGGTTTTTCCAATGTTATCTTCTAGAATTTTTATAGTTTCAGGTCATAGATTTAAGTCCTTAATCCATCTTGAGTTGATTTTCACATAAGGTAAGAGATGAGGATCCAGTTTCATTCTTCTACATGTGGCTAGCCAGTTATCCCAGCACCATTTGTTGAAAAGAATGTCTTTTCCCCACTTTATGTTTTTGTTTGCTTTGTCAAAGATCAGTTGGCTGTAAGTATTTGGGTTTGTTTCCAGGTTCTCTATTCTGTTCCATTGGTCTGTGTGCCTATTTTTATACCAGTACCATGCTGTTTTGGTGACTATGGCCTTATAGTATAGTTTGAAATCAGGTAGTGTGATGTCTCCAGATTTGTTCTTTTTGCTTAGTCTTGCTTTGGCCATGTGGGCTTGTTTGTTTCATACGAATTTTAGAAGTGTTTTTTCTAATTCTGTGAAGAATGATGGTGGTATTTTGATGAGGATTGCACTGAATTTGTAGATTGCTTTTGGCAATATGCTCATTTTTACAATATTGATTCTACCCATCCATGAGCATGGGCTGTTTTTCCATTTGTTTGTGTTGTCTGTGATTTATTTCAGCAGTGTTTTGCAGTTTTCCTTGTAGAGGTCTTTCACTTCCTTGGTTAGGTAAATTCCAAAGTATTTTGAGTTTTTTTGCAGCTATTATAAAAGGGGTTGAGTTCTTGATTTGATTCTCCGCTTGGTTGCTGTTGATCTATAGAAGAGCTATTGATTTGTGTACATTAATCTTGTATCCGTGGCTGGGCGCGGTGGCTCACACCTGCAATCCCAGCACTTTGGGAGACCAAGGCGGGTGGATCACAAGGTCAGGAGATCGAGACCATCCTGGCTAACATGGTGAAACCCTGTTTCTACTAAAAAATAAAAAATTAAAAAAATTAGCTGGGCATGGTGGTGGGCGCTTACAGTCCCAGCTACTCAGGAGACTGAGGCAGGAGAATGGCATGAACCCGGGAGGTGGAGCTTGCAGTGAGCCGAGATCACACCACTGCATTCCAGCCTGGGCGACAGAGCAAGACTCCATCTCAAAAAAAAAAAAAAAAAATCTTGCATCCAGAAACGTTAATGAATTCTTTTATCAATTCTAGGAGCGTTCTGGAGGAGTCTTTAGGGTTTTTCAAGGTTAACGATCATATCGTCAGCAAACAGTGACAGTTTGACTTCCTCTTTACCTATTTGGATGCCCTTTATGTCTTTCTCTTGTCTGATTTCTCTGGCTAGAACTTCCAGTACTATGTTGAAGAGAAGTGGTGAGAGTGGACATTCTTGTTGTGTTCCTGTTCTCAGAGGGAATGCTTTCAGCTTTTCCCCATTCAGTATTATATTGGCTGTGGGTTTGTCACAAATGGCTTTTATTACATTGAAGTATGTCCCTTGTATGCTGATTTGCTGCTGAGAGTTTTAATCATAAAGGGATACTGGATTTTGTCAAATGCTTTTTCTGCATCTATTTGAGATGATCACATAATTTTTGTTTTTAAATCTGTTTATGTGGTTTATCACATTTAGTTGACTTGCGTATGTTAAACCATCTCTGCATCCCTAGTATGAAACACGCTTGATCATGGTGGATTATCTTTTTGATATATTGTTGGATTTGGTTAGCTAGTATTTTGTTAAGGATTTTAGCATCTATGCTCGTCAAGGATATTAGTCTGTAGTTTTCTTTTTTGGTTATGCCCTTCCCTGGCTTTGGGATTAGGGTGATGTTGGTTTCATAGAATGAATTAGGGAGGGTTTCCTCTTTCTCTGTATTGTGGAATAGTGTCAAAAGGATTGGTACCAATTCTTCTTTGAATGTCTGATAGAATTCTGCTGTGAATCTGTCTTGTCCTGGACTTTTTGTTGTCGGTAATTTTTAAACTACCATTTCAGTCTCGCTGCTTGTTACTGGTCTGTTCAGGGTATCTAATTCCTGATGAAAGCTAGGAGGGTTATATTTTTCCAGGAATTTATGCCTCCCTTCTAGGTTTTCTAGTTTATGTGCATAAAGGTGTTCATAGTAGTCTTGAATGATCTTTTGTATTTCAATGATGTCAGTTTTAATATCTCCTGTTTCATTTCTTAATGAGATTATTTGGATTTTCTCTCTTTTTTGGGGGGGGGGAATAGCAGATATTTTATTAATATAAACTATTTTTTTTATTATTATACTTTAAGTTCTAGGGTACATGTGCATAGCGTGCAGGTTTGTTACATATGTATACTTGTGCCATGTTGGTGTGCTGCACCCATCAACTCGTCAGCACCCATCAATTCATCATTTATATCAGGTATAACTCCCAATGCAATCCCTCCCCCCTCCCCCCTCCCCATGATAGCCCCGATGTGTGATGTTCCCCTTCCCGAGTCCAAGTGATCTCATTGTTCAGTTCCCACCTATGAGTGAGAACATGCGGTGTTTGGTTTTCTGTTCTTGTGATAGTTTGCTAAGAATGATGGTTTCCAGCTGCATCCATGTCCCTACAAAGGACACAAACTCATCCTTTTTTATGGCTGCATAATATTCCATGGTGTATATGTGCCACATTTTCTTAATCCAGTCTGTCACAGATGGACATTTGGGTTGATTCCAAGTCTTTGCTATTGTGAATAGTGCCGCAATAAACATACGTGTGCATGTGTCTTTATAGCAGCATGATTTATAATCCTTTGGGTATATACCCAGTAGTGGGATGGCTGGGTCATATGGTACATCTAGTTCTAGATCCTTGAGGAATTGCCATACTGTTTTCCATAATGGTTGAACTAGTTTACAATCCCACCAACAGTGTACAAGTGTTCCTATTTCTCCACATCCTCTCCAGCACCTGTTGTTTCCTGACTTTTGAATGATTGCCATTCTAACTGGTGTGAGATGGTATCTCATTGTGGTTTTGATTTGCATTTCTCTGATGGCGAGTGATGATGAGCATTTTTTCATGTGTCTGTTGGCTGCATGAATGTCTTCTTTTGAGAAATGTCTGTTCATATCCTTTGCCCACTTTTTGATGGGGTGGTTTGTTTTTTTCTTGTATATTTGTTTGAGTTCTTTGTAGATTCTGGATATTAGCCCTTTGTCAGATGGAGTAGATTACAAAAATTTTCTCCCATTCTGTAGGTTGCCTGCTCACTCTGATGGTAGTTTCTTTTGCTGTGCAGAAGCTCTTTAGTTTAATTAGATCCCATTTGTCGATTTTGGCTTTTGCTGCCGTTGCTTTTGGTGTTTTAGACATGAAGTCCTTGCCCATGCCTATGTCCTGAATGGTACTACCTAGGTTTTCTTCTAGGGTTTTTATGGTATTAGGTCTAACATTTAAGTCTCTAATCCACCTTGAATTAATCTTCGTATAAGGAGTAAGGAAAGGATCCAGTTTCAGCTTTCTACTTATGGCTAGCCAATTTTCCCAGCACCATTTATTAAATAGGAAATCCTTTCCCCATTTCTTGTTTCTCTCAGGTTTGTCAAAGATCAGATGGCTGTAGATGTGTGGTATTATTTCTGAGGACTCTGTTCTGTTCCATTGGTCTATAGCTCTGTTTTGGTACCAGTACCATGCTGTTTTGGTTACTGTAGCCTTGTAGTATAGTTTGAAGTCAGGTAGCGTGACGCCTCCAGCTTTGTCCTTTTGACTTAGGATTGTCTTGGCAATGCGGGCTCTTTTTTGGTTCCGTATGAACTTTAAAGCAGTTTTTTCCAATTCTGTGAAGAAACTCATTGGTAGCTTGATGGGGATGGCATTGAATCTATAAATAACCTTGGGCAGTATGGCCATTTTCGCGATATTGATTCTTCCTATCCATGAGCATGGTATGTTCTTCCATTTGTTTGTGTCCTCTTTGATTTCACTGAGCAGTGGTTTGTAGTTCTCCTTGAAGAGGTCCTTGACATCCCTTGTAAGTTGGATTCCTAGGTATTTTATTCTCTTTGAAGCAATTGTGAATGGAAGTTCATTCATGATTTGGCTCTCTGTTTGTCTGTTACTGGTGTATAAGAATGCTTGTGATTTTTGCACATTAATTTTGTATCCTGAGACTTTGCTGAAGTTGCTTATCAGCTTAAGGAGATTTTGGGCTGAGACAATGGGGTTTTCTAAATATATAATCATGTCATCTGCAAACAGGGACAATTTGACTTCTTCTTTTCCTAACTGAATACCCTTGATTTCTTTCTCTTGCCTGATTGCCCTAGCCAGAGCTTCCAACACTATGTTGAATAGGAGTGGTGAGAGAGGGCATCCCTGTCTTGTGCCAGTTTTCAAAGGGAATTTTTCCAGTTTTTGCCCATTCAGTATGATATTAGCTGTGGGTTTGTCATAAATAGCTCTTATTATTTTGAGGTACGTTCCATCAATACCGAATTTATTGAGCGTTTTTAGCATGAAGGGCTGTTGAATTTTGTCAAAAGCCTTTTCTGCATCTATTGAGATAATCATGTGGTTCTTGTCTTTGGTTCTGTTTATATGCTGGATTACGTTTATTGATTTGCGAATGTTGAACCAGCCTTGCATCCCAGGGATGAAGCCCACTTGATCATGGTGGATAAGGGTTTTGATGTGCTGCTGAATCCGGTTTGCCAGTATTTTATTGAGGATTTTTGCATCGATGTTCATCAGGGATATTGGTCTAAAATTCTCTTTTTTTGTTGTGTCTCTGCCAGGCTTTGGTATCAGGATGATGTTGGCCTCATAAAATGAGTTAGGGAGGATTCCCTCTTTTTCTATTGATTGGAATAGTTTCAGAAGGAATGGTACCAGCTCCTCCTTGTACCTCTGGTAGAATTCAGCTGTGAATCCATCTGGTCCTGGACTTTTTTTGGTGGGTAGGCTATTAATTATTGCCTCAATTTCAGAGCCTGCTATTGGTCTATTCAGGGATTCAACTTCTTCCTGGTTTAGTCTTGGAAGAGTGTAAGTGTCCAGGAAATTATCCGTTTCTTCTAGATTTTCTAGTTTATTTGCGTAGAGGTGTTTATAGTATTCTCTGATGGTAGTTTGTATTTCTGTGGGGTCGGTGGTGATATCCCCTTTATCATTTTTTATTGCGTCTATTTCATTCCTCTCTCTTTTTTTCTTTATTAGTCTTGCTAGCAGTCTGTCAATTTTGTTGATCTTTTCAAAAAACCAACTCCTGGATTCATTGATTTTTTGGAGGGTTTTTTGTGTCTCTATCTCCTTCAGTTCCGCTCTGATCTTAGTTATTTCTTGCCTTCTGCTAGCTTTTGAATGTGTTTGCTCTTGCCTCTCTAGTTCTTTTAATTGTGATGTTAGAGTGTCAATTTTAGATCTTTCCAGCTTTCTCTTGTGGGCATTTAGTGCTATAAATTTCCCTCTACACACTGCTTTAAATGTGTCCCAGAGGTTCTGGTATGTTGTATCTTTGTTCTCATTGGTTTCAAAGAACATCTTTATTTCTGCCTTCATTTCGTTATGTACCCAGAAGTCATTCAGGAGCAGGTTGTTCAGTTTCCATGTAGTTGAGCGGTTTTGATTGAGTTTCTTAGTCCTGAGTTCTAGTTTGATTGCACTGTGGTCTGAGAGACAATTTGTTATAATTTCTGTTCTTTTACATTTGCTGAGGAGTGCTTTACTTCCAACTATGTGGTCAATTTTGGAGTAAGTGTGATGTGGTGCTGAGAAGAATGTATATTCTGTTGATTTGGGGTGGAGAGTTCTATAGATGTCTATTAGGTCCGCTTGGTGCAGAGATGAGTTCAATTCCTGGATATCCTTGTTAACTTTCTGTCTCGTTGATCTGTCTAATGTTGACAGTGGAGTGGTGAAGTCTCTTATTATTGTATGGGAGTCTAAGTCTCTTTGTAAGTCTCTAAGGACTTGCTTTATGAATCTGGGTGCTCCTGTATTGGGTGCATATATATTTAGGATAGTTAGCTCTTCCTGTTGAATTGATCCCTTTACCATTATGTAATGGCCTTCTTTGTCTCTTTTGATCTTTGATGGTTTAAAGTCTGTTTTATCAGAGAATAGTATTGCAACCCCTGCTTTTTTTTTGTTCTCCATTTGCTTGGTAGATCTTCCTCCATCCCTTTATTTTGAGCCTATGTATGTCTCTGCATGTGAGATGGGTCTCCTGAATACAGCAGACTGATGGGTCTTGACTCTTTATCCAGTTTGCCAGTCTGTGTCTTTTTATTGGAGCATTTAGTCCATTAACATTTAAGGTTAATATTGTTATGTGTGAACTTGATCCTGCCATTATGATATTAACTGGTTATTTTGCTCGTTAGTTGATGCAGTTTCTTCCTAGCCTCAATGGTCTTTACATTTTGGCATGTTTTTTGCAATGGCTGGTACCGGTTGTTCCTTTCCATGTTTAGGGCTTCCTTCAGGGTCTCTTGTAAGGCCGGCCTGGTGGTGACAAAATCTCTAAGCATTTGCTTATCTGTAAAGGATTTTATTTCTCCTTCACTTATGAAACTTAGTTTGGCAGCCGGGCGCGGTGGCTCAAGCCTGTAATCCCAGCACTTTGGGAGGCTGAGGCGGGTGGATCACGAGGTCAGGAGATCAAGACCATCCTGGCTAACATGATGAAACCCCGTCTCTACTAAAAAACACAAGAAACTAGCCGGGCGACGTGGCAGGCGCCTGTAGTCCCAGCTGCTTGGGAGGCTGAGGAAGGAGAATGGCGTAAACCCAGGAGGTGGAGCTTGCAGTGAGCTGAGACCCGGCCACAGCACTCCAGCCTGGGCGGCAGAGCGAGACTCTGTCTCAGAAAAAAAAAAAAAAGAAAGAAAGAAACTTCGTTTGGCTGGATATGAAATTCTGGGGTGAAAATTCTTTTCTTTAAGAATGTTGAATATTGGCCCCCACTCTCTTCTGGCTTGTAGTGTTTCTGCTGAGAGATCTGCTGTTAGTCTGATGGGCTTTCCTTTGTGGGTAACCCGATCTTTCTCTCTGGCTGCCCATAAGATTTTTTCCTTCATTTCAACTTTGGTGAATCTGGGCAATTATGTGTCTTGGAGTTGCTCTTCTCGAGGAGTATCTTTGTGGCGTTCTCTGTATTTCCTGAATTTGAATGTTGGCCTGCCCTACTAGGTTGGGGAAGTTCTCCTGGATGATATCCTGAAGAGTGTTTTCCAACTTGGTTCCATTTTCCCCCTCACTTTCAGGCACCCCAATCAGACGTAGATTTGGTCTTTTTACATAATCCCATACTTCTTACAGGCTTTGTTCATTTCTTTTTCTTCTTTTTTCTTTTGGTTTCTCTTCTCGCTTCATTTCATTCATTTGATCCTCAATCGCTGATACTCTTTCTTCCGGTTGATCGAGTCGGTTACTGAAGCTTGTGCATTTGTCACGTATTTCTCGTGTCATGGTTTTCATCTCTGTCATTTCGTTTATGACCTTCTCTGCATTAATTAGTCTAGCTGTCAATTCTTCCACTCTTTTTTCAAGATTTTTAGTTTCTTTGCACTGGGTACGTAATTCCTCCTTTAGCTCTGAGAAGTTTGATGGACTGAAGCCTTCTTCTCTCATCTCGTCAAAGTCATTCTCTGACCAGCTTCGATTCGTTGCTGGCGATGGGCTGCACTCCTTTGCAGGGGGAGATGTGCTCTTATTGTTTGAATTTCCAGCTTTTCTGCCCTGCTTTTTCCCCATCTTTGTGGTTTTATCTGCCTCTGGTCTTTGATGATGGTGACGTACTGATGGGGTTTTGGTATAGGTGTCCTTCCTGTTTGATAGTTTTCCTTCTAACAGTCAGGACCCTCAGCTGTAGGTCTGTTGGAGATTGCTTGAGGTCCACTCCCGACCCTGTTTGCCTGGGTATCAGCAGCAGAGGTTGCAGAAGATAGAATATTGCTGAACAGCGAGTGTACCTGTCTGATTCTTACTTTGGAAGCTTCCTCTCAGGGGTGTACTCCACCCTTTGAGGTGTGTGGTGTCAGACTGCCCCTAGTGGGGATGTCTCCTAGTTAGGGTACTCAGGGGTCAGGGACCCACTTGAGCAGGCAGTCTGTCCCTTCTCAGATCTCAACCTCCGTGTGGGGAGATCCACTGCTCTCTTCAAAGCTTTCAGAGTCGTTTGTGTCTGCATAGGTTTCTGCTGCTTTTTTTGTTGTTGTTATTTAGCTGTGCCCTGTCCCCAGAGGTGGAGTCTACAGAGACAGGCAGGTTTCCTTGAGCTGCTGTGAGCTCCACCTAGTTCGAGCTTCCCAGCAGCTTTGTTTACCTACTTAAGCCTCAGCAATGGCGGGCGCCCCTCCTCCAGCCTCGCTGCTGCCTCGCGGTTAGATCGCCGCAGACTGCTGTGTTAGCAATGAGGGAGGCTCTGTGGGCATGGGACCCTCCCGGCCAGGTGTGGGATATATTCTCCTGGTGTGCCCGTTTGCTTAAAGTGCAGTATTGGAGTGGGAGTTACCCGATTTTCCAGGTGTTGTGTGTCTCAGTTCCCCTGGCTAGGAAAAGGGATTCCCTTCTCCCTTGTGCTTCCCAGGTGAGGGGATGCCTCACCCTGCTTCGGCTCTCGCTGGTCGGGCTGCAGCAGCTGACCAGCACCGATTGTCCCGCACTCCCTAGTGAGATGACCCCAGTACCTCCGTTGAAAATGCAGAAATCACCGGTCTTCTGTGTCGCTCGCGCTGGGAGTTGGAGACTGGAGCTGTTTCTATTCGGCCATCTTGCTCCGCCCCCCCCGCCCCCCCTTTTCTTGGTTAATCCTGCTAATGGTCTATCGGTTTTATTTATCTTTCCAAAGAACCACAAATAAATGATTCCTTGATGTAAACCAAAATAAATTTTGTTTTTTTTATCTTTTGTATTTTGTTTGTTTGTTTGTTTCAGTTTCATTTAGTTCTGCTCTGATCTTGGTAATTTCCTTGCTTCCACTGGGTTTGGGTTTGGTTTGTTCTTGTTTCTCTAGTTCCTTGAGGTGTGACCTTAAAATGTCAGTTTGTGCTCTTTCAGTCTCTTTGATGTAGGTGTTTAGGGCTATGAACTTTCCTTTTAGCACCCCTTTTGCTGTATCCCAGAGGTCCTGTTAGATTGTGTCATTATTGTTGTTCAGTTTGAAGAATTTTAAAATTTCCATCTTGATTTCATTTTTGAACGAAAGCAGGTTTTGAACCTGCTCTTTCAGGAGCAGGTTATTTAATGTCCATATATTTGCATGGCTTTGAAGGTTCCTTTTGAAATTGATTTCCAGTTTTATTCCACTGTGGTCTGAGAGAGCGCTTGATATAATTTCAGTTTTCTTTGATTTATTGAGGCTCACTTTATGGCCTATCATATGGTCTGTCTTGAGAAAGTTCCATGCCCTGTTGAATAGAATGTGTATTCTGTGCTTGTTGGATGAAACTTTCTGTATATATCTGTTAAGTCCATTTGTTCCTAGGTATAGTTTAAATCTATTGTTTCTTCGTTGACTTTCTGTCTTGATGCCCCATCTAGTGCTGTCAGTGGAGTATCGAAGTCCCCCACTATTATTGTGTTGCTGTCTATCTCATTTCTTAGATCTATTAGTAATTGTCTTATAAATTTAGGAGCTCCAGTGTTAAGTGCATATATGTTTAGGATTGTGATGTTTTCCTGTTACACGAGGCCTTTTACCATTATATAATGTCCCTCTGTGTTTCTTTTAACTGCTGTTGCTTTAAAGTTTGTTTTGTCTGACATAAGAATAGCTACCCCTGCTTGCTTTTGGTGTCCATTTGCCTGAAATGCCTTTTCCCACCCCTTTACTTTAAGTTCATATGAGTCCTGATGTGTTAGGTGAGTCTCCTGAAGGCAGCAGATGGTTGGTTGGTGAGTTCTTATCCATTCTGCAGTTCTGTATCTTTTAAATGGAGCATTTAGGCCATTTACATTCAGTATTGGGATTGAGATGTGAGGTAGCATTACATGCATCGTGCTATTTGTTGCCTGCGTACCTTGGTTTTTTTGTTTTTTGTTTTTGCTTTTTAACTCATATTTTTGTTTTATAGATCCTGTGTGATTTATGCTTTAAAGAGGTTCTGTTTTGATGTGTTTCCAGGATTTGATTCAAGATTTAGAGATCATTTTAGCTGTCTTGTAGAGGTGGCTTGGTAGTGGTGAGTTCTCTCAGCATTTGCTTGTCTGGAAAAGACTTTATCTTTCCTTCATATATGTGGCTTAGTTTCACTGGATACAAAATTCTTGGCTGATAATTGTTGTGTTTGAGGAGGCTGAAGATAGGACCCCAATCCCTTCTAGCTTGTAGGGTTTCTGCTGAGAAATCTTCTGTTAATCTGATAGGTTTTCCTTTGTAGGTTACCTAGTGCTTCTGTCTCACAGCTCTTAAGATTCCTTCCTTAGTCTTAACTTTAGGTAACCTGATGACGGCGTGCTTAGGTGATGATCTTTTTGTGATGAATTTCCCAGGTGTTCTTTGTGTTTCTTGTATTTGGATGTCTAGGTCTCTAGTAAGGCCGAAGGAGTTTCCCTTGATCATTCCCCAGATATATTTTCCAAACTTTTAGATTTCTGTTCTTCCTCAGGAACACCAGTTATTCTTAGGTTTGGTCATTTAACATAATCCAGACTTCTTGGAGTCTTTGTTCATATTTTCATATTCTTTTTTCTTTGTCTTTTTTTGGATTGGGTTAATTGGAAGACCTTGTCTTTGAGCTCTGAATTTCTTTCTTCTGCTTGTTTGATTCTGTTTCTGAGACTTTCCAGAGCATTTTGCATTTCTATAAGTGTATCCAATGTTTCCAGAATTTGTTATTGTTTTTTCTTTTGCTATCTATTTCCTTGAATATTTCTCCCTTCACTTCTTGTATCATTTTTTGGATTTCCTTGCATTGAGCTTCGCCGTTCTCTGGTTCATCCCTGATTAGCTTAATTAACCTCCTGCATTCTTTTTCAGGTAAATCAGGGATTTCTTCTTGGTTTGGATCCATTGCTGGTGAATTAGTGTGATTTTGGTGGGGGTGTTACAGAGCCTTGTTTTGTCATATTACCAGAGTTGGTTTTCTGGTTCCATCTCATTTGGGTAGGCTTTGTCAGAGGGAACATCTAGGGCTGAAGGTTGTGGTTCAGGTTCTTTTGTCCCACGGGTTGTTCCCTTGATGTAGTATTCTCCCCCTTTTCCTATGGATGTGGCTCCTGTGAGCCAAACTGCAGTGATTGTTGTCTTTCTTCTGGGTCTGGCCACCCAGCAAGTGTACCCAGCTCCAGGCTGGTATGGGGGTTGTCTGCACAGAGTCCTGTGATGTGAACCGTCTGTGGGTTTCTAAGCCGCAGATACCACCATCTGTTCCAGTGGAGGTGGTAGGGGGGTGAAGTGGACTCTGTGAGGGCTCTTAGCTTTGGTGGTTTGATGGTCTATTTTTGTGCTGGTTGGCCTCCTGCCGGGAGGTTGTACTTTCCAGAGAGCATCAGCTGTGGTAGTGTAGAGAGGAACCAGAGGTGGGTGGGGTCCTAGAAATTCCAAGATCATATGCCCTTTTTCTTCAGCTACCAGAGTGAGTAGGGAAGGACCATCAGGAAGGGGCGGAGCTAGACGGTGTCCAAGCTCAGACTGTTCTTGGTCGGGTCTCCCTGTGGCTGCTGTAGGGGATGGGGGTGAGTTTACCAGGTTAATGGAGTTGTGTACCTAGGAGGATTATGGCTGCCTCTGCTGAGCCATGCAGGTTGTCAGGGAAGTGGTGGAAAGCCGCAGTCACAGACTTCACCCAGCTCCCACGCAAACCAAAGGGCCAGTCTCACTCCCACCGTGCCCTGCCGAACAGCCCCGAGTCTGTTTGCAGGCGGTGGGTGAGCCAGGCTTGAGAACTTGCCCCAGGCTGCCTGACTCCCAGCTGTGAAAGAAAAGGGTTTGATTCTTCCCCAGCCTGTGGAGTCTGCACACCTGATTCGCACGGTTTCCAGAGCTCTGGCCGAGAGGTTTCTCCCCGGCTTCAAATTGTTACAAAGTTCAGTTGGAGATTTCCTTCTCCCTGTGGTGTTTTCCCCCGCACTCCTCTGATTGCCCTCCCAAGGATCCTTGTGGTGCCAGGCAGGTATGGCCTGCTTGGGGACCTAGTGAGCTCCCAGCGCCTTTCTCGCTGCTTCCTCTACCCCTGTATTTTGCTTGGCTCTCTAAATAGACTCAACTCCAGGTAAGGTCGGAAACTTCTCCCTCAAACAACCTTCAGTTTCTCCAGTGGGGATGTGTGTTCAGGAGAGGAAAATCTCCCTTTCCCACTTCCTAAGCTGGGGCACTTGGGGCACTCACAGTGTTTGGGGTGTCTCCCAGGTCCTGCATGAGCAATCCACTGCCTTCAGAAATCCACTTCCTGTGGGTCCTCTCGGAATTGCTGGTTTGTTCTTGCAGTCAGTCTGGAGCTTAAAGTCATGATGCAAGCCTCCACACACTACTCTGTCCATCCAAGTCGGAGCTGCAATCTATTCCTGCCTCCCATCTGCCATGATGATCCAAAGAATGCTCTCTGTTAGACAGTACCTCAGGAAGCATTTAATTCGGGAATGGATCCTCAGACTGGATTACTGTTTGAGGAAATAGGAATTTCATGATCAAATAAGAATGAGAAATGCTAGGTTAACAAACAGAACAGGTGCTAGGAGTCTTTAACATACTAATATGCGTGGCAAATCTCTACAATCTCCCAAATTTGATTGTTGTTCTCTTTTTTATTTTACAGTATATGTGTTAACATTTCCCAAAAGTAATATTCTGTGGAACTGTACTTTTGTTCACACTATTCCTATGTTTGGAGTAATAAGCACCATGTAAATCTGACTCCGTTCTGAATAATGAATTCTGAATAATGTTAGAATGAACATTCCTGGGAAATAACAATTTAGTAGATTCCTAATGAAGGGCCAGAGAGAAAGAATGTTTTCCATGATACTTTACCTTTCAAATGAGTTTAGAAATTTTTAAAGAAATTTCAAAACTAATCTATTTTCAAAGAAATTTTATTAAATGAACAAAATTTGGATTCCAAAAAGAAAATGTAAATGTACCAACTCACAGCTGTAGTTGGTGTGAGTGGGCATCAAATTAGGATAATTGGGGATCTGCTTAACCAAGGGTGCAACATGCCTAGTACAGAATTTAATGATCTCCACCTTCAGAAACTTTCAGGTACATGTATTGGTTAAACTAACAATTATAAACTGTTACTAAGTGACACTTTATCAGTCACAAATCTAGTGTATTAAAACTGGAGCCATCAACCACCATGTAGCTAGATTTTGAAAGTTAATTCTCAGAAATATTAGGAGTAATTCTGATGACTTACTCAATATAAAGCCAGGTCTGGCCGGGCTCCGTGTCTCATACCTGTAAACCCAGCACTTTGGGAGGCCAAGACGGGCACATCACTTGAGGTCAGGAGTTCGAGACCAGCCTGGCCAACATGGTGAAACCCCATCTCTGCTAAAAATACAAAAATTAGCCAGGCGTGGTGGCACATGCCTATAATCCCAGCTACTCAGGAGGCTGATGCAGGAGAATTGCTTGAACCCAGGAGGCAGAGGCTGCAGTGATCACACCACTGCACTCCAGCCTGGGCAACAGACTCCATCTCGAAAACGAACAAACAAAAAAGCCAGATCAGGAGAAACATCATCATTCTTTAGGAACTTCCACGGAACAATTCAGTTTCTGCTACTTACAGCCTTGTGCAGCCCTTAGGTTTCAGTGACTGGGTCAGTGTGAAGCTGCTGCCAAGCATTAGAGCAGCAGGTCAGAGTGGACAGCAGTGTTCACATTTGAAAATGTAATACCTTTTCTCAAATAGATTTCCCAGCTGCCTTTGGCTTGATTCAGATTTACATGGTGTTTACATACCGTTCTAAACATAGTAGCAGTATGAACAAAGGTATACAAGCTATAAAGTTCCTTCTTGTTCAGTAACCAAGCAAATCGAGAACACATCCTGTTTAGGAAATAAGCCTGGAAAGCGAGGATGAGACCAGTCTGGAGGACTTTGAACACTATGCTGAGATGTTTAGACTTATTCTGGAGGCTGTTTGGTATACTTATAATGGATGAACTTTATGTTATGTAAATCATACTTCAGTAAAGCTGTTAAAGGAAAGAAAGACTGGATAGTTGAAACTATTAAACATACTTTTTTTTCCTAGTGTAAAACAGCAATAGTTACACAGTCCTAGGACATTTCTGTTGCTCAAAACGCCTGAGCTTAAAATCAGTCTATCTAAAGTCTTCATAAAATTAAAGTGTCCAGAAATTCTCAAAGACTTTTATAAATGCCAATCAGTCATCAAGGGCCCAAAGCAAACATGAAAAATACAGATCTCTAGGCCACATATAGTAAAAACCTTTGTTTCTTAGAGTCAGGCTGGTTGCTTTCCCTTCTGCCACCAGAGTAGTTATCTCATTGCGCTCTCAATTTACATTTCCCTAATGACTAATAATGTCATTTTCGTGTGCTTATTCTATGTTTTCTTTGATGAAATGACTATTCAAAGCTTTTGCCTTTTTTTTTTTTTTTTTTAAACTTTGGTTGTGTTCTTATTGAGTTGTAAGAGTTCATTATATATTTGAGGTGTAAGTTTTTTTAAATCAGATACATGATTTGGAAATACTGTCTGCCAGTCTGTTGCTTTTCATTTACTTAGTTGTGGGTTGTTTTTTGTTGTTGTTGTTTTTGTTTTTTGTTTTGTTTTGTTTTTAGTGCAGAAGTATTTGTTTTTAATAGAATCTAATTTATCAGGGCATACTTTCTTTTATGTCTTATGCATTTGGTGTAGCATCTAAAAATTCTTTGCTCACTCAAGACATGAAGTCTTCTAGAAGTTTAGTTCTTAGATTAAGACTATGAGATATTTTGTTAATTTTTATATATGGTGTGAGTTCATTACTTTGCATGTGGATATACTGTTGTCTCAGCACCAGTTGTTGAAAAGACTATTCTTCTCACATTGAAATTTCTTGACACCTTGGCCAAAAATCAATTGACCACAAATATAAGGGTTTATTTCTGGACTCTAAATTGTCTCATTGATCAATGTGCCTATTCATATGTCTTGATTACTGTAGCTTTACAGTGGATTTTGAAGTTAGGTAATGTAAATCCTCCAACATTTTTTCATTCTTTTTCATAATTGTTTTGGCTATTCTAGGTCTTTTGCATTTCTTCTAGCATGTTAATAGTTGCCTTATTAACAACTTGGAGTTGTTCAGTTCATGAGCATGGAATATCTATTTACTTAGATCTTCTTTAATTTCTCTCGGCGATGTGTTGTAGGTTTTTCCCTGTACAAATCTTACACTTCTTTTAAGTTTATTCTTGAGTATCTTAAAATTTATTGCTAGATATTTTTGTTAAATTTATTTCTAAGTATTTTAGTTCTTTTTGATGCTATTATGAGTGGAATTTGTGAATTGATTTCTTAATTTCATTTTGGGATTGTTCCTAAAATATAGAAATACAGTTGGTTTTCATATCTTCTGACCTTGCTAGCCTTATTTATTAGTTTTAGTGTTTTTTTTTTTTTTCCAGTAAACTCATGAGGGTGTTCTGCATAGATAATTACGTCATCCACAAATGAAATAGTGTTACTTCTTCCTTTCCCATCGGTATTCCTTTTTCTTTTTCTTGCCTTTTTGCACTGGCTAGGACTTCTAGTACTAAGGAGTGAGAAACTAATATCCTTGTCTTGTTTCTAATCTTAGGGAAAAAGCATTTAATCTTTCACCATTACATACAGTGCTCACTGTAGGCTTTTCAGGTTGAGGAATTTTACTTTTCCTAGTTTGTTGAGAGTTTTTATCATTAATGTGTGTTTCATTTTGTCAAATGCTTTTTCTGTGTCTAGTGAGATGACTAGTGGTTTTTCTTTTGTCTCTTAATGTGATGAGTTGAATTGATTTTGGAACGTTAAACTGTCTTGAATTCCTGTGATAAATTCTACTTGGTCATGGCATGTAAATTTTTTAATGTGTTACCAAATGTGGCTTACTAACATTTTGGTAAGGAGGTTTATACTGTGATCATAAGGGATACTGTCTGTTGCTTTCTTTTCTTGTGTCATGTTTCTTTCTTTTCTTTGTTGGGCTTTGATAATGGAGTAATACTGAACTCACAGGAATGAATTGGGAAATGTTTCTCTTTCTCTATTTCCTGAAAAAGTTTGTGAAAGATTAGTATTACTTTCAAATATTTGATAACATCCAGCAGTAAAGCCATTTGGGCTTAGAATTTTCTTTGTGTAGGACGATTTTTACTTACTAATTCAATTTCTCTATTATAGGTCTGTTCAGACTTCATGTTTCTTCTTGATAGCTTTGGCAGTTTATGTTCTTCTAAGAATTTGTCCTCTTCCTCTTAAGATGTCTGATTTGTTGGCAATTTTTTTTCCCAAAATATTCCCTTAAAGCGTCTTTAGCATCTGTGGGATTGGTTACTATTGTCCCTTCTTTTATTCTTGATTTGAGTGACTTGTGTCTTCTCTCAGTTTCCTAGTCTTCTACCTGAGATAGAAGCTTAAGTAATTCATTTGAGACCTCTCTTCTCTCTGATGTAGGTAAAGCACTACATTTCCCTTAAAGTACCACTTTAGCTGCATCCTGTAATTTTTAATACGTTGTGTTTTTATTTTTATAGTGTTAAAAAAGTTGTGTTTTTGAGGCAGAGTCTCACGATCACCCAGGCTGGAGTGCAGTGACACAATTATGACCCACGGCATCCTCGACCTCCTGGGTTCAAGTGATCCTCCTGTCCCAGCCTCCCAAGTAGCTGGGACTACAGGTGCACACCACCATGCCTGGATAATTTTTTGTATCTTTTGTAGAGATAGGGTCTCAGTATGTTGCCCAGGCTAGTCTTAAATTTCTGGGCTCAAGTGATCCACCACTTCAGCCTCCCAAAGTGCTGGGTTTATATAGGCATGAGCCACTATGCCTGGCCTGTTAAAAAAATATTTTTAAATTTTTCTTATGATTTCTTCTTTGACCCTAGGATTGTTTAAGAGCATGTTTAATTTTCAAATATTTGGGGTTTTCTCAGATTTTTCTTAATTCTGTCATTTGATTTCATATCTTGGGGCTTTCTTGTTAGATGTGTATGCATTTATAATTGTTATATTCAAAGAAGAAATAACATCATTCAATAATAGTTGCAGATTTCAATATTCTACTGTCAAAAACTGCTAAAACAATTAGACAAAGTTAGAAAGGATATAGAATATTTAAGTAACTCTGTCAACCAACTTGACCAAACTGACATTATGAATCTTCATAATCTTCTTTATAAGAAACTGCAGATACAGATTTCTTTTCAGGCACACATGGAACAACCTCCAGGATAGACCACATGCTAGGACACAAAACAAGTCTTAATACATTTTAAAAGACCAAAATCATATAGAGTGTGTTCTCTGACCACAAGAGAATTAAATTAGATATCCACAGTAAGCCTGCTGTTTGTCTGGGGCCTACTTCCTCTTGCTATAAAAGTAGTAAACAGGTCAGGTATGGTGGCTCCTGCCTGTAATCCCAGCACTTTGGGAGGCCAAAGCGGGTGGATCGCATGAGCTCAGGAGTTTAAGACCAACCTGGGCAACATGGCAGAACCCTATCTCTACTAAAAGTACAAAAAGTTAGCCAGGCGTGAATGCGCATGCCTGTGGTCCTAGCTGCAGAGGAGGCTGAGGTGGGAGGATTGCTTGAGCCTGGGAGGTGGAGGCTGCAGTGAGCCATGATCGTGCCACTGCACTCCAGCCTGGGTGATAGAGCGAAACCCTGCATATGCAGGCATCCATTCCGGCCCCTCCACATTGCCTTCATGGGACTTTGGGGGCGTGGGAAACTGACAAAACACAAACGAGAAACTCTAGCTGCTTCCACTGCCATGACTAATAAAGTTCTTTGTCTCTGATGCAGCACTTGTATCATATGCCGGCACTCGTGAAACAGTAATAAGCTAACTTGTTAGCTTATCAATAAGGTAGACTCTCAGATCCTGCTTGGTTCCTGACAGTTTCTTTAGTTCTTAGAATATATTTAAATAGCCACTTTGAAGTCTTTGTTAAATCCAGTATCTGAGGACATTCCAAGAAAGACATTTTGTAATGACTGCCTTTTTTACCCCGAGTATGAGTCACACTTTATTTCTTTGCATGTTTCTTCATTTTTGTTGAATCTTGGCTATTTTGAATAATAAATTGTAGCAACCGTGGATTCTGACTCTTTCTTCCACCCCCTAGCAGTTGTTCTTGTTTCTTTTGTTTAATAACTTGACTGTACTAAATCTGTGATTTCTGCCTCTCCCAGAGTATGCAACCACAGATGTTTCTGTTTAGTGTTTAGTTTTGATTATCTTTTTATTTGTGTTTTCTAAATGTCTCTGTTTAGATTTTACCCTGTGTCTGCATAGATTAGTGTTGAACCAAAGATTGGTCAGAAGTTATGCTCAAATACCTCAAGCCAAAAAGCCTACCACTTTGAGCTGATGGGTCTTTGTGTGGTTTGGTGAGTGCTTTCAAAATCTGGATTATTTTTTACTTTTCCCAGCGTTTGCTTTCTACCAGGCTCTCTCAGTTGTCTTGTGAACACACACACACAGGTTTCATCTGCCAGGGGTATGTGAGTGGCTTGGGCCTGCTGCAGTCCCTAGAGCACATACACATGACCTTCAGTCAACTTAGGATGTGTGCAGAGGTTATCAAGCCGCCTCACCACTTTCTCACCTCATAGAGTACCTTGTTCAATGGCTAGTCTACCATCCATTGCTTACTTCAATAAGGTACAACCTCAGGCTAGCAGAACACTGGCCCTTCCTATTCACTTGCCACCAGGATTGCTCCTCTAGTTGACAATACTCCATATCAGATGAGCTCCTCTGGCAACAGCAGCAAAGCCACTGGTTTGTAGGGCCTGTTGTAGCCTGGTTGAACAATCACTCCAGAGCTGTGGGGGACTGGTTCAGACACTTGTTTGTATGTGAAGTGTGGTAATTTTCATGAACAGATGCTTCTCAGCTTGTTATATGTCTTTGGTCAGTTTCCAGTTTTTGACAGTTTTTTTCCGCTTTATAGTTGCTTTGGGGGAAGAGGATTTGTCAGTCTCAAACCATCATGCCAGGAATCTAAAGTCCCAGTCTGCATCATCTTGCCATTGATGCTGGTGTAACTTAACTGCCTGTTTGATTCTCTGTGATCATATAAGTTGCTTTCTCTTACCTGCTCAGCTAGGATATGGAACAGCAGCAATAGAATCAACCTGGGGAAAGTTGATGTAGAACACTGGTACCACAGTGGGCATGGATTTTTCCCATGGTTAATTAGGAATGATTTACAATGATCAGGCATTATTTATACTTTTATTTCCTATATAACTAATAAAACATATTTGCTTTACAAATGGTATATCATTATATAAATGTTATTTATATACACTTTGTATCAACTAGAGATTAAAATATTGCCTTTTGTGATGAGATTCTAGAAACATTGTCTTCATTGTACTCATTTCTCCCTGAATTTCCTTCCATTTATTAATTCGATAAATATATACTTGGTTATCTAAAGTATACAGAGGCATGTTCAGTGATTCCAAGATGAAGCTGATACGTATTTTGTCCTTAAGGAGCTTATAGATTAGTGAAAGTAATACAATGTAAACATGAAAAATGGAAATAGGATGTGCTGGATGCCATTAAAGAGTTACAGATCTGTGCTATGGAAGTTCAGTAGGGTAATTGAGTTTTCCCTATCTAAGTGATTCTATTATATCACTCATTACTCCCATCCCCTCATCCTCCCTGCTTGCATTCCCTCCCCAGCTGCTTTCCTACTGAAATCCTTATGTTGTTACTCATTCAAGCTAGTCATAGTAAATAACATGTATGCAGAGCTTCCACGTGCACTTTTCTTGTGTGCTATTTGTCTGGGTCATATCAGCTTGGGGTTTAGGTAGGGAGCATTATTATTCCTAATTTACAGATAAGGAAACTGACATCAGAGTGACTTGCCCAACCTCGCATATTGGAAGAGTCAAGTTTTGAACATAGGTCTTTGTACTTGAAATCCTGGGCTCTTTTCAGTGTGCTGTGCTGCCTCTCACCCAGCAAACTCTCTCTCCTCTAGCCAGTAGATAGTTGAGAAGAATTAAGTTTGATGAGTTGGGTCAGAATTGGAGGCAGCTTAGTGTGTTTCTAGATGGACACACAAATGAGGCAGCAAAGCAAGACTGTTCAGGCTACTTTTTGAATCATTTCCCAATAAGGGTTTTTAATGACTTAATTTTACAATAATCAGAGATCCATATTTTCATTTGCATCTCATTTCATAGGTGTTGAATTGTTAAAGCATATTCAAAACCAAATTATTCATCATCTCCCCCTCAATCTGTTGTCTCTTAACGTTTCCTTTCTCTAGTAATGACACCTCCAGCTCCGCAGTCTTCTAAGCTAGTAACTTGGAAGTCTTTGACTCCTTCCTAACCTTTATCTCAGCATCTAATCCTATCATTTCCAGCCTACTTCATAGGGTTATTGTGTGAGTAAACTGACGAAATACATAAAGAAAAACTCCGAAAGCTGTGAATGAGAGGTATTTATTTCCTCTAAGGCAGTGCATCTGTTGATGTGTACAGTACTACAAGGCCTCAGCATCCATTCAGAGTTAATGTTTTGTAGTATTGACACTTGATTTAGTGAAGTGTGTACTTAACGTCAGGGCTGAAACTGCATAATCTTAACATTGTTATGGCAATCTGCACTCTTAAAAGCACTACCAAGGGAGGAGAAAAAAGGGAGAGAGAACAAGGCTCTCTTGTGTGATTTGCACGAGAACTGGAAGTCAAGTTTTCAGACTCCGCTTGGCTATATCCAGAGGTCCTTTAAACTGAAAACTAAAGTTGATTTTATTAATACCACTCCACCAGTCATTCTCTGTGACCTAGGGCAAGTGATTTAGCAGTGTCAGTCTCTACATATAAGTTAGAGATAATGATTGTACCTATTTTATAGGGCTGCTGTAAGGATTGAATGTTCTGTGTAGACAGCCAGAGTGCCATATATAAGGTATTCAATAAGTGGTAGCTATTGGATTACTCTTCTCCCTCTCCACCTATCTAGAGATTTTAGGTTGGTCCTTCTTTGCCAATTCCCTGAGATAGATAATTTATTTCATGTGGCATATTTATTTAGACTGCATCACATTACACTCTCGCAGTTCACAAACATTTCCAGGAGGTTGTTGCTCCACCACTTCATTCAAAACTAGATTCACTGTTTTCATGTTTTCCTCTCTATGTCTCTCCTACTAATTTCCCTTTTACGGTTTGAACATGATTCTGATGAGCTCTTTCAGTTAAAAACTGTGAGATTAAACTTGTACTCTCTGACTCCAAAGTGAAAGAGATTTTAGGTTCAGTATTAGGAATACATTTCTACAATCAGTACTGTCCATGAGTAGAATGGGCTGCCTTGGAAGTCATGAAGTTACCCATGGCTACCTCTATATAAAAGTGGCTTTTGACTAGCAGCTTTGGCTTGCCACTGCTTCCTTTCTCCGATCCAGTCCCTGAGGTCTGCAAGCCGTTTCAGTATACATCGCAGTGAAGAGTCTAACAAACAGATTAGCTACCTGACTTGCATGTTTTTGGCTTTGGAATTTTTGGTTCAGGATCTTATACTGTCATAGCTAAATGAATTGACAAAACAGCAAAGTATAATGAAGAAGTTTATCAACCTTCGCCCACAGGATTACCAAATACAGAAGTGCAGGGTTTAATATTAGACTAAAGTTGAAGATATGGCCCTCAGTTCTCCTGCAAAGGAGCTCTGCAGTGAAGTCACGATAGCCATGGGCCTCTGAGTGCAGCTAGGGTCATCCATACTATTCCATATGTTAAAGTAGAAGAAAATAGTGACGTCATTTGGGAGACTTTTATGCAAAATTTGACAGATGTTGCATGCTGCTTTCAGGATTAAGAAAATTACATGGGCACTGCTGTGCCCTCTGTGAGATGTTTTATTCTCAGCTGTCACCCTCCTTGTCCCTTGCCCATAACCATTATAGTGGCCAGAAAGTCTGCTTGCCCTCCAGTGATGTGTTTTGAATAGTGCCCATTAGTTTTCAGTAGTTACCCTGGCCTGCATGTTAGCCTTCAGTTTAATGGCCTTTTTTATGTTCATTCATTTTATTTTATTTCCCATCGTGGTTTTGTTTATTTCTTTTTTGTTTTTTGTTTTTTCTGTTCTCTTTTTTAAAACCGTCGTGGTTTGCCCTTCATATTCCCCAATGTTTGCACATGACAAGATGTTGCCATCCCAACATTACCTCCCACTTCACTGACCAGTGCCACTACTGACCATCTAGCACCAGCCACAACGGGACCATTGCCTTCAGCTCCTCGGGATGTCGTGGCCTCCCTGGTCTCTACCCGCTTCATCAAATTGACGTGGCGGACACCTGCATCAGATCCTCATGGAGACAACCTTACCTACTCTGTGTTCTACACCAAGGAAGGGATTGCTAGGTAAGTGCGTGTGTGTCTGCAGCCAGTTGGCTGCCTCTTGGTCACAGCAGCCTTGTCATGCTCACCCTGGCTCTTGGTATCTGTACCAATTTTTCGTCCAGAAAATAAGATCACAGAGATGCATATTCCCTAATTTTAGGTAATTAAATAATCTCCGAAGCAGACTAAAATCCTGGTAGTCTCTCCTTTTCTGGGATGACTTAGGGAGAGGATAGATACAGCTATTGAGGTGGAAGTATTTAAATGTAACTAGGACTGCCCTTATGTTTCATAAGATTCAGTCAGTATAAGTTCTAGAGATTAAGGTAGACTTAATTTATTAAAGTAATCTTAAATGAATATTTGCCACACCCTTATGTGGTGTGAGTTGCGGAGCTCCAGGGGTTTTCCTTGATGAAGCAAGAGTAGTTAGTGATGACTTTTACTAAAATAGCATTTTCATTACATTCCTCTTCATTTCCACCCCCTCAGGAGCTCACATTGCTCATAGGAGAAGATCCATAATGTCCAGGCTGCTTTATGCCACAGGCTGGCTTCACTTTATCTGTCCAACTTGTTTTTCCTTTTTTCCCAATGTAACTGACTTTCTAGTGAAACCAGTCTAATCACTGTAGCCTTTTTTTCGAGTATTTTCTCTTCAGTCACTTCCCCTTGCCCCTTTCTCAGCTAAAGGTAAATTCAATTAATCCTTCTTGGCCCAGGTTAAGCCCTATTAAGTTCTCAAAAAGCTTTCCCCACCTTTTCAGCACATAGAGTGTTTCCCTTGTACGTGTGTTTGTATCCCTAATATTGGCACTTGATTGTGGTCATATGTGATCTTTTACTACCTTAAGCTGTTATTCTTCAATTATGTTACATGTATTTGTGCTGTTTTCCCAACCGGATTATAAACTCTTTGGAAGGAACCATGGCACATGCTGACTGTTCACACATTGCTGAGTAAATTCCTTCACTGTGCTCTTCCAACCAGAATAAGAAAGCTAAGATACCTGTTTTAGTAGGAGCGCTAACACATCAGCTAAAGCTTACATTTCCATTAGCATGCTTATAGTTGATGTATATTATAGTTAATACCAGACTGGCAAGTTCAGCAAGTGCAGGACCCTTTCTTTAATACTCTCAAGAAGTCTAAGTGACACATAATTGAAGACCAATGGATGGAGTTACCTGAATGCTATACTGTATGTTTTGAGTTTTACAAGGGTAGGAAAACAGTTCTATACATAAAAAAGGTAAGACATTCCCACCGAACAGCAAGTTTCAATATCACCATTAAAATATCTTCAATAGATTTTGAAATCTCATTGCAAATCTCATAAGCTGTCACAGAAGAAAGAAGCCATTTAGTAATTCTGTGTAATAAGCTTTGTTTCTACAACAGGTGTTTTGCTCTTACTGTGCCTTCTACCAGAAATGCATTTTCCTCACATTAATTACATCTGGCTTCTTATCTGTCATCCTTAGATGACATCTCCTCAGGCCTTCCCTGAATACCAACCCAAACTTAGCCCCTCGGTTAATGTCACACAGTGGGGTATCAGAGCCAGCTTGTTCCCAAGCTAATTGTTAAATGCTCGGGAAATTTTGCAAACCTAATGACATGACTTGGCAGCTTGAAATTGGGCACGGTGGGAGTATTTACAGTGACAAATGCTACAAACGAGAGCCAGCTGTTAAACATTCACCAGAACACCACTGCTGTCACATCACCCATTTTTGGGTATGTGTGTGGTATTTTTGTTTCGCTTTTTATTTGGGTTTTTTTTTTTTTTTTTTTTTTTGAGAGCGCTTATTACTCTCTGAAATTTTCTCTTTTATCAGCTTATTTATTCTGTCTGTCTTGTTCAATAGTGTTCTCCAGCATCTGGAACAGCCTGGCATTTAGTAACACTCAGTAAATATTTATTAAGTAAATACATTAATTTCAATCAGTGGAGAAATAATAGATAATTCAAGTAATCATGTTGAGATTGATTAACCATTTGGTGGGAAAAATAAAAGTTATATCTGTGTCTTAAATTATAGATGGATTAAGAGATAAATATTTTTTAAATCTATAAACATATTAGAAGAAAATGCAGAAATGATTTTTATCATTTGGAGAACAAGAAAGGGCTTTTAAAGGGAGATGGCAAATCGGGAAACCGTAACAGGAAACAGTAGCAAAGTTACAAATTATAAGTAAAAGATATCCCAAGAGACAGATATTACAAGCAGATGATTCATAGTACTGGAAAGCCCATTAGAGTTAAAAAAAAGAAAAAAAGGTTTTCACCATCGCAGGCAATCTTGGAAGCAAAATGATGAGGGTTTTTTGTTTGTTTGTTTGAGACAAAGTCTCACTGGGTCACCCAGGCTGGAGTGCAGTGGCACGATCTTGGCTCACTGCAGCCTCCACTTCTCGGGTTCCAGCGATTCTCCTGCCTCAGCCTCCCAAGTAGCTGGGATTACAGGTGCCTGCCACCACGCCTGGCTAATTTTTGTATTTTTAGTAGAGACGGGGTTTCACCACGTTGGCCAGGCTGGTATTGGACTCCTGACCTCAGGTGATCCACCTCGGGCCTCCCAAAGTGCTGGAATTACAGGCATGAGCCACTGCGCCTGGCCAAGTTACCATTTTTCATCTATAAAGCTAGCAAAAATTTTAAGTTGATAATATCCAGTGTTCAATGAGTTGACAGCTAGGAGGAAACCACTCTAGGTTATTGGTGGCAGTATAAATTAGAATAGTCTAGGGAAGGTGATTTGGCAGAATTTTAACATATTTTAAATATACATAGCCTTCCATCACACTTCTAGGTAACTGTCCTGTAAGACATACAGATATATGTATGCATTGGGCCCTCATACAAACACGTTTATTTATAGCATTGTTTGCAAGATTATAAAAGGAGACTATGTAAATATCCACTGGTAGAAGAATGGGCACATAATATACAGTCGTGCATCACATAACAATGCTTCAGTCAGACAGACTGCGTATACAATGGTGATCCCATAAGATTATACCACTGTCTTTTTACTGTACCTTTTCTGTGTTTAGACATATAGACAGTTGCCATTGTGTTCCCATTGCCTACAGTGTTCAGTACAGTAACATTAAGTACAGTAACGTGCAGGTTCGTAGCCTGGGAGCAATAGGCTGTCCCATACAGCCTAGGTGTGTGGGATATACTCTGAGCTACTCTGAGCTATACCATCAAGGTTTGCATAAGTGCATTCTGTGATGGTCACACGATGAAATGACGTGATGCATTTGTCAGAAGATGTCCCTGTTGTTAAGCGGTGCATGACTGTATGTATACACGTAAGTATGGTGCAGCAGTTTTTTTAAATGACCTATCTGTATATTTTGATGTCTATGTAAATGTGTAAAGCAGTGATCCTCAACCAGCAACAGTTTTGCCCCTTCATCCCTCAGGGAATATTTGGCAATGCTGGCAGGGTTTTTTTTTTTTTTTTTTTTGTTTGTTTGGTTGTCATAGCTGGGATGAGGGAAGTACTTACTGACATCTAGTGGGTAGAGGCCAGGGATGCTAATGAACATCCTGCCACACACAGGACAGTCCCACAACAAAGAATTATCCTGCCCAATGTCTCAGTAGTGCCAAGGGTGAGAAACCCTGGCATGGAGACTGTCTGGTGAGATATGCGTCAATATGTGCCACAGTCAGCTCTCAGGGCCGGACAGGTTTTGACAAAAGAGAACTGAGACTTGTTTTTTTTTTTTTAACTATATGTACTTTTATATTTAAATGTTTTTAATGAGACTCACCTATTTAAATTTTATGATAGATTATGGGTTGGAGTAAGCAGGAATGATTAGTAAACGAATTTGTAGTTGGAAGAGATACAGAAGTTGAATTGGCAGAGGCAGGTGGGCATGACGAGTGTATGTAAAGGAAGAGGAAGTGCACGGTGAGGCCATCTGTGTGTATGCTGTGAGAAGGATGCAAAGGCAAGAAAGCTGGCCAAACTGGCCCAGAGGTTTTGGCAGAAATTAGTAAGAGATTAGAATAAAGTGGACGTTTGGAGCCAGATGCTGGAATGCCAGTGAGAATTTTGACGTAATCAGATAAGAAGGGACCATTTTAGACTGTTAAGAAAGTTGTACACTGTGATTTTACTAAACAGTACTTTGGGAACACTACCCAAGATTAAAGGAGAGAAAAAATAGAGTCAGGGAGACAAAACTGGGTAGTAATTATGTTAGCCTGGATATGTGCTAGTTGTCGGCTTGGATGAAGGTGAAAGCAGCGACTTGAAGTGGATAGGACGAATTTGGGAAATATCTAAAAGGAAGATTTGGGAGACCATAATAGTTTTTTGTTGCTTCATTACTTTGTGATTTCTCAATAGAGGCAATGAAGGAGAAGTTAATTCTTTTAAGTCATAAGACTATAACCTGGCTAATTGTTATATAAACAAAACTTTCTTATTAACCTTTATCAGCTTAAATTTTCTTATCTAAAAAACAAGGGTAATATATTTACTTCCCAGATGTGTAGTAAGAATTAAATGTGAGAATGTATGCCACTACCTGTATTTACAAATTCACCCACTTCCTGCATTTGAAAGTTTAGCCACCAGGTGGCACTATATGCCTTGGTCATGAGCTGTAATTCTTCTGGGTACCTGAGTTGCCAGAGATTTCAGAGGGTCCTTTCTTTCTGCCTTTTCAGCTATGGAAATTTCGTCTTTCTTTAAAAAGCAGTACTTTTCTATATTAACCATTAAGTGAGAAGTGGAAAGTAAGGTATTCCTGCTATTTATAGCACTTTAAAGATGGATTGAAGCCTTAGAGATCTGTTAGTCTAGTCAAGGGGTTAGCAAACCCTTGACACTGTGCCAAATTGGGGCAGTTATTTATTTTTATGGCCCCAGAGCTAAGAATAGTTTTTACATTTTTAAATAGTTACATTTGAAACATTACATAGGTAACTATATAATATCCTCCATTTTGCCTCTTGCCCTATAAATATTTACTACCAGGCCCTTTAAGAAAAAGTTTGCCCACCCTGTCTCATTTTTTCATTTAATACATAAAGAAAGTGAGGCCCAGGCCAGGCGCCGTGGCTCACACCTGTAATCCCAGCACTTTGGGAGGCCAAGGCAGGCGGATCATGAGGTCACGAGATTGAGACCATCCTGGCCAACACGGTGAAACCCCGTCTCTATTAAAAATACAAAAAATTAGCCGGGCGTGGTGGTGGGTGCCTGTAAGTCCCAGCTACTCCTCGGGAGGCTAAGGCAGGAGAATGGCGTAAACCCGGGAGGCAGAGCTTGCAGTGAGCCAAGATTGTGCCACTGCGCTCCAGCCTGGGTGACAGAGTGAGATTCCGCTCAAAAAAAAAAAAAGAAAGAAAGAAAGAAAGAAAGTGAGGCCCAGAAAACATTAGTGACTTTTCCTTGTAAGCTAGTAGCATTGCTAGAACTGGAATTGCATCTCCTAACTTCCAGCCCAGTGCTTGCTTTCTATAAAGTGTGCCTTTTTCTTTCCCCTTTGACTCTTAGCTTTCACATTCTAAGCTGAGTCCCACTGTAACCCCACACACTTAGGAGAATTGATGTTTCAAATGCTTCTTGAATCTTATCCCAAAACCAAGGATTTTTTCCTGCATATTAACTTGGTTCTGGGACCTCAGACCAATGGTGTCAGATCACCTATGACTGACTTTTTTTTTTTAATGGTAATACTTCTTTAGAAATTTGATTTAGGTATTAGTAAACTTCACCTATTTCTCCCATTTTTTTCCCTTTCACATAGAAACAAACAAAAATTATATATATGATATTACTACATGAGATTTACATATCAGAAGGCAGATTTTCTTTTATTCATTCAGTGTATATTTGTGATGCAGCTTCCCTGTGTGACCATTCTGCTAAGTGCTTCTATGGTACACGAACATGAATGAGACAGTCTTTTACTTCAGTTTAAAGTAAAGTAGTCCCCCTCCTGTGTCTTTGTAGAAGAAAACTTGTTTCAACTTTTCTGTATAGGGTTAACAAAAGAGACCTGATCTGTACTGTCTCAGAGAGCCTTTAGTTTAGTGTAAAATACAATATAGTTGACTCCCCAGAACTTAACTACTAGTAGCCTACTGTTGACTGGAAGCCTTGCCAATAACATCAACAGTGTATATTTTTATGTTATATGTATTATACACTGTATTCTTGCAGTAAAGTAAGCTAGGGAAAAAATGTTATTTAAAAAATCATAAGGGACCAGGTGCGGTAGTTCATGCTTGTAGTCCCAGCACTTTGGGAGGCTGAGGCTGGTGGATCACCTGAGGCCAGGAGTTTGAGACCAGCTTAGCCAACATGGCAAAACTTTGTCTCTACTAAAAATACAAAACTTAGCCAGGTGTGGTGGTGCGCACCTATAGTCCCAGCTATCCTGGAGGCCAGGTCACGAGAATCCCTTGAACCCAGGAGGTGGAAGCTTCAGTGAGCCGAGATCACACCAGAGCACTCCAGCCTGGGTGACAGAGTGAGACCCTGTCTCAAAACAAACAAACAAAAAATCTTAAGAGAAAATATTTATTGTACATTAAGTGAAAGTAGATCATCCTAAAGGTCTTCACTTTCAGGTTGAGTAAGCTGAAGAGGAGGAGGAAGAAGAAAAGGGGTCGGTCTTACTATCTCAGGAGTAGCAGAGGCAGAAGAGGTGGAGGAAATGGAAGCAGGGCAGGAAAGGCAGGCACACTCGGTGTAACTTCTGTTGAAAAATATCCGCTTATAAGTGGACCTGCACAGTTCAAACCTGTGTTGTTCAAGCATCAGCTGTACTTCTCTTTAAGACAGGGATCATCTGTGATCAGACCAAGTGTCAGAAACCTTAAATTGTAAGAAATCAGTTGATCCTTCCTTGTAAATCTTGTGATTGAGAGATTTAGCTGAAGATAAAATAGTATTTTTAGGTATCTCAAGTATCTCTGAAAGATAATTTCTGTTACCACAGTATTCTTTTCCAGGGACCTAGCTGATTATAGAGAAAAAAAATCCTCTGTAAATATTATGTGGGTACTACTGTTGGATTTTTTAGTTAAAATAAAGTAACTTAAAGAACTATAGAAAATTACTGAAAAGCACTTCTCTGCAATGCAAATGCTCACAATCAGACAAATTGGCGTATGGTCATTTAGACCTAAACAAATTTTAATCTGCAATTTCAAGACAAATTACCAGTATTTTAAAGTAAGAATTTTAATTCAATAAATTAGAATAATTTCTTCAATGGAGTAGTTTGAGGCTCTTTAATTACTTTCTCAAGACAGGTATAGCTCTTTCCTCACATGAATGACAGTTCCTAAAAGCCAACTGTTTGTCTAAAACAAATTCCTTCACAATATTTGTTGAAAACTCTTGATTATACAATCTGGTTTTCATTCTAGTGAGTACAATAGACTGAGCATGTTTGTGGACCTGTGTTGGTCACACAGACCCCAAGACAGAACGTAGAAGCCACCTTTACTGAAGAACCTAGATAACTGGTTTTAAGTTTTCATCTCATAATATTTAATACTAGACCACTGGATTTGAGTTGTTTGTGATAAAATTTGTCAGACATTTCATATCATTTCATATCAGCTTCAAAATCATTGAAGTAGTGTTAATTTTAAAAAATAAATTATAAAAATCAGTATTATAATCAGCTTATTTTATAGACTGGGTTACACTTAGGATTTATTTAAATGTTTAACGTTTTTATTTCCAATTTTAAAAAGTGGTAACCTCTAGCATTCTTTTTATTGAGAGTCTCTTATCCAGAATATACACAGCATTCTTTGATATTTTCTATGAAATATCATTAGGTCATACCAATATCCACCTTCCATCAGTTTCCCTAAAACTCAGTGATTTCTAAAGCCTAGAAAGTGGATGACTAGCTGCCCCATTTGAAATGGCATTGAGAAGAGCCCTGTGTCTTCTCTGAAAGGAAGTTGTGATTATGGTCAGCAATATCAGTAACATGTCAGCAAGAACATCACCGACTTGTCAGATACATATGCCCTTGCTCTTTTGCCAGTCCCCATCTTCTTTGCACTGTCCTACCCCCAGAAGCTTCACTGTCTGAGAGCTAATTTGACTTAAAACTGATAGATTTTTATGTAGAGTGGAAAATGAAACTGTACATTCTAGAAATATTCCTAATTGATGCTATTTCTCTGCAAATCCTTCTTTGTCTAAAGGGAACGTGTTGAGAATACCAGTCGCCCAGGAGAGATGCAGGTAACCATTCAAAACCTAATGCCAGCGACTGTGTACACCTTTAGAGTTATGGCTCAAAATAAGCATGGCTCCGGAGAGAGTTCAGCTCCACTGCGAGTAGAAACGCAACCTGAGGGTAAGTCTTCCACCTGTCTGTCAGCACCCCCTAGAGGTAGACCTTTCTGAAGTTCTGCCTTTGTTTAGCCTCGCACACCATAGGGGAGCAGAAGATAACAGTTCCTTACCTTCAGGGCCCTTATCAATTATTGGAGACAAAATTAATTTACATCCAAAAACAGCAAATAGGGCCAGGCATGGTGGCTCATGCCTGTAATCCAAGCACTTTGGGAGGCTGAGGCAAGCGGATCCCCTGAGGTCAGGTTTTCTAGACCAGCCTGGCCAACATGGTGAAACCCCGTTTCTACTAAAAATACAAAAATTAACTGGGCATGGTAGTGAGTGCCTGTAATCCCAGCTACTTGGGAGAATAGCTGAGGCAGGAGAATCACCTGAGCCCAGGAGGCAGAGGTTGCAGTGAGCCAAGACTGCAACACTGCACTCCAGCCTGGGTGACAGAGTGAGACTCCGTCTTAAAAAAAAAAAAAAAAAAAAAAAAAAAAAAAAAAAAAGCAAATAGTATGAGACAATATACTTCTGTTGATGCTTTTCTACATGTTCATATTTTACTGACCCTTTAAGACTTAGCTCAGATGCCTTCTAGAATCTTTCCTCTAATATTGTTATCTCCACAGTTCTAAGGTATTTATTACATTCTTCCTTCAGTTATGATTATGAACTTATCTTGCTGACTTTATAGCAAAGACAGAGCCTTTGTCATCTTTACATTTCCCACAGTGTCTAATGTAATGCCTTGCACATGAAGTAGGTATTTAATGATTGTTCTTAACTGGATTGTCTATCTTTAGGCATACCATGCTCTTTAGAATCTCCTTGAGGCTTTATTTTGGACCTGTGGTCTTTTGTGCTACATAGGGTTACTTCTAATTACATTTCTAAGATTTTCTGTGACTTGAGTGTCAGTCGGGTTTATTTATAGTATAAATGTGTTGTATATCTTACGTGTGGGTTGTAAACTATAGGCCCAAAATTACAAGCAGCCAAATCTTGATGAATGCTTTTCCTACTTGACGTTTTTGTCTAGACTTTTGCCTTCTTTTAGCACAAGTTGCTTTTTCCTCGGTGTATTCTTCAGTCTACTTTTATTATTAACAGCATTAGTTTTTCTGTATTAAAAACCTCCAGTAATAATAAAATATTTTACTTTAAGTAGAGAGTATTTTAGATATATTTGTAGAGGCTACTGACCAGGCGACTAAACAGATTAAATGACTTTACCAGTGGAACTATAGAAATAATTTAAGAACTTTACCTGATGGGTAGAATAAGTCAAGAAGCTGTAGAACTTCACTTTCTAATGCCATGGCAAATCACTCACCTGTCAAATATTTATTGAGTATCCCCATACCAGGTAATGTGCAAGATACTGGAGATGCAGGGATGAACAAGCTAGGTCTTCTTCCCTTAAAGAAGGAGCAGGCAAGATAGGAGACCTTTCATCATCTCAGTGACAGAGATTGAAGATATGAATCAAACCCAGTCAAGAACAAGAGGGCCATCACAGAGTCAGGGGGTTGATTTAAGGGAAGAGTGTGTTCTCATTACAGGCAGGATGTTGAATTTTACAGTTATCTATGTTCAGACAAGAGCAGGAATACTCTATTAGGTTTCAAGCTCAGTTATCCTTCATCAGCTTTCATATAGAAGCATCATTCATGAAAGATACTAGGATACAGAATAGAGAAAACTTACTGTAAAAGATAGAAAAGTCAAGGCAGGATCCTAGGGAAAGATGAGACCTGAGGCTGGCCTTGAGGCATTTGACTTAGAGCAAGCTTATTGTGGGAAGGAATTTGCATGACCCAAATCCCAGAAATAGAATCTAACAGTGCACATGCAAGGTAAGTCATGATGAAAATGAAGGAAATGCAAGGGTCCTATCCTGAAGCTGTAAACCTTCTGAAACTACATGAAAATAAATCTTTGAGTCTGTACATACTCACATTTCCCTTGGAAAGAATCTGTAGTTTTCATTATCATTTCACTTCATATGTCAAATTGTTGAGAACCACTGGGAGGGTCATTGTCAAATTTAGAGATGAAAGAAAAGGGGTGAAGAAGAGTGGGTTTATTGAGTGCCCACCACGTGTCAGCCACTGTGTTAGGCAGTCAGGAGGTAATTGTTAGGCAGTCAGGATGTAAAGATGAGTAAGACTTGACTTCTGTCCACAAGGAGCTTATGGTCTGGTACCATAGACAACAGTGTGATGTGTTATCACCTTAAGGAAAGTAGGAACCACAACCATTTATTCAAGGAGTTTGGCTAAAAGAAAATAGTTACAAGAATATAGGTAGAAGGGGCAACAGGTTCTGGTGAGGGTATTTTAAGGATGGCGAAGAGACTAACATGTTTTGGCAAAAGAGAAGCAGTTTCTGAAGAGAGATTTGCATTTCATCTGGAGGTGTTCAGCTTGTGTGGGGGAGGCATAAATGTTGGAACCAGCCCTTGGAAAATATTTTACATATTTAGTTTCACAAACCAACTTAACATTTTTTCCATTTATTATGCCACTGTACAGCTGAAATGAAAGAATTCATTAGCACCTTTTTTAGGATCATATTTGCTTACACTTGGCCAATGAATATATTGAAAATGATTTCAAGAGAATTTAGGGAGTGTTTTGTTTTTCTTCTCCTTTAATAAGTTAGAGGAAAGTTTCCCATAGCAGCAGAAGTGTGACAAATCCCACCTGTCAGGCTGCACAAAATGCGCCCTTAACTTAAGTGAGTAACATGATTCATAACTAAAGCAAACAACTGTTAGAGTAACCATATTCAGATTTCTCTACTTTGGTAGCAAAATTAATCTTAAGCTATGGTGCTGTTATTCAGGAAAGCCAGTTTGTTTTACATTTTGTTAGTTTTTTTTCCCTTCCCAGTTTTTAAATCTAATGAATTACAGAAACACTAGTGCCAGAGAAATGTTTTCAAATATAGATGTCTACCAAAGTGTAGGCATAGACAGCTACACAGGATTTGTGTATAAATTGGAACTGGAACCTGTCAATCAGACAAAAAGAATATAGTAAAAGGGTAGGTATGTGAGCCATTGTAGGAGACAGAGCCAGCTAGACACTTAAGCAGTCAGCCGGTGATCCAGGCCTCCAGTCACATGCATCCTGTCGTGGATATTGTAATCATCTCCTGAAAGGTCCTCTTGAGCCCATGTTTTAGAATCAGCAAGTACTCGACTCTTGGGTCCACCACGAGCTAACTTTCCCATCACTTGGGAAAGATTGTTAACTTCATAACCTCACCTGTAAATGAGGATGATAATATTTATCTCATTTGGTTTAGTGCAAAGATTATATGAGAAAATACATGTCAAGTATTTAGTGCTTGACTGACTGTAACCATTCAATAAATGGGAGCTGTTTTACAATTATTATTCTTTTATCTACTCTTGTTCCTTTGCTGTTTTCTTCCATACATGTGTTCACATGTCCTTTCTAAACACAGATCTGATCATGTCATGCTCCTGCTCATAATTTTTCAGTAGTTACCTAACACCTACTAGAGAAAACGTGAGCTTCAATAGCAGGATATTAGAGGGTTCTTCACTATCTGATCGGTCATTGTTTTCAACATTCTGTCTCCCATATCCACTGTTTCAACCAAGCTGAACCACTTAACACTGTCTTTTTGTATATTCTCCCTATTGACCCCATTGACTGGAATGATTTTCCCCTTGGTATCTGAGGAAAGTGTTCATTTTGCTTGACTCCAAGAATTCTTCACCAATCCTCCTTTTCCCTCCCAAACCCCTCCCAAAGCAGAATTGTGTACTCTCTCGTCTTTCTGTTTTTGTTATAACCATTACCTAAATCTGTTAGCACTTAAGACGTTTTTTGTAACTGTTTATGTGTCTGACTTTCCTGCTAGACTGGGAGTTCTTTGTGGGCAGGAGTCTCTTCATCACTGTATCCCTAGTGCCTACCACAGTGCCCGACAAAAGAAGGATCTCTTTCTGTGGTGGTTGCCTTTTATGTCTTGTGTAGGCCCGCTGCAAAACTGGGATTTTATAAACCACAAGGAAAGTTTTTCAATGTAATTTCTGGCTTTGATTTGAATCATAAAAAGGAAAATGTGTTTATATATTGTTCTAAAACCACTTCAATCAAATCCATTGTTTTCTTAGCTTCTATTATTTTTAAAATATGGCCAATATGACAATATTGCCAAGAACGGTTATTGAGGAGTGTAGCATTTCATTTATATCTTGCTATCTCAAACTTTTCTTTCTAGTTCAGCTCCCTGGCCCAGCACCTAACATTCGTGCATATGCAACCTCGCCTACCTCCATCACTGTTACGTGGGAAACACCAGTGTCTGGCAATGGGGAAATTCAGAATTATAAATTGTACTACATGGAAAAGGGGACAGATAAAGAACAGGTATGAAGTGAAGCAACTTTTCAAACCATTGATTGGAATAGTAAAGTCGAAATATGTTTCCAAAACTCAATAGTTGCTTGACTGGAAATTTGAGGGAGAAAAAGATATATAGGAAATGAAAAGTTGACAGATTCTATTTCTTTGTACCAAGATTTATTGTGTAGTTTTTACCAGCAGCGGTCACTGAACATCAAGCAGTATTTCTAAGTAAATTGTCAGTTTATGATTAATCTGCTTTGACTGTTAAAGAACCTTATGTAAAAGGGATAAAATCTGTTTCATGTAGAATATAGAATTTGTATAGCTAATTCTTTAATTTTCAACTTTTCTTTTGGCTTGAGTTGTGTAGGTATAAAATGTTTTATTTTATTCAAGGATGTTGATGTTTCAAGTCACTCTTTCACCATTAATGGGTTGAAAAAATATACAGAGTATAGTTTCCGAGTGGTGGCCTACAATAAACATGGTCCTGGAGTCTCCACACAAGATGTTGCTGTTCGAACATTGTCAGATGGTGAGTCTTTCTTCCTCTGGAACAATATACCACACTTGGTGCCCCTAGTGGTTTACTTGTAAGATATGGGCTTTGATGTCTAGAAGATTCAGTTCAGATCCCAGTTCTACCTCTTTCTGGTAATATGACTTTAGTAAAGTCTGAACACCTTTCTTTACATGTAAAATGTAGATAATACTAACTTCATTGAGTTGCTGTAAAGATTCAGTGAGAAAGCATAGAACATAAAGTGCCTCTTACTGAGTAGGCTCTCAGCATTTATATTTGTAGCAGAAGCTTTTGTGTAAGTAAATACTATTGCTTGTTCATAACACAGACCATTCCAGGGCTTTTGGAAGACTAGCCTTGTTCTACTTAGCAATCATATTTGCATGCCAAATTAGTCTTTCTAGTTCCTCCATATTTATGACTGTTGTATTTCTCACCTGTGACTGAATTTCTAAATTAAGTTATATACATACCCATGACCTAGAGCAGTGTTTTTTGAACTACAGCTTGCCAAAGAGATTAAGTAGGTCAAAACCAGCATTTAAAAATATGTATATTTTTAGAATAGAACAGAAAAGATTAGAGTTCATTGCACTTACTAAGGGTATATGTTGTTTCATGAAACTCAGCTAAATCTAATGTTTTAAAAAAATGTCTTTTTTTTAAATTTATTTATGTGTATACAGCTCTTATATACACATGCTTTAGAAGCTAAACTCCCTTAAGAAAATAGTCAAACTTAACATCACCAATAAAAGAACAGGCTGACATCACGTGCCTCCTTATGTGATATGTGGAGGAAGACACAATATTACTTCTGTTGTATTAGTCCCAAAAATATTTAACTTGAATCTGATCATGATGAAACAATGAGACACATCCCAATTGAGGGAAGTTCTGCAAAAAAAAATGTTTATTTTAACTGACTTGGATTCTCAAAATATATTAGTTTTGTGAAAGAAAAAAAAGGTTGAGGAATCATTCTAGAATCTAGATTAAAGAAGAGTAAAGACATGTGAAATAAAATATGTATGATCTTTGGATCCTGCATCTGGACATAAAAAAAAACAGCCATAAAGGACACTATTGGTATAATTACTTAATGTTAGATACTTACAGTATTAGGCAATAGTAAATATTAGATGTTATTAGCTATATTAGATAATATTTTTGTGTTAAAATTTCTGAGTGTGATTTTTGTATTGTGCATTTTGTTGGAGGATGTCCTTGTTCATAGGAGATACGTGGCGATACACACTGCAGAATTTTGGAGTGAAGTATAATGACTGCAGACATCTCTCAGATGATTCAGAAATAATATGTAGAGAGAGAAATCTGTGTACATATACATAGAGTAAGATAAATAAAGCAGAGATTGCAGAATATTAATAATTATGAATCTGAAAAGAATAGCCATTCATTGTACTATTCTTGCTACTGTTTTCCATGGGCTTGACAGTTTTCAGGATTAAAAAGTTGGGAGGTCTGGTGCAGTGGCTCACGCCTGTAATGTCAGCATTTTGGGAGGCCAAGTCGGGCAGCTCACTTGAGCCCAAGAGTTCAAGACCAGCCTGAACAACATGACAAAACCCCATCTCTACTTAAAAAAAAAAAAAAAGTAGCTGGGCATGAGTGGCACACATCTTTAATCCTAGTACTCAGGAGACTGAGGTGGGAGGATCACCTGAGCCCAGGGAGGTCAAGGCTTCAGTGAGCTGTGATTGTACCACTGCACTCCAGCCTGGGTGACAGTGAGATGCTGTCTAAAAAAAAAAAAAAAGTTGGGAAAAAGGAAACAAACTGTAGGTGGTTATACCTTGGCTACTGAACCACATAAGCCAGTTAGTCAAGATATTGGGGAAAAATTAAGGGAAAAAAAAGTTACTGTAGGCTCTTAAATCTATACATGAGGCAAATTTTAACTGCATTAAGTGTGTTGGCATGTTGACTACAGTATCTGTGGGAACTGAACACATCTCAGCATGGTGGCTAGGGGAAGCACTTTGGAATAACACAAATCTTGGTTCTGATACCAGGTGAAACAAATATCTTGGACAAGTTAACTTCCCTCTACCTCTTCTGTAGTTTTCTGATCTACAGAAAACTGGGAATGATAATAGAAACTCCGTCCTGAGATTATTATAAGGAATAAGTGCCTGCCATGAAATGACCATGCAGCAAATCTTTGCTATAATGATGGTAATGAAGACAATGATAACAGCTATGTTGGATGCCTCTGCAACTCAGTCACTTCTTAACATAGAGATGACTGGATTATTAATGTACTTTTTTCAAAATACGATGTGCCTAGGTTCTACTCTAGACCCTCATTACCTGAATCTCTGAGTGTAGGCTTAAGGCACTTTGCTGGGCACAAATTACAGAAATTAGCAAGACATATTCTTTTGTCTTCCAGAAGCTATAGTACAGTGGGCACTTAGTTGTATACCTGGTCACCAAATGTTAGAGACAGAAAGAGAGAGGTTTCCATGAGTGGATTAGGAGAGAAGGGCTAAAGTCAGCAGTTTGCGAGTGCAGAGAAAACAAATTCGGTTTACTTTGCTTGCTGTCACCAATATGAAGGGAGATATTAGAGAATGTGTGGGCCACACACTTTGAGATAACCCTGGGTTATGTTCTAAAGTGAGGAACTAGGCCAGGCGCGGTGGCTCACGCCTGTAATCCCAGCACTTTGGGAGGCCGAGGCGGGCGGATCACAAGGTCAGGAGATCGAGCCCATCCTGGCTAACACGGTGAAACCCCATCTCCACTAAAAATACAAAAAAAAAAATTAGCTGGGCGTGATGGTGGGCGCCTGTAGTCCCAGCTCCTCAGGAGGCTGAGGCAGGAGAATGGCGTGAACCTGGGAGGCGGAGCTTGCAGTGAGCCGAGATCGCGCCACTGCACTCCAGCCTGGGCGACAGAGCGAGACTCCGTCTCAAAAAAAATAAATAAATAAATAAAAAAGTGAGGAACTAAAGTTATGTGGCTGTTTGTTTAACCAGCAGTCCCAAACTTCTCACATCTAAATGAGTATTTTCTGATATCTGGTTGCCTCAGGAAGCCAGATGGTTCACTTTACCAGCTGTCATTGCTTAAATATCTTTGCTCTACTTGGGAACTGCCTTCAAAACCAGCTTAGAAACTCCACAAGAAAAGCCAGGCTTACTGATGTATGTACATCTCATTTTGATCCATAATGTCATTACCCCGTTCAGTCACTTGCCGTATTCCAGAAAAACATGGTTGTCTGCCAAGGTAAAGATAGACCAGGGCCAGATGCGGTGGCTCATGCCTGTAATCCCAGCACTTTAGGAGGCCGAGGCAGGTGGATCACCTGAGGTCAGGAGTTCAAGACCAGCCTGGCCAACATGGTGAAACCCGCATCTCTACTAAAAATACAAAAATTAGCCAGGCTTGGTAGTAGGCATCTGTAATCCCAGCTACTCAGGAGGCTGAGGCAGGAGAATCACTTGAACTCAGGAGGCAGAGGTTGCTGTGAGCCAAGATTGCGCCATTGTGCTCCAGCCTGGGCAACAAGGGTGAAACTTAGTCTCAAAAAAAAAAGAAAAAAGATAAACCATCATCAATAATACTCAAAAGAATGCATTTAAGGTTCTGAGTACATATGAGGTCTAGAAAAGTTGAGAGATTTTAGAAGAGTTCAGAGCCACTATACATCCTTGAAATAACTATCTGACTTCTCAAAGGTACAACCTGACCTGGGTGTGGGTGCTTTCCCATATGAAAGTGTCTTATGGGCCAGGTGTGGTGGCTCAAGCCTGTAATCCCAGCACTTTGGGAGGCCAAGGTGGGTGGATCACGAGATCAGGAGATCGAGACCATCCTAGCTAACACAGTGAAACCCCGTCTCTACCAGAAATACAAAAAATTAGCCAGGTGAGGTGGCAGGGCACCTGTAGTCCCAGCTACTCAGGAGGCTGAGGCAGGAGAATGGCGTGAACCCAGGAGGTGGAGTTTGCAGTGAGCCGAGATCACGCCACTGCACTCCAGCCTGGGCGACACAGCGAGACTCTGTCTCAAGAAAAAAAAAAAAAAGAAAGTGTCTTATGTTAAAAATTGAACCAGGCATGGCCATATGTCATCCACATAGTATTGTCAACATAAGGGCATTGGCAGCTAGTTTAGATCTGGTCACGTAATCAGTGTTTGAGATTTGCATTTGTTTAAAGTCCAGCCAAGATGATCATATGATGCGGTGATGTGTGGGTGATTTAAAAAAACAATTTTTTTTGTTTGCTTCTCTAGTTCCCAGTGCTGCTCCTCAGAATCTGTCCTTGGAAGTGAGAAATTCAAAGGTAAAACTTTATGACGCTGCTGTACATTTTTACTGGTATACTATTGCGCCTCAGAGGGGCTTATAGAAAGGGAGATTCTGTGGGAAAGCATCAAAGTAAATGAATGGCAGTGTTGTAATAATCTGCATTTGAAAATACTAAACCTATAAATTAGAACCTAACTGAAAAAAATCACAAGCAAAGAAATAAAAAGACATAGATATTACACTTGCATTAAAGCTGGGCTTAAAAACCAACTCATTTATTCTCCTTAATTTTGCTTCCTTTCTCGGACGCCAAAACTGCTTTAGTGTTTCTGCAAATAAATTGCTCTTTTTCTGTAGAACATTACATTCTAGATGTTAACTGTTCCGAACCTTAGTGGTACAGCAGAAGGAAATAAGTTGTTTATAACATGGTTCCTTAGTGCTGTGAGATGAGCCCATGTGAATCAAAGGCAGACCTCTGTCAGATTGGTTGTATCTCCTCAAACTGTCCCTCCTAGCCAAGTTTGCTGTGTTCTTAGGGCCATGTATGCCTCTCAGAGGCTCAGAGCCCTTCTGGACTACACAGACAACTGAGATATTCAGTCCTTTCAAGAAGTACTATAGAGAGCCAAATGCAGTGGCTCGTGCCTGTAGTCCCAGCTGCTTGGGAGGCTGAGGTGAGAGGATCACTGGAGCCCGCGAGTTCAAGGCTGCAGTGAGCCGTGATTATGCAACTACACTATAGCCTGAGTGACAGAGTGAGACCCCCTACTCTAAAAAAATAAGAAAGTACTATAGGACTCCTTTTTTTCTTTTAAGAGGCAACCAGCTGTTAATTAATCGTCCTCTTTTTAGAGAGTTTTAGATGAAGATTTCAGCTCTTCTGCACTGGACACGGGAAAGAATCTTTATACCTAATAATAGTTTACTTCCCTAATCCATGTGCTTCTGGCGTTATACTTTCCTTCTGAAAACTTTTCTGAGACTTTTAGCCAACATATTCTTTCTGGCAAAACAGCCAGGAGATCAGGGGTCCAGAGGGTACTACTTGAATGTATAATCTTCCCATTTGATCCTTGAGGGTTTTAGAATTTAAAGGTATTTTTGAGTGATTGTTAAATAACTTTGTAAAACTCTGAGTACCTTGCTGCCTCTATGCTTCTTCTCTTTACACTGTAAAATCAGGATAAAAATATGTAAAATAGGACCAAGCTTTTGATATATTCAGCCTTTTTTCTGTAATCCTGTCTTGTGCAGAGTATTATGATTCACTGGCAGCCACCTGCTCCAGCCACACAAAATGGGCAGATTACTGGCTACAAGATTCGCTACCGAAAGGCCTCCCGAAAGAGTGATGTCACTGAGACCTTGGTAAGCGGGACACAGCTGTCTCAGCTGATTGAAGGTAAGCTACCTTGCACATAGGCAAAAGGTAGACTGTGTCTTTCTCAGATATTGAATTATGCTAATCTAATGACTGCTCTGAGCTGTCGACTTACACAATTTTAAAATGGTTCATGAAAATTGTTAATGGTTCAGTCCACTTCTGACTTGATAAAGATTAGTAGAAAACATTTTTAAAGGTTCTGCTATCTCTGAGTGGTGAGATTGAGTTTGATTTTTCCTTCCTTGTGTTTTCTGCATTCTCCATGTTTTCATTTTTGCATGTATTTATTGTTTTTTTGTAATCTGAAAAATGATTAAACAAAGTTATATAAGCATAGAAATTACTCCACTCAGTCTAGTTGGTAACTGAGGTCTACAAAATGGTTTTTGTAACACCAACCACCACTCGTGTGTACGTGGCCTGAAACAGTATTTGTGAATAGCTGCCTCATTGCAATAATCATATATGCGACTATGGACACGATAACATTTTAGAAAATACTATCAGGCATAGCTCCTTCTGTATAGTTTTCCCTTCATATGCAACAGAATAAGTGGCATACCTGGTAAAAATGGATCCAAATGTATATCTAATGTGGGTTCACCCTGGAGATGACAGAGAATCCCCCTGTCTTCCTCAAGTAGGGGAAGTAGAGTTGGCTAAGCAAGGGTAAGGTTCTTTTGCAGGAGAAACATGGGAGCCAGATTAAGTGCTTTCACCCTGTGAATATTGGGATCATGCCTACAAAGAATTGAGACAGATGCCCCAAGCTGTCCTTATTCCATTGGATTTTCATAGATGCTTCATATGGCTGCAGAATCGACTGTAGTCTGAGCAGACCCCATCCTGCCCACTCCTTTATTAGTTTAGCAGTGTCAAGACAAGACTCTGTCCTGCTCAGTTACACATGCCTCGGCTTTGGCACCATCACCGTACTTCTGTCCTAGGAGTAAACTCACATGGGCTGGGCCTGTTGGAGTATTGCCTCAGCTGCATCGGCTTAGTTTTGTCACTCAATAGAGCCCATCTGTTTTGCAAGCAAACAGATGAATTTGAGTCTAGTACATTTACAACCAAAAGGTGTGAGTTATCTGTAGCTGTAACAGTGTAGTCACAGGGCATGTTTAATCTTGGGACAAAAGCTCTGACTTGGGTAATTTTTTTGCTAGGAAACTCCAAAGCGTGCTGGTGGATAAGAACTATAAGAATGGGCGATATTGTCATTATTATCCAAGCCCAAGAATTAATTTCATCACCCTTTGGAAACTTTTAACTTTCTTTATATTTTATCTCTCCTGGGTAGACATTGAAAGGATTACAGAAGCTTGGCATCACCCACTTTCCTGGGATCCCAGGGACCAGGTTCTTGAGAGAACCAAGATCTGGGGCCAGAAGTGTCATGTTTTCCAGCCAGGTGCAGTGGCTGATGCCTATAATCCCAGCACTTTGGGAGGCTGAGGCAGGTGGATCGCCTCAGGTCAGGAGTTCAAGACCAGCCTGGCCAACATGGTGAAACCTCATCTGTACTAAAAATACAAAAATTAGTTGGGCATGGTGGCACACACCTGTGATCCCAGCTACTCAGGAGGCTGCAGCATGAGAATCTCTTGAACTGGGGAGGCAGAGGCTGCAGTGAACTGAGATCATGCCACTGCACTCCAGCCTAGGCAACAGAGTAACACTCTGTCTCAGAAAAAAAGCATAATGTTTTCCCTTGTTTATGGGTATAAGTTTCTAAAAATTGAGAGAGCCATTGGCAGTGAAAAACTGTGCTCTGGTAATCAGCAAGCTTCTCACTCCTCACCTCACAAATGGGATTGACTTCCTTCAAAATAGGAGAAGGTGAATGTTTGTCTCCAGGGGCATATCTTTCAGTCTTCCAGCTTCTTCACAAGAACCCCACATCTCTTAGCTGCAGTCCGTATCATGACTGCAGTAGATGGTGCTGAGAAATACCACTAAGGGAGCATTGGCCACACATGTTCTCAAAGTCAGTTTCAGCTGAGCATGATGGCTCACTCCTGTAATCCCAGCACTTTGAGAGGCTGAGGCAGGCGGATTCCTTGAGCTCAAGAGTTTGAGACCAGCCTGGGCAACATGGTGAAACTGTGTCTCTACAAAAAATACAAAAAGTTTAATGGATAAGCAGAGACTGAAAAAAATATATATATAAAAATTAACCAGGTGTGGTGGTGCTCGCCTGTGGTCCCAGCTACTTGAGAGGCTGAGGTGGGAGGACCATTTGAACCCAGGAAGCAGAGGTTGAAGTGAGCCGTGATTGTGCCACTGCACTCTAGCCTGGGCAACAGAGGGACAGTGTCTCTCCAAAAAAAAAAAAAAAAAAAAAAAGTCAGTTTCATATTTTACTCTACATTTAGATAAATAACATTTGCCATTCGTAAGGCTTTTTTCATTTTGAATATTTAGTTGTATTTATTATATACTAGGCACCATTCCTGTTGCTGTTAAAAAAAGAATATGGTCCTTGCCCATGAGGAGATTATTCATTTTCTCAATGAAACATTTGATGTGTAAGCAAAATAGAATTTTTATGGTAAAAATGGCTTTATATTTATCAAGAAAATAATTACATTTTTAAATCATATCTGGATTTATTCATTTAATAGATTTCATTGAACTTTTGTTGGCATGTTCTGGCACTGAGTATACAATGGTGAACAAAAATGGAGATGCTTGCACTCTTAAAGCATTAACTTAAAGCCTGATAAGTATTAGGGAGCAATATGGATCACCAAGATCCTTTACCAACAACACATTATATGATTAAATTTTAGACAGAAGTAATTGTTGTTATAACACTAAGCAGATCTTGCCATATCTTTATGATATGTATTGTATACCTTAGTTGTAGCCTATAAACTCTATAGGGTACTTAGAGGGAGAGGAAACTCAGCCTTTTTGCATGGTACCTCATTTTTGCTTGCTTTCTCTTACATCCTAATTGTCCCCAAAAGACAGGGAATGATTGGTTGGATTCTTTCAGGAGCTTCACTGAGCAGTATTTGCTAGTAGTCCAGATGATTATCTGTCAGCAAACAGTCTAGTACTTTCAGGTTCATTGAGTTCAAGGAGATAAATTGACTTGGGTCCAGGCATTTTGCTCCTCCCTTTTGCCTTGCTCCTTGCTTTGTGGGGCACACAGATTGTCAGGAAGGCCTGTTGAGATAGAACCTACCAACTCTTCTCTCCACCACGGGACAGGATTAGTTAACCAAACCAGGGCTTTTCTTGTGTCCTGGCCAAGTTACATTCTCAGTACTGTTGCCCTGATTTGTAGAACAGACTTTTCTGTGTGCATCTTTGTTGCCTTTGATACATTGGTAGATCACGTACTTTATTAGCTGGTAATAAATTAAAAGTTGCGTAACAAAGGGTTGGGCCAATTTCCACTTTTACTTACTATATAATCTATGAGCAATTGGTTGTTAAGGAATAGATTTTGAGACCATATTTGGTGCTTAAAATTTTTCTGCCATGGTTATGAAGTGGCTCGGAGAACAGAGGTAACTCAATAGGATTTACATCTTTGCATTCTTTCCTTCTTAGGTTTTGGTGCCTTCTAAGACCAGATATCTTTGTTCCTTTGTTATAACTCTTTCATTGTTCTTGGCCTCTTTTTGGCTTTAGCTTTCTTTGTAACACAGTAAAGGGATTGCATTGAATGATCTCTCAGGTACCTTCAAGCTTTTAAACACAAGTCTGTAATCTCCTGGGAGCTTCAGTCATTTCTGTTTTCCTCTTAGATTGTGAGATTGTGTGGGCTTCAGCCTTTGCTTTATTTGGAGATGGAAGCTACTCTATGTTGTATTTGCGTTTTGCCTACACTGTATTAACTTCAACTGAAACTTTGTTAAGCTATATACTGAGTTGGTGACTGAGATACTTGCCTTAATGAGGGATTATTAATCTTTTGTTTTTCCAAAGCTCTGGTTTCAGTTGTCTTTTTTGTCATTTGGTCTCAGGTCTCGATCGGGGGACTGAGTATAATTTCCGTGTGGCTGCTCTAACAATCAATGGTACCGGCCCGGCAACTGACTGGCTGTCTGCTGAAACTTTTGAAAGTGACCTAGATGGTAAGAATAACAGTTGGCAAGACTGACACACAATAAATACTAACTGCAGTCAAATGAGTCAAACTGGAAAGCCACAGACGTGGGTTGGATATGGCTCAAGTCTGAACTTTAGTGTATCACACTGCTGTCATTCCTGTATTGCACCAGGCTGCTGGAATGGATTTTTTGCAGTGCCTTGTAGCGAACTGTCCTTTCAAGCAGAACTAGAGCAAATAAAAATGTGTATGTGCTATAAGTTGGATTTTTTTTACCAAGGCCATTAAGTAGATGGATGATCTAAAATTTAAGGCTGAGCCACATAAATCATGCCTTTATTTCAATGGCAGTTTCCCTTTTCTTTTAGTCCTGGACACCTTGCCCTTTTTCTCACCTGTTCATTCAGTGAGTACTTCCAAAGGCGTGTGTATAGGTGGCACCTTTATCAGTGATAGGTGCTGGGCTTGGGAGGCAAAAGACCTGAGTTCTTGTTCTGAGTCTCATTTTACTAATTTTTTTTTTTTTTTTTTTTTTGAAAAGGGGTTTAACAAACTCACCCAGTCTAGAGTGCAGTCATGGTTCACTGCAGCCTCGACCTCCCATGCTCAAGCACGGTCCTCCCACCTCAGCCTCCTGAGTAGCTGAGACCTCAGGTGTGTGCCAACGCACTTAGCTATTTTTTTTAGAGATAAGGTTCTTACTATGTTGCCCAAGCTGGTCTTGAACTCCTGGGCTCAGGTGATTCTTTCTCCTTGGCCTTGCAGAGTGCTGGGATTACAGACATGAGCCACTGTGCCTGGCCTCAGTTTACTCATTTTTTAATTAAGGTCATAATTTATGCCCTGAAAACAGTGTATGTGAAAGAGCATGTAAATTTCCTCCTTTGTAAGCCTCTTAGTCTCTCACCAATTGAATCAACTGTGGCTCTAAAATTTCATGTTTTCTGATTTATCATACTACTTAGGGGAGTAAGTAATTAGTACTATTGCTATAATGTGATGCTTAAACACCTGTTAACAACAGGCTTCCAACTACTCAGTTTATGCCTTTCTCATTCCACCTGGTAGAGTTTGGGAATGGGATGTGGGACCAAGAGAGATGGTAACTATTGAAAGGCAATTTATTTTTCTCCTTTGGGGCAGAAGAGGTTCTTGTATCTCTTTGTTTTCCCTTCCAAATTAATATTGCAGTGTCTTGTATTTAAAGCTGTTTAGGTTGTTGTTTTTTTTTTTCTTAGAATGCAGTAAAATCTTGGACTATATTTTACTATACATATGGTTTCTCTTTGAACTCTTGGGCATAATGTAAAAAACTTAGCCCCAAATAGTGTGGCAGGAGGCTAAACACCATTCCCCAAGTATGGTGAGATATTTTAAAGGACAGTATATGTCATCTTGCTTTTCCACTTTTTTTTCCTAGAAACTCGTGTTCCTGAAGTGCCTAGCTCTCTTCACGTACGCCCGCTTGTCACTAGCATCGTAGTGAGCTGGACTCCTCCGGAGAATCAGAACATTGTGGTCAGAGGTTATGCCATTGGTTATGGCATTGGCAGCCCTCATGCCCAGACCATCAAAGTGGACTATAAACAGCGCTATTACACCATTGAAAATCTGGGTATGTTTGCTAAGTAGAGAAAGTTAATTGTGTAGGTGATTCCTTTCTTTTTAACCTTTTATGTAATATTTTTATTTTTACAAGAAAATTGCAAAAAATGGTACAAGTAATTTCTGTATGTTATTCACCGGAATTCCCCAAATGTTAACATTTAACCACATTTACATCTATATTTTGCAGAATGCTCCTCAATTGAGACTTGGCTTAATATTTCCTCATTACATTCAGGTTATGCATTTTTGGAAGGAATAGGGTAGAAGTGTTAGGTTCCTGTCAGTGCATCATATCAGGAGGCACATTACAGCCTATACTGATAATGATGTTCACTTTAATCAGTTGGCTAAAATGGCATCTGCCACATTTTCCTGCTATAAAATTGTTATTTTTTCCTTTGTAATTAAAAGTGTCTTGTGGAGGAGATACTTTGAATCTTTGTAAGTATCTTGTTTCCCATTACACTTTCACTCACTGGTTTCAGCATCTGTAGTAACAGTTATTAGAAAGGTGTTTCCCTGGTGGTGATTTCCTAATTCCATATTTCCTCTACACATGTTAACATCCTATGATAAGGAAGAACTTTCTTTCACTCCCATGAAGAGAATGGCCAATGGGAGTCTCTTTATAACTGGTTCCTGTGTCCATTTGACATCTTCCATCTTTCTTTGAGCACCTTCTTCCTTTTTGACAACATAGTAAGATGTTCCTGGCTCATCTAGTATTTCCCTAGCCTTGGCCCTGGAACCAGCCATTTCTCTAAGGAACCCCGATTTATTTTATGAAAAATGATTTTGGAAACCAATATCTGGGCACTATGTCTGTTGATTGTAACTGGGGTAAAAAATCCTAAGGAATCTACAAAAAGGCCACTAAAACTCTTAAGTGAATTTAGCAAGGCCGCAAGATACAAAGTGAATATACAAAAACAGTTGTATCTCCATATACTAATAATAAGCAGTTGGAAATTGGAATTAAAATAACAATACCACCTAGAATAGCATCAGATAATATGAAGTTCTTAGGAGCAGACTTACAAAATGTATGTAGTATCTGTGCACTGAAAATAGAAAATTGTTGCTGAGAGAAATTAAAGAATCCTTAAATGAAGATACCATGTTCATTGGTTAGAAGCCATGATATTACTAAGGTGACAGTCCTCCCCAATGCAGTCCAAGAAAAGTCCCAATAGGCTTTTTTGTAGAAATTGATAAGCTGATTCTAATAATTTTTATGAAAAATCAAAGGAACTAGAATAGTTTTTTTAAAGAGTAAAATTAGAAGACCCATACTACCTGATTTCATGTCTTCTTATAATTGAGACATAGTGGTGGTATTGTAAAGGTAGATGTTATAGATCAATGGAACAGAATAGAGTCCAGAAATAGATCCATATGTATATAGTCAGTTGGTTTTTGGAAAAGTTGCTTAGATAATTTAGTGGGGAGAAGATAGCCTTTTTAACAAAAGGTGTAGGAATACCTGGATATCCGTATCAGAAAGAAAGGAACTTTAACCGTTGTCGTACACTATATGCAAAAACAGACGTAAATGCAAGACGCAAATGACTTTGGAACAACAATCCTAGAAGAAAAGCATAGGAAAAAATCGTTACGACTTTGGGATAAGCAAGGACCTCTTAGGTTGTAAAACAGCACAAATCATAAAATTTTAAAATTGATAAATTGGATTTCATCAAAATTTTAAAACTTCTACTTTTATAAAGATACCAATAAAATGAAAAGGCAAGCCACAGACTTGGAGAAAATACCCGCCATTTAAATATCTAACAAAGAATTTGAGTCTAAAATATATAAAACTCTTACAACTCAGTAATAAGAAGGCAGCCCAATAAAAAGTGGGTAGGAGATTTGAACAGACACTATACCAAAGAAAATACATGAGTGGGACAATAACCATATGAAAAGGCGCCCAGCAGCATTAGTCATCAGAAAACGCAAATTACTCCCACAGTGAAATGTTATTGCACACTCGCTAGAATTGCTCAACATTAATAAACTGGCAATAACAAACATCAACAAGGACACACAACTTAGCTGGTGGGAATGTTTGATAGTACAGCCACTTTGGAAACCAGTTTAGCGGTTTCTTGTAAAGTTAAGCATATAACCCAGGAAAATCCCACACGTAGATAATTCATTAAAAGAAATAAAAATACATGTCTGCGTAAAAACTTATATACAATGTTCATAGTAACTTTGTGAACAAGGGGAAATGACAAATTTTTATCAACAGGTAAGTGGTAAATCGTGATATATCCATGGAGTACTACTCATCAATTAATAGGCTATCAAGACAACAGGAATTAATCTCACAAACATGCTGAGCAAAGAAGTCAAACACAAGCCCCTACATACAATGCTGTTACATTTTGTGAATTACAAAAGAGGCAGAATTTGTCTATAGTGACAAAGCAAGATCAGTGGTTGCCTGGAACCAGGAGTGGTAGGAATCAACTACAAGGGAACCAGGGAGCTTCTTGGAGAATTGAAAATGTTCTATATCTTGATTTTGGTGGTTATTATGCAAGATATATATATTTGCCAAAACTGTAAATGTACACTTGATACATTTTATTGTATGCTAACTATACCTCGTAGTTGATTTTTTTTTTTTTTTTTTTTTTCTGAGACAGCATCTCACTCTGTCGCCCAGGCTGGAGAGCAGTGGCACGATCTCAGCTCACTGCAACCTCTACCTCCTGGGTTCAAATGATTCTCCTGTCTGAACCTCTGGAGTAGCTGGGATTATAGGCATGCCCCACCCCGCCCAGCTAATTTTTGTATTTTTGGTAGAGATGAGGTTTCACTGTGTTGCCCCAGGCTGGTCTCAAACTCCTGACCTCAGATGATCCACCCACCTCAGCCTTCCAAAGTGCTAGGATTACGGGCATGAGCCACCGCGCCCGGCCTCATTGTTGATTTTAAAAGCAAAAGAGTTTGAGAAATATTTATATTTTATAATAAATATTATGTCAGGTATAATTACTTTTCCAAATAGGATTATCATTATAGATCTTTTTTGAAACACTCGTTTTTAAAGTTAAAATCTGCCCTGACCAAATTTTCATTCAAATTGTTTCTTTGTAAACATCTTTCCTAAGAACAACTTCAAGTGCCTAACAGATGAATTATATTCATCCTTTCTGTTAGAAAACAAGCTGGGATTTAAATCTTTATTCCAAAAAAAAAGCAGCCTTTGTCTTTTTCCTTACAAGGAAGAAACAGTACAGTTAACCTAGGAAATGTATCCCCACATGAACATCTTTTAAGACAATTGTTAGAGAGCAAAAGGAAAGCTTTGCTGGTAGAATAAAAATGTCTGGCCAGGCACAGTGGCTCACATCTGTAATCCCAGCACTTTGGGAGGCTAAGGCAAGAGGATCACTTGAGCCTAGAAGTTCAAGACCAACTTGGGCAACATATTGAGACCTCATCTCTACAAAAAATTTAAAAAATTAGCCAGGCATGGTGGCATGTGCCTGTAGTCCCAGCTACTCAGGAGGCTGAGGTGGGAGGATCGCTTGATCCCTGGATGTCAGGGCTGCAGTGAGTCGATTATACTACTGTACTCCAGCTAGGTGACAGAACGAGACATTGTCTGAAAAGGAAAAAAAAAAAAAATGTCCCTGTAGTGACCAGCCTCATACTGTTTCCTTTATGCAACTACTGATGTGAAACTCCTTTGCAGTATTGACAGGACATGGTCCTTGACCTTCAGGTGCTTTCAGTCTAACAGAACAAAAAGAAAACACAAGAAACAATGAAGTGACTTGAAGTGAATTTTGTTCAGAGAAGGGAGAGCTAGCAAGACACAGTAGAGCAGTCAGGAAAGAAACACCTGAGCTCGAAAGATAGAATCAAAATAGCATTTGAAACAGAGAGATGAGAGGAGTGCGGCATGGGCAGAAGAGAGTAAGCAGATAGAATTTATTAGAAAATGGAGTACATATTACAGAGTAGCAAAAAAATTAATGTGGCATAAAGTAAAATAAGCTTGAGCTATAATTACTGACCTAGATAGATCTAACATGCATATGATGTTGAGTTAAAGAAGCAAGTGAGAGGTGGAGAAATACAGTTAGCAATTCATCTATTCATCAGCCTGGAACTCTCCCCTGAGCTTCAGATCCATATAAACATCTGCCTACTGGGTATCTGCACCTGGATATATCTCATATTCCATCTGGCCCAAAGTTAAAGTTAATGCCTTCTTCCTCAAACCTGTTGATCGATCAGCAAATATTTAATGAACACTTAACAATATCCCAGACACTGTGCTAGAAATAGAGCAGAGAATGAGACAGATGTGCTTACAATTATTAGAAATAATACAATTCAAAAATAATTGAAATTGTTCACAGTGCTGAGGAAGAGAAATGGGCTTTGTAACTAGAGAGGTTAGTCCAGTGTGGAATGAGCCCTTTCAGATGAATAGGCTTACCTAGGTAAACAGGAAGAGTGGGATGTGTCCCCAGCATAGGGAGCAGCTGCAAGCAAGAAGGCCCCGTGTTGGAGAGAACACAGCGCTCAGTGAACTGAGAAGTGGCCGGTAGTGATGGAGCACAAGAAACAATGAAGTGAGTGGTGGGAGAAGACAAGTAGTAGATTCAACAAAACTTGATTGTTTGTCTGGAGGGGATGAGGGTAAAGGAGGTCTTAATAACTCCCAGGTTTCTGACTTGAGCAGCAGGATTGGTGGTAGTGTCGTTTACTAAACTAGGAGACACCAGGAGCCGGTCTGAAGCTGGAGGCAGGGTGGGGAGGGACAGATTTGAGACACCCAAGAGGAAATGCCAAACAGACAATTGAACATAAAGGTCTGGTACTCATAAGAAAGATCCAGACTAGAGATCTGTATTTGTAATTGATGACACATACATGCTAATCAAAGCTAAGGAAATGAACGAAAGTGCATAGGGTGAGAGCAAAGAGTGGGAATAGAAGAGGACCTAGAATCAAGCCTTGCAGGTGTGTATCGCGATTGTTCTTGCCCCTTTTCCCAATCTCAGTGAATGACATTACTATCTATTATGTTGCCCAAAACACTTTTTCCTTGCCATTCAAGAAGTAAGTCTTACTGATTCCATTTGTTGTCAGTTCTGACACAGGAAGACCTGCCTCTATTTGTTGCCCTCTAGTGGCAATCTAGGGAGTAGGTGGCCGCCAAGAAAAGCAGCTGTTTTAAGCTTTTGAAGTAACACATGCCACATGAGACATGGCTCATGAGGCATGATGGCTAGATGAGGTTTGGCCATTTCTGGATTTGGAGGCCACTTGGAGAGTCAAGGACATTGAGCACTTACTGACTTCACAGTTTATCTCCTACTTCTCTACCTTGTCTGTTCTCATCGCTGTCCTTCCGGGAATGAAAGGGGTTTGTTTAATTCCAAGCTCCATCTGTAGGCTTCAGCACATTAAATCTTATCTCTTCAGTCTCAGCCAAGCCCTACATCGTACTCTGAACATCACTAAACCATAGGAGAGGCCAAGAGAGAATTCAAGCACAGCCCACCTCCTCTACTGAGACTAAATCCAGGAAGTTGGTCCCGGCCAGTTTTTCTGTACTGTGTGTGCTTCCATCTCCACATCTCCCCACACCCTGAAATAATCCCCCGTAAAAAATTGTAAAGTTATCTTTCTTGAATTCTTCTGTGGTTAAGATTATGCACAGCCACCCTTGAATTTTTAAAATTCTGTAGTGAGCATTTTTTATGTGTGTTCCTTTTCTTCAGATCCCAGCTCTCACTATGTGATTACCCTGAAAGCATTTAATAATGTGGGTGAAGGCATCCCGCTGTACGAGAGTGCTGTGACCAGGCCTCACACAGGTAAGGAATCCTATCTTTCCTAGTCTCCAGCACTTTTCCGAACAGCTTAGGCAGAATATTGGCATGAGGCCTGTCCCATAGGTGTTAGTGAAGAAAAAGCGTATGGCAGTTTCGGGTGCTGACTTCAAATGGGAAGTGGGCTTTCAGCATGGAAAGTTCTGTTAATTCCTATTTTGCATTTTTTGGAAGATTCTAATTCTGCCACGTAAGCCATTCTGTGTAGATATATACACATGTTTTTAATTTGTTAGGATGTGGAAAGCAGAGTTTTTCGATAATTAAAAGTGATTTTCCATCTTTTGGGCATGTAAGTTGAAACTAAAGTGAGTCAAAAAAAATGCATGTTACTGACTGCGGCAGTAAATGCATGTGATTCGTGAACCCAACATCATTTGCGTTACTAGCCACCTGAGTTGGTTAGGAAAGTATTTTTCTATGTGCCTTTCGTAAGCTTGAGTATAAGGTCAGAGGTACTAGCCATTTCATCAGTTATACATTTATTACAAACAAGTTATACATTATTACAAACAAATATTCATTGTTTTTCTTTGAATTATCTACTTAAAATATCTCTAAAGGCCAGGTACAGTGGCTCACGCCTGTAATCCCAGCACTTTGGGAGGCCAAGGTGGGTAGATCACGAGGTCAGGAGATCGAGACCATCCTGGCTAACACGCTGAAACCCCATCTCTTCTAAAAATACAAAAAATTAGTGTGTGGTGGACGCCTGTAGTCCCAGCGACTAAGGAAGCTGAGGAAGGAGAATGACGTGAACCTGGGAGGCGGAGCTTGCAGTGAGCCGAGATCATGCCACTGCACTCCAGCCTAGGCGACAGAGCGAGACTCTGTCTCAAAAAACAAAACAAACAAAAAAATACATCTCTAAAATAAAGTAATATACATGTCATATAAATTTTTCTATAGATATATATGACTTCTAATTTAGATCTGAAAGAGAAAGTTTATTGAAGTAAATATGTTAGAGTTTTAGAGTTATAAATTTTTTAAAAAGGCACTGGAAACCAAAGAATTTATTTTTGGAAATGTTCTTTTTCATTTATTTCCCCAAATTTTGATTCTGTATTGTCCAGTGATACCTGCTGGATACGTAGCATAATTGTACAGATTTGGTAGCATTCTTAAGGAAGGCTTACCTTTCCTGAAGGAAGAGTACACCCTTGAGTTCCTTTTGCTTTATTTGGGTGTAAGCTATGTCACTGTACTGCCATTTGACCCAGAATATCAGGGGGTCTAATAATCTCTGTCCTTTTTTTTAAGCTTCTATTTAAGACTACTATGTGTTTGGTAGTTCTGTTCTGTCTTCTCTATGCTTACAGTTTATAATTTCTTTTAGAAATAGCTTTAGTATTACAAAAAGAAAAAAAATTCAGTGAAAAATAATATTTAAATAAGTGGTCTGCTACTTTCTAAAATCAGGCTTTAATAGTAAAAAACAAGTTTGAAATTACTTTCTTTTATGTGGCATCTAGATATGTTTTCTAAGGGTTGCTACATATAAGAAAAAAAATTTCTCCAGGAATTCTAATGACTTCTACACCCGAAGGTGCATTTTCTGTAACTAATTGGTATGTGTCCTGCCAAACTTTGAACAAAGCTCTTGGTTATATAATGTACGCTTCTCCTCTGTTATTTTTAGTCCTCATTGTGCAGGAAATACACAAATGGAGACTATTACTTTAGCTTAGCAATTATTCATAAACAGGGTCTATGCCATTCCACATTTTGAGTAATAAGGGCTAGTCACCATGGCTATGTGAGAAACCCATTGTAAACTGTGAACTTAAATCAGTATGTGTATACTTAGAAAACCTAAGCATGAATTGGGAAAGCCCATATGGATTCTGCTGTATTGCCCTGGGCCCATGGTGCATGGTGCTTTTGTGCTCATTCTGGCCTCAGAGAAGGTGTCTGTTGTATATGGCACAGGACAGCTCCATGAGTATAGACTTTCCATCAAATAAGGTACTGTACAGTACTCTGATTTCTAAAGTTTGTGAAGTTTGTTACTTGGAACTGTGATAACCATGGCATTTCCCTTAACTGATAGGGATTCATCCCTGGGTTGTTCTCTGACTCTCTGGAAGAAACTATGTTAGATAGTCCAACATGGTGTCAGCTATGTCACTGTACTGTCTGTAGACCCAGGACATCAGGAGTTCTGAACGTGACCCTTTGTGGATATCAGATACCCTCAATGCCCATGGCTGATATTCAAGACTCAGGTTTTGAGAGTTGGACCCTTACATGAATAGTGATATGCACAGATAACTCTTGTCCCAAAAATTCAGCCACATTCACTGAAATCTCAAACCATGAGCTTTGTATTGCTTGTTTAGAAATTGTATCCCTGGTTTTAAAAGCAGTTTTTGTCTTCGTGAGCCTTTTTGGTTTTGGGGGGGTTTGTTTTTTGAGACAGAGTCTTGCTCTGTCACCCAGAATGGAGTACAGTGGCACAATCTCAGCTCACTGCAACCTCCCCACCTCCCAGATTCAAGCGATTCTTGTGCCTCAGCCTCCCGAGTAGCTGGGACCCCAGGCACCCACCACCATGCCTGGCTAATTTTTGTATTTTTAATAGAGACAGGGTTTCACCATATTGGCTAGGCTGGTCTTGAACTCCGGACCTCAGGTGATCTGCCCGCCTCAGCCTCCCAAAGTGCTGGGATTACAGGCATGAGCTGCCGCATCCAGCCTCATGAGGCTTTTTGAACAGGAGGTAGAATTTTTAAGTTATTTTAAGAAAATTCGAGCATGAATACATTAATATAATCATTGGATTATAACATTTTAATATGCCTATAGAATGCAGTAGAGAATATAGTTTATTACTGCTTCTCTTAACATTTTTCTGTAATTTTTTTCCTGAAAGAACACAAGTGGAAATAGTCTTTTAAATGAATGGTGGTTATCTATTAACTCCGAATTTTCTTTCTTTTTTCTCCATTTCTCACCTTTTCATTCCATTATATTACCCTGCATTTCCCTTTTATTTTATTTTTGTTTACATTAAAATGCCACTTCCCTTTTTAAATTATTTTCTGCTCAGACACTTCTGAAGTTGATTTATTTGTTATTAATGCTCCATACACTCCAGTGCCAGATCCCACTCCCATGATGCCACCAGTGGGAGTTCAGGCTTCCATTCTGAGTCATGACACCATAAGGATTACGTGGGCAGACAACTCACTGCCCAAGCACCAGAAGATTACAGACTCCCGATACTACACCGTCCGATGGAAAACCAACATCCCAGCAAACACCAAGTACAAGGTACTGACACATTTGCCTTGGCCGAAAAACGCTAATCATTGACATTTTCTAATTTTAAAGTTCTCAATTCATGTTTTTTTCAGAATGCAAATGCAACCACTCTGAGTTATTTGGTGACTGGTTTAAAACCGAATACACTCTATGAATTCTCTGTGATGGTGACCAAAGGCCGAAGATCAAGCACATGGAGTATGACAGCGCATGGGACCACCTTTGAATTAGGTATGTGTTGTCGGAAGCCATGTCACATGGCTGCTTTTACTTCCCAAGGAAAGAATTGAGTGCATGAATTGATATATTTACAAAACACAGTGAGCAACTACATTTGGAATTCAGTGTTTGCTATTTCAGCTGATGAGTTATTTTTTTTTAATTACTGAACAAGAACATTAACAAATAACAGGATTCTACAGGGAAAACAGATAAATTACAAAGCACTGTGTAGATGTAAGGGATTATTGCCATTAATCCTGCTTTACTGGTAAACTGAGATAGAAAAGATGAAGTGACCTGCCCTTGACCAAACAGTTCCAATGCCATGCTTGCTTGCAGCCTGAACACTTTGCTAGGTGACCCCAAAGCTGCCTCTGCAGTTTGCTTGCAAGCAAATTAGTGTCTTATAAAATCTTCCACTGAAATAATCCTTAAGGTCTTTGTAAGTGGAGACGAGAGAGAAAAGATGACTAAGCAAATTAAAGACATAACAGGCTATCTGGGTTTGAGAGTCTGTTTGGTTTTTGCTGACTTTTAGACATGCCTTTCTGCTACCCCCTGGGCTTTCCTAGTCTAGGGATATGCGTAACCATTTCAAATCTCTGTCTAGTTTGACCTCCTATTTCTTTCTCTCCTATATGAATAACGAAAAAATAAAGTTATAAATCCACAAACTGGGCTTGGCCTCAGTGTTTTTTTGTCTTCTGCACAGTTCTTTGGACTTCGTACAGAGAAAAGGGTTGGATTTGAAGAGTTAGAAATACAGTGCATCAAAGTTTAAACAGACCTTGAGTTTGCTTTCTTTGCCAACCATTTTAAGAAAATGTTTTTACTTCACTCCCAACCCATTAGCTAACAAATGAGATTGTGTTTTCCCTTAGGATGTTTGCATTTCACCAGGCTTCCTTACATTTTATACTAGGAGAATTCTAGTATTTTAGGAAGAGTTGAGTAAATATAAGGATGTACTTACTTTGCTCATTTTCCTACTAGTATGTTAAAAGTTTTCAGCTGTCACATGGAAACACAAGAAACATATTGTCCTGTTGTATAAACAAATGGCTTCACTTTAGAGCTGTAACCTCAATAGTTGGCAGTATGTTTGCAGAATAAACTCATAGTGAAAAATATCTGTAAATCATCTATTCTTTGAAGAAATAGGGCTTTTAAAAGTTATATTTGGCCGGGCGCGGTGGCTCAAGCCTGTAATCCCAGCACTTTGGGAGGCCGAGACGGACGGATCACGAGGTCAGGAGATCGAGACCATCCTGGCTAACACTGTGAAACCCCGTCTCTACTAAAAAATACAAAAAAAAAAACTAGCCGAGCGAGGTGGCGGGCGCCTGTAGTCCCAGCTACTCGGGAGGCTGAGGCAGGAGAATGGCGGTAAACCCAGGAGGCGGAGCTTGCAGTGAGCTGAGATCTGGCCACTGCATTCCAGCCTGGGTGACAGAGCGAGACTCCGTCTCAAAAAAAAAAAAAAAAAAAAAGTTATATTTGAGGCCAGGAGTGGTGGCTTGCACCTGTAATCCCAGTGCTGTGGGAGGCCGTGGTGGGCAGATCACCTGAGGCCAAGAGTTCGAGACCAGCCTGGCCAACATGGCGAAACCCCGTCTCTACTAAAAATACAAAAATTAGCCAGATGTGATGGTGCGCACCTGTAATCCCAACTACTTCATAGGCTGAGGCACAAGAATCACTTGAACCCAGGAGGTGAAGGTTGCAGTGAGCCAAGATTGTGCCACTGCACTCCAGCCTGAATGACAGAGCAAGACTCCATCTCAAAAAAAAAAAAAAAAAAAAAGTTATATTTGGTTTGGAGAGCCAACTATAAATGAGAGAGAAAACTGTTATACAATTTAAAATATTCTAATAAAATAATCCAGTGTGACAGGGAAAAAGTCATCCTGAACAAATTACATAACTTCCCTAATTTTTTGGTGTCCTGATCCATAAAGCAGAGATAGTGATAACTGCCTTTCAGATTTTCTACAAATATTAAGAGAGATACTATGTGTACGTTACCTAGTATACAGTAGGTACTTGGTACAAATGCCACTTGACTTCCTACCTAATTATCCTGTTTATCCCTGACTCCCAGCCAAGATGCCAATTCTGTATCTTCGTAGTATGGTATTTCCTCTTTGGTACTCTGCATATTCTTCTTTTTAATTGCAACTTTTGATAGACTGATTTCTTTGAAGCCGGAAGCTTTATCTTTATTGCCTTGTGCCCTTTATTATGCCTTACAAGTGGACAAGGTTGAAGAAATAGTGAACTAATTTGAAATGGACAGAAATTATTAAAAATATTGTTATTTTGTAGTTCCAACTTCTCCACCCAAGGATGTGACTGTTGTGAGTAAAGAGGGGAAACCTAAGACCATAATTGTGAATTGGCAGCCTCCCTCTGAAGCCAATGGCAAAATTACAGGTAAGATGCAATCAAAGTGTGCATTTTTTTGTGCCCTCTTCCTGCCTGACAGGAGTATTCCGGGAGAGTACAGTGTTGCTGGAAGAAGTGGGAGTCTGAACGCTGGCTTGGTCATTTTATGGGAAGGTGTGAGTCACGATGGTCCTTGAAATTGGGGCGAGGCTGTGCTGGTTACCCACAGTGGCATAAAATGGGTTGCATGTTGGTGGTTCTGACTGCAGTCGGGGATGAGAGGCACAAGACAGCCTTTGGCTATAGTGGGACTTCGTAGACATTTATTTTCCTCAGGAAAGCTCTTCTTCTCTGTCTCTGCCTAGATGGACAGCTTCAGAATTATATACCCCCTCCCTGGTTCTATAGAGTAATACCCAATAAACAGAGATTCTGCTCTTATACCCTGAAGACACACCAAAAAAAAAAAAAAAAAAAAAAAATTAGATATTTATTTCCTTTTCCCCACCCCCCAAGACCTGCTACTTCAAGTACCTGTGCTCTTATAATTAGAGTTAAAAGTGTGAACTGGCCTAGGCCTTTGTAGGGACCTGGAATTTTTTCCTTGTACTTGCAGAGGAAAGCCTTCCACATTAGAGGGGACACTCTGCCTTCCTCAGCCTTATCAGGGAGGGAAGCCTGATGGGGTTCAGCTGCTCCTACTTCCTTTGGTGCCTCTGCCACTTGTAGGTGTGCACTGAGGAACTGGGGTTTGCCTTAAAGTTCCTCTGTATGAATAGGTGGCCTAAGGAAATGGAAAGCGTTTCTTAGCACTGCCCTGCTTCTTGCTTTCAGTAGGAATCTCCATACATCCTGGTCTTTATGTCATTTTTTAGGTTTTGACTTTGCCTCTTTTGTGAAAGAATGAATCATGACTTGACTTGGATCACATTTTACTTTGTCTTTTAAAACCAGCAGCAGTGCAGTGCCCTTTTGCTGTGAGTAAGATAGACTCCTCAGAAATAATACCACACATCTACAGCCATCTGATCTTTGACAAACCTGAGAGAAACAAGAAATGGGGAAAGGATTCCCTATTTAATAAATGGTGCTGGGAAAATTGGCTAGCCATAAGTAGAAAGCTGAAACTGGATCCTTTCCTTACTCCTTATATGAAAATTAATTCAAGATGGATTAGAGACTTAAATGTTAGACCTAGTACCATAAAAACCCTAGAAGAAAACCTAGGTAGTACCATTCAGGACATAGGCATGGGCAAGGACTTCATGTCTAAAACACCAAAAGCAACGGCAACAAAAACCAAAATTGACAAATGGGATCTAATTAAACTAAAGAGCTTCTGCACAGCAAAAGAAACTACCATCAGAGTGAACAGGCAACCCACAGAATGGGAGAAAATTTTTGCAATCTACTCATCTGACAAAGGGCTAATATCCAGAACCTACAAAGAACTCAAACAAATTTACAAGAAAAAAACAAACAACCCCATCAAAAAGTGGGCAAAGGATATGAACAGACATTTCTCAAAAGAAGACATTCATACAGCCAACAGACACATGAAAAAATGCTCATCATCACTCACCATCAGAGAAATGCAAATCAAAACCACAATGAGATACCATCTCACACCAGTTAGAATGGCAATCATTCAAAAGTCAGGAAACAACAGGTGCTGGAGAGGATGTGGAGAAATAGGAACACTTGTACACTGTTGGTGGGATTGTAAACTAGTTCAACCATTATGGAAAACAGTATGGCAATTCCTCAAGGATCTAGAACTAGATGTACCATATGACCCAGCCATCCCACTACTGGGTATATACCCAAAGGGTTATAAATCATGCTGCTATAAAGACACATGCACATGTATGTTTATTGCGGCACTATTCACAATAGCAAAGACTTGGAATCAACCCAAATGTCCATCTGTGACAGACTGGATTAAGAAAATGTGGCACATATACGCCATGGAATATTATGCAGCCATAAAAAAGGATGAGTTTGCATCCTTTGTAGGGACATGGATGCAGCTGGAAACCATCATTCTTAGCAAACTATCACAAGAACAGAAAACCAAACACCGCATGTTCTCACTCATAGGTGGGAACTGAACAATGAGATCACTTGGACTCGGGAAGGGGAACATCACACATCGGGGCCTATCATGGGGCAGGGAAGGGATTGCATTGGGAGTTATACCTGATATAAATGACGAATTGATGGGTGCTGACGAGTTGATGGGTGCAGCACACCAACATGGCACAAGTATACATATGTAACAAACCTGCACATTATGCACATGTATCTTAGAACTTAAAGTATAATAAAAAAATAAAAATAAAAATAAATAAATAAAATAAATTGTTTTCACATGGAAAAAAAAAAGAAAATGTGGCACATATGCACCATGAAATACTATGCAGTCATAAAAAAGAATGAGTTTGTGTCCTTTGTAGGGACATGGATGCAGCTGGAAACCATCATTCTCAGCAAACTATAGCAAGAACAGAAAACCAAATACCGCATGTTCTCACTCATAGGTGGGAATTGATCAGTGAGATCACTTGGACACAGGAAGGGGAACATCACACACCGGTCCTATTGTGGGGAGGGGGGCAGGGAGGGATAGCATTAGGAGATATACCTAATGTAAATGACGAGTTGGTGGGTGCAGCACACCAACATGGCACATGTATGCATATGTAATAAACCTGCACGTTGTGCACATGTACCCTAGAACTTAAAATATAATAAAATATATATATATATTTAAAAAAAGATAGACTCATGGTTGTGACTCTTCCCTTTTCAATGCGGGGATTAAGTGCCACCTGGTGGAAGTATCAGGTGACAGTTCATTGTGGCTCTGCCCAGGAGTTCCTAGGAGATCACATTAGTGAGAGCTAAAACAGCCTGTCAGGCAATTCCTGGTTTTCAAAACTGCATTATTTTAATTGTAGACCCTTGAGGGTTCACTATTCAAATATTATGCTATAATATGCATTTGATGTAATAGGTACTTATTGATTTACTGAATGCAAAAGGAAAAGCAGGAATGAGATTTATTTTCCCATTCACTCCTTTGGACAGGTTACATCATATATTACAGTACAGATGTGAATGCAGAGATACATGACTGGGTTATAGAGCCTGTTGTGGGCAACAGACTGACTCACCAGATACAAGAATTAACTCTTGACACACCATACTACTTCAAAATCCAGGCACGGAACTCAAAGGGCATGGGACCCATGTCTGAAGCTGTCCAATTCAGAACACCTAAAGGTAATGCTCCCCAGGCTGAGGGTTTTGTTGTGTGTCTCTTTAGTGGGGCTATGCTGACACTATCACTTGAGCATATAGAGTCTGTGGATAACATATGAAGTCTTAATGATGAGCTTGAGAGCCATGGTATGAAGATTTATCCCAGAATGATTCCTCACCTACTTATTGACCACCAAATCAGTGTTCCCCGGGTTACCAGCCTAAACATATCATATAAAAGAGGACATTGGCTCCAGGCTATTTGGGGCAGATGAATTGCAGTGATCTAAAAGTTTTTACCAGCCAGATCAGATGTGATTCTTTTGGTTCCCATATAGAGAAATAATAGTGTGTTCTTGTGATGGATGGTTCGACTCATGCAGGCTGTTAACCTGAAAGACTTATTTGTGGACCTTATAGAGAGAAAGAGACTAAAAAGGGCCTTTTAAATAAAACCCTAGATAAGAAAATGAAGATAAAAGCATTGAACCAAGTGAGCTTAGGCTAATAAAATTTAACTGGGGACTGAATCTAAGGAATTATGGAAGCCCTGTGTGAATTTAATTTCTGTTAGTACTAAAGTCAAGATTCAGTTTGTTTGGAAGTTTGTGGGGGTTTTAATTTTTTTCCTTTAAAAAGTTCTGCCTGTCCCATCTTCAAAGCTTGTGATCCTTGCTCTTGTTTTTTCTTCCCCTGTGCTTGGCCTGTTAGCGGACTCCTCTGATAAAATGCCTAATGATCAAGGTAAATGAGTAGATGGCCTCTCTTTTCTTTCCTTTCTTTTATGACCTATTATTAGCTTTTTTTTGTTTTGTTTTTTGTTTTTTGTTTTTCCTGAAAAATCAGCACCATGTATTAAAAGCCACACATTTATTGGCCAAAGTAGAGTTGAGTCCATGTTCTGAAAAGCTGGGGAATTTATGTAGAAGCTAACTAGGCAGGCAGAAGAAAACTGAGTCAATAAACTGGGTCCTGCAGCTGTAGGAGATTGGTCTTAAGTGTGGATAAGATCATCTTTTGTGCTAAGTTCTGTAACAACGATAGGCATTTGAGTCATGATTAGACCGATCATACCAATTGTTCATATTTGTAGTGTCTAGAATGTTATTAGTGTCTTTAAGTGGAAAGTTGTATCACATTCAGTGAATACCCTATTTTCCTCTTCCCACAAAGAACCCACAGATTTACCTTACTAAATGTTATGATTCTCTGTGATAAAATTACTGCTTTGTTTATTCTGTTACCATAAACTTAATTCAGAGCTCTTTTTTCATTTCTCCCCTTAAATATGTCTTATCATATTAAAAGAGGATCGAAACTATTTGAAATGAAAACTTAGGCCAGGTACAGTGGCTCATGGCTGTAATCCCAGCACTTTGGGAGGCCAAGGTAGGAGGATCATTTGAACCCAGGAGTTCAAGACTAGCCTGGGCAACAAAGTGAGACCCCCTCTCTACAAAAAATAGAAAAAAAAAAGTTAGCCAAGCATGGTGGTGCTCACTTATAGTCCCAGCTACTCCGGAGGCTGAGGTGGGAGGATTGTCTGACCCTGGGAGGTAGAGGCTGCAGTGAGTCATGATCACACCACTGCACTAGGCAACAGAGTGAGACCCTGTCTCAAAAAAAGTAAATAATAATAATAGTAATAATTGAAATACAGACTTAGGAAACAGGGGCCTCCATGTCACCATTCTTGAAACCATCTGTCAGTTGTCTTTCCACTGTAATTGCCATGGTGGAGGGATGACTATACTTTGTGATTTTTATCTCTAGGAAGTCAGCTAATGCTAGTATGTTTTCCATACTGAGAATGAACATTAAAAGTAAGTTTAATGATTGCTCTATTGGTTTAAGAGTAGTTAGTAGAAATGCAGGGTATTTGGATCTTGGCTAATGGCAAGGAAGAGTCAGAACTTGCAGTATCGAGTTTTCCAAAACACTTTGGAAACGTGTTTGCATTCAGTGAGTCTTTTGCTGTACGTTGGAGAAACTGCAAACATACTTTCTGTTGTGTGAAAGTACAGGAATATAAAAATACCCATTATATATATATGCACAGAATATAAATGGGCTCATTGTTTTCTCATTTGACTCCATAGCCAGAGTGCCATTCTTAGCTGCATGACACCTCTGATATTTAAAATTCTTTACCCATTGATGTTTTTGGTGCTCGGTTCATCCTTGGAATTTCTTGTTCATAGTTTACATTCAAGAGAAACAATATTAGGAAATATAGGAATATAAACCATCCAGTTTGTTAGCAATGGGTGTTCTCTGACAATTATGTACATAATACAATGCTCTGGATAGTTTGGCTTAAATGTAGCCTGTCTGTCAGCTAAGTACACTTAAACCTGAAGAGCCTTGCAGGTGCTAAGCCATCTCCACCAGCTAGACTTTGTCATAGTGAAAAGCATATGAGGAACAACTGGACTCTTAATATATGGTGTGTGTCATTTGGGAGAAATGATGGCATTAGAAGTAAGGAGATAAAGTAATATGTGTGGACAATGGAAAAAGGGCCAGGGACTGGGAGTAAATTCTAGAATATGCCCATAGCATAGAACAATGCAATGCTTCCAGAAGCTGAAAACCTACCAAAAGGGCCGGGCGCGGTGGCTCAAGCCTGTAATCCCAGCACTTTGGGAGGCCGAGACGGGCGGATCACGAGGTCAGGAGATCGAGACCATCCTGGCTAATATGGTGAAACCCCGTCTCTACTAAAAAATACAAAAAACTAGCCGGGTGAGGTGGCGGCCCCTGTAGTCCCAGCTACTCGGGAGGCTGAGGCAGAAGAATGGCGTAAACCCGGGAGGCGGAGCTTGCAGTGAGCTGAGATCCGGCCACTGCACTCCAGCCTGGGCCACAGAGCCAGACTCCATCTCAAAAAAAAAAAAAAAAGAAAAAAAGAAAAGAAAACCTACCAAAAGAACTCCTGTTACCTTCTTTTGGTAGGTTTTCAGCTTCTGGAAGCGTAGCATTGTTTTAGTCACTCGATTTATTCTCTTAGATGAACTGCATACACAAACTTCAGATTGTAATTTTTTTCATTTCATCAAATATATATATATATATATATATCCTGATAATTTATAGAAGTACTTGACATTAGCTCTAATGTTTTGCAGAAACACCTAGTTTATACATTTCTAGTAAGGCTTTATTTGTAGAAATAACTCTCATTTATAAGTGTTTTTTGAAGCTTCATGCTCTCTGCCTCTGTAAAGGAAAGATTATAATCTTTCCTGAAGACTTTTTATGCTTGTAATAGGAGTAGTTAACATTTATGGAACATTTACTATGTGTCAGGCAGTATTAAAAATATTTTATGGGATTAAATTTCCATTTAATCCTCACAACAGCTTTGTGAAGTGGATACCATTATTATCCCTCTGTTACAATGAGAAAACTGAGGCCCAAAAAGAATAAATAACTTGCCCAAAGTCTAACAGTTTTATATGATGGAGGCAATATGCAAGTGCAGTCAGTCTATTAAACAATGTGCTGTATTAGCCTCTTAGTTAACTTCATAAAACATCTTTTACTTTGCAATTCTTTCAGACCTCTTTTCAGAAGAAGTATGATACTGCTTTCTGGGTATAAACCTTAGAGCTTTGTTGGAAAAAGGTCCTTGTATTTGCTTCTCCCAAGCAGCTTTTCCTATAAATGTGAAGAACAAAATTCAAGACCAAGTGTAAGCATTTTTTAAAAAACTGATATTTACACTTTCTGAGGCCTGCTTCTAGGGTGGTCCTAGGCCTGAGGTCAGCAGCCTCACTTAGTATGTTCCCTGATGATGGATTAGGAGACAGTGTCTTTTTGAGCAACTAGGAGGAAGACTATTTTTTTCACTCCTGAATGTAGGTGACTGAGCAGGAACTGAGAACCTGATTTGAACTTCCATTTACCTTCCTGCTCCTGCTTAGGGTAACTTTATATTCAGAAGGACAACTTTGTAATTTGAGAGAAGAATCTAAACAATACTAATACCTGCTAGGTATCCACATAGCCAGGTCCCTTGGAAGAGTATAGTTCTTTAATGTAGACATTAACCTAATTAGTCCCCTTGGTTCCTTTTCTAGGAGAAGCTACTTTTGCTGTAAGTCCTCTGAGCAGTCCTTTGGGAACTGTTTCCCACGCTAGAGAAATAGCACCTGCTGTCCCAGCCTCTAAACAGCAGTGACAGTCAGCTCACAGCTATGAGACAAGGGTGTCAGTCTTTCAGATGCCTCATTGTATAGAAAGCTCTACCTTAGTTTGCTTTCCACACATAGACTATAGATTCCCGTGATTTATGTGCTACTTTATTTTCTCATGGACAGAATAGACTAAAAATTGTGTTTTTTGTTTAAAACACTCACTAGCTATGAAGTGGACTGTCACGCCAAATGTGTGGGGTCATTATTGACATGATTTCTTCTCCTTTAGCCTCAGGGTCTGGAGGGAAAGGAAGCCGGCTGCCAGACCTAGGATCCGACTACAAACCTCCAATGAGTGGTAAAGCCCTTCCCATGACGTTTTTTGCTTACTATGGACATGAAGCAGTTTTGCTTAAATTTTTGAAATGTCTTTTATAGCTTATGTATGGTGGGTTGTAGCATATTAACCTGTTTTCTTTTATTACTAGATCTAAGTGTTTGCCAAATTACTCCAAGCCCATGCATTGTAGGACCCATAAATAAAATTATTTCCCCAGTTATCCAACTTAAGATTAATTCCTAAACAATTTGTTCATCGTGTTGCCTACTGCCTCTAGAAAAAAGTTAGAATTTTGCTTTCAAAATAAACCCTCTAGTGGGATTACCCACCATCCAAAACAAGCCAAACAAATGCTTTTAGAATCGTTGAGTTTTTGCAATGTTTTCAGTTTAGTAATTCTAGAAAATTCTTCCACTCTCCTAGCCATTCTGAGAGCTGGTGTCTTCTAATTTAATGATGACACCCCCATCTTTACAGAGCTTCAACATGTATAAGCTACTTTCACACGTGAAGTCACAATTGATTCTTACAACACGGTGAAGCAGGGAGAACAGATACCATTATTCCCATTTAATATATTCGGAAACTCAGTAGAGAAGCAATGTGCCTGAGGCCACCCGCTAATTATGGCAGTCCTAGGATGGAAACCTAGGGCTTCTCATTTCAGGTTGTGCTTTTCCCACTGTCGCATTCAACCTAAAAAAGCAGTGGGTCCTATACCAGATGTGGAAACCTACTAGGAGTGACTCTTACTGTCTCTTCACATATGGAAGAAAGAGACATATGAGAAAAACGCCTGTCCTCTAGTAACTTGTATTCTAATTGTAGGAATACAATGATGTCTTAATCTCCAGCTATCTATTTACATCAAAAGTGGCACTGCCCAGACTTTAATGAAATCAGCCTTAAAAGAACCAGACAAACGTATATCCTTCCAGAAATAATTATGTTCCAGGTTCCAGGACTCTGTTTATGAGTTTCTTCTTCTCCATGCATATGTGACATTTATATTGTGTCCACCGTATAATTTTTAAGGCTGTGGGGAAAGTAATTACTCCTTTGTCTTTCTTTCATTTATGTATTCACTCATGCATGGCATGTTTTTTTTGGTTTTTTTGGTTTTTGTTGTTTTTGAGACGGAGTCTTGCTCTGTCGCCTAGGCTGGAGTGCAGTGGCATGATCTCGGTTCACTGCAACCTCCGCCTCCCAGGTTCAAGTGATTCTCCTGCCTCAGCTCCCCAAGTAGCTGGGATTACAGGCACCCGCCACCATGCCCCGCTGATTTTTGTGTTTTTAGTAGAGATGGGTTTTCACCATATTGGCCAGGCTAGTCTTGATCTCCTGATCTCAGGTGATCCGCCCACCTCGGCCTCCCAAAGTGCTGGAATTATAGGCATGAGCCACCACGCCCAGGGCCCGCATGCACGTTTTTAAAGATGCAGGCTCTATGTGACAAGCTGTGGGAGCAAGAGGAGTGAGTAACAAACTACCTGATAAAAGGAAAGCTTCCAAGAAGAGGTGCTGTCTAACCCGGATCTTCAAGGATGCTAGAAGATTACTAAATGTCAAGAAGGGGATTGAACATTCCAGGAAGCAATAACAGCATGTGCAGAGGCATGGCAATATGCTAATAAAACAGCCTGCTCTCTCCAGGAGTCACACTGCATAGAGACAGGGTAGAGATTGAGTTGAAAATGCAGGTTAGAATCAACCTGTCAAAAACTCAAGTACCGGTGTTAAGAAATAAGAGCTTTATCCTACAAATAACATGTGAAATATCTGACGCAGCTGGTACCCTATAACATCCATCTTTTATTGTCAACTATTACTACTCTGATAACAGTTAAGCATAAGTTGGGGGCTAAGAGTATAAAGTCAGGGAAGAGGGGTTAGGAAGCTGTTACAGGCCAGGCATGGTGGCATGCACCTGTAATCCCAGATGCTCAGGAGGCTGAGGCAGGAGAATCACTTGAACCCAGAAGGCGGAGGTTGCAGTGAGCTGAGGTTGTGGTTGTGCCACTGCACTCCAGCCTGGGTGACAGAGTGCGATTCCGTCCCAAAAAAAAAAAAAAAAAGGAAGCTGTTACAGTAGTCCAGATGAGGCATAAAGAAATGGCATATATATTGTCCCTGGTAGGACTGTTCTTTGGCAGCTCACTCTTGCTGTATCTTAGAAGAAAGCTTTTGTCCAGCTCACACGTTAGAGGTCAGATGTGAGTAAATGAGAATTTGTCAGTTAAATGCAGGAAAGAAACACCTCCACCTCTGCCTGCCTCCCATACTTCAGCTCCCCAGCCTCTAATTTGCAATGCCTGCCCTACCAAATACCCAACCCTGTAGTTCAACACTGCTGTTAATAACAGTGTTATGGAAAGCCCTACTCTAATATGAACAGTGTGGTCCATTTTAGTGGCCCCAGTACCATGGTCTTTCCCAAATATAAAAATGTTATTTTATTGAAGGTCAGTATGTATAGTTTAAGTTGTCTGTCTGTTTACCTTTTTCTCATAAATGAAAGATAAAAGTGATTGAGCCAAATGTAGAGTAAGCTCTTAATCCCTTCTAAGGCAGCCCCAGATTTAGCACTGTACTTAGATATAGTCTATAAAATCAAAGAAGCAAAGTTGGAGGGTCAGTTAATCCAGCGTTATGGAAGGGATTCCCACAATGAGTGTAAGTTTGGATTAGAACATAAATTTATAAGCCAGGTTGTTAGGAGAACCACTTCAGGAGATTTATTTATTTTGTTTGTTTGTTTTTGTTTTCCACCTAGACAGAGTCTCACTCTGTCACCCAGGCTGGAGTGCAGTGGTGTGATCTTGGCTTACTGTAAGCTCCGCCTCCTGGGTTCACACCATTCTTCTGCCTCAGCCTCCCAAGTAGCTGGGACTACAGGTGCCCGCCGCCCTGCCTGGCTAATTTTTTGTGTTTTTTAGTAGAGACGGGGTTTCACCATGTTAGCCAAGATGGTCTCTATCTCCTGACCTCGTGATCCACCCACCTTGGCCTCCCAAAGTGCTGGGATTACAGGCGTGAGCCACCGCACCCAGCCAAGAGATTTTTTTTTTTTGGAACACACATTCCAGGCCATACTTTGATGGTAGGAATTTCTTCCACAACATCCCACGCTGGCAGGATGCCTCTTAAGTGCTTCCAATAACTAAACACTCATTACTTGGCAAGGCAGCTCATCCCATTATTGTACACCTCTGATTGTTAGAAAGTTAAGAGAGAGAGAGTAGCTAGAAGGAAAGACATCAGATATCTGTGGTGATTAGACATGTGTAGTGGGATTTGCCACATTTTATAATATGAGCATATATAACTTAAATAATAAGTAGGGAAGCAAAGAAACGTGCTTCAAGAAATGGAAGACAGCAAGACTTAGAGCTAGATTACAAAGCCTAGACCTCATGCTTTCAGCAATAACAATAATAGGAAAAGGAAAAGAAAATCTCAATTTCCTTCTTCAGGAAATCTGGGTGACAGAGTGAGATTCCGTCTCAGAAAAAAAAAAAAAAAAGGGTCCTAAATGGTCCAGCCTCTGCAACTTTTCCAGCCTCATCCCGTTTTTCCTCCGTACTTCCTTCTGACTTGCATCTCTTTGCTTAAACACTGGCTGCATTTCTCTTCCTTGATAAGCACTTGTTCCTGCCTCACGGTCCTTCCCCTTGTATGATAGGATCTTTCTTATTCAGATCTCAACTAAATGGGTCTTCTCAGAGAAGCTTTTTCTAAGCACTCAATCTAAATTAGCTACTCAGACACTCTGTATCATATCCCCTCATTTTCTTTTTTTCACACCATTCGTTATTAACTAATAATTTCATATTTATCGTTTGTTCCATTCCCCTGCCAAACATTCACATCTCTGTTGTTCACCATTGCACCCTTAGTACCTAGAGCAATGACTGACACATAGTAACCATTCAGTATTTGTCAAATTAAGGCATACTTCAGACCTACTGTTTCTTGAAGTTGAACAAGAGAATTAACTCTGCATAGGCTGTGTATCTATAAAAACAGACTTTACTTTTCATGTAATTTTTATAATCTCAGATATCTGTCTGCTGGGGAAAACTTTTGCTTTGTATGAATGAACATTTTTAAATGGTTTTGAAAACCAGAAAACTAAATGATTTATAAGTGGTGCTTTACAAGACGAGTTTATGTATCACATGAGACACCAGAGAGGCAAGACTCTTTATCTGTCTAAGTATATCTTAACCTTTGAAAGCTCTTGAATGTTCAGTACAATTTGAGAAGCTTTAATTAAGCACTGTCTTTGAGCAGGCTCTGTCCTGAGCACTGTTCACAGGACAGACTCTTAGCTGTCTAGGAGCTCATCATCTAGAGGAGAGAGCCATGTTCATGCAGCACTTTTATATGAGGCAGAGCAATGATCAAGAAGTTCAAGTGAGATATTAATGGTTCTGTAACTTGACAGTATACAAGTTTTAAATTCTCTAACACTAACACATATACCGTTTCTCTCTCTGCAGGCAGTAACAGCCCTCATGGGAGCCCCACCTCTCCTCTGGACAGTAATATGCTGCTGGTCATAATTGTTTCTGTTGGCGTCATCACCATCGTGGTGGTTGTGATTATCGCTGTCTTTTGCACCCGTCGTACCACCTTTCACCAGAAAAAGTAAGAAGCCCCAAATGCACCCCTTAGACTTTTGCATCTTATCTTTTGCTTCCATGTGACTTCTGTATATGGAGTGGTACACAAAGTTAAGGCACAAAAATACATGAAAAGGAATTTCAGATATTTTAAAAGAAAATGGGAAGTGGTTCCTCTTACATGTATCAGTCAGTGTCCTGGCAGAAAAGACATGGCACATTTAAAAGTATTTCAAAAGAGGTAATTTACAAAGTCATAGATGGGGTTAAGGAAAACTAGGCAGGGATATTCAGAGGCTAGCAGCTATGATAAGACACCATCATCCTTGGGCCTGAAAGGGCAAGAGGAGAGAGCTGTTTTCAGAGATCTGAAGCAGTAGGAGAGAGCTTCCTGACAAGAGCAAGGTGGGTGCTAGAGGCATGCAGCCATTGCCAGCCTCCTCCCAGCGGACAGTGGCGGGAGAAGAAACACCTACCCTCCAGCCTCTTGGCAGTGCCTAGTATTAGCTATACCCAGCTAGAAGCCAGGAAACCCAGCAGGATTGCCAAGTAGATGTAGTTAATTTAGCTCAACCTCTCGGGTCACAGAGCCAACTAGAGAATAGATGTGGTGAGGAAAGTGGAAAGTGTCTGGCACTGCTTGTCACCCCTTTGGAGCACCGTCTATACATGCCCACGGTGAACCCGATGTCCAGGAGTCTGTGGGCATTCTCACAGGCTGTATCACAGCACAAATGCCAGCCTAGGTGGAAGAAGACCGTAAGCCTGTCATTCTAAATCTAAGTTTAAGAATATTTTTAAAGAAGTGCTACCAAGTGTGGAGGGTGGGGGTGGGAGTGGGGTTGCTTTAATGAACAGGAAAGGATCATTGATAATTAATTTATCCGTTTCTCAGAGAGACTAGATGTCTGCTAGCCGTGAACTCCTCTGGGATTTTGAGGGTTGTGGCTAATGGTCTAAGTGCAGATAGCAAGGGACTCAGTTATGTAACGCTTGCTGATACCATACACTCCTACACTTGCAAGAAGCCTTGATCCTAAATTACATACAACTCAAATATCTGGTTAGCAAGACAGATAGAAAAAAAAGGAGATTCCTGAGTTATTCCTAATAGCAATACCATAATATAGATAATAAAATGACTTTAGTTGCAATATCTTGAAAGATCATAAGATGGGGGTGTTGCTCCACTAGAGAAAGAGAAATTCATGTTTATGTGATTATCCATGCAGACTTGATCTGCCCAAGGCAAGGATGCATGTATTTAATGATCATAAATTTGTTCATTTTCACTGTACAGGGCAAGTACAGTCTACCCTGTAACTGCTACTGGTAATGACTTTATGTCATTTTTTGTAGGTTATGTGATATTTTAAATCTCTCTCTTTTGCCCAAATGAAATAGCTTTCCATAGCTTGTACTGTATCATTTTTCCAAGAAAATGGAGCTTCTTTTATAATCTTTCTGACCACTACCTCTTACAGCTCTTCCTTTTTTTTTTTTTTCTTTTGAGATGGTGTCTCTCTCTCTTGCCCAGGCTGGAGTGCAATGGCACGTTCTCGGCTCACTGCAACCTTTGCCTCCTGGATTCAAGCAATTCTCCTGCCTCAGCCTCCCAAGTAGCTGGGATCACAGGCATCCACCACCATGCCTGGCTAACTTTTGTATTTTTTAAGTAGAGATGAAGTTTCACCATGTTGGCCAGGCTGGTCTCGAATTCCCGACCTCAAATGATCCACCTGCTGGGATTACAGCCTCCCAAAGTGCTGGGATTACAGGCGTGAGCCACTGCACCCGGCTCCATCTACTTTTAATAGTGGAAAACTATTATTTTTAAAGCCTCAAAGACTACATTTTTTTTTCTACTCTAGAACTTTTCTTCAAGCCTCTTTATTTGACATTTCATATTTATCTGTCTTTATGAACTTGATTTTATGTCTAGTTCAGAAATATTGGGATCTTTACTTATTGTTCTTTTTTTTTTTTTGAGACGGAGTCTTGCTCTGTCTCCCAGGCTGGAGTGCAGTGGCGCGATCTCGGCTCACTGCAAGCTCCGCCTCCTGGGTTCAGGCCATTCTCCTGCCTCAGCCTCCCGAGTAACTGGGACTACAGGCACCTGCCACCGCGCCCAGCTAATTTTTTGTATTTTTAGTAGAGACGGGGGTTCACCGTGGTCTCGATCTCCTGACCTTGTGATCCGCCCGCCTCGGCCTCCCAAAGTGCTGGGATTACAGGCGTGAGCCACTGCGCCCGGCCTATTTATTGTTCTTTTATTAAAAGAATTTGAAAACCAAAATGACAATTCCTTAGTGCTTTGGAGGACTTCAAAGTAAATTTTTTTTTTAGACAGGATTTCAGTCTGTCACCCAGGCTGTAGTGCAGTGGAAAAATCTCAGCTCACTGCAACCGCCACCTCCCGGATTCAAGTGATTCTCCTGCCTCAGCCTCCCAAGTAGCTGGGATTACAGGCATGCACCACCATGCCCGGCTAATTTTTGTATTTTTAGTAGAGACAGAGTTTCACCATGTTGGCCAGGCTGGTGTTGAACTCCTAACCTCAGGTGATCTGCCCGCCTGAGCCTCCTTAATAAGGTACTCAGTCTTCAGATTGAAAGTAAGAAGATGAGTTGGTAATAGGCTCTATTCTCTGTATTGGCACATCCTACAGATTTGGGTCCCTTTGTCGAAAATCATCATATCAGATCTTCACAGGGTTTTCCCCTCCCCCACTTCCCCAGGTATCTGCTTTGCAAGTATTCCATTGACTGTTGAAAAATATAAGTGAGCTTTTCTGGCTACTTTTCTTCCTCTGTAATACCTGAGGTTCATTTAGATGGTAGCTGCTTACAGAGTCTTACAACCTCAAAGTTGACAGAGCACTTAGAGAATCTAAACCCTCGTTGGTTCTCAGCACATTCCCCCTTAGCCCCTGACTGGCAACAGATAAGCTGGGCTTCTCCTTCATGAAGAAGGCAGAAGCTGTCAGATAAGAACGACCTCAGCACACCGCCATCAAATCTGACACCTTCCTACACTGGTAATCATTGTTTCCTCTTCCCTCCTAAGTGTACTTCCCCTGTTTGAAGCCAGTTCCACCCTTTACCCCCTGAATCTCATTGTCTTCCATTTTTCTAAGACCTTTTACCTGCTGTTATTCCTCTCTCCAGCATAGTTGACCTCTTACTCGTTATTGGCCACCTCTTCAGTATTTAAGTATGCTCTAACTTCTTCCAGCTTAAGGAATCATTATAATTACAACCTTACCCCTACCCCCACCCCCTGTATGGTCCTTATCACAGGCTGCTTACAAACCCGCCTTCTCCACCACAGATTTCCTTGATTACTTGCTTATACTCTTAGGTCTGTTCACTCCCTACCCATGCATCAGTCCTTTCTAATCTTTATTCTGCCCTACCACTTCACCAGAATTGCTTTTGTGGAGGTCACCAGTGACTTCCATATTGCTAAAGCCAAAGAACATTTTTCAGTTCTCATCTTAGTCTCTCAACAACATTTCACACAGTCAGCTGTTCCTTCCTTCTGGAAATGTGTTCTTCTTTTGTATCCATGACAGCATGTTTTGTTTTGTTTTTGTTTTTTTTCATAGGCCCTCCTGTCTCCCTAGCCATCAAATACAGATATTCCTCAGGGCCTGGGCCTGGACTTACTCTCTTCTCCTTCTGTGTTCTCCCCAAGTGATCTCATCTGCTCCCATGGCTTCAGCAATCCAGCTACTCTTGTATTTCTGTCTCCAGCCAAGGCCTCCCTCCTCTGAGTATCAGACTTGCACACCCAGTTTTCTCTTCTACATTTCTTCTTGAATGTCTCAGAGACACTTCAAATTCAGCACGCCCAGAGCAGAATTCATCATTTTTTCAGGCAAACCCGCTTCTGCTCCTTTAAACCCAATGTTAAGTGGCTTAAACTGGCAACCTTAACATCATCCTGTACTCCTCTTTCTTCTTTACTCCCACCTCACCCTACATCCATTTATTTACCAAGACCTGTCATATCTGCCTCCCAAATAACTTTCAAATCTGCCTCTTGCCTCTACTCCCACTGTCCCATGCCATCAGTTATGGCTGAGATTGCAGTAGCATCCTAGCTGGTCTCCTCTTCTATCCCCAACCCCACAGGGCCATTCTTCACATCACAGCTGGTATAAAGTTTTAACTCAAAAGTGATCTCCTTACTCTCTTGCTTAAAACCATTTAATGGTTTCTCATTACTCACAAAGGGAAGTTCAGACTCTTAGCATTGTCCTAAAAGCTCTGTATGATCTGGTCCCTGACTACCTTTCTAGTATTATTTCACATCATTCTCTGCAGGGTTCACTATGTCCCCACTACTCAGGATTTCTTAAAATCCTTCTAATATACCACCAGGGCATTGCTGTCTGCTTTAGGGTTTGGACATAAGCTGATTTCACCACCTGGACATGCACTTTCTGTTCCCTTTAGGTCTTAGTTTAAATGTCGCTTCCTCCTCTAGGTTTTTCCTGTTCAGCTTTAGTCCAACTATTAAGAAGTTACTCTAACATTTGGCATTTCAGTAAGCTCAGAACATTTTAAAATAATAGTTCAACATCTGTGTTCCTCACTTCACCAAAAATTCTGAGGGCATAGCAGTCTAGCACAGGATCTGGCATATACTGGTTACCCAGTATGTCCTCATTAGGGGTAAGTAAGCGAGTGAATGGAGAAGCTAAAACACAAAGGAGTAGACATTGTTGTCCCCATTCTTGACTCCATCTAGTTCGTAGTCCTAGTTTAGCAGTCTTCGAAGTTGTTCCGGCCGGGCGCAGTGGCTCACGCCTGTAATCCCAGCACTTTGGGAGACCGAGGTGGTGGATCACCTGAGTTCAGGAGTTCGAGAACAGCCTGGCCAACATGGTGAAACCCTGTCTCTACTAAAAACACAAAAATTAACTGGGCATGGTGGCGGATGCCTATAATCCCAGCTACTCGGGAAGCTGAGGCAGGAGAATCGCTTGAACCCAGGAGGCCAGGTTGCAATGAGCCAAGATTGCGCCATTACACTCCAGCCTAGGCAACAAGAGTGAAACTCCATCTCAAAAAAAAAAATAAAGTTGTTGCCTCCCTCCTTTATAAGCCATAGACTTTCCTTCTACTCCATTGTTATGTTTCTACATTGCTCTAATTGGAAACTTGTGGATGAACCTTCTGGTTTAGAGATTATGTAATGAAAAATGCTATCTTAATCTTTTAACAGTCAAACAAAAGTAGTCACAAGGCAGGATTCAAACATAAAACCCTGGTAAGTATCTCTAAATATGTGTGGACAAAATAGAGATACACTTACTCTCCCCAGGAGCAAACTTTTTGTTGTTGTTGTTGTTATTGTTGGGGGCAGGAGGTATATTTTTAGTTTTTGCCTTTGCTTGAAACTCTCTCAGAAAGGCAGTTTTAATCACTCAAGCCTTTTGATGAATATGTTCAAATGAGTTAAGAAGCTTCTCTTAACTTTGTGCCTAGGAAGCGAGCTGCCTGCAAATCAGTGAATGGCTCTCATAAGTACAAAGGGAATTCCAAAGATGTGAAACCTCCAGATCTCTGGATCCATCATGAGAGACTGGAGCTGAAACCCATTGATAAGTCTCCAGACCCAAACCCCATCATGACTGATACTCCAATTCCTCGCAACTCTCAAGATATCACACCAGTTGACAACTCCATGGACAGCAATATCCATCAAAGGCGAAATTCATACAGAGGTACCATTTTAAGTGTAGGTTTTTTCCTCAAATGTTAGGAGACTGTTTTCATTTAAATCATTTTCCCCCTGAGGTTGCCTTCATTTGGCAATTCCTATATGACATCAGATTTAGAGAAATGTGTGTTAGAAGATTTGGGAACATATGATAAAGAATAGCTAGCTTCTTATGGGAGAGAGGTACTCGTATGGGTACACACCCATACAAGACAATCTTGCAGATCTTTTAGGTCTCTCATCAGGCTTCAGCAGTGTGATATTCAAGCATTTGAGGCTGCTAGCTAGCCCTTGTCTGTGCATTTCATTCAGTGTCTTCAGCTGGCTTCCAGCTAGCATCGTGGTATTCAGAATGTTCTTCGTCTGGAGGCTCTTTCAGACACTCTATGAAGTGTGGCGGGCAACATTGTGACATCCACATTGATTTAGCAGGAACTCTTGTGATGCTCTCATGATCATTTTCCTCTTTATTTCACTTCTTGCAGAAATGTCTTGTCCCCATTGTGTTGTTTGTGAATTCTGAATCCCCTACTAGAAATGTTTTATTGTTGAGGCTGCTCAGTGGCGTAGGGCACATGCTGGTAACTAACCTCCACATTCAACATTTAGGGCATGAGTCAGAGGACAGCATGTCTACACTGGCTGGAAGGCGGGGAATGAGACCAAAAATGATGATGCCCTTTGACTCCCAGCCACCCCAGCGTAAGTAAAAGCTTCTCTTTTCCTCAGTGCTATCAATCTGTTCAGTCATGTAGGGGAACAATATGAATGATCTTTTTGACTTCACTGGATTCTAACACAAAGATAATCTACCAAAGCTTTGACACCTTGAAGGAGGAAGTACCAAACACTTGCCATATTTTGCAACAAACATTATTCTTGAGGCCTAACGTCATTATGTTTATGGTAAATAAGCTGAAAAGCCAATGAATGTCTCCAGATCCCTGGGAATAGGGAAGTCTCCCTAAAAGTGCATCATATCTCTATAGGAGAGATGGGAAAGCTTCCCTCCAGACTAGGGCTAAGGATGGCCCGATGTTACAAGTTTTCGTTGTGCTTCCTGATACCAGTGCTAATGAGCACCTATGGAATTTTTTTTTTTAATTAATAGATTTGAAGGCCAAGCAAGGTGGCCCACACCTATAATCCTAGTGTTTTGGGAGACTAAGGTGGGAGGATTGCTGGAGGCCAGGAGTTCTAGACCAGCCTGGGCAATGTTGTAGTGAGACCCCATCTCTACCAAAAAAAATAAAAGTAAAAATTAGTCATGACAAAAATTAGCCAGGTGTGGTGGTACATGTCTGTAATCCCAGCTATTCAAGTGGCTGAGGCACGAGAATCTCCTGAACCTGGGAAGCAGAGGTTGCATTGAGCCAAGATCGTGCTGCTGCACTCCAGCCAGGGTGACAGAGTGAGACTCGGTCTCAAAAAAAAAAAAAATTTTTTTTAAAAGCCAGGCATCGTGGCACACAACCTGTAGTCCCAGCTACCCAGGAGGCTGAGATGGAAGTATTTCTTGAACCCAGGGTTTAAGGTTGCAGTGAGCTGTGATTTTGCACCTTTGCACTCCAGCTTGGGCAACAGAGCCAAGAGCCAGTCTCTAAATTAGTTAAAGTAATAAAAAATAAAATTATTAGACTTTATATTTTAGAATAGCCTTAGGTTTCATTGTATGGATTTCTTTTTTTTTTTTTTTTTTTTTTTTTTTTTTTTGAGACAGAGTCAGAGTCTTGCTCTGTCGCCAAGGCTGGAGTGCAGTGGCACGATTTCAGCTCATTGCAGCCTCTGCCTCCTGGGTTCAAGCAGTTCTCTAGCTTAAGCCTCCCAAGTAGCTGTGATTACAGGCACTCACCACCACACCTGGCTAGTTTTTTGTCGAGACGGGGTTTCACCGTGTTGGCCAGTCTGGTCTCAAACTCCTGACCTCAGGTGATCCACCCAACTCAGCCACCCAAAGTGCTGGGATTACAGGCATGAGCCACCATGCTCACCCAGCCGGAATTTTTTAAACAACATTTTTCATTCTTGATTCGTGCCTCACTTTGATAAGCATAAAGGTTTCTGAGCCTCTTTTAATAATAGTTGAAATTCAAAATAAGTTAAATATCACGATTAAACCAGAAAGCAGTGTGACAAACCAATTCTTTCAAACTACTGTGTTCTCTCTCTTGTCACTGTTTTCAAGGAAGTGAAGCCTTTCAGACTAGCTAGCACAGTGGGGCTTGCAGTTGAGGGAATATTCAGCCATCTGTCAACAAATGATGAGATTTAATAGCCATGAATATCATACATGCAACGAGGTGCACTATGACATCGTGCACTTGGAAAAGTTCCTCAAATCCCCAACCTCTTGGTGGAAGCTCCAAGCATGTGGATGTCTGCACACCCATTCCCTCTCCCACAAACACTGTACACAAACGTGTAAGATTATTACAAAGATCATCTTTGAAAGAGTAACACCTTATTTGATAATAGGTAATTTCAGCTCAGGGTAGCTTATGCTTGTGGTCCTTGATGGAAAGAAAGGCCTGGACTTGGAAGCATGCGGGGGAAAACCTGGTTTCCCTCTTATAAGAGGTGCCCTGGATGGGGTTCCCAGGTTTAAAGATACAAATGCCCAAGAAGAGTAAATTAATCCATTCTAGTTGCTTCTGATTGATCGAGAAGATGCTAGCACTACTGCTTATTTGTTTGTTTTGTATAAGACTTCAGTTCCTACCTGAACTGGCTTATTTTGAAAACTTAAAATTTTGCTCTCTTTATTTCTAGATGTATTTTACTTTTAAATATGTTAAGTAAAAAAGATCTGTTGTCCAGTTGATACCATTCTTCTTTTTTTTTTTGATGTTGGAGAAGGAGTTTGCACCGATATACAATATTATTTAATTTGTGCCTTAACAGTTGGGTGGGTAAGTGGAATCTTTTAAAAACCTGCAACCATAAGATCCACTTATGGTGTTTAGGTTTGCAGATACTGTTTGTAAAACCCACATGACTACAGTTCTGTTTCACAAGCTGGTATTCCCTGAGCTCTAGACCCTGGAATGCTGCGGGAGCCATGTACCCACCACCCACCTACCCTGGTCTTAAATGACTGAGCAGTGCCAGGAAGGGCTTGCTGGTGCCGGGACATGGCTCCATCCAGAGCCATGTACCAAAGCATCGAGTTCAGAGTCAGCTAACAGCTGCTGATTTCCTGCTATATCCTAGGCAAGCATATTCACACTGCTTTATTTTTTTTACTTACCTACAAAGACTGGAAATGCCTTATAAAGGGAAAAAAGTCAATTTTGCCTTTCCTTTGTGAGAGTCCTAAAATGCTCTCAAATTGTACTTTCCTAGGTAAAAATCAGGTTTATTCCCCCTACCCCAGCCTGAATTCTGGAAAACACTTAGTCTGAAGCACCCACTTTTAAAAACTACCTGTCTTCCCCTAGAGGAGTTGCTGACTACCCAGTTACCCCAAGAGCCCTCCTCAGGCAGCTTTCCTGTGTTGTGTTTTATTCCTGGGCACAACCTGGAGCCTCTGGTCCCCAAGAGCAGCACCTAAGGAAAAGCCCCTTTTCTGTTCCTCAGGCCTTGAGAGGGGAAGGAAGGGGCAGCAGTGCTCAGGGGCCCCAGTCATGCCACCTGCTTGCTTGCATGTGGCCAGGACAAGGGATAGCTGGAAAGTAAAGGCATCCGTTTTGTTGACCAGGATTTCTCTTCAGCAGAGTAATGTTGAATAGCCCCACAAAGACTTTAGGGAGATCCCTGGGGACAGAAGACATTTCAGTAGGCCACTAAGTGTTAAGTAAGTTGTATTATTAAGTTCACGAAGCCTTTGTTTAGAGAAAAAAGGATTCCCTGTATTGCTAGTAAGCTTTGGCCTATTTGCCTGTTTGGTACGGGTAGAGCTGGTTATCTTGACCTTAAAAGTGCCATTTCTACAACCACTCCAAGGGAGTTCCTCAGAAAAGTTTATTCCAAGACTCTGGTCTTCTAATTTTATCTGTTTCCATCTCAGATGGATAATGAAGCCTCGTAGAAAGTTGTACATGGAATCTCTGTCTTCATAGAAAGTAGTATGTGAAATCTGTGTGGAAATTTCAGATTCTTTAGCTAAACACAGTTAATTGAATCCTTAACCAGTGTGAGAAGGAAAGAGCCGTTTATTCTCCTAAATGCAGATGGGTATGGCTGAGTCCCCAGACTGGAAGCAGTAAAAGATGGTGCCATCGGCCAGTGATTCATGCTTTTAGTACTAGATGGGACCATCAGAGTTCAATTCCATTTGCATTTATTTTAAGACATGAAAGCTGATTAAGCAGCTACGTATTTATTTGGCCTAAATACCCATTAAATGCTTAATTCAGCAGATTTAACAAAGGCAGAATGAATTAGGAATATACTCGAAAAAGAAGGGACTTCTTTCTATCCTTTTTAGCAGGACAAAATAGAAACTCAATTTATGTGTTGGCTTATGGATTTATATTTTGTGACATATTCAAATAGATATTTGTAATAACTCGTGTAATCCATGTTTATTATAGTAGAATTGGAAAATACAGATAAGCCAAAAGAAAAATATTATTTTAATCCTGACCACTCTTCCCTGCAAGATAACCACTGTTAACATTTTAGTATATATTCCTCAGACCTTTTTTTCTATACATATGTAGACATATGCAAAAGAGTATATTCATTTTTAAAAAACAAATGTAAAAATCAATGGCTAATTGACCAGATCTAGCCAGCTGCCACCGAAAACCCAAGGGAGTGGTTGGACTGTATGGGAGGTGGGAAGGGGGTGACTTTGCTCTGAACTGTGATTTGTGTGTGTTTGTGCAAGCGTGTTAAGCATTTCTCTGTCTTGTGTTCATTCACAGCTGTGATTAGTGCCCATCCCATCCATTCCCTCGATCACCCTCACCATCATTTCCACTCCAGCAGCCTCGCTTCTCCAGCTCGCAGTCATCTCTACCACCCGGGCAGCCCATGGCCCATTGGCACATCCATGTCCCTTTCAGACAGGGCCAATTCCACAGGTGAGAGATGAGGATCAAGCCCAGATGGAAACCATTCCAAAGGAGTCAGCAAGCGGAAATGGGGAAGGGCTTGCCCTACTTAGAAAAGGGATTTGGAATTTTTCTATTTTATTTACTTAGCATAACGTTTCTGTGACTGACTCAAATTTGTTTCTATAAAATTCACCCTGTATTTCTACTTAAGTTTTAAACATTCAGTGCAAAGTTTCCTTTTAGTAAAAACAGTATCTCTAATCACATAAGCATCCCTTGTTCCATAAAATTGCACTTTAACTCAGTCCTTTTTTCCAATTTCTTTATTTCTTTTAATCCTCTAATTTGAAAGGAAAACTCATCCTGGGTGATTTCAGACACTCGTGGTTGCCTTTGCCTGGCAGTCACCCTAACGTTGGGTAGGTCCAAAGGTTAACTGTTACATACAGGTTACTTCCACCGTGGACCAAAGTGCAAACAACATCCAAGGGGCGGTGGGGCCACAAGCCACGTGGAGTTGTGTGTATTGTAAACCACAGGGTGCCTGATGTAAACCTCAGGATTATTAAAATTAGGAAGGGATGCGCAGGAATAGATCCTCTCTGCAGAAACAGGAAACTAGCGTAACAATCTGCAGTGTATTTAAAGACACATGTTGCTAGACAAACAAGTCCCAGTTTGGAAATCTTAGGAAACCGCGTTATCAAAGTTTTAAGGAGGAAATAGTGAAGGCATGGAGACAGCAAGTGGTGTAAATATTATTCTTCATTAATTGAAAATTAATGTTCATCCTCAGTTTTAAATGGCAAGCCTAGCAACTTCCCATATATTCAACATATTATTTTTCCACTATTTGAAACTTGCCTATTAATAGTTATTATGTTACTGATAGAACTGAGTTTTGCTGCTCTGGGGAATAAGGGAATTTCAAGTGAGTTCCATTTTAAAAGAACCTCAAAACTTTATGCTGGAAGTTTGGGTTCCTAGTAATATCCCCATTTTTTAAAGTTTTTTGTTTCTCTTTGGTTTTTTTGTTTGTTTTTGAGACAGAGTCTCACTCTGTCGCCCAGGCTGGAGTACAGTGGCGCGATCTCGGCTCACTGCAACCTCCACCTCCTGGGTTCAAGCAGTTCTCCTGCCTCAACTTCCCAACTAGCTGGGATTACAGACACACACCACCACACCCGACTGATTTTTGTATTCTTAGTAGAGACGAGGTTTCCCCTTGTTGGCCAGACTGGTCTCAAACTCCTGACCTCAAGTGATCCGCCTGCCTTGGCCTCCCAAAGTACTGAAATTACAGACATGAGCCACCGCACCCGGTCCCCATTCTTTCAAGTTTTTATCAATCATAAACATACCCAGAACATCAAATGAAGCTTTATTAAGGGGTGTGTAATAATTCCTGACATTATCTACTCCCAAAGCTATTACCTGATTTGGAGAATGCTGCTTGAACTCACATCTAAATTTGGCCTTCCAGGCTGAGCACTGTGGCTCATGCCTGTAATTCTAGCACTTTGGGCAACCGAGGCAGGAGGATTGCTTGAGTCCATGACCAGCCTGGGCAACAAGGCAAGATCCCATCTCTACTAAATATTAAATATTATATATATATATATATATGTTTGACCTTTCTACTATCTCCTTCCAAATCCCAATTTGAAGTCCTGCATTTAGGAAAGATGGTTTACAAGATAGGCAGTTACTCCAGCCAGCTGCATGGAGAGCCAAAGTCTGCCTTACAGACATAGTCTCAAATAGAACAGAGGACCAGAAAGCAGCCTCCACACCACTCTTAGAAGGTTTTGTGCCCAACCCTGTTTCTCCATTTTTAAGGCCAAGGAATCTCACACGCTAGGATGTGGTCCTGCTTGAGTGGATGGCAGGCACCTTCCAATCAAATCAGGCCCTCTTTCCTGCTGGGTTTGGGGATTGGAGAGGAGCATGGCAGCTCCTACCCAGCCCTCTCCCTTGTGATTTAGTGTTGGTAAGCATTCCCTTCTCTATAGACCTAGGCAGAAAGTGAAGAGAGGGGGAAAGAATAATTTGCATTACTAAGAGAGTCCATGCTTTGATGACCAGTTGCATAAAGGAAGGTAAAACTAAAGTGATAGACTCGCTGAAGACTGATTTGAAATGTAGAGCAAGTATCCAGAAATGATCAAAGTTCTTTTTCACTATTGCACTTTTTTAAGCTTTTGTGTTTCTGGAGCTCAGAGTGTTGGCACAGCTTGGTATATGTGGGCTAGGCAGGGCCAGTCTCTGCTCTAAGGAACATTCACTATGTCACCACCACTTGACATTGGAAAAGCACTTTCCCTCTTGTCCAATCACTTGGCCAGTGTGAACTCTGTGTGTCTTAACTCTTTAAGAGGCAAGTCAGTCAGGAAGTAGGCCCCTTGCCAAAGTAGGAATTTTACTTACAGCATGGATTCTGAGCAGGCCAGTGATTTTGCACAGTGTCAGGGAGCACCCTTCGTGTAGAAAGCAACATGCCTGGGGCTTCTGGAGTTGTACAAGGCAGCCCTGGTCTGTGGTAGCAGGCCAGGGTGCTGACTCATATAGGCAACCCCATTTTCCTTTTTCACCTTTTGCACCATCTCTTTGGCCCTCAGAAGCTTATATATCTAGTTACAGACCATTGAGGCAGTCAGGAGAGGCCTGTTTGCCCAGAGCTGATCTAACATACCTGCCAATACAGGCTGACATGGTCTGGGCATGAGTTTACTCTTCTCTCTCCTCCTCCCTGCTACCCTTCCTAGCCAGCTTCTACCCTGCCCAGGATCACAGAGGGGGACCACCAGCTCCCCCACCGTGAGGGATGGCTAACTTGAGCAAGCCTGAGAAGAGATCCCCAGCACACCCCTTTAAGGGATGAGGAGTGGCCTAAGCCTGGTAGGGCCAACACAGTCAGGCACACTTGAGAGGGTGTATGAGTCCTCATCCGTGGACCCAAGGTCAGAGGTGCCACTCATGACTGGTGTGGCCTGACTTCTCAGAGCCCAAAGGCACAGATTCACTGCTACCTCAGCAACAAAGACAGGGAAATGTGTTGGATTTCTGCAGATTGCTCATGCTTTATGGTATCCCCATCTGTGGGGATACATTTCAAGATCCGCCCCGCCCAGTGGAGGCCTGAAATCACATGTAGTACTGAACCTTTTATATCTGCTTTCTCTATCTGATAACTGAGACAGCTGCTAAGTGACTCAAGGGCAGGTAGCATACGCAGTCTGGAGAGGCTGGACTAAGGGATAATGCACATCCCCAGTGGAACGGCGCAAGATTTCATCATACTACTCAGAATGGTGCACAATGTAAAGCTTATGAATTATTTATTTCTGGAATTTTTCATTTAAATTCTTGGACAGCAGTTGGCCATAGATAATTGAAACCATTGAAAGCAAAAGCATGGATAAGGGGGACTACGGTACTTGTTAAGGTTGAGAACTCCAGAAGTCAGAAGAGGCCTTCAGGCTACCTGGTACAGTTCATTGTCCTGAGCTGTGTCCTCCGTGCCTCTCCTCACGGGTGTGGAAGGTGGTCACCAGCTCACGCTGTTGGAAGGGTCTTCCTCATGTGGTCTCCCCGGGCCTTGGTGCTGCTTCTGCCCCACAGGGTGGGGGCAGGTGGTACTCTGTGTGTGGAAAGGTGTGTGGTGGTCCAGAGCATGTGTGTGGAAGTCGGAAGACAGGGATTCAGATTCCACCCTGCTAGTTCTAACTGTGCAAATAGGCAATTTGCTTAACCTGCCAGTGCCTTCTGAGTTACTTTGAGGATCGAGTGAGCTAATGAATGTAAAGCAGCTAGCATAGTGCCTGGCTTAAAGTAAGCACCCAGTAATTTACAAAGAAAAGAATATTTTCAGATATTCAAGCACCATGTTCAGCACTTTTCATATATCTCATTTAATCCTCAAAGAATTATGTGTTATTCTCCCTCTTTTGTAGATGAAGAAACTGAGACTCAGAGATAACTCAGTGACTTTGTCAAATTCACCCAGCTTGTATGCAAAGATTAGAGTCCAGGTCTGTCTGATTCCAGAGTCTGCGCTTTTCTACCCTGCTGTGCTGCCTTCCAGAACAACTCTGCCCCTTCTTATATTTTGAGATTGTTAATCATGTTCTTCCTGAGCCTTCCCTTCTCCAGGCTAATCTATCCCCATTTCTTTCTCTGAATCAAAAATGCCCTTCATTTGGCATGATCTGAAAGCTGTGTGCAGACCTCCGGGCTGCTCTGTTCATTGCCCAGTTCTCACTTGAGCTATGGGGTTTTTGCTGTGATGAGGCCATGCACAGCCCCTGAAGGCATGAAGGCCTGTGGCATTGGCCTCTCCTGCAGTGACCGCCAGGCCTTGTCAGTAGAGCTGGCTACTGTCAGGTACCCAGCCAGCCTTGGTGATTAGCCATGTTTGTCTATGAAAGGCCACTCTCTAAGATTCCAGTGAGTGAAGTTTTTAATTTTCTTTTATACTTATTTATATCTTAATATCTTAGTCATCTCAGGAACCTTTACATGTGCTCCATAGTAAATAATGAGAAGAACTTTAAATCTATAAAATTGTGACCACTTAGCTGTGAGGCAAAAAACTGGAATAGCTGGTTGAGTACAAAATTGTTCGAGACTCCATTCTTATCCCTGGCAGTGGTACTAATCCATGTTCTCTTGGACTAGCACTGATCACAAGTGCTTTTGAGCTGATTTAGGGAACCCCTAGAAGTAGCCAAACTCGGGGACTTCCCCATATTTAATGGCAAAAGAAATACTAACTTTTAGACTTTCCTGCTGTAGAATCCGTTCGAAATACCCCCAGCACTGACACCATGCCAGCCTCCTCGTCTCAAACATGCTGCACTGATCACCAGGACCCTGAAGGTGCTACCAGCTCCTCTTACTTGGCCAGCTCCCAAGAGGAAGATTCAGGCCAGAGTCTTCCCACTGCCCATGTTCGCCCTTCCCACCCATTGAAGAGCTTCGCCGTGCCGGCAGTCCCGCCTCCAGGACCTCCCACCTATGATCCTGCGTTGCCAAGCACACCATTACTATCCCAGCAAGGTGAGTGAGGATGGCAGCATACCTGGAGGGACCCTTTGGCTCAAGCTTGGATAAAGTCACCCCTTCCTTGAAGTATAGCAAAGCAAATATCCTCCAAGCCTATCCCAGCAATTCAGTTAGAGTAGCAGTGTGCCATTGCCCCACCCAAGAAGTTTGTGGGCTGACGTTTTGAATTGGGTTTGATGTGCAGCACCTTTGGTGGTAAGTCCAATGGCATGGGAATGGATAGCAGATCTAATCTGCCCAGCTCCCTGGAATCACCTCACTTCGTAAGGTCCCTGCAAACTAGAGAAGGATCAGGCCAAGGCTTGGACTCATAGGGTGGTGAAAGCAGAGGGAACCTCAGGATAGGGAAAGGAACCCTGTGAAGGGAAAGTCATTTACCCAAATCCACACAGCTCAGTAACAGTCCCCTGACCTCAAAGGTGTGCTTGCTTTCTGCACTTGATTGTTACCTGTTCATTTGTTTTAGAATAAGTCAGTGATTTTCAAAATTTCTGGTCTCAGTACCCCTTTATAGCTTAAAAGCTATTGAGCACATAAAAGAGCTTTTCTTCATGTAGGTTATATCTGTCAATATTTACAATATTCAAATTCAAACTAAGAAATTTTTAAAGTATTTTATTCATTTAAAAAAGCAATTATCTATCATGTTAGGATAACCAGCATATTTATATGAAAAACTATTTTCCTTTTTTTTTTTTTTTTTATTTGGGACGGAGTCTCGCTCTGTCACCCAGGCTGGAGTGCAGTGGTGCAATCTCGGCTCACTGCAAGCTCCACTTCCCGGGTTCACGCCATTCTTCTGCCTCAGTTTCCCAAGCAGCTGAGACTACAGGTGCTTGCCACCATGCCCAACTAATTTTTTGTGTATTTAGTAGAGATGGGGTTTCACTGCCTTAGCCAAGATGGTCTCGATCTCCTGACCTCATGATCCACCTGCCTCGGCCTCCCAAAGTGCTAGGAAGACAGGCATGAGCCACCATGCCTGGCCGAAAAGCAACTATTTTCAAAACAAAAATATAGTGAGAAGAGTCGTTTTATTTTTTTTGCAAATCTCTTTAATGTCTGGCTTAATAAAAGACAGCTGGATTTTCCTATCTGCTTCTGCATTCAATCTGTTGCAATATGGTGTTTTAGTTGAAATATAAGAAGAAAATCTGGTCTAACAGATATGTAATTGGAAAAGGAAAGAGTATTTTTATAACCTTTTCAGATAATTGTGGATATTCTTTTTTGATACTACAGCAAAACTCAACAAGTTGTAGTTTTTTAAAGGTTTGTTTGTAAAGTGAAATCTGAAACCTTATCTATGAACTATTTGTACTTTATTCCATTAAAATTCATTCATCTGTCTTGCATTTAATGCACCATACTAAAACATCACATGTCAGTCATTTAGAAAATACTGGTTCACTACATTATACAAATTCTGCAAATAGTGATACATTTCATTCAGTATCTAAAAACATATTCATTAATATCATCAAAATGTGTAAGTATTAAGTTCTCAAGACCATGGTGGCAGATGCAAGTTTTCCAAAATGTTCATTTTTACTTAAAACTTAAATTTTATCATTGGCAAGAAACACTATCCATTGTGTGCCTTGAATTGACAGGCTCACTTTGTTCATTTTCTAAAAGATGTCTCAAGAACCAGTTTGTCTGTCTTTGAACTAACAGTGATATTCCATGATAAAAACATTCAACTCAAAACTCAAACTATCACAAGTGCCTTTATTTAAGACAGCTGTTGGCCAGGCGCGGTGGCTCACGCTTGTAATCCCAGCACTTCGGGAGGCCAACCAAGGCGGGTGGATCACCTGAGGTCAGGAGTTCAAGACCAGCATGGCCACCATGGTGAAACCCCTTCTCTACTAAAAATACAAAAAATTAGCCGGGCGTGGTAGCAGACGCCTGTAATCCCAGCTGCTTGGGAGGCTGAGGCAGGAGAATCACTTGAACCCAGGAGGCAGAGGTTGCAGCGAGCAAAGGTCGCTCCACTGCCCTCCAGCCTGGGCAATAAGGAGAGACTGCGTCTCAAAAAAAAAAGATAGCTGTCATACTTTGTACACAGCTGAAGTACTTTATGCATACTTTCCATTTTGTCACATACAGTAAGGTCAAGATGTAGTAAAAAAAAATATTTACTCCTTTATTAATGATGGTTCTTAGTGAAACTGGCTTTTTTAAACTGCAAGTGCATGTCGGTGAATGGCTTTACAGTTTGGCACCACTGCCTTAATTTGTACTAAGCCTCTAGCAGCTCACCCACTATTGCCTTTGTATCCTCAGTGCAAAGGCAAACGCAGTGGAAAGGCAAATAATGTCTTATTATGCGGAGAGCTTTGGCCTCCCAGATATCCTGCAAGGGTTCGTGGACCACCACACTTAGAGAACCACTGGACTAGGATATTGGTTTTCTAGAGCCAATGGAATATTTTCTCTGGCCTCATGAAAGCCCTGCTATCTCCCTCCTTCCCTGTTCTTCCAGTAACTTTTCAGAGCAGTATCCGCACACTGGGTCTGTGTGTCTCTCTCACCCTGAAGCAGCACTTGGACCTTAGGGCCTTCATGAGGTCTAGGGGAGGCAGGCTTGGTCACATACCTGACGATGCCCTTTCCCCTCAGCTCTGAACCATCACATTCACTCAGTGAAGACAGCCTCCATCGGGACTCTAGGAAGGAGCCGGCCTCCTATGCCAGTGGTTGTTCCCAGTGCCCCTGAAGTGCAGGAGACCACAAGGATGTTGGAAGACTCCGAGAGTGTAAGTTCGTGGGGCCATCAGTCCAGCCAGATTGTCTGGGAACACGCCCCAGGGTCTGAGACTGCTGGTCAAGCTGATATTCTGTACATACCAGGCTCGCCACCCAGAACTATGAAGCAGATGCACTCATTCATTCAGTAGAAACAGTGTTGAGCATCTTTTCTGAGCCGGGAACTATGCTGAGGATTTGGTCTACTTTCTTTCCCATAACCACTGTTGTTTGTTTGTTTGTTTGTTTGTTTGTTTGTTTTTGAGAGTGGGTCTTGCTCTGTTACCTGGGCTGGAATACAGTGGCACCATCTCGGCTCACTGCAACCTCTGTCTCCCGGGTTCAAGGGATTCTCCTGCCTCAGCCTCCTGAGTAGCTGGAACTACAGGTGCCCGCCACCATACCCGGCTATTTTTTTGTATTTTTAGTACAGACAGCGTTTCACTGTGTCTGCCAGGCTGGTCTTAAATTCCCGACCTCAGGTGATCCACCTGCCTTGGTCTCCCAGAGTGCTTGCGATGACAGGCGTGAGCCACCGCACACAGCCCCCATATCCACTCTTGAACGTCTTAAATTAGCTTTTCACACAGCCCAGCTAATGGCCCCTCCCCCCACTTCCTACCTGCCTTTTAGTTCTGTCCCTTCTCTCATTGTTCTTCTTTTCTTGGTTTGAACCATTCATACGTTCCCTCAGTTCTACTCTGTGACCTTTCCTGAGCAAGATACTGGAGGAGAAGGTGCTTGAGTGGTTGCTGTCAAAACAGAAATCACCAGGGTCTCTCTTTGATCTTTCACTCTCAAACTCCAGTAAAAATGTTTTGCCTCTGAATTTCCACGTACAGGATTCTCTAAGCAGAAAGCTTGGGGCCCAGAGATCCAGGGACATACCGACTGTGCTGACTGGGGCAGAGACCTAGAAGGGGCAAGCAGCAGGCCTTCTGGCTTGTGAGGTCATTGTGACCCTGGGGAGTGTGTGTTGGGAGAAAGGCATTGTGCATTATCAGGAAACGGGATCCCAGTGACCTTGGGTCTATCCTGCTACTTTCCACTCTTCTGAGCCACCCTGCGTATTAGTAGCCCGTTTGCTGGGACCATTTGACTACTGACCACATGATGCCTTGGCCTCTCTCTGGGCTCTCCTTTCTGGGTTAGTAATAGTGTTTTCTTTTCCATAGAGCTATGAACCAGATGAGCTGACCAAAGAGATGGCCCACCTGGAAGGACTAATGAAGGACCTAAACGCTATCACGACAGCATGACGACCTTCACCAGGACATGGCTTCAAACCTGAGTCTGGAAGTCTTGGAACTTACCCTTGAAAACAAGGAATTGTACAGAGTACGAGAGGACAGCACTTGAGAACACAGAATGAGCCAGCAGACTGGCCAGCGCCTCTGTGTAGGGCTGGCTCCAGGCATGGCCACCTGCCTTCCCCTGGTCAGCCTGGAAGAAGCCGGTGTTGAGGCAGCTTCCCTCTGCCTGCTGATATTCTGCAGGACTGGGCACCATGGGCCAAAATTTTGTGTCCAGGGAAGAAGCGAGAAGTGCAACCTGCATTTCACTTTGTGGTCAGGCTGTGTCTTCGTGCTGCGACTGCATCACCTTTATGGAGTGTAGACATTGGCATTTATGTACAATTTTATTTGTGTCTTATTTTATTTTACCTTCAAAAACAAAAACGCCATCCAAAACCGAGGAAGTCCGTGGTGTTCTCCACAAGTGGTTGACATTTGACTGCTTGTTCCAATTATGTATGGAAAGTCATTGACAGTGTGGGTTGTTCCTGGGGTTGGCTTGTTTTTTGGTTTTGTTTTTATTTTTTAATTCTGAGTCATTGCATCCTCTACCAGCTGTTAATCCATCACTCTGAGGGGGAGGAAATGTTGCATTGCTGTTTGTAAGCTTTTTTATTATTTTTTTATTATAATTATTAAAGGCCTGACTCTTTCCTCTCATCACTGTGAGATTACAGATCTATTTGAATTGAATGAAATGTAACATTGAAAAGACTTGTTTGTTGCTTTCTGTGCAGTTTCAGTATTGGGGCGGGGTGGGGGGCTGGGGGTTGGTAATAGGAAATGGAGGGGCTGCTGAGGTCCTGTGAATGTTTCCGTCATTGTACTTTCTTCCAGAAGCCTGCAGAGAATGGAAGCATCTTCTTTATTGTCGTTTCCTGGCATGTCCATCCTTATTGTCACTACGTTGCAACTGGAGTTTGATTTGGATCTGGTTTTAAAATTCTTCTGTGCAATAGGTGGGTTTGAGGATTTAGCAGCCCTGATGTCTTGGTCATAGCCTGGTAAGAATGTCCATGCTGAGGAGACAGGTGTTGTCTTTCCAATTGCCTGAGTCACACAGAATAGGGTAAGAGCCTGACCCTATTCTGTAAATCAGAAAGCAAGGATGGAGACCCTTTCCTGCTGCTATTACTGGCTCTCTTTGAGGAAGTTGGAGGTTAAGGAAGGAACTTTGTTTCCACATAAGACTCCTCCTCCTCTCTAGTTCCAGTCTTCAACCAGTCCAGCGTTCTCTTCCACACTTCAGAGCCCCTTCAGAGAAAGCATTAGCAGGAGGAATGAGACAAGGCAGAGCTGCAGTGCCCCCTGAGGCTTCCACACATCTTTCTGAATATTATTTTTCAAGTAACAAGGGACAGAGACAGCGGAAGCAGCTGCCCGCCCTCCCCTGTCCCGGCAGCTCAGCTAGGCCCTGATGAGAAGGAGGCCACAGGAGTTTTCTGAGGTGAACCCAACGGCTCAGCCACACTTGGAAGCCATTGCCTTTGCACATAGTTCTTGGGTTCTTTTTCCTAAAAAGGTAAGGAGCTGAGGTGTGTGGTTTTTTAATATTAAGAATATATAATGGAAAACATAGGACTGATGCTCAGGCATCTTCCTCTACTCCCCAACAGATCCCCAGAAGACAGTGTGGAAGGCAGTGTAGACAGTAAATCGGGCTTCAGTTCTATAGCCAAGAAGAGATCAGCTGCTGAAACCACCAGTGGGTACCCCAGGTCACCTGCCTTTGAACTTGGGGATTTCCCACTTTTGGATCTTACCACATATTTGCTTTTTCACAAGATGAACTCTTTGTATTTATGATTTGGAGGGCAATGAAAGGTGCAATGCGGGAACTCCTGCTGCCGAGCTAGCTGGTCATGTGGGGGTGCCAGGCGGGATTCTGGAAAACCAGTGCACTTAAACTGATCTTGAAGAGAGCTGTCCAAGCACTCTGGCCACTAGAGGGCCAGGTTCCCCAGAAACTACCTTGTGCCCAAAGAACATGCTCAGTATTTGGGGCATTTCGTCCCACGAACCCTGACCTTCTGTTACCTCAGGGCCTTGGTACCTGGATACTGCCACAGAATTGGGGCGGGTGGGGGAGGGGCCTATTTTTCAATAAAATAACTGTTCAAAGTTGGGGGTTTTTTTAAAAATTAAGAAAAAGGAAAGCTATTCTGTATTGCACCTTTTCACAATTTAATACATTTTCTTACATTTTCCTGTGATTTTTGAAACTAAACCATTGCGTGTCTGTAGTGTCCTAGTTGAGCTGCTGCTCAGCGGCTTCCTCGGGGGATGTGGAACGCCTGTGTCTGTCGCCGCACTGCCTGCGGGAGGGGCGCAGAGGGCTGCTGGGACTGGCGTCTGTACACACTTGTTTGGCCTTTTCTGTAGTTGATGCTGTAAACTCTATGGCTTTTTAAAAACGATTTCATGTTTTTATTTAGTATTGGAAATCCAATACACTTTTTTAATCCAATCAAACTCTGGTCTGGTCAAAGAGTTATTTTCCCTTGTCCTTAAAAAAAAACAAAAACAAAAACCTTCAGGGCCCCCTGCTTCCCAGCCTCTCTAATTGGCTTTGCTGTTGCCTTCACAACTGTAAAGCCAGTAGTCTACAAGGAGACTCAGGGAAGGGTGGCAGGTGAGCCAGGAGGCTGCAGGAGGTGTTTGGACCGTCCACCAGCACCAAAAATGAGTCTTGTCCCTGTTCTCATCCCCCTGTTGCTGCCCTGCAGGGACTGAGCAGCCTGAGGAATCAGGGGGCCCCTGGCAGCCTTCCCTGAATGGAGTGCAGGCCATGTCCCTGCTGCGGCAGTGCATTCTGTTAGGGCAGACTGAGTGCCCATGCGGAGCCCGGCCTCCCCACTCCCAGCCCCACCACTCACAGGGACCTAAAGCCAGAGCAGATGTCTCCTGGGAGGCCCGCTTGCCCCAGGCTGCCTCATCTCACTGTGTTCACTAAGATTCCTCGTGGTGTCCCAGAGTCTGGGCCAGGGAATAGGTAACCTCAGCAGCCAGAGGCCTGAGCTTGCAATAATAGAGTGAGGGCTGAACACAGAGCACAGTGTCATCACTGCTCCTTCACTCTGCGGCCAGAGTGTACTTTAGGAAGCCCAAATCCCGTCCTTCTCATTAGCCACACTCCATTGGGCTCAGGATGAACTCCATACTCCCATAGCTGGAGGTTGGTCTGCCACAGCCTCCAGATCCAGACTCATGTCGCCTTGTGCACTGGGGCTGTGGCCACAGAAAGCTACCAGTGAGGCCATTCGCAGTCTGCGTGGAGTGTCCTCTTTACTGCCATTCTGTTCTAAGTGCCGGGCATCTGCTGCTGCTATCCCTCCAGTGCGTCCCTAGGTGGAGCTCTTGGCACGTTTTGCTGTGACTTGTTTGAGTCTTTTCCTGGGCCCTGTGGGCTCAGTGGGGACAAGATTATTTCTCACTCCTTTCTGAATGTCTAATGCCAGGGACAGTTTCTGACAATAGCAGATGCTTGTCTCTTGGATGGATAGACAAACAGTCACGTGGACTCATGCCCTGGAGCGTGTTGAAAGGCTTCACACTCAGGCACACACAAGAAGCCCCCTCCTGGCAGGGATCCTGGGAGGTCCGCAGTGTTCTGGTGCTAGGACACCCCCATTTCAGTAGCCATGGCCCTTTGGCCTCCTGGGGTAAACGTGAAAGATGAAAGATGACAGTCATAAGAAACAATGCTGGGCTGGGCCCAGTGGCTCATGCCTGGAATCCCAGCACTTTGGGAGGCAGAGGCGGGCAGATCACCTGAGGTCAGGAGTTTGTGACCAGCCTGGCCAACATAGTGAAACCCTGTCTCTGCTAAAAATACAAAAATTAGCCAGGCATGGTGACGAGTGCCTGTAATCCTAGCTACTTGGGAGGCTGAGGCAGGAGAAGAGTTTGAATCTGGGAGACGGAGGTTGCAGTGAGCAGAGACCATGCCATTGCACTCCAGCCTGGGGAACAAAAGTGCAACTCCATCTCAAAAAAAAAGAAAGATAAGAAACAGTGCTGATGCCTCATGACCTCATGACCAGCTTCAAGCTGGGAACTAAGACAAGAAGGTCTTGCAGATTTGTTCTAAGATGAGCATTATGAACAAGCCTCTATACGAAGAAGAAATACCTCTTCTCCTACCCTATTCCTGCCCCATCCATCAACCCCTCCCAGTTGCAACCACCTTCCTGCCAGAAGTGGGGAGAACCATCAGGAGAGACTGGAGACCAGCAATAAGCCATCAAATTGATGATGACAGGACCATGGGCAGGGATTGGAGAACCAGGGAGCCAAGAGGAACCACCCCTAACCACAGACAGAAGAACCCCAGGTAGCAGGTACCCAATTCCTAATCTAGGGTTCCCAGCTACCAAAGGAGGGAGTTCACCAGGGGCACAGGAGGAAGAGGTAGGAGACAGTAGTTGCAAGAAAATAATACTTAAGTTTTTAATAATCTTTTTAATGGGCATAATGTTGGAAGTGCTACTTCAAACTACAACTACCCTCTAAACATGGTGGATGATACTCATCTCAAGACATCCTTTTCCTCAATTAGGAACTTGGCTTGAAAAATGAAAGGGACCTAGAGCTGAACTCACAAAAGGTTGGCAGGAACACTTGCTGCACTGTAGCACAAGAACAATTCGGGATTTCCTGAAATAATTAGGGATGGAGGGGACACTGGCAACCAGTATAATCAACAAGATGGTGCAAGATTGAGGGGCTCTGTGGGAAAGCACCCCAGTGGAAACTGGCTGGCCTCAAGGTGTTCAAAGACCTTTCTTAAATGGGAAGATCTTTTGGTTTGGTTTGGTTTGGTTTGGTTTGGTTTTGAGTCAGAGTCTCACTCTGCCGCCCAGGCTGGAGTGCAATGGCATGATGTCAGCTCACTGCAACCTCCACCTCCCGGGTTCAAGCGATTCTCCTGCCTCAGCCTCCAGAGTAGCTGGGACTACAGGCGCCTGCCACCACGCCCAGCTAATTTTTGTATTTTTTAGTAGAGACAGGGTTTCACCATATTGTACAGGCTGGTCTTAAATTCCTGACCTCGTGATCCACCTGTCTCAGCCTCCCAAAGTGCTGGGATTACAAGCGTGGGCCACCACACCTGGCCAAATGAGAAGATGTTAGAGGCAATTTCATGCTATTTGCACTTCTATGGAGTGAACTCCTTCCAGCTCCCCAAATCTCATGTAACATCTGCTGTGTGCACATGGCCTTGAATGAGTTACTGGATACTCCTCCAGTGAAGAAAACAGCATCTGGGCCAACATGGCGGGGGGCAGGCCATGTGTCTGGCACGGCGAGGGTGACCCATGAGTGGAACTGGTTTGCTAGAAGCAAGAGCTGAGAGCCAGAAGTGACCGTAAGAATTTAAACCTGAGAACTCCCAGCAGTCCAGGGGGCAGAGGGGGACACAGGTCAAGAAAAGTGGGTTCCAATCAGCCTAATCCAGATTTTAAGAGGCAGACTGACCTCAGCTTGTGTCTGGGTTGCCATCCGTTTACAATTTCTCCCTCTCAGGGTCCTGGAGCAAAGCCTCATCACCCTGTTACTAGGTGTCAGCCCCTTGCTAATGGGGTCTGCCTTCTGTGGACCCAGTCACACAAAGGAGAAATCTGGGAGCCATTCTAAATTCTTCCCTCAACACCACAGCGCATTGCTCAGCAAATCCTGCCAGCTCTACCTCTCAGATGTTCCCCAGAGCAGCTCTTTGCTGACTGGTAGGCAAACTACTAATTAAGCCCCCTGCCTGAGTCTCACCAGCAATCAGGTAGTGATCCCCCACACAAGTGTTCAGGTGCTGCTTCTAAGGCAAATCTGATGCCTCCCTGCTGCTCAGCACCATGCGATGAGAGCTCCAGCACCTGCCCTACAGTAGAGACTCCAGTGTGACCCTGTCTGCCTCATCCCTTTTATTTCCCACTAATCTGCCCCTTCACCCGAATTTGGCCCTAACCACAGAGAGCAATTTACACTTGCAGAATAAGCCATGATGTCTGGCCTCTACTGTTTCCTCTGCCTCATTTTCTCCCTATCCCCTACGCTGACCATTGGCTTTCTCTGTCTGGTCATGTCTATTCATCTTTAAAGGCCCAGCCTAACCATCCAGTCCCCTGATCATTCTTGTTCGTGTTTCTGTCTCCACCAGTACACTATGACCTCTTTAAGGAAAGCAGTTGTGCTTGGATTCTCCACCCGAGCACCCAGCACACCATAAGTCTTCACTAAATGAACTTGCCTCGTGAGGCAGATGGACTTGAAATCAGGTAACTAATACATCGTGGCCCAGTGCTGAGGGAATTTAACAAAGCCCTAATTCTTCCTAGGAGCATATACTTAAGGTTTTGCAGAGGAACTAAGCTTGAGCTGAGTCTAGGGTATAATGTGAGGCTTATCTATCCGGAGGAAGGAGGAGGCCACTGCAGAGCTGGGGAGCTGCCTGCTTCATGTTGCCACCAGTACAGATCCCAGCCATCCCGTGTCACTCCTGTGCTCAGCCTCCTGTCACTGGATTCAGTGCAGAGGCCCCAGCAGGCCAGTGCAAAGTCTATGAAGGGTGCACAGGTCTGGCTAGCTGGCCATCAGTGGAGAGAGGGAGATGGTCCCCCGGATTCCTGGAACACTGCAAGGGCAATACTGGGCCCAGTCAAGCTAAGTTTAGCTGGCCAGATACCACAGCTTGGGGTCAGTTCTAGTGAGACGAGAATAAAGTGGCTCCTTTTGTAAACTCAAAACCCAGGTCTTGCCAAGAATTCCGGGCAGCTCATGGCTTTCTGGAAAGAGCCAGGGTTTACTTTTGAAGGCAAAATTATGGATCAGGCTCCTGCAGACAAAGTTGTCCAGGATATGTAAGGAGAACCAGCCAATGAACATTCTAGACTAACACACAGAAGAGAAATTGACTGTAACTGAAGCCAGAGAGATCTCAGTGTGGGCTGGTGGGATGAGAGAAGGAACATTTGGGGCCAGTCAGAAAAGGGTCTTCCTCACCCAAAAATCTGGAAATCTTCAATTGTTTCCAAAGATACTTCTGAAGGCCCACTATATGCCAGACACCGAGGATGCAAAATGAGTACGACAGTCTCCATTGCTGTGTGTTCACAGATGTTCAACAGAAAGAAATTACCATGAAAAGTGCTAAGAGACCCAAACAAAGTGATCTGGTAAAGTAAAGAAGGAATTTCCAACCCTCACTGGAGAGTTGCGTGTCACGAAGAAGGTGACACTGAGAATGATGACAAATTCACCAAAGAGAGGAGTTTCTTCCAGCATTGCTTGAACTAATCTGAAAAGCAGGAAAAATTCCAATACTGAGTAAATTACAACCAAAAGTGCTTTTCAGTGATTTGCTCCAAAGACAGTAAGGGATGTCTGTAACCCAAGTGGTAGATGGAAAAAGAGGTTGAGGCCGGGCGCGGTGGCTCAAACCTGTAATCCCAGCACTTTGGGAGGCCGAGACGGGCGGATCACGAGGTCAGGAGATCGAGACCATCCTGGCTAACACGGTGAAACCCCGTCTCTACTAAAAAATACAAAAAACTAGCCGGGCGAGGTGGCGGGCGCCTGTAGTCCCAGCTACTCGGGAGGCTGAGGCAGGAGAATGGTGTAAACCCGGGAGGCGGAGCTTGCAGTGAGCAGAGATCCGGCCACTGCACTCCAGCCTGGGCAACAGAGCAAAACTCCGTCTCAAAAAAAAAAAAAAAAAAAAAAAAAAAAGAAAAGAAAAAAGAGGTTGAGATTTCCTCAGGGAAAAGCCTAATACTAAGAACCAGAGGGAAGCCTGACTGGCACTGTATGTTCAAAACATAAGTAAATGAGTGATCATCATCTTCCCTGAGAACTTGTTGAGAATTTTGTGTCTATATTCGTAAGGGATATTGGTCTGTAGTTTTGTTTTGTTTTGTTTTGTTTTGTTTTGTTTTGTTTTGTTTTTGCCAGGGTGGCGGGGGTTGTATTTTGGGTGGAGGGATCTGGCTTTGGTATCAGTTTAATTCTAGCCTCATAGAATAAGGGAAGTGTTCCCTCCTTGTCTATTTTTTGGAAGAGTTTGTAAAGGATTGCTATTGATAGTTCTCTAAAGCTTTGGTCGAATTCACCAATAAAGTCACTGGGGCCTGGGCCTTTCTTTGTGGGAAGCATTCTTTATTACTAATGTAATCTGTCTACTTGTTATAGATCTATTCGGATTCTATATTTATTCTTGTCATTTTTGGTAATTTGTTTCTAATTTGTCCATTTTATCTAGGTTATCTAATTTGTTGGTATACAACTTTTATAGTGTTCTCTTATAATCCTTTTTATTGCTTTAAGACTGGTGGTAATATATTTTTTTTTACTCCTGATGTTAGCAAGTCTCTCTTCTCTCTCTCTCTCTCTCTCTCTCTCTCTCTCTGTCAGACTGGCTAAAGGCTGTCAATTTTGTTGATCTTTTCAAAGAACTAACTTTTGGTTTTGCTGATTTTTTGTATTGGTTTTCTGTTCTCTATTCCATTTTTTTCTGCTTTCATCTTTATTATTTCCTTTCCTCTGTTTGCTCTGAGTTTAGTTTGCTCTTCTTTTCCTAGTTTCTTCAGGTGAATGTTTAGGTTATTGATTGGATTTTTTTTAAGTATCAGAGCATACTACTCTATGTTTCCCTGTAAGCACTGTTTCTGCTGCATCCCGTGTTTTTGGAATGGTACGTTATCTTTTTGTTTTCATTCATCTCAACTTGTTTTTTTCAGGGTTTTTGTTGTTGTCGGTGGTGGTGGTGGTTTGTTTTTGAGATGGAGTCTTGCTCTGTCGCACAGGCTGGAGTGCAGTGGTGTGATCTCAGCTCACTGCAACCTCTGCCTCCCGGGTTCAAATGATTCTCCTGCCTCAGCCTCCCATGTAGCTGGGACTACAGGCGCCCGCCACCAGGCCTGGCTAATCTTTTGTATTTTTAGTAGAGATGGGTTTTCACCATGTTGGCCAGGCTGGTCTCAAACTCCTGACCTCAAGGGATCTGCCTGTTTTGGCCTCCCAAAGTGCTGGAATTACAGGTGTGAGCCACTACACCCAGCCTCAACTTATTTTCTAATATCCCTTGTGATTTCTGCTTTGATTCAATGATTATTTACATATGTGTTTAATTTGTATATATTTGTGAATTTTTCAAATATCTGTTGCTAATTTCTAAATGTTCTATTATGGTCAGAGAATATCTTTCATATGATTTCAATCCTCTTAAATTTATTGAGACTTGATTTGTGGTCTAACAGATAGTCTGTCCTGTAGAATGTTCCACGTGCCCTTGAGAAGAATGCATATTCTCCTGTTGTTGGATGGAGTGTTCCAGAGATCCCTCTTAGCTCTCTTTGGTTTGTATTGTTCAAATCTTCTATTTCCTGGCTGATCTTTTGTCTAGTTTTTCTATCAGTTATTGAAAGTGGAGTATTGAAGTCTGCAATTATAACTGTTGAATTGTCTATCCTCCCTTCCATTATGTCAGATTTACTTCATGAGTGTATGTGTATGTATATGTGTGTGTGTGTGTGTGTGTGTGTGTGTGTGTGTGTGTGTGTATAATCCAAATAGATCCATAGGTGACAGATTACATTAGTAATAAAGAACAATTCCCACAAAGAAAGGCCCAAGACCCAATGACTTCACTGGTGAATTCGACCAAAGCTTTAGAAAACATTAATAGCAATCCTTCACAAACTCTTCCTAACTCTCTCTATATATATAATTTTTTTCTAGAGAGAGAGAGAGACAGGATCTGGCTGTATTGTCCAGGCTGGACTCAAACTCCTGGGCTTGAGTGATCCTGCCACCTCACTCTCCTGAGTAGCTGGAACTATAAGCATGCACCGCCATGGTGGCTTAGGAGTCTGGGGGCTCTGTTGTTAGGTATATACATATAATTGTTCAATGTTTTGATGGATTGACCTTTTCCTCATTATAAAATGTTCCTTGTCTTTAGTAATAATTTTTGTTTTAAAGTCTACTTTGATATTATTAAATAGTATAGCCACTCCAGCTCTTCTTCAGCTAATGTTTGCTTGGTATGTCTTTTTGCACCCTTTTACTCTCAACCTATGTGCATCGTTGAATACAGAACTGTCTGTTGTAGACAGTATATAGTTGGTTCATGGTTTTATATCCATTCTGCCGATTTCTGCCTCTAATCTGAGTGTTTAATCCACTTACATTTATGTAAGTGGTACATATTACATAATTACATTTATGTACATTTATGTAAGTGGTACATATTACATAAATGTAATTGCTGATAAGGTAGGATTTACATCTGCCATTTACCTGTTTGTTTTCTATATGTCTTGTGCCTTTTTTTTTTTTTTTTTTTTTTTGAGATGCAGTCTCACTCTGTCTCCCAGGCTGAAGTGCAGTGGCGCGATCTCAGCAACCTCCACCTCCTGGATTCAACCGATTCTCCTGCCTCAGACTCCTGAGTAGCTGGGATTACAGGCACCTGCCACCACACCCGGCTAATTTTTGTATTTTTAGTAGAGATGGGGTTTCACCATGTAGGCCAGGCTGGTCATGAACTCCTGACCTCAGGTGATCCTCCCGCCTCCCAAAAAGCTGGGATTACAGGCGTGGGCCACTGCACTGACCGTGTCTTATGTCTGTTTTGTCACTCTATTACTCTATTACTGCTTTCTTTTTGTTAAGTAGATATTTTCTAGTGTACCATTTTAATTCCCTTGTCAAAAAACATGAATCATGAAAGAAAAATTAGGTAAGTTGGATATCATCAAAATTAAAAATGTTTACTCTCTGAAAGTCATGGTTAAAAATTGAAAAGGCAAACCAAAAACTAGGAGAAAATAATCACAAAACATATATCTTATAAAGGACTTATATCCTAAATATATTATTTACAATTCAATAATAAGAAAACAAATGACTCAGCAAAAACAAATGAGTAAATATTGGAACAGTCACTTTACCAAAGAACATATACAGTTGGCAAGTAAATACCTGAAAAGATGCTTGGTATCTTTAGTCATCATGGAAATGCAAATTAAATCCAGGAGTTAATATTATACACGCTCTTGAATGGTAAAAATCAAGACTGACAATATCAAGTCTTGCATGAATGTGAAATAACTGAAACTCTCATATGATTGCCGAGAGAAATGCAAAAGAGTATTCCAACTTTGGAAAAGAATCTTGTGAAGTTTCTTAGAAAGTCAAAAATATATTTATCAGGCCGGGCATGGTGGCTCACCCCCGTAATTTCAGCACTTTGGGAGGCTGAGGCAAATGGATAACTTGAGGTCAAGAGTTCGAGACCAGCCTGGCCAACATAGCAAAACCCTGTCTCTACTAAAAACAGAGGCTCCAGTGAGCCGAGATCAAGGCACTGCACTCCAGCCTGAGCAACAGAGTGAGACTCCATCTCAAAGAAATAGAAAAAAAAGGAGAAGAAAAAAAAATATATATATATATAAAATAGCCCAGCAATGCCATTCCTTGAGTGTTAAGATAAACAAAAATGTACATCCATCTTGAAAATGAGAGAAGTAGATTTTAAAAGTCCTCACCACAAAAAATGAAAAGTATGTGAGGTAATGTGATAAGTATGTGAGGTAATGTGATAAGTATGTGAGGTAATGTGGTAAGTATGTGAGGTAATGTGGTAAGTATGTGAGGTAATGTGATAAGTATGTGAGGTAATGTGGTAAGTATGTGAGGTAATGTGATAAGTATGTCAGGTTAATTATTTCAACGTAGTCGTTCCACAATGTGTACATACTTCAAAACATGTGGTATATGATAAATTCACACAATTTTTCTTTGTCGGCCGGGCGCGGTGGCTCAAGCCTGTAATCCCAGCACTTTGGGAGGCCGAGACGGGCGGATCATGAGGTCAGGAGATCGAGACCATCCTGGCTAACACGGTGAAACCCCGTCTCTACTAAAAAAATACAAGAAACTAACCAGGCGAGGTGGCGGGCGCCTGTAGTCCCAGCTACTCGGGAGGCTGAGGCAGGAGAATGGCGTAAACCCGGGAGGCGGAGCTTGCAGTGAGCTGAGATCCGGCCACTGCACTCCAGCCCGGGTGACAGAGCGAGATTCCGTCTCAAAAAAAAAAAAAAAGAAAGAAAGAAAAAGAAAACACAATTTTTCTTTGTCAATTTAAATAATTACTTAAAAAGAAAATCCACGCCCAGATAAAGAATTGACCATAAATGTTCATAGGAGCTTTATTCTTAATAGCCCAAAACTGGAAGCAATTCCATGTTCATGAATGGGTGAGTAATAAACCAACTGTGGCATAGCCATCAGAAACATTAGGTTAAAGGAGAGAAATCAGACACAGACCATATGCTTTATGATGATACTTATATGAAATTCTAGAAAAGTCAAAACTTTAGTGACAGAAGGCAGACTGGCAGGATTCAGGAGAGGGAGGAGGGGATTGACCGCAAAGAGCCACGCAGGAATCTGGGGAGTGATGGAAAGAGTCTATAACTTACTTGTTTAGGTGGTTGTAGTACTGTCTGTCAAAACTCATTGAGCTGTGCGCTGAAAATTGGTGAATTTGATACATATAAGTCATACCTCACTAAAGAAAATAGAGGCTGGGCTCAGTGGCTCATGCCTGTAATCCCAGCACTTTGGGAGGCTGAGGCAGGTGGATCACGAGGTCAGGAGTTCAAGACCAGCCTGGCCAATATGGTGAAACCCCATCTCTACTAAAAAATCCAAAAATTAGCTGGGAATCGTGGCGCACACTTGTAGTCCCAGCTACTTGGGAGGCTGAGACAGGAGAATCGCTGGAACCCAGGAGGCAGAGGTTGCAGTGAGCCGAGATCACGCCACTGCCCCTTCCAGCCTGGGCAACAGAGTGAGACTCCGTCTAAAAAAAAAAAGAAAGAAAGAAAGAAAAGAAAATAGAATTAGCACTAGCAACACAAATATAAGGTACTAGGAATTAATGTAATGAAATGCAAAAACCTTCATGAAGAAAATGATAAGACTGTGTTGAAAGAATTGGCAGAGACAGTTAATGCCCAGCAAAGATTGCAAATGATCTCCCACACAGCACAGCCTCCTCTGCAGTGACGCTGTGGCCTTGTGACAATGGAATATAAGAGCAAGTGATGTTCACTGCTGAGACGTTGGTCAGACGCAGGAATCTCATCTAGTTGTCTCTTCTCCTCCCACAATGATCTTGGAGTTGGGGATTCAGTTCAAGTTGGTATCAGCGAGGAAAATGCTGCCTGGGCTGCACAGGACTTTACCTGAGCTGGAATTAACCTTTATTGTCTTAAACCTTGAAATTTGTGGCTTTTTCTGTTGGGGCTGTTTGTGCTCACTAATACAAAAACATTAAAGAAGACCTAAATGTGGCAACAGTTATACCCTGTTCATCCATGGGAACACACATTTCCACAACAATGTCAATGTAATTTCAATCAGAAGCCCACTGGACTCTTCATGTGCCTCGACAGATTCTAAAATGTCTGCGGTAGCGCAAAGAGACTGGAGTAGCCAAGACATTCTTTAAGAAGAAGCTGGGGGGCCAGGCGTGGTGGCTCATGCCTGTAATCCCTGTACTTTTGGAGGCCGAGTCAGGTGGATCACCTGAGGTCAGGAGCTCAAGACCAGCCTGTCAACATGGTGAAACCCCTTCTCTACTAAAAATACAAAAAAAGTAGCCAGGTGTGGTGGTGGATACCTATAATCCCAGCTACTCGGGAGGCTGAGGTAGGAGAATCGTTTAAACCTGGGAGGTGGAGGTTGCAGTGAGCCGAGATCATGCCATTGCACTCCAGCCTGGGTGACAAGAGCAAGATCCCATCTAAAAAAAAAAAAGAAGGAACTGACTCTACTCAATATTAACACACTTTATAACGCTAGTGTAACTCAGACAATTGACTGTTTGAGGATAGACAAATAAGCTAATAGTACAGAATAGAGAGCCTCGACACAGACCCAGATATGATAGAGGTGTAACATGGCATTGCATATTAATCAAGCCTCATTCAAGAAACAATGTAGGAACAATTGGTTATCCATATGGGGCAAAAAAAAATTGAACTACACCTTCACACCACACCAAAGTCAAGTAGAGTAAGGACTTAACTGTGAAAAGCAAAACTTCACAGTTCTAGAAAGAATATAGAACATATCTTTATAACATCAGGGTAAGATAGGTTTCTTAAGCAAAAAAGGCACTAAGGAAGTACTAGACAAATATATATATATAGCCAAAATTGACCTCATTAAAGTGTAAAGCTTCTGTTTATCAAAAACACCCCTCCAAAAAAAGCGAAAATACAAACCATAAACAGACATTTGCAATAAATATAGTGGACACAGGATTTAGTTTTTCAAAAAGATGTGTGAAATTCCTACAAATCAATAAAAAGGCAACAGAAAATTGGTCAAAATATGTGAATAAATATTTCTCAGAAGAGGAAACACAGCAAATGAATATACGAACAAGCATCCAATCTTACTGTTAATTGGGGATTTGCACATGAAAACACAATTAGATATGACTAGATTGGGAAAAAATAAGAAGGCCTGGTGATTCCAATTATTGGCAGGAATGTGAAGCAAGAGCAGTTCTCATACTCTGCAGGTGGGAGTGGAAATTGTTAGAACTACTTAAAACAGCTTGGCATTATCTTGTAAAGTGAAGATTAATTTACTCTGTGAGTCAGTTATTCCACTCCTAGATATAGAGCCTAGAGATCCTCTTACCCATCTTTTTCAGGAGCCACAAACAAGAACATTTGTAGCAGCAGGCCTGTTAATCACAAAAATGAGAATTGACTGAAATGTCTGTGTTCAGAAGAACACGTATGTAAATGGTGGGCTATTCATATACTGGAATGCTATACAGCAATGAAAATGAATTATCCATGCCTCAGTAGGATCTCAAAATTACAGTACTGAATGAAGAAAACCCAAATTATTAAAAAATGCATGCAGCATACCATTGACGCAAAGTTTTAAAATTACAAATATATTCAGTGGTGTATGAAGATGGTGAGTATGGCCCACCCCTAATGCAGGTAATAAAAAGGCCCATTGCTTGTAAAGAAAGTAATAATAAAACTGACCAAAATCTGATTTTTATTGTCACCATACATCACCAATTCTGGACAATATTATTGATAAAAATTCTTGCCACAAAGTCAGCTACTTCCAATCTCCACTCCCCACCTTGGTGTGCAACTGAATACATTCTTTAGAGTCATTTATTTCTATAGAAAGAGTATCATGAAAAGTAATGATAAAATTCAGGTGAGAGGTTTTCCTTGGAGGGAGGGAGAGGGACACACGGGCAACAGCACAGATGCCTTCAAAGTATTCCTTATGCTCCATTCCTTAAACTGAGTGATTGAGATATGGCTGTTGGTATTATTTTTTATATCTGATTTACATAATGTATCTCTTCAGTATGTATGAAATATTCCATCCTCAAGAGAAAGAAAATTAAAGCAGGAAAATCAATAAGGGGCCAGATGGAGGAGAAGGCATGCTTTGTAGTGCACTGGAAGCTGCAAACCCAAGAGAGAATAAAATGGCCGTGGTCGGTCAGAAGAGAGTGAGGGACCCTGGAGCAGCAGCCCAGGCTGAGGCTCAGGGCATGCGGGGGACTGAACTGGGGTAGGGGAACTCTGGGAAGCTTTTGCCTCCAAGCTGGGGAAGCCACAGGCCTGGGTGAGGTTAACCCCAGGAAGTGAATCTGGAGTGAGTAGATGGGGGCCAAGGCCAGCCCAGGGAGCACCAACCTTTTGGGAGAAAGAAGAGCCCTTCAAGCTGAGGCTGAGCTTGAGAAAGGTGAAGCAGTGAGCAGGGGATGGGGCACCATGCACTGAGGAGCGCCTGGTGGAGGAGGTCACACCCTGCTAAGAGGAGAGCAGGACACGGGCTGGGAAGGAGGCCCTGGATTTCACAATGTGGGCAGGTGAATTCATCAGAAATTGTCAGAGCCATGTGGTGGAGGAGGAAAGGAGGACAGGGAGGGGACACAGCTCTCCGGTGGGAAGAGTGAGGAGTAGCGGCTGGGAAGAGATGTGGAGTCCGGGCAGGGATCTTATGCATCTCTTTCAATTGTCTTTTTTATTTATTTTTTATTTTTTTTTATTTTTTTTTATTTTTTTTTTTTAGACGGAGTCTCACTCTGTCATCCCGGCTGGAGTGCAATGGTGCGATTTCGACTCACTGCAAGCTCCCCCTCCCAGATTCACGCCATTCTCCCGCCTCAGCCTCCCGAGTAGCTGGGACTACAGGCGCCCGCCACCACGCCTGGCTAATTTTTTTGTATTTTTAGTAGAGATGGGGTTTCACCATGTTAGCCAGGATGGTCTCCATCTCCTAACCTCGTGATCTGCCCGCCTTGGCCTCCGAAAGTGCTGGGATGACAAGCGTGAGCCACCGCGCCCTGTCTTCAATTGTCTCTTTAAAACCCCAGTCTGGTTTAGCCCCACTAGGGAGAAAAAGTGCCTTCAGGCCTTCCCACAGCGCCAGCAGCAAGAGCACAGCAGGTGTCCCTTGGGGCTGACGCATAGGGTGCTCACGGTGGGGGTGGAGGAGCCGTCTGCCCCTGTGCGGGGAGCATTCTCTCACTGACACTGTCTGAATTGCTGGTACATGGTGATCAGAGGAAGCAAACTGACATTTAGTCACTTTTACCGTCTTTTTAAAAATTCTCTACAGTCAGCGCACCCTTTGTTGCCTGCACCAGGGCTCTAGTGGGAAGAGACAGATTGAGTCCTCGGCACCTGGGTGTGCAGCCCCGCTCCTTCCTTCTAGCTGACAGGGCTGGCAAATTCCTACCTCTCTGAGCCCCTTTCCCTTTGGCTCACTTAACTGAGGGAAATTCTGACCTCTGGGGTGGTTGGGCGGATGACAGCAGAGGAAAGAGCCAGGGTCTAGCGCCCAGGAGGTACTTACTAGGTGTCCTTCCCGCATCAGGGAACAGAGACAGTGACTGAGGGCCCCGCAGCGAATGCCCCACCCGCGCAGGCTCCCTCTCAGAGGGACCTGTCCCCACTGCTTCCCCACAGCCCCAGAGGCCAGGCCTGAGCCATTCAGACTCCAGGGAGGTGATCGCAGCCCAGGGCCGCGCCCTGCCTCTGCCGCCCCCGGGGTCCCCAAGGAAGCACCGCCGCCTGGCCGCAGAGGGCAGTTGTCATGGGGACACCGGGGCCCGCTGAGCCGCCTCCTTAGCAACAGGACTCCCCGGCCAGTTGCCATGGAAACAGCATCCCCTGGCAAGCGGTGATGGGGAACGGCTGCCGGGTTTCCTGCCCTTTTCCGAGGACTTTCCCCTCCTGGGGCGGGAGACATGGCACTCCCTATGCCGGCGGGAGCCGCGGGGACTTGGTTTTCCAGTCGCCCGTCGCCGGCCCGGGAGGGGGCCTCTGCCTGACCCCGCGAAGTCCCAAGGCCTGGAGGAACCCTCTAGAGACAGGGGTGGGGAAAGGGGCCACCCGGGGACCAGGCCTAGCCCCTCGAGCAGGCACAGCAGTGGGGAGTCCGTGCCCTGCCTCCTTCCAGAGGCCCCAGATACTGCTTCTGCCCTCAAGCCCCCACCAACCCACAGAGAAGCCCAGCGCTGTGCCCCCACCCCTCGGTCACCCCTCTGATGCCCTCCCCATTGCCCAGTCACCTTGTGTCTCCAGCCACCCTCCCACTTCTGAGAGCTTACCTGATCACACTAAGCTGGCGTCCCCCTCTTCAGCATCTAGCTGGATGGAGCCCAGGTGCACATTCACCACCCTCCTCCTCCTCAGCCAGCCCTGGCAGTAGGGAGTGGCAAGGGTCTCACACCTCCCCAACTCCTGCGTTTCTCCCCTCCACTAGCAAAGGACACATGCCCACTCACTCTCACCCTCCTCCTTAATGATTCTCACCAGTCCATAATCACGTGCACACCTGTGTCCATAGCCAGGCCTTGCACATCCCCCGTGCACACCTCTACGCACAGAACACAGCTCTATGCTCTTGCAGGCATAGGTTTGCACATACACAAGGGCCCACATGTGCCCTCTGGGCCATGTCCCCTGCCTTCCACACCCCAGTTCCCAGGACTCCAGGATTCCCCAATGACCTCACCCCCACCCCCGTCCCTGGCCCCTAGAAGAAGGCAGCATCTGCTGGAATTTTTTTTATTTAAATAAAATATACAATACGGCGCATTTACCGGTTTCTGTTTTAAAAGTGGAAGATTTGAAAATTCCTTGTAGGTGACTGGGTGTGGGAGGGCCCACTGCCTGCACCTGGCTGTCCCAGTCTCTGCAGAGTGGCCAGGTTGGGTCAGAGCTATTCTAAAATACATGTGTGTGTAAGTACACAAGAGGGTGGCAGGCCAGGATCTGATGGCAAGCAGCCTCCTCACGGCCCTGGACCCTCCACCTTCACTCCTGCTGCCTCCAGGACAAGACTGTGGGTTTGGATCAAGTCCTGCTGCCTCTCAGAGCTGCCTTCCTTAAGGGGAAGGGGTGTGTGCAGAACTCAGGTTGAGGCTAAGTCCTTCCAGTTCTCAGAACTCCTGAGCCAGCACAGTACAGACCAGTATCAGGCGGCATCTAGTCTTTACCTAAGATCCCAGGAACCTTCACCCACTTCTCTCCTGGAGTACCGCCTCCCACTCCCTGCAGCCCATCTATGGAGAAATCGGTTTTTCCCACATCCCAGGATAGCTCAAGGCAAAACTCGATCTTGCCAACATTCTGGCTTGAAGCATGGAATGTTCTGGACGGATAATGTGGGGCCAGCCCATCTCATTATTTGGGGATTGCAGCTATACCTGCTCTGGCCCTATGGGCAGGGGCAGACCCCTGACTTTGCCTCTGGCAGGATCCCATCTGGGAGGAGGGAGGATGGTGCCTTCAAAGGCATCTGCGCTGCTTTCTCGTTCCTGCAATCTGGAACCTGCTTATGGCTCCTAGTTGCCAGGACCAAGCCCAGTCAATCCCTTAGCCTATCACCCAAGGCCATCCCTCTGACCCCTCAGCCTGCGGATTCCCTCCCAAAGCCCTGATCCACCACTCCACATCCACCTCAGGAATCTCTCCGCTATATACTCCATCCCACCCACCATTCCCTCCCTCTCTCCCTGTTGAAGTCTTCCCACATCTCAAGGCCTGGCTCCCACCCACCTCTGGCCACACACCTTCCTTGGGCCCTTAGGGAGGCCCAGTCACCTCCTGAGTCCTGAGATTTTAAGTCTTGGAGCCCTCAGCCAAAGCTCCCTGGGCTCTCACATAGTTTGCTGGAGCAATAGGCTGGGCATATGAGGGGCAGAAGAAATGTGATTGATTGAGCACCTACCATGGTATGTGCCAGGCGCTGGGCTGGGCATTTCACATACAGATTTTTCGCATCTGGTCCTCATAGGTCCTTGTGAGGCGGTACCATAATGATTCCCATTTTACAAATGAGGTGACAGAAAAGTCAGATAACTTGCCCAAGATCATACAGCTAAGAAGTGGCAGGGCTGGGATTCAAACCCAGGCCTGACTGCTGCCAAAATCTGGTGTCTTCCTTCTGCACCACGCTTGGGGACCATCTACCTCAGACCCCCTCAACAGTTTTCTGATGGAAGGAACACAGACTTGGGCCTCAAGCAGGCGTGGATTTGAACCTCAAATCAGTCCCCCCTCTGCCACTCTGAGTTACATGATGGTGGAGAAATTACCCAGAACTGTTTCTTCATCTGCTAAATGGGGAGAATGAAAGTGCCCACCCCATGGTCTTTGTGAAACTGAAGGAGTGAACGTGTGTAAAGAGCGAAACCAGTGCTTGGCACAGAGCAGACTCAATACACAGAAGTTCCCCTCACCTCCCGCTGTACAGATGGGCAAACTGATGGCCCCAGAGGTGGCGGGGTGTGCCTGAGGCCCTAGGAAAGGACTGTCTTCCACTTCCGTGTGGTGAGAGGTCAGGCTGGGACTGGATTTGAGACGAGAGAGGGGGCCTGCTGCGAAGTCCTGGGGTCCTCTTCCCTGAGGACTGGAGAGAGAACATCCCGAGACCATGCAGTGCACAGCCTGCGGGCCAAGGTGGGTTGCTGGGTGTAAGGTGACCCGGGCATCCTGGCAACATGGGAATAAACTAGACCGCACACGTGTGCGCACATGAGTGGCTATCTACATGGCTCTACAGAGCGCTACATAGCTATACATATACACATCTTACATACATATACATATATTCATATACAGATCTTGCTACGTTTACAGTAGAAAAAAATGCTAGGCCCTCAGGGCCCTGGCCCTTTTCTCCCAAGGTCGCAGGCATCTGAGGCTCCCCAGGGCACGCCCCAGGGCAGCCCCTTCCTGGGGGCAGAGTGGAGCTCCAAGTTACAGCTAAGGGGCTGATGGCAGCTGTTTCTCTAAATGAACACAATGACACATCTGCTCTAAGAACCCCCAACACTGGCCACCCCGACCCCTGCCCAGCCCCGAGACCCCATCTGCCTTTCTCTGGCTTTTGCATTTGGGACCTGCCTGCTCCCTCCTCCCTCCCTCTAGTGCTGAGTATTAAAATAGTCTATAAAAGCAAGTGACCAAAAATCTATAGCTCTAAGAATACCTGGTTATTTTCTGCTGTCTTTTGATTTTCTGGTGTGTGTGGTTTTTTAAATAATTATTACTGTTATTGGTATATCTCCTAATCACAGTTAAACCTGAAGGAAGAAGGAAGGGAGAGAAAAGAAGAGGGAAGGGCCCAGCTCATAGATTGGACGGCAGTTTGGAGCGCACTGGCTCAGGCCTGGCCCCAGGTTCCCTCTGGGGTCCAGCAGTCAGACGGGGCCCCCCAGAAGAGGTGGCTCTTGCCCCAAACAAAGACAGAGGGGGTGGCAAAGAACCTGAGGATGTCTTCCGAGGCAGAGTGACGTGCTGGCCGGGGATGGCACCATAGGGCCTCCCAGGGGGACCAAGGCCCCCGCTGCTCCCACTGCCCCCGCTGCCAGCCCCAGCCCTGGGGAAGAGCGGGAAGGCAGCCATGGACTCCCCTGAGGAGTGCGGGGAGGCTCTGCGGAGAGTCTGTGCCCCGTCTTGAGGCAGGGCTGGCTGAGATGCAGAGATGAGCTTGAGGTCCTGGGTGAGGCGGCCGGGGGTGAGGGGGGGCGTGCCCCGGCGCTGGGGGACCTGGGGTGGTGGGGGGCTGGATGCAGGTGGCAGAAGCAAGGATCCGTGGGAGCCAGAGGCCCGGGGCGGGGCACTTGGGAAGGTTCTTGGGGGGCCTGGGCTGTGGCCAGGGGGGCTGAGACCTCCTCGGGGAGTAAAGCCTACAGGGGAAGCCCCCCCAGAGGCCCCTGCCACAAGGGATGGCGGCTCAGGCTGCCGTGGGGGTGTCTCTGGCGTGCTCGGTGGGCCAGCAGCTAGACCTAGGGACAACTCCCCGGGAGGCTGGCCCAGCTGCCCAGAGCTAGATGATGGGGATCTGGATGAGGGTGGGGGTGGCAGGAAGTGCTCCGGGAGTCCCAGGCCTCCCCGGGCCCCGGGTGGTGCGGGAGGTGGCTGGGCAGCCTGCGGGGAGCGGGCACCTGGCTGCAGCGGGGTGAGCAGGGGAGAGTCGGAGGAGGACAGGGAGCCACCCAGTGCCTTGTGGAACTGGCCAAACCCGGCTGTGGTGGTGGCGGCTGTGCCAGCTGATGGTGTGGGAGCCGAGGGGGAGCCACAGGCCCCGGGGGGTGGGGAGGAGCTGGATGAGGGCAGGAGTGGGCTCAGTCCAGCGGGGGCAGAGAATCCAGCCAGCTGTTGGATGTGGAAGGAGGATGAAGACGGCGTGTCTACCTGGGATGGGCTGCTGGCGGGTGAGGCGGAGCCCAGCGCAGAAGGGATCAGGGACTGCAGCCGTTTCAGGTGCCTTGGTGTCTGCCCGGCACCGAGATTGCCCAGCCCAGATCCTGGGGGAGGGCGGAAGATGGCAGCAGGCAGGCGAGGGTGGTGGGTGAGGGCTATGGCCACAGAAGTGGTGGCAGCGGCAGCCTGCAGTGGTGCCTGTATCAGCGGGGTCCAGATGACAGGTGTGGGGGTCGGGGTGGCAGAGGCGGCAGCCTGGACGCGGTGTGCGCAGTGCGCCATCTCCCGGTCATGCTGCACAATCTGCTGGATGATCTCGTTCTCCTGGTAGTTGAAGACGCCCGAGTTGAGGTCGTGCTGGACTTTGTGGAGGAGGATGGAGTTCTTCTTGCCTGGGCCACGGAACAAGAGCAGGCACTCAGGGCAGAGTGGGGAAGGAGATCAGGTGCAGACCCAGCTTAGGCATAGAGAAGCCCTGCCCTCCTGCCCCTCCCGCCCCCCGCCTGCCCCGCCTGTGGCCCATCCCCCTCACCGATGCGGTCCAGGCGGTCCAGCGCCACAGTCTCAAAGGCCCTTCGCATCATGGGGTACTCCTCCAGCACCTCATTGAAGTTGTCCACGCTCAGCGAGTAGAGGCGGCAGTAGGTGTCGGCCCTCACGCTGGCTGTGCGCCGGCCCCGTGTCAGCAGGCAGATCTCTGGCAGAGCATCAGGACTCAGGGTGAGGCATGCACAGCCTGCCCAAGCCACGGGGACTGCCCACCCTGACCTTGGCCCTGACTACCTGGCACAGAAACCATGGCAGGCTCACAAGGCCCTGCCCCCAGACTGTGGCCACACTGGATGCCTCTTCCCCACCAAATGGGGGCTGGACAGCCTTTCCCATCTTTGGGACATACCCTCTGCTCTGGACTGAATGTCCTCCCACCAAAGTTATATGTTGAACCCCTAATTCCAGCATGATGGTATTTGGAGGTGGAGCCTAGGGAGGTAATTAGATCATGAGGGTGGAGCCCTGGTGGATGGAATTAGTGCCCTTTTAGGAGGAGGCCAGGGAGCTGGCTCATCCTCCTTCTGCCACATGAGGACACAGCGTGAAGTCAGCAGTGCAGCCCAGAAGAGGGCCCTCACTAGCCCCAACCATGCTGGCCCCCTCAGCTCAGATGGTCGGCCTCCAGAACCATGAGACATACATTCCTGTGGTTTACAAGCCACCCAGTCTGCGGCACTTTTGTTACAAGGGCCCAGACTGACTAAGACACCCCTAACCCGGGCTCACAAACACTTCCCTCCAGGCTGTGGCCACGAACGGTGCTCACTGCCTCTGTCCCCTTAGTGTCTCCCCAGCCCATCCCCTGGGAGCAGCTGCCCTGTCCCCCAGGGCCCGGGGCTGCCTCACCTCCAAAGTAGGAGCCGTCGGCCAGCTTGGTCTCCTTGTTGCCCTTGGTGAGCACGCTGACCACGCCGTGCTGAATGAAGTACATCTTCTTGCCGATGGTGCCTTCCCGGATGATGTAGTCCCCAGGCTGGAAGACCTCGAAACGCAGCTTGGTCAGCATGGACGTCACGAAGTTGGGGTCCGCGTTGGCAAACAGTGGCATGGAGGCCACCAGTTTCCGGCAGTTAAAGTTGATGATCTCCTGCCGGACGAGGTGGATTGGGACACGGGAAGGAGGAGGTGAGGGGAGCTGGCTGCCAGGAAGGCCTGGCTCCCCTCCCCGCCGGGCCGCTGCACAGCTCACCTCCCGCAGGGGCTCGCTCAGCTCGCCCAGGATGCTCTCCTCATCGAACATCTTGCCCTGGTAGCGGTGCTCGTAGTAGTCGTGGATGCGCTGCCGGGTGTCGGGCGGGAGCTTGTGGAAGGACATGTACTGCTCCACCTGCTTATACTGAGGCCGGGAGAAGGGGGCGTCATCTCCGCGCAGCCAGCCCCACCGCCTCAGCAGGCACCACATCCGGGCACCCACCCTGGGGGAATTCTTGGTTAAACTTGGTTTCTTGAGATCTGAGCTCTACAGTGTTGAAATGACCTCACTGTGCTCCAAACAACTGCCCGGGCTCCCAGCTGCTTGGCATGGAGGAGGCGGCCCCACCAGCATCTGGTCCTGTGTTTAATACTAAGGAGGTGGGTGGGGGCAGCAGGGAATGTCCAAAGCCCAGTGACAGGACACCAACTGTATCGCCAGGGAGGTCGATCACGTTTCCTTGGAATGTTTATACTGGGGACAGGGAGGCTTCACTGACTGTGGGGAAAGAAGCTGTTTCCTCCCAGCAGTGACAACAGCACAGTCCGGAGGCGAGGCTGCGACAGCTCAGAACGCTCAGAGGCAGAAGCAAGGATCCCTGGCTGCTCTACACTATGAATCTAAACGCGGCCTCAGCTGAGACCCCAGGTCACTTCATTGAGAGCAACTCCAGGCAAGGGAAAAGCAGGGTAGACTAATTTGAGGCAACCTGCAAATAGAGGCTCGGGTACAAAAGATTTGTGAGCCTCAGACCCTGGGGCTCAAATAAGAAACGATCCTGCCCACCCTTGCTGAGAGGAGTGGACGTTGCTCCCACCATCGTAGATTGTGGGTGGACAGTGGGATTCTCAAGAGCAGAACGAGGGATGGGAGGTATTGATTAGGCAACAACACAGACTCCTCCTGGATGGGAAGCAGAGGAAGTCCCTATAACCCCAGCAGCAATCAGAAATGGGGCAGCCTGTTTGCATCTATGTGTGCTCCAAAGAGGTGGGGACACAGAACTGCTGCACAGAAATACCCACAGGCAAATGAGGGCTGGGAAATGACATTTCCTAAACTTTGTCCAGCCACCCTGGCCTCTGATTGCTCCAAGTTACGCAAAGTCCCAGGGGACAGTGACTTCCCGGCTGGTTATAGGGGCGGAGGCAGCCGGAATACCTGGAGCTGTGTTTTAGAGAATCCCTACTCTGATCCCCAGAGAACAGGTAGGGGTGGGGAGGCAGGGTCTAGACATGGGGCAGGAGTTAAAAGGCTGAAGTGGTCCAGGTGAGAGACAGACATGGGGATGGAGGGGAGGGAAGACATCTAAGAGAAATTTATCGGGCAGACTTAGATATTAGCCAAAGGAAAAACATTTTAATAAAAGTCTCAAATCAAAAGCCACAGACACCTTGACTCTGGCCCTAAAATAAACTCTAATGCATTTTCTTTTACTTTTTTCTTTTTTTTTTTTTTTTTTTTTTTTTTTTTTTTTTTTTTTGAGACGGAGTCTCACTCTGTTGCCCGGGCTGGAGTGCAGTGCCGGATCTCAGCTCACTGCAAGCTCCGCCTCCCGAGTTTACGCCATTCTCCTGCCTCAGCCTCCCGAGTAGCTGGGACTACAGGCGCCTGCCACCTCGCCCGGCTAGATTTTTATATTTTTTTTAGTAGAGACAGGGTTTCACCGTGTTAGCCAGGATGGTCTCGACCTCCTGACCTCGTGATCCGCCCGTCTCGGCCTCCCAAAGTGCTGGGATTACAGGCTTGAGCCACCGTGCCCGGCCAACTTTTTTCTTTTTATTTATTTATTTTTGTTGTTGTTGTTGTTGTTAAGACAGGGTCTTGTTGTGTCACCTAGACTGGAGTGCAGTGATGTGAACACAGCTCACTGCAGCCTCAACCTCCTGGGCTCAAGTGATTCTCCCACCTCAGCCTCCTAAGTAGCTGGCACTATAGGCACACGCCACCATGCCTGGCTAATTTTTGTATTTTTAGTATAGACAGGGTTTTGCCATGTTGCCCAGGCTGGTCTTGAACTCCTGGGCTCAAGAAATCAGCTTGCCTCAGCCTCTCAAAGTGCTGGAATTACAGGCATGAGCCATCATGCCCAGCCTCCCAGATGATTTTCCTTTTCTCTCTCTCTCTTTTTTTTTTTTTTTTTGCGACGGAGTCTCCCTCTGTCACCCAGGCTGGAGTACAGTGGTGCAATCTTGGCTCACTGCAACCTCTGCCTCCTGGGTTCAAGCGATTCTCCTACCTCAGCCTCCCTAAATAGCTGGGACTACAGGTGTGTACTGCCACGCCTAGCTATTCTTTTTTTACTTTTAGTAGAGATGAAGTTTCACCATGTTGGCCAGGATGGTCATGGACTCTTGACCTCCGGTGATCTGCCTGCCTCGGCCTCCCAAAGTGCTGGGATTATAGGTGTGAGCCACCACACCTGGCCCCAGATGCTTTTTCTATATTAATCCCTGATCCTGACCCCAGACTAAACCCTAGCCTTGGTCACACACTGAGCCCCTGACCCCACTCACATGCTGAGCCCCACCCCAGTCACAGGCTGGGCCCTGGTGCTGGCTCCAGAACGATCCCTCACCTGGGCCTGGGCTAAGCCCTGATCTTTGTAGCTCGATGCCTTCTTTACCTCCCTTCCCGTCTGCTCCCTTCTAACCCAGGACCCTGTGTTCTAGCCAGGCTAATTTCTCTGCCAGCACACCTATGCTCATGCTCATCCTGATGCCTGGCCTAGAGTTCTCTTCCACCTTCTCCTTCCTCTGCCTCCCCAGGGTGAGCTCTCCTTCCCTCCCGGCTCTGCAGGCTCTCCTGACCTCTCTTCTTGGCACCATGGGACCTGGACCTCCACACTGCCTGTCAGTCATCCCACCAAAGGACAGTGCCTGGGGCAGACAGGTAGGCGATGAATCCACAAATGCTGACCCTACTATATTCCAGGCATGGGGCATAAAATGGAGAACGACATACTGCGTCCTCCCCTCATGGAGCCGTGGCCTGGAGAGGGAAGGTGGACGTTAAACAGATGGCTGCCTAGAGTTAATAACATCATCACCAGAGTGCTGAGTGTAGTGAAGGAGGAGAGGGTGCCATGGGGTCACATGATGGGTGACGAGCTGGCCGGGTCACAGAAGGCTTCTCCAAGAGGTGAGGTTGGATGCGGAGAGGGTGTCAGGTGGAGAGCTGGGAGGATAGTTGAGGGTGAAAGGCCGTGTCTGGGCCCCATGGCAGGAGCGGGCATGGGGAGAGACATCTGGCCAGGCTGAAATAAAGGGTGCAGGGCCCAGGGCAGGAGCTGAGCATGAGGGCAGAGACCTGGTTTTGCCCCTCAAATGCCAGGCTGTGAAAACATGCTTAGGAGTGAATATATGTCTTCAGAGCAACATGAAGTCCCCGAAGAGCTTTAAGGAGAGGATCAGGCTGATGCGTTTTAGATGCCACTCCAACTGCTGTGTGAGGCGTGCAGTGGAAGCAACCAGGGCAGAACCTCCTTAGCTGATAAACACAGGGAGCTTACTTGCAACCCCCATGGGCTGATGCCCAGTACCACCCCCGCCCTGCAGATGAGGAAACGAGGCCCCACGCTGCGGAGGCACAGGCCCACACTCCAACAGAGCTCGGCAGCAGAGGAGCTGGGGTAGGACCCAGGTGGCCTGACTCCAAGCCATAGGACTCATTCTCTATGGTGAGGGGGCTGCTGTTGAGACCCCAGGGAGAGATGAAGCTGGTGATGGGCGAGGGTGGCTGGGATGCAGAGAAGGAGCTGTGGCTTTGAGTTAGGCATTGATGACAGAGAGAGGTCAGGGATGGCTTCTAGTCTCTGGCCTGGGGTCTGGGAAGAACAGAGGGTGGAGTAGAGAGGACACGGCGGACTTCTCATTATAGACAAGAGGGGCGTGACGTGTCCAGAGAGGGATGAAATAAACCACCTGGAGCTCAGAGATGAGCTGGGGCTGCTGATGCTGTACAGGCCCCACTGCGCGAAGATGGGCGCAGAGCCTGCGGGCCTGGGTGGTGAAACCATAGCACTGGGGCCCCAGACACAGGGAGGCTCAGGGGCGAGGCCTGAGCCACTGGGGACTCCAGTGGCAGTGACTGGGAAGAGAAGCCAGCAAAAGGGGACAGGGTAGTGGCCAGAGGGGCAGGAGGAACACCGCGAGAGTGTGGTCCTGCAGAACGACTGAGTGGCCAGGAAGGGCGTGGTGACTGTCAAATGCCTACCGGCGCAGCACGGAGGACACAAGGCCTCAGCCAGGAGCCACAGGCCCCAGTGACACCGGAGATGGGGAAGGTGGGCACAGATAAAAAGACATGTGGAGGTGCCAGGCGAGGGAGCTGGAACTCTTCTCATCTCAGAGGTGTCCCCCTCCTCCTGCTCTTGCCTCACACTGGGAGTCCCGATCCCAGGGGGTGGGAACAGAGCAGTTCCTGCTGGGGGCCCACTGACTGGTGGCCTGTGCTCCCTCTTGGGAGGGACCAACGTGCAGGCCCTCCCTAGGTAGACTTACCTTTTCCTGGTACTGGCGCCGGGAGGAGTCCAGGGACTGGATGAGGGCAGTGGCGTGGCCAATGAACATGGCATAGCAGGTGGCGCCCACGATCATGCTGAGCATGGTGAGCCAGACGTCGGACATGCCCACGGGCGCCTGCCGTCCATAGCCGATGCACAGCATGTGGCTCATGGCCTTGAAGAGCGCGTAGGAGTACTGCTTCCCCCAGGAGTTGTTCTGTGGACAGACGGATGGGTGGGGGCAACGGATGAGAGGGAAGGCCCTTCTCACTAGCAAGAGAAGTCTCTGCCACCTCCTCACCTCAACCTGACTTGCTCAGTGGCTGGGCCCAGGGCTCCCCCACCTTGCTGTTGGCCGAGAGCCTTGGGTGAGGGGCAGGAAGCCCACAGAGGCAGCCTGTGCTGCCAGTGAGTCCCCCTCTTGCGCCTTCCTCTTGCAATGGAGGCAGGGATCAGACCTGGAAGCCCCAGTAAAGGTATGGGAGCCAGCATGGCCCAGCCCCCATGGGGCAGCTTGGAGCCTCCTGGCTGGGTGGCAAAGGCCCCGGGCTGAGCCACCCTGCTGTCCTTCCCTTGCTAAAACAGCTCCACCCCCTACCCCCTAAACAGCTGCCAAGTGAAGCCCATTTCCCCACTGACCTCAATTATAAAACCAGATATGCTTCCCCTGGGGGTACAAGCTCTGGCAGACTGAGCCGAAAAACACTGTCCTCATTTTGGGTGAGCAAAAGTTAAAGCTGTGAGCTAACTGGCCTCCTGTGTGAACCCTGTCCGCCTCTGCCACGGCTGCGGCCACCAGTTCTCCTCCCACTACCCCCAAGGCAGACTCTCCGGAACACACAAGGCGTGGGACAGGAGGAGGGAAGCTCTTGGCTATTTCTGTCTACAAAGCCAGTCGGTGTCTCAAGGAAGGCTCAGCGTGGGAACATTGGGATCGGAAGGGCCATCTCTTGAATTTAGTGCATGTGTGGGCCTGCCACCCTCACACAGAGAGGACACTGCCCCAGATGAGGGCCAGCTGAACCAGATGAATGCCAGCATCAGCCACCTCCCTGGTGTCTTTCTGCTCACAGGGCAGATGGATGAGCCACAGTGTAGAAACCTACCCAGGCCTGCAGAGCACCTGCCGGAGGCCCAGCCCCCACGGGAAGGCGTGAGGACCGTGAGCCTCGAGCCATATTCAAGGTCAGCCAGACCGCCCCGAACAGAGCTGAGCTGGCTCCTTGGGTCTGGTGGCTCAGTCTAGACTGCAGTGGGGACCAGCAGGGCTGATCCCCAGGAGTGGAAGGGGCCTGGGTTCCCAGCCTTGGGGAACAGGGGCAGGCCCCCAGTGGCCTCCAGTCAGGGTTTCTGGCCTTTACTGCTGAGCCTCTGGGAACAGGGAATTCAATCCATATGGCCGATTCATTTACACTTAGCTCATCAAAAGGCTGTTTTGTAAAGGCCTGTTTGATGCTGAAAGATGCCTCAGGGTCTCTTTCACCTCTTTCAAAGCCGATTTTTCCTCCCCTGGGGCCCTGGGAATTTGCCTTCAGACCAAACCAAACTGACTGGGAGGGAGCCTGGGAGAGGCAGGGGTTCACCAGAGATACAGAAAGGCTCCTAGATCCAGGGTGTCTTCTGTCCTGCCTGGAGCCCACCTTATCCACAGGGGGACTGAAGACTCTGCCCTATGGCTTCCAAGGCCCCAAGTTCAACTTCTCCCAGCCACACTGACCCACTCGCAAGGTTGGAGGGAGAGGGTGGGATCAGCCTCCATCCTGCCTGCCCTCCCCATCGGGACCCCACCTCGGACCAGGATATGTTGGGGGTGGGGGCAGCCCAGCTCTGTTGTTGGAGTAGAAAGTGACCACGTATGGTCTGGGAGTCTGCGTGGGCTGCAAATAGTACCCTCGAAGGCGTCTGTTTTCTTGGGCTCAGCTTTTTGTTTTTTTTGTTTTTATTAATTTTTTCATTTTGAGACAAGATCTTGCTCTGTTACCCAGGCTGAAGTGCAAGTGAGTTCAAGGGACCCTCCTGTGCAGCCGGGACGCATGTGCTCGCCACCACACCCGGCTCATCTTTTAAAACTACATTCTATTTATTTTTTGTAGTCAGGGGTCTCCCGATGGTGCTCGGGCTGGTTTACAATTCCTGGGCTGAAGCGATCCTCCTGCCTCGGCTTCCTAAAGCACTGGGATTACTGGTATGAGCCACTGCATCCAGCCTCAGGCTCAGCTTTTAAGGACTTGGCTTCTAAGGGGCAGAGGCAGGAGGCCAGGAGCTGCCAGCCCAGCATTGCCACACCTGATACAACCTGAGGCCGCCCAGGTCTTAGTGTCCCTGGTAAAACTAAGATGAAATACTGAGGCTCCCAGTTGCAACGGAGGCTGTGAGAAGGTGGAGGTACCAGCTCCCAACCCAGAGCTGTGAATGGATTCCTGGACTGGAAGCAAGCCATTGGGCCTGTATTCGGTAGAGCTACATGCTCCTCAGCTCTGGGTGGCACTCAGGGTCCTACATGCTGGAAGTCCACATCTCACCTCTCTACCTCTGGAGAGCCCGCCTATGGCTTAGAGAGAACCGGGCTGGGCGCACTCACCACCATGTTGTTGATGGACACCCAGCAGTCATCAGGGAAGTCCTGCAGCATGGGTACCAGGAACTGCAGGCAGCCATCCCAGTGGCAGAGCAGGAGCATCATGCCGATGAGGTTCACGATGCGCACCACGGCGCTGGCCAGGTCGTAGGTCATGTGGAAGATCTGCCAGCAGAGGAGGAGAAATTGCTTGGGATAGGTGAGCAGCCAGGAGGACCAGCAGCCCCTTTCTCTGCCCTGGAGCAGGTGGTGGGCACTGCTCTGCACGGACTCTGCAGGGCGCCCGCTCGGTGCAAGTCCAGGCGGGGGGTGGGGTGGGAAAGCATCGGTCCAGGCCTCGGAAGAGGAAGACTGCAGGCTGCGGGATCCCAGAGGGACATCTCCTGGCATCTATACAGATGGGGGGTCCTACTGAAAGGTCTAGCCATCCGGAACATGTGGAAGGACACCTGGAGCCCCATGCAGCCCAGAAGTGGGCAGAGAAGCCACTTTCTCAGCTTGCCTGGGGTGTGAGGACACCAGGGAGAAAAGCCTGCCAGCCTGAGGCTCCTCAGAGAACGAAGGTTGACAGACACACCAGGGGTGTGTTTCCCTAAATCTATCACTAAATTCTCAAGACCCACACAGGGCAGCCACGGAATTGCAGAGGAAGCGGCACAGGCTCACAGGCCCCAAGTTCAGGCAGACCTTGATCCCAAGCCCAGGTCCTACCCAGTTCCTAGCTGTGTAACCTTGAACCTCTCTGATCATGTTTTCTCATCTGGAAAATGGTGATAAAAATTCTTATCTGAGTGGGTTGTCAAAAGGACTAAATTATACATATAAAGTGCTTAGTAATGGGTAAAGGAGTGTTCAATAAATTACAAACCATTATTAATTGATAAGTTGTTATTAATAATTAATCTTCCTGATTGGTTAATATGTATTTGGGGTAATGCTCTCCTTTACAGCACCCTTGACCCCAGCCCACTGCCACCAGCCCCTCTCCACTCCTGCAACTCCGAGTGGGCGGCTGCAGTGTAGCTGGACAGGGCCAAGGTGGGCATATCCTGGCACCCCCCTCCCAAACTACCATGCTGGGGTCCCCTTGATGACAGGGCAGTGAGGGATGGAGAGGTGGAGGCAAGTCTAGAGGAAAGTCTCTAGAAGCTCTGGCCTTGCTTCTGTGGCCTGGGAGACTTTGGAATGGGTCTAGCCACCCAGCCCCCATTCTCATCCCTCCATACTATTCCCAGGCAAAGACACCCCTCTTGGAGGGGGGCTTGGGTCAAATGTCACAGAGACCTAGTTTAAGCCCATTTCAGACACGGAAACTAGGCCCAAAGAGACAGAGCCTAGATATGTCAGCCCCTGTCTACTGGTCTTCCAGCTACGGCCCTGTAGCTAGTGGCAGGATGTTCTGATGCTAGTGACCAAAGATGAATACTTTTTGTCCACAGCTCATCACCTGCAGTCACCCCTACCTGTGGCCCCCATCAAGGGCATGACCCTGAAGGTTCCAGCTGCAAAGCTGGGAGTCTTTCCAGGATGAAGTGGACAGCGAAAGGTTCCGGGATCTGGTAGCTTAAGCTTGCCCCATCATTTCCCCATGGCCCTGGTGACAGAGGGGACAACAGTGCCACACCTGACCATGGACATGAAATTCCACAGCCATCCTCTATTTAAACTCACAAAAATCCTTTGCTGAAGATATTGTTCATCTGTTTTATACCAAGGCTCAGAGAAGTAAAGGAACTTGTCCGAGATCACAGTGGCAGTGAAAAGGCCAGATGTTGTAGCCAGGTCTGCCTGATTCTGAGGCCTGCAGCCACCATATTAGATCGTTAGATTGACCTAGTGAGGAAAGGGTAACTCTCAGTAGTTCCATTTTGTGGATAAAACAACTCAAACCCAAAGTGGCTGAATGACGTGCCCAGATTCACACAGCAAGCTGGGTCTGAGGCCAGGCGGGACTTCCCAGCTTCTCGCCTCCCCAGGCCCTGCAAACAGTGCGATGGTGTAGACGGTGCTGTGTGCCCTGCAGCCCAGCACCACTGGGGCACAGACCAGCTCTGGGGCTGTCAGCGTTTGAGCTCCTGGCTAAGCTGACACTGTTCAGCATCTGCCATGGCCTGGAAGGAATGGTGGGCCCTAGAGAGCAGGCCGGTCTGTGGCTGGGCTGGAGCCTGGGTCTGTGACGCAGACCAGATCTGATTATGAAGCTAGTGTCTCTGGTCCATTCTCTGTGGCTGGTCGTGCTTACGCACCTGTATCCTGAGACTGTGAGGCTCTCCCCTGCAGGTCCCTGAGCACCAGAGCCCCCAGCACCAGCTGGGGGGAAGATCCCACTTTTGCCTCCTTAACACTTAGGTGAACGTGACATGTCTATGACCTTGGGCAAATCCTAACCTTTCTAAGTCTTGGTTGTCCAGGATGCCACTAGCTTCCCAGCTCACCCAACTCCCTGGTGTCTGAGCTAAGACACCAGGGGTTTGGGGAGGGCAAGTGGCACAGCACCATTCACAGTCTCAGAGCCGGCCATCCTCCACACCTGCCTCCCCACCACCACAACTCAGCCTCCCCCGCAAACAAGCTAGACATCTGCCTCCTGTTTTGCAAGGCTGCTTGTGAACTAAACTAGCTAACAAAGTACTCTCTGCACACCCATCATAGATGCAAGGGTGGAGTCATTATTATTAAGCTCCTTCACTTCCCAGTTGCTAAGGACTGCACCTTTGTGTCCCTCCCACATTCCTATGTTGAATTTCTAGCCCTTAATGTGATAGCATTTGGAGATGAGGCCTTTGGAGGGTCATCAGGTCATGAAGTTAGCACCCTCATGAGTGGGATGAGCGCCCTTATAAAAAGAGACCAGAGATGATCTCTCTTTGTCCTGTGAGGGCACAGGGAGAAGGCAGCCATCTACAAGTCAAAAAACAACAACAACAACAACAACAAAAGGCCTCACCAGAAGCCCCCATTCTGGCACTCTCAACACAGACTTCCAGCCTCCAGAGCTGTGGGAAGTAGTGTTTGTTATTTCAGTCCCCCGGCCTCTGGTATTTATGTTGTCACAGCCTGAGCTGACTGAGACACCAGCCTTCAGAACCCAGCCCTCTGCCACAGACAGGAAAGCTGTGCAGGAGGCCAAGGGCACAGCAGGCAGAGACGGGGGCCCATGAGGGCAAAACGGCAGCCTCCCCAAGGCACATGGCCTAGTGCTGAGCCGGGGTAATGAGGCAGGCCTGCCCCAGGGTTGGAGAGTCCAGGACAAGGTACAAATCAAGTTCCACAAGCCACAGATTTGGATAAAGTTGTAAGTCAAGCCAACAAAGGAAAATACATTCTGTTCTCCTACCTTGACAGAAGGCACCAGCATAACGCCCCGGAGGGTCAGGCTTGAAATGAGAACTCCTAGAAAACCACTCCAGGCCGGGCGCGGTGGCTCAAGCCTGTAATCCTAGCACTTTGGGAGGCCGAGACGGGCAGATCACGAGGTCAGGAGATCGAGACCATCCTGGCTAACACGGTGAAACCCCGTCTCTACTAAAATACAAAAAAAAAAAATTAGCTGGGCGAGGTGGCGGGCGCCCGTAGTCCCAGCTACTCGGGAGGCTGAGGCAGGAGAATGGCGTAAACCGGGAGGCGGAGCTTACAGTGAGCTGAGATCCGGCCACTGCACTCCAGCCTGGGCGACAGAGCGAGACTCCGTCTCAAAAAAAAAAAAAAAAAAGAAAAGAAAACCAAGAAAACCACTCCAGAGCACAGCTCACCTCCCTTCTCTTCCTTGACTGTGCCCCCCAGCAGGGGACCCTGGCCGACAGCCAAGCCACATCCATGCCACTCGTGTGAACAGTCACTTGTAAGTGGGTCAAGGGGTGGGCATAGAGGCAGGATGGTCCCCTCAGGACACAGCCTGGGAAGGGCCCTGCACAGGCCCTGGCAGCAAGCTTAGAGGTGTCTGTGCCAGGAACGCTGGGTACTCAAGTGTGGTCAAGAAAGAGCTGCAAAGAGCCCCCAGACTCCTCACTGTGAGAAGAGGAGCCCTCTGGAGTGTGGGCCAGTGGGGCCTTTCTTCCCTTCTTTCCTGGATCTCGGGGCAGTACCCTCAGGGAGACCCAAATGTCTATGCCATGTCCCCTGGAAATCAGCCTGTCAGTGCCCAAGAAAGCCCCCCTCCCTATGGGTTCAGGGAGGAAAGTCTTGCCCTTGCTTGCCCAGAGCTCATAGTCTGGCTGGGGAAGGAAGCCACACCCAGGAAAGGGACTTGGGAACATGTATATAGAAACCTAGCAACAGAGCAAGGCAAGCAGGGCACAATGGGGAGGTCAGTAGAGAGGCTGGTTCAGGCTCTGAGCAGCCCAGATGTTGCTGTGGGACTGGACAGCACAGCTGGTAGCAGAGCCCACAGCCACAAGCATGCCATTCTCCTCCCACCCCTGGCTTGTCAAGGCAGCAGGAATTCTGCTGAAAGTTTCTTTAGTTGCGGAGGGTATCAAAGTCTAGGGCATCTCTGGAAGCACCCTGAGTGGGGTCTCCCTGGCTAAAGGGCTCCCCAGGATGCAACTGTGTTGCCCCCATCACAAGGGGCTGTGGAGGTCGGCAATGCTCCTCCTCTGCCGGAGGCAACCTTCCCTGTGCTCCTCTTTCAAGCCCTGGGATACCCCAGTTCCTTCCTTCTGTCATGCCTGAGACACACAGGTGGACTCTAAGAGTAACATAAATTGGCTCTTAGGTCCAGCTGTCTTGGTCTGTCTCTACATGACACATCCAAAACCTGTTTCCATCTCACAACTGGTGCCGCTGTTCGTGAGGCTGAGCAGCAAAAACCCACCAGCCAGCTGTGAGTGAGTCTCTCACCCCTCCCCACATCCCATCCACCAGCAATCCAGGTGGTTTTGGCTCTACTGCCAAAGTGGACATCTCAAAGCCATTTACTTCCCTCCAATCCCAGTATGACCCCAATCTAAACACCCCCAAGATGACGGCCCCCATCTCTTGATGAGGCTCCCCACCCCTCCAAGCCATTCTCCACCAAGCAGCTAGAAAGACCTCTTGGAGACATAAATCAGAACATGTCACCCTCTTACCATAAACCTTCCAATGACTTCCCACTGCACCCGTGAATACACTCCAACTGCCGACTGTGGCCCTCGGCATCCTGGCTCCCAACTACCAGCCTCCCCGACTCTGCCCAAGGCCATCTCTGGCCACAGAGGTGTCCTTGAACGCCCCAGGCCAGTTCACGCTTGCCCCAGGCCCTCAGTACTGGGCTTGCTCTTCCATCTGCCTGCGTGCTGCCTCCAGCTCCTTCTTGCCATCCTGTCTTGGCTCAAGAGCCACTTCCATGGAAAGGAAGGACACTGGATCTCTGTGTGTGACACAGCCAAGGGCCCTCCCTTCCCTTTCTCACCATGACTCTTCGCCCTGATATATTTTCTTCCCAGAGTTCTCACCATCTGAAATGACATTCACTGACTTGCATGCTGCTGCGTGAGGCAGGGCTCTTCTCTATTTCTCACTTCTGTGTTCCTCCATGCTTAGCACAAACAGGCATCAAAAATATCTGCTGATTGCCTGAATAAATGTGGGTACATCTAAATGAATGAGTGGGCACCATATGGGAGCTCAAGGAAGTCTCCAGGCATGGCTAGAAAGAGTCCCAGACTATCACAGTCCACAGTAACTGCTCCTTTGGACAGATCATGCTGAGCCTTAAAGACAGAGCATCGAGGGTGGCACGTTTTCCTGCAATGACTTCCTTTCCTTCTGTATCACCTTTTTCTTTTCATCACTCCTTTTCTTCTAAGATCAGGTCCTTGTCTAATTTTGCCTTTATCGTGATCTCAGCAATGAACATGGCACAGAGCACGTGGTAAGGTTTCAGGAACTGAGAAGAGCTTTGCGATGAAGGTGAAGGCGATGGTGACAGTGATGAGAATGATGGTGGGCAGCAGGGCTCCTGCTAGTGTAGACAGTGGAAGAACAAAAAGGTACCCGCTCTGGGCAGATGCAGCCCACAGGGAACCTGCCCTCGTCCCTGTGGGAATAACCAAGGTGCCTTCTCCTGCAGGGCACACAGACTTCCACGTCCTACTGAGAGCATGGTGGTGGTGAAGCCTGGGACTGCGGTGAGGAGCAGTGTGGGCACTGGGGTAGTGGGTGCAGGTGGGAGGGCTGGAGAGGCTTGTTTCAGATGATTTTTAGACACACAAAGCTGAAGCACCAATAATGCACAGTCTGAGCTGCCTGGGAAGAGCTGGTGGGGGCAAATCCGTTCAGGTTAGGGGGTACCCTAGATTTGAGGACACTCACCTCACCTGCACCACTCTCCAGCACCCAGGACGTGGTTGCTGAGAACAAGGCTGGACGTTGCTGGGAGAGGCTGCTAAACACTGGTGTGTCTCCACTGTTGGCTGGGGCCACAGGCCACCTGAGAGTCAGTTGCACCAGGCAAATATTTGCCTTGCTCTTTATATTGCATTAGAACTCCCTCTTACGATGTTGGTTCTGACCGCAGGGGTTGAGCACCTTCCTTTCCAGGCCACTGCAAGCTTTGCCAGTCAGGTGGTCCAGGCAGCTCACTCTGCCACACATGGAACTTGGGGAAGCCCTGCTCTCACACTTTCTGCAGTTTCTCAACTGCAGTGCAAGGACAGGGCTACACATCTTTCACCTTGGGTGGAAACTGCCTTTTCCACCCCCAGCCTCAGTTTCCTCATCTGTGGAATGGGTCAGTAACTGCCAGCTCTCAGGGCTATCACAGGGGTCAGGTGAGATCATAGCCACCACTGGCACATGGTAGGCACTCAGGACATGTTGGTTCCTTTCCTTCCCTCTCTTTCCCAGACCTCCAAAGAGTTGATTTCTCAGTTCCAAGGGGAGACCAGAAATGAGAGGTCAGACTGCTACTGTTTCCACCAAGGCCTCTTCCTGGGGCCTGATTGAATCCCCTCCTCTGGATTAACTTTCTCCTCATGGAAGAACAACTTCCACCTGTGTCTCAAGAACAAGTGTCTGCGTTGAAGACAACAACCCCAGGCCTGGCAGAACAGGCTGCTGCATATGCATCCTGGGTGCAGCCTGAAGGCAGCTGCACTGAGGGTCATGCCAGGTCCCTTCCTGGGTGCAGGAGACAGGGCCAGTACCCACGCCCCAGGACCTCTCCTCATGTCATCACTTCTCGCAGATGAGAAGCGCCTGATTCTGAGATGAGACAATCAAGGCCCACAGGATGAGGGGACTCATCAGAGGCCACACAGCAGCCCCAGCTGGCCTCCTGCCTCCGGCCCCTCTTTGGCCACTTCAGGTGGCCAAGGAAGAGGAGAGGCTTCTGGGATGGGTCACTGGAGTGCTGGGCCTTGCAGGGTAACATCCAAAGAGAGGTAACCACGGTTTCTAACAATAGCCTCCATGCCTAGAATAAGCTCACACCTCGGAGGGAGGGAGGGAAGAGGCGTGGCTGGAGAGGCTCAGGAGGGAGTCTGCTGACCCAGATCACCGAGGATGGAGGCAAGAGGCTGACATCCTCCAAGATGGCGGTCCATACCTGCCCTAGACCACTCCACCCACGCTGACTCGCAAGACTGCCTGACTGCCACCAACACTTAGGAGATCTCTTGGGGGCCTGTTCTGGGCCCAGCTGGGGGGGCAGTTGAAGCCTGGGGTCAGAAGTCTAGCTTCTTGCAGCTTTACCAGGCAGCCTGGGGCAAGCTTTCCCCAGTCTGTGGGAGGCAAGCTCCCCAGCCCCACCACAGGGCGTCCTCCTTCGCGTCCTGTGAGCTACAACAAGGTCTTCAGGATCAGCTAACATGAACCTTGCCAAGGCAGATGGGAGCTGGGGACTGGGCCCCAGGGAGCCACGGCTTCAGAGAACATCAGCATGTACCTGACAAGTGGGGAAACTGAGGCCCAAAGGAGGAAAGAGATTCATAGAGAGACTTGAAAGAGGAGATTAGGGGAGGGTTTTCTGTGCTAAATACGTCTCTCCTCAGCTCTCACACGGACCTAGGGCTTCAAATGGTCTTTCTGCTGCTGCCTCCGGGTCAAGCGGAGGTGGGAGATGCCCCTGGGCTGGAGTGGCCGACTATGGTCCTGGAGACAGGGTTCCTGGGGCCAGCTGGGAAACTCCAGTCCAATCTCAGGGGTCCAGTGAGAGCCCTAGGCTGGGCGGTGTGCCCGGCAGAAACTGGCTCAAAGCAATTTTCTCCCCAGCTGGTAGGAGAGAGAAGGGTTTGTGTGTGGAAGGTTGAGAGTCATCCATCTGGCCTTCTGGGATCTCCTTCCTGCCCACGAGATGGGGCAGCATGTCTAGTTCAGAGGCCTGACCCAAGGTGTCCTGGGGCCTCTGCCTCCCCCAGAGAAAGGCCAGGACCAGCACCTGACCAGTTCTGGGTGCCCAAGAGGGTGGCCAGGCCAGGGTGGCAGTGGGGACAGGAGTCCTGGGCCTGACCTCCCAGGATGCATAATGTGGGGATGTGAAAGACAAGCTTAGCTCCAACACAGGACTCACCCTGTCCAGCCTCTGGCATCTCTGCCAACTCCTACAAAAGACCGCAGCCCCCAGGCCCTGGAGGAGTAAGGTTGGCCCCTGGGAGGCTGAGGCCTGGAGACACAAATGGATGCTAGTGAAGGGAAAGAGCTGGCATGTCTCTGCTTTTCATGGCAGTCTAGCTGTGGGTCCATGACATGCAGAAGGTTGGGGGTTTCTCAGGGTCTGAGGGAGCCAACCTGGTCCTACATTTCCACCTGGGATGGAAACCAGGAGACAAGTGTGTCAGGGCATAAGGGGAAACATGCCTCCATCCTTCCTTCACAGTCCCTCAGAGTGGACCCAGCCGCCACCCTCCAGAGTCACTGTCCCCTCTTAGCCCTCAGCTCAGACCATCTGCCACATCTCTGCACATCTCTGTCCCACAGGCACCTCCAACTTGACCTGTTGCACAGATCTCCTCCCCTGCCGCTGCCCTCCCACTCTCTGCTAGTGGTCATCCTAGTCCTTTGATCCCAGCGCCCACCCAGGACAGCACAGGTGGGTGCCCGGCAAGCACTTGCTGGACTGAATGAAGTCCAGTCCCCCATGGAGGCAACCCAGCCATGAAAGGAAACAATCATAGAATCAAAGTCACTCTCTTTCCATCTGAGAAAGCGGGAAGGGCATGGAACTGGGAGACAGGAGGCCTAGGCCAAAAGTCCTACCACTGGGCAGCTGGCCTTTCGGATCTTCAGTTTCCTCGCTTGACATATGAGGATCATAAATCTTGCCCTGTTTCTCTTGCCAGCTAGGTGTGAGGAACCAAGGAAATGTTACTACGACAACTTGGTGGGGAGGGAAGTGTGTGTGTGTATGTGTGTGTATATATATATATATATATATACACACACATATATATATATCATAAACATACAGGCGCCCACCACCACACCCAGCTAATTTTTTGTATTTTTAGTAGAGACGCAGTTTCACCATGTTGGCCAGGTTGGTTTTGAACTCCTGGCCTCAAGCAATCTACCCATCTCGGCCTCCAAAAGTGCTAAGATTATAGGCGTGAGCCACCGCGCCTGGCCAGGAGGGACACATATTAAACAGTTCTTCTGCAGCAGGCTTCATGCTAAGGCTTTATAAACATCAGGTACAACTTACACCCATTTTGCAGATAAAGAGACTGAGGCACAGAGAGGCAAAGTGGACCCAAACCTACATGCTAGGCAGCATGAAGCCAGATGTTAACTTGGGTCTTAAATGTGCCATTCCACTACACCAGGGTGGGACAGCCCACACTATGTGCTGGGGGCCAAGAGAGCTAGCTGGATTCTGCCCCAGTTCTACCAGAGGTCTAACTGCATGACCTTGGGAGAGTCATGGCCCCTATCTGTCAGCATCAGTAATGCAAATTTTCCAAGCCAAAGAGAATTTCTGCCATGGAGCAACGCTGCCAAACTGGTGCACACACTTCTCCCATGGCACATGTATTCATGATGCCTCTGACCTGAACCTGCCCGTGCCTCTACCATCAGCCACAGGGGCTGCCAGCCGAGGCCCAGGCTGCTGTTGGGGGTGAGGGTGGGGGGCTTCATGTCCTGAGCACGGGAACTTCTGCCCAGGCAAGCAGGGGTCCTGGAGGCTGGGAAGTCAGCCACATGGCACAGGGATGCAGCGGGAAATGGCCCTCCATGGAAGCTTGTTCCACCCACAGACTGCCCAGCCCCAAGGTGGGCTGTCTCACAGAGAGAATGGGCCCTCCAGGCTGGCCTGCCTGCCACTGCTGCCAAGTCGTGTAACCTGGGTGGGTGGCAGACACAGACCGAAGCACTTGGCAAGGTCAGCTGCTCTTCCTCCCAGCAAAGCCCTTAACTCCTCTGCTGCAGACGACTGCTTCAGCCCGTGAATGAGTGAAGTTTGTTCAGAACGGAGTTGGCCCGCCCAGTTCTTTTTCAATGTTTTATTTTCCTCCTGTAGCCAGTGTTCACAGCCCCTAGGATCCCTTTACAGTATCTGAACACAAGACTCTAGCCTGCCTGCGTGATTTCACTCTCTACAGCCAGTGGCCGCACCTTTTGTCAGAGGCCTGCCCGGGCTGCTGGAAACTGCTTTGGTGCTAGCGCTGAGGGCTAGCAGTGCCTTGAATCAGTGACTGACAGGTAAGGGGATATAAACATTCCAACTCCCTTGCCCTGACTGGGACAACTCCAAGGTGTGGCGCACACTATCCTCGGATCCCACAGGGCTGAGGCAAACAGCCCTCCACAAGACACCCTCCAATGTCCAACTACTGCTTGGCTTTCCGGCTTTTCCTGTCCCTCTCCCCCACCCCCTTACCAGATTTTCCTGGGAATGCATCCCAAAAACATCACTTTCATGCAAATCTTTGTCTCAGGGTCTGCTCAGGAAGAACCCAAACTAAGATAGTTGCCAACAAAATTTGTACAAAAATCCAGATTTCCATTTCTCATAATGCTGTAGAACTAGCAACCCTGGGCCCATTCCCACTTGAACAAAATTTAGCTGGAGCTGCATAGAGGCCATCCAATATAGACGGAGATGTTCTCTAGTTCTTCTCATCCACCACACTGTCTACTGTCCCCCAACTGGCCCTTTTCACCCCATCCCTATTCCCTGCCTGTCCCCAACAAGCTTACGGATTTATAAACCCTACAACATAACGCAGTGGTTAATAATGTGGGCTCTGGAGGTGATCGACTTAAGTTCACATTCCAGGTTCACAAATTACTAATCATGCAACCTTGTATAAGTCACTTAATCTTTCTGTCTCTCTGTTTCTTCATGTGAAAAATGAGTATATACATGTACCTATATGGTTCCCTCTATAACTGTTACAGACTTCACTGAGATACTGCATGTAAAGTATTCAGCACATAAGAAGTCAAGAAATTGCTAGTATTTGTCCTCTTACAGCAGGTGTGCCTGCCACAATCTGACATCCCATGTTCAATTATCTGAGGTTCCCTGCCAGTTCCTCACTCCCTCTGTGGGGAGTGGCCTTTCCCCCAAGAGGTTTGCACTGACCACTCACCTCTTCCCACTGGTGAATATATCGAATGAGGCGGGAGAGGCGTAACAGGCGTAAGAGGCTGAGGATCTTCGTGAAGCGGACGATGCGCAGGGCCCGGGCAGTCTTGTAGACCTCTGAGTCAATGCGTGTCTCCACAATGAGGAAGATATAGTCCACGGGGATGGAGGAAATGAAATCTACCATGAACCAGCTTTTCAGGTACTTCATTTTAATCCGCTGCGGGTCCAGGATGATCTCTGTGTTGTCCTCCACCACGATCCCTGTGCGGAAGTTGAGGACCAAGTCGATGAGGAAGAATGTGTCTGACACCACATTGAAGACAATCCAGGGTGTGGTGTTCTCATCCTTGAAGAAGGTGATGCCCACAGGAATGATGATCAGGTTTCCCACCATCAGCAGCAGCATGGTCAGGTCCCAGTAAAATCTGCCCAGAGACACAGGGGTCAGTCGCCAGGAGGATAGAGAGGACAAGTTACAGACTAAGGGAGGAAGATCTGAGGGACAGCATCTGGGAGAGAGAAGTCTTGGGAGGTTCCGAGACAGGAAGATAGGCACATGGGTACCAGGGCAAGACGTGAAGACTGGCACAGGGAATGACACAGTAAGACGCTCTTCATTCACTAAGGATACCCTCCGTGCTGCCCTTCTGTGAGTTCCCACAACCCCCAACAACAAGCTTCCTCCTCCCATCCCCACCCCACAGTGAGAGTCAGGCTGAAATGCACATCAGTGACACTGAGAGAGAAGCAAGAGGCTGTTTCAGCAAAAGGAGCAGCTCACCCCACACCACCCCAGGCTCAGGCTAGGCTGCCCCATCCTCCCTGAGGGTCAGCTGTGGCTTGAGATGGGCTGTCAGGGAGACATTCCACAGACTATGACCAAAGAGCAGGGGAGATGCAGACACAACTCGGGAGCCTGGGAGGCAGGAGGCCCAGGCTCCAGCCCCAGCTTTGTCATCAACATGTTGTGTAACATCCAATAAGGCCTCCCTACTCTGGGCCTCAGTTTCCTCACTGTGTAATGAATCCTATCATTCTGATCTGGCCCTCTCCCACACTGGTTCTCTGGCATCCCCCTTTAGTCTATTCCCCTATAATCAGAAAATGTCTGACCATCTTCTTCCCTCAGAGGTTTGCATCCTAACATGGGGGTGTGGAGGGGGAGAGATAGCTTCAAAACAAGAAGAATTAATGGGGGGATTTCAGGCACTAGTGAGGTACCATTCAATGTGATAGAAAGAGAGCAGCCCAGGGCCTCCAGAATCATTTCTTCTAAGGCCTCAGGCACCTTCAAGTCGTTTGCAGAGGGAGCCTCAGGGCAAAGCCTCAGAGAAGTTGAGCAGCATGAGGAGGAGGCACAATGCCAACTCACAGGTCTGCGCTGGGTTTCTCCCAACTCACCAAGCAGGGGGCCTTCTGGAGTGTGAAACAACACAGGTGGCCAAGACCCCAATCCAGAAGCCATGGCCAATTATTCCCAGGGACCCTGCCCAAGTACCAGCCATACCAGGGCTGGCCCCAAGACCAAAAACTTGCACTGCAGAGCTGTCTCCCTCTGCTATTAATTTAGACGTTTACACAATAACAGATAAAGGTATTAAGTCACGCAGAAATAAGCATGTCTTCTCCCAGGAGAAATAACTTTCCTACCATCTTTGATTCTTTACTGCAGGGAAGCCGGGAGGAAGGAAGTGGGAAAGAAAGTGATAAGCTTTCCTGGAGTCTTCAGAGGGTCTCACTGTAAACCAAAGTGCCCCTGCCTGCAGAGTTCCAGGTTGCAAAGAAATTACTTCATAGCAAATTGTTCGTTTGTTTGCCAGACTCAAAATGGGGCTGTGAGTCAAGGAGAGGGTAGGACCTGTTTTGCTGAAGGTGGGTGACATGGCTGTCCTACATCATGCTGCATGGCGAAGGGCAGTTTCCAGAGAGTCAGCTTTCTGCAGCTCCTTTGAAAGCCAAGCTCTTCAGGGCCTCAAGACAGGGCCTTATGGGGGATAAGGCTGGATGCCAAGAGGCCAACTTCAGCTCCTCTCTATCCCATGACCCACTACTCCTTTCTGTGGCCCCAGTACCCGTATGCCAGCTGAGAGAACCCAACTAAGGCCTGAGGACCCACCCTCAGCTTCACACTTCACTACAAAGAATACAGCCCATCTGCTAATGAGTCATGGACCCCAGGAGAATGGTTTCAGCACCTATGGGGTGCCCTAGAGCCATGCATGCTCCACCCAGCCACATGGAGCTCACTCAAAGACAGCTGTGTACACTCATAGATGCCACACGCAGGTATCCCCATTCACATGCACAGTGCACAAACACCCCTCTATACACTCTGCTGTCATCCCTCTTCATTTAATCTCTTGGGAAAAACAAAAGAAAACAAATTTTTTTAACTGTGCATAGAAAGGCCACTGAGGGCCATGTGGCCCTCTGTACATAAAGCTAATAATACACCCAGGCTAGAGGAGTTTCTAAAATTAACAGAGCGGGTGCAAGGCGGCTGGGAATGCTGACTTGGGCAGGCCTGCCACTCCAACGGGTTTCTACACTCTCCCCAGCTCTAGTTCCCTCAATTACAGTCAAAATTTGAGACAGTAATTAACAGGAGAATGTTTGCATTTAGTGGTCTTCATAAAACCAAATTGCATAAGGCAAAAACACCCATTTCCTCGCACTCTGACTAATGGTTTCAATCTTGAGCTTCCAGATGCTCAGGGATATTTCCAGCACTCGATCTGGGCTGGGGTCGGGATCCCGGATCATTCTTTCCCACAAACCACTATCCTGGAACATCAGAGAGCTGCTGGACAGTATAATATGGTGGGAGGAGGGATGGGCCCTGGAATCAGCCAACCTGGGTTCGATTCCTGCTCCATGGTTTACTAGCAAGTCACCTTACCATGCCACACCTCCGTTTTCTTATCTGCTCAATGAGGATAACCACAGTACCTGACTAGAAGCACTGTCATAAGGAGGAAATCAACTGATTTCTGTCAAATGCTCTGACCTATGCCCAGCTATGTTATGAAATGGGTACATAAATCATTCAAATCAATAAATTTGCAGGAAAGAGGTAAGAGGGAGGAAGATCAAATCTCCCAGAGAAGAGCCAGAGCAAAACATCTGCTAGGAGTGGGATCACAGAGAAGCCTGTAATAGACCCAGGGGAGCCAGTAGCAAGAGGCAAGGGCTTGCCTTTGAGGCCATATGCACATATATACATGCATGCACATGTGCCCCCAGCAATCAGATGACAGACCTATTTGCCTCAGCACACAGATGCCCTCACTTCCAGAGACTCATGGTCTGGTCAAGAGCACAAGGCTTGGATAGAAGGCAATTGGGCAATGGTGTAAGAAACCATCCAAATGAGCCCAGGCATCCATAAAAATGGTATCCTGGTGGCCTAGAAGGGTGAGGCCAGGGAAGTGCTTCTGGAGGAAGCAAGAGGGGTTGCGTTTTGGGAGCTGCCCTTGGCTTCCTGGACTACCTTTCCTTACTCCTTGCCAGATGCTTGCACAGATCTCCGAAAGTCAGGCTCTGCCAGAACCAGATATGGCATTCAGCACCACGGACAGCGCCCAGCACACCTGCCAGCCCCGTTCAGTGGGTTTAGCCAGGGGAAGCTGGCAACAGCTTCTGCACTGCATCCTCAGCTTGCTGGCCCCTCTTCATTTCCAATCCTGCTGGTCAGAAGCATCGCAAGTGACTCCTTAACATCTCTGGGCATTTTTATTGGGGGCTCCTTGGTGACTGAAAAGTCTTTATTCATAAAGACTCCAAAACACTTCACACGTATAGAGCACTTACTTTGGTTTTCCACGCATTACTTCATTTATCCCTCATACCAGCACTGTGGCTGCTGTTATTTTACAGATGATGATCTTGAGGCTCAGAGAGAAGTGTCTGCCCTAGACTACACAGCTCGTGAGGGACAGACGCAAGATTAGGAGAAATCTCTGGGACTGCAGAGTTTGAGTTCTTGGAGTTGTGGGTACCCTGGAGGGATGTGGGAGGCAGACACGCCTTTCTGACACTTTTGCATCACAGTGGAAAGGTAGCCTACCACAGCAGTGCGACCCCTGCCTCAGAGATAAAACAGAAGAGAAGACTGCAAAGAGGATTTGGGGGGCCCATGCTCCTGATGCTAGGGCTGTATGAAGTAGAGGAAGTAGTACACCTCTCAAGTGCTAAAGGCACCTTGGCCATCAGCAGTCACTCAGTCATGGTTGCACGTGTCCTACAGAAGGGAAAATGAAGGCTCACAAAGGAAGGAAGAGTAACATTTCCAAAGCCTCAAGCTGGATGCCCAATGCTCCCTTATCACCTGGCCACCCCTAGAATCACTCATGAATAAATCTCACAATCTAGGGTGTGAATCCATGGTGGTCAGTGTCATGCCCTGACAAGGAAGCAAGGGGCAGTCAGGCTCAGATATCCTGGAGCTGGCACATGCCTGAATTAGGGGCCCTAGTCTCTCCAAATCCAGAGGACGCTCCTCCAGCCCAGTGTCCTTTAAGCTGACAGGAGTCCTGCCCAGCAAGACACCAACTGGACTCTGGAAGCCCCAGCAGCCCCAGGCTCCCAGACCTGTCTTATCTCCTTACTTCCTACCTGGATCAATGGGTCCACCCAGGCAGGCAGCCTATAGGCTGACACTGGAGGGGCAGGTCCCATATGCAGAAAGAATGGGGGATAGCAATAAGTCAAGCAGCCTATTACACTGATATCTGAAAATTTCATGTTTTGGTGTGAGAGGAAGTTCATAGCCTCAAGGGAGCTGAGGAAGACACGAGGAGGTGACTGACCCTGAACTCGGGGACTCAAGGACTAGACTAAGGGCCCTGTCCTTCCCTGGAGGCCAAAGAGGATGGGAAGGGTGACAGAATGAAAGTAGGAAAAGTGGCGGTCCCAGCTGGGGATGACCTCCTTCAACCTCTTCTTGTCCACACACACCCATGCTTGCCTTTGAGGCCATATGCACATATATACATGCATGCACATGTGCACATGCACAGACATGAACATGTATACACACATGCACACCCACATGCAATACCATGAATACATTTTTTGTAAACACACTCTTGTCTTTTGCCCTCCTACATGCATCCATTTTTACACATGCATACTTTCTTGCATACATTTTGCCACAAATGATATCCATTGAGAATCCTGTCAGCTGGAAGAAGAAGGTCACTGTTTTGTCATTAAAATATTTTCCACCTTTTAAGCTAGCTCTTCAACTCTGACCACTGAAGCCTCTGCACAGCCTGAGTCTTGGTTTTAGCTCTCCTAAAACACCATGGGCTCCTGGAGGACAGGGGCCTTGTCTCAGACACCCATGTCCCTGCAGTGCTGACTGTAGCCCGTGGGTCTCCATGTTTTCTCCCAGGTGAATAGCACACTCAGTGCCATATCTGTTACCCTCTCCAACTTTACAGACAGCTCCCACTCAGGGCCACTCCCAGCACCAGACCTGCATTCCCACCTGCCTGCAAAATGCATCCACGCAGAGGGCCTGCTGTCTCCTACAGCCAACGACTCCAGAGCTGAACTCAGCATCCTCCTCCTCAAAGCTGAATGAATCTGTATTTCAATAATCCAGGCCCAAAACTTCCCAGCCATCCCTTACTGCTGCCTCTTACCTCCCACCCACCCCTACAGCAACACCCCCAGCAGTTACCATGTCTAGTCAAGCTGCTTCCATGATGGCTTCTGCGTCTGTCTCTCACCTGGACCCTTGCCCCCACCTCCTTCCTGGTCTCCAGCCTCCATTCTCTTTGTCTCCAACTCATATGCCCTCTGGGTTATCTTTCCCGTTCCCTTGGTTTTCCAGACCAGCAAAGATCCTGATACTGAACACAGTGAGAATGGAGGATGAGGGCAGTCAATACTTTTTGGGCACTTACCATTTGCCAGGCACTAATCTGAGTACCTTATCTGGATTACTTTATTTAATCCTCATTAATAAAAAGCCCTGTGAGGTAGATACTATAATTATGCCCATTTTACAGATGAAGAGACTGAGGTACAAGGAGTTGAGAGATTTGCTATATATGGTGGGCCAAGTGTTCAAACCCAAAGAGTCTGACTCCAGAGGCCTACTTTCTAACCACTCCACAGAAATATCAATCTGGCTGGTGGTATTTTATTACTCCCAAACTCTGTGCCTCCTCAGGCTCCTTGTCTCCCACCCAGCTCTCTCTCCCGTGCTCTCTTCCATGACACCTGCATCCTTAACTTCTTCACTCCCAGACCCCACTGCCTCCCCACTTAAGTGAACCCTAGTTGTGTCCTAAGGACACCACTCCCCCAAATCCCTCATACCTCAGGGTCAGGGGTGAGTCAGCACCCTCCCCTCTCCCTACTGCTGCTACCTCCTGCCTATGGTAGAAATGTCTACAAGATCTTTTGGGTATCCTTGTCACTTGCTGGCCATCCTTCCAGCATCCATCTGCCATCCTCAAGGACTTTGGCAATGCTGGCACCTGGTTCACAACCTTCCGTTCCACTCCAAATCCTGCCATCGTCCTGGGTGACTTCTACTTCGTATCATTGACCCAGACAACACCCTGGCCTCTTGGTAGCTTGCTGCCCTGACTAACAATCCCACCTCAATGGTCCATTCCAAAGTGCACCCTTGACCACATCACCACCTCCAGGTACTGCATCTCTGCAGTCCTCTTGTACGACCTGCCCTCCTTTCCTGCCAGCTCTTCTATTCAGTTGCACTGCACCTGTTTTTCGGAGTACTGGGAATATCCAGTCTGCTGACTCCTCTGATCCTCCCATCAGAACCCTCGCACATCCTCCCAACCACCCTCCACCCCAGACACGATGGTCCAGCTCATTCGCCTCTCTAAAACCAATGCCTTTAACTTCTATGCCCCTCTTCCTGGCACCGTCATGAAATCCCAGCCCCAGGCAAGGGTCGGCATCAACCCTTTTCACGTTCACATGGGGGCTGTGTAAAGAATCCCACAACCTCAGACCAGTCCTACTAAACAGCCAAGTTTCTTAGCTCCTCGTGCCTCAATGTCTTCATTATGGCCTCATTCACAGCCCTCACCTCCCTCCCCTGATCCTTACAGGAGAACCTAGTAAACTTTCCCACTCCCCACAGCTGCTATTTCAAATTATTTCCTGTCTCCTCAAAGCTCTGAAACCACCACTTTTTCTCTCAGAGTCAGCAGATAATACCACTTTCTATGTCACACAGAGAAAAGAAAAGCCGCCAGAGTACCCCTTTCCTCTTTCTCCCACCTTGCAGCATCTCCCCCATCCCATCTCCTCCTCCCAGTCACAAGGGAATCAGCGGCTCTTCTACCTGCCCTCTTGATACCATCCCCATTTTCCTCCCCAAGGACCTTAATCTACAGAAGATTCCCTCTCTCACCTATCTCTTCCATCTCTCCCTCTCCACTGATCCTTTCCCATCAGCTTTTCCTTCTAAGCTCTCTAAACTTAAAAAAAATCCCTCCCTGAACCCCTGCTGTCTTATCTCTTCCCAGGCTCCTTGAAGGAAATGTCACTGTCCCCACAGTCCTGCTTTCATGCGCCTCACCCAGCGCTCCTCTCCACTCCACTTGATTTTAGCCAAAGGCCAAGAAGCGATGCTGCTCTCCACTCCTCAGCACGTCACCAATATGTACCCTGCTGCTAAATCCAATAGTCACTTTCCAGTCCATTTCCTCCCCGGCCTTTAGCATTGTCTGGCCCTGTAGACCATTCTGTCCTGCAGACAGTCTCCTCCTTGGCTTCCAAGGTGGCCTGCTCCACTGGCTTTTCTCTGTTCTCACTGCCTCTCCTTTCCCTTCCCTTGAACAGCCTCCTTTCCCTCAGCATGACCTTTCCATGTTTTTGCTCCTTGGGGCCCTCATCTCTTCCCGCTCTATGCACTCTTTCCAGGTGACTTCACCGACTCCCATGGCCTTGTTATTCTGCTGCCTTATAAACCATACCGCTCTCTTGAACTCTACACCCATGCATCCACTTGCTGACTACGTGTCTACAACGGATGTCCCACGGGAACCTCACCCTTGCCATATTCAGACAGAGCTTCACAGCTTCCTCCACACTCTTGTGCTCCCAGAAAATGGTACCACCAGGCATCCAAAAGCAGATCCTAGAAACCTCAGAGTTATCTTCAACTCTTCTATCTCCCTTGCCTTCCAACACTTCATTACATTGGATCCAATGTGTCCCATCAACCCACCATGGGGACTACTCCAACAGCTTCCCAGGGGAGCTCCCGGCCAGTCGAGGACCTCACATGCCTCAGGGTCAGGGCTGGGGCCAGCACCCTCCTCCAATCCACTCTCCACACTCCAAGCCCCAAATCCTTCTGCGCTTCCCACCACCTCCCAAGTGAAATTCAGATTCCTCACTGTCATCCCCAAGGCCTTTCCTGGCCTGGACTCTGCCTCCTTCTCCTGTCTTCATGCTCCCCATTCCTCTCCTTGCACACTCTGCTGCAGACAGATTCAGCAGCCTTCAGTGTCCCCAACGCATGGCACTTTCTTTGCCTCTGGGCTTTCCTACATGCTGTCATCTCTGCCTGGAACTCTTCTCCCACTTGTGCCCACCTATCCCCCTTGGTTCACAAGAGGTATCACTTCTCCTGGGAAGCTTTCTTTGTATCCTATGAAATCCAGTTAACTGCCCCTCACAGGCGCTGCCCTGGCATGGTATTTATCATGTTATAATGAAACTGTGTGTGTGACTGTCTAACTTGCCATCACTGACTCTCTGAAGTCCTTTTATACAGTACCTTTTATATGGTAGGTCCTGATAAATATGTGAATGGGTGGAAACATACAAATGAGTGGATGGGGGATGGGTGAACAGATGCGTGCATGCCATGCATGCCTCAGGAGTGTGTGCCAAAGGCTGAGTGGCAGGGAGCCCAGCAGAAGCCACATGACGCGGGCAGCCCTCGGAAACAGACTCCTTCCCACCAGGCTTCCACAAGCCTCTGACGGTCAGGGAAGAATCTGGCATATCCAAACCCCCAAGACTCACAGCAACAGCCCTCGGCAGGTGGCCCCACCAGGTGCTGAGGATCATGGTGGAAAAGTGGCAGAGAAAGAGTGGAGGCATTGAAAGTGGGAGAGAAGGCACGTGGACAGACATGGGCCAGAAGAAACAGGGGGCCTGGGGTCTCTGACAGGATGGGATGAGAAAGAACTGGTGGGGGGACCTTGTGGCTAAAGACTGCAACCAAGGCCCTGACTGCGTTTCCAGCCTGAGCTATGCAGGCAGTGGGGGCAGAACCAACCACCCATAATAAGCCCCCTCATTATGGGTGTACCCCCTTGGCCCCTCCACCCCACCTCCACCGCAGGGGATTTTAGAGGTTCTCCCTTTGTCCCAAATAGGCCCCAGTACCGAGACTCAGGAGCCCTGGGGAGGGGATGAAGGAGGCAACTCCACTGCTTGCCCGGAATCCCCTCCATTCCCCAACCAGACAGACCCAGGAGGAGTCTTAGGGCTCTCCGCTACTGTGAGCTCCCCAAGGGCAGAAATGATTTCTCTTCCTTTTCCAAGATGGGAACACACAGTTGGGCAACGGATGGGGAGGAGTCTCAGTAACGTTATCGTATTGTTAAATGGATGGATGGATGGATGGATGGATGGATGGATGGATGGATGGACAGACGGACAGACGGACGGACGGACGGATGGATGGATGGATGGACGGACAGATGGACAGATGGATGGAAGACTGTTGCCAGAAGAAGAAAAGACTGCCAAAAATAAAACAAAGAAAGAATTCACTAAATCATTAACACTGATGATTTCTAAGGGTGGGAATATTGTGACTCTGAGTTTCTCCATTTCACCTTTCTACCTTTTCCACCTTCCCCATAACAGGCAGATATTACCTTTATAATCAGAAACATTCATCTACCTTTAGACGACGGCCTGTGCTGTGAGGGGTCCTCTAACGTGTTGGGGAGAGCATGACCCTGGTCCCCAGACCTAAGTGGTCCTAAATGGTCAGCTCCTAAGCGGTCAGACCTAAGTGGTCCCCAGCTCCTAAGTGGTCAGCAGAAATACGTGGCAAAGCCACTGCCATGACCGGGAGGTCAGGATGAGAAGATGTTTTGGAAATCAATGATGAAGGTGGAGAGAGGGCAGTCGTCTGAAGAGCAGGTGTAATAGGCAAGGGAGGATAGCTTAACATCACATGCATGCCAGCCCATGACACACACATGTGACATGCATGAGGATGCCTTTCCTGCCTCCCCTCCCCACACCTTGATAATTGTTTGAAAGCACCTATTACTCCCCCTCCGCACCCCGTACCTGTCTAGCTCCTCTTTGCCATTCTCTGAGGTAGAGCCACTCTCGCCCCCTTCATCATCCCATACCCTAGAAGGAGCTGCCTCTCTGGTGGTGGGGGGAGTGTTTTGTCCCGGAGTGAGCTGGAGTCCTCCCTGCCTGTGTCCTAGGACTGGCATCTTAGCCTCCCCCTGTACCCTCAGGGTTGAAATCACCTCCCACAGCCTTCTTGAGCCAGGCTGGGTGCTCAGTTCAGGTCTCTGGAGGGAAATATACCCCCCACCCACTGCCTCCTTCCTGCCCATCCTCCCCTCGCTATTCTTCCCTGACCCCAGGGTCTCCCCACCATAATAGATAAATTGCTGTCTTCCTCCCACCCCCGCCTGGCCACTAGGGTTCTATTTTTAACCCACCTCAAAATCTCTGACTCAGAATCACAGGGCTCCCAGGTAGCTGCTCCCTTGGCTGCCTAGGGCTGCCTCAGATACAGTCCAATTTAGAGCCAAGGGCATCTGGGGCTTGGTTTATAGGCGGGTTGTTTGGATTTGGGTGTACCTTTATTTTCCAATTTTTCTATGTTTATCAATATTTAAGGAATAAAGTTTGTTTCGTTTTGTTTTTCTTAAAACCCAATTATGATCCTTTACCCCTGCCTCTTCTAAGGTACCTCCTCATCCTGGGCTGAGTCCTGCCTGTCATGATGCAGTGAGAGCTGGCCTCAGCCTCTCCCCAAGGAGAAGGTGAGCTATGTGAGGGTGACAGCTGACCCAGTCTTCTCTTCTTGGCCTGCAATCCTTCAGCCATACAGCACAGTGCCCCTCACACTGGAATGTGCACACACATCACCTGGGGACTTTCTGAGCTGCAGACTTGGTGGACTTCAGTCAGCTGTGGGGTGGGGCCAACATCTGCACTGTTAACAACCCCCCAGGTGATGCTGAGACTACTGGCGCAGGGACCACATTTCTCTGTGGCCAGGCTATTGTAGATGTATGGTGGCTAGGTGCTCTGCTGTGAGGCCCTGGGCAAATCACTTAACCTCTCTGAGCCTGTTTTCTAATGTGCAGGATGAGAACGTTAATCCCCACTTCACAGGAGTCTAGGAAGATCTAATGAGATAGTATTTGCAATATGCTATATGGCATAAATACTCAATTCAAGTGGGCCATCATCCCCATCATCATCATCATCCTCATCATCATTATTTTATGTCCATTAAGATGCAGGTCCTGGCCTGAGAGGTAGGAGGATCCTGAGGAACACAAAATGGTCCCACCTCAAGAAGCCCTCAGTATAGAGGATGGACAGACGCACCCCACAGGGGAGCTGAAAATCCAGGCCAGCTCCATGGGCAGATGGGGCCATGAGCCAAGGGAAGGGAATAAGAGGGTTGATGCAGAATCTCTGACTCTGTATCCCATAGGCTGGGGACAGCCAGAGGGGAGGAGAAATTCAGCCAGGCTTGCATCAGAAAGGAGCAGGGGGCAGCATGCCCTGTTGGGTACTAAAGTGTCAAAGAGGAGGCAGGCACCCAAGTAGGTCCACTGATCAGGAGACAGCACTGTGGCTAGAGCCCAGGGGTTACAGGAAGGAGGCCCATGCTATGCGATGGAAGGTTTCCAGGTCAGGGGCCTGAGATTCTCAAGTTCTAGTCCCATCCCTGTCTCTAACTTGCTGTGTGACCTTAAGTAAGTCCCTTCCTCTCACTGACTTTTCCTCAGTTTCCCCATTGGCACAAAGCAAGCTAGACATCTCCAAAGATATGCTGAGTTCCATGAATCTCTGCAGTGCAGAGGCTAAAGAGGTCAGCCAAGGGCAGCTGGCCAGATCGACAGCTCACTCACAGAAGAACACGCATCTCAGGGAACCCTGACACCTCAGCTCCCAACTCTGAAGAGAATGTGGGAGACACCCTGAATGCCAGCTTGAGAACTCAGAGCTCTTCCAGGGTATACGAGGGGCTGGGAAGGTTATAGAGGAAGAGAATTCCTTGAGAAAGGGACTGCAACCGTACCTTCTCAGCACAGTGAGGACAGGCCTGGGCAAAAGAAATACTTTGAGATGAAAACCCACTGTTTATCTGATGGGCTAATTCCTCCTCTGGAGACTCTATGTTTGTACATGCAGAAACATACCAGTGGACATATACATGCATGTGCGCGCGCACACACACATAACCCCAAACTGCACAGCAGGGGACATCTGCGCCACAGTGCTCCAAGTTGCCCGGATGTATGTTCCCTGAGGCCAGGGCCTAACCTCTCTGTGCTTCACCCAGCGGACAAGACCACCAGGGAAGATGGGGGAGGGAACAAGCAGTTGGAGAACTGAACTCAGTCCAGCTTACAAGAATCAAAGAAGGCTCCAACACCACTCCCCCAGGAACCTTCTGTCCTCCCACTCAGGAGATTGGAACCAAAACAGAATATTGTTGTGGAGTAGCATGGGAGCACGCCCTCTGGGGAAATTAGGTGGGAGAGCTCACCTGCTCATGCAGGAAGGCACTGCCAGCGGCGGGAGGACACAGGCTTGAGGGGCAACATGAAGCACTAGAAACGGATTTGGAGCAGAACTCCTTTGTTTTTGGCTTTTTTTTTTTTTTTTTTTTTTGAGATAGGGTCTCACTCTGTAGCCCAGGCTGGAGTGTGGTGGTGCAATCTTGGCTCACTGCAGCCTCAACCTCCCTGGGCTCAAGCCACCCTCCTACTTCAGCCTCTGCAGTAGCTGGGACTACAGGCACACACTACCATGCCCAGCTAATTTTTCTTTCTTTTTTTTTTTTATGGTAGAGATAGGGTCGCACCATGTTGTCCAGGCTGATCTTTAACTCCTGGGCTCAAGTGATCCTCCTGTCTCAGCCTCCAAAAATGCTGGGATTACAGGAGGGAGCCACATTGCCTGGCCTGGGGCAGAACTTGTTAAGGTAGGCAGCATTGGTCATGGAAGGGGCTAACAAGGAGACCACAGGAAGGCTTCCCTATAAAGAGTAGCTAAATACTGACTCTGGGACGGTCTACACCGTCCCTTTTTGATGGGATGGAGCCTGGGAGCAAATAACAAGGATTCTCTGGGGCATCTGGGGACACAGAGCTAGAGGGAACGTGCTGTGCTGCCTTCTATCCAGGAAAACACAGTTTAACAAGGAAGGTGAGTGGGGCCATGTTCTCTGAGATCCCTCCTGGCCTCAGAATTTTATGATTTTGACTCCTCACAACCCACAAGGAAAAAAAGGTGTAAAAGCTCCCTGGAGAGGGAGGCCTATTACCAATGGGGTTAGATGTTGGGCTAAGAAGGCAGGATTTTACCCCAAGCTCTGGGGAGCCACTGTAGGGCTAAGGCAAATGCAGTGCAATCAGAGAACTGCAGACTGTTAACACAGATGGGGGCTTAGGGATGTCCAGCTCATTGGCTCCCAAAGTGATGGAAGCAGAATCACCTGAGTACTTCCTAAAACTGTACCTGCCCAGCCTCACCCAGGGAGCCCGAGCATCTGTGATCACATAAGCACCCAGGTGACTCTTCAGCAGCTGCCAATTTAGGCTTTGGGATCTTGCTAACACCCAACCCCTCTCTGGTCCCATTTTCAGAGGAGGAAAGCAAGACCCAGAGAGGTGAGGCCTCAGTTAAGTCCACACAGCTGGGCGGCACAGAGCCAAGTCTTCTACTGGTGGGATTCACAGGCTTGTCCCCTACACTCTGTCCCCAGGAGCTGCAGAGCAACCCAATGGGATGATGATGCCCCAGAACCTCTGGGACACGTTGAACAGCTTTTCCTGTTTCCTTCTTCTGCCAGTCCCAGAGTACATGATCCCGCTGACCCATCCCACAGGGCCCCTCCACCCACAGTCATCCAGTGCGCCCTGCAATCTGCATGAGTCCTCACACCCCGAGCTCTTCTGAGGCCAGGTCTGAGCTTCCAGGAGGAGACTGCTCCCTAGGAGGGGAGGCTGGGAGGAGAGCATGGTTGAGGCCCTTTCCAGGATAGCATTTTAGTTCATTTTCATTAAGCTCCTGCTGCATCACTTCCTGGGAAGGATGCCCCAGAAACAAAGAAGAGAAAGCCTGGCATCCCCTCCACGAAGGCCACGACCTAATGGAGGGGGTCCTTCAAGAGGCCTCGCCAATAGGACACAACATGCCAGGAAGACCCCCAGCCCCACTCCCCAGGACAAGGGCCACCAAAGCCTCCACAAAACTTGGCCCCTAGGTAAGAGATCTTCCACGTGTCCCTGGCCCCAAGGGGCTGCAGAACTCTAGGATCATGACTGGCTGGACCTCGGTGACAGAGCCAGAAAGAGGGAGGGAGATTCTCAAAAGCTCTACTGGCCGGCAGCGCTGTCCCTGCCCTGCTGGCTCAATTTGTGCTAATGGGGTCAGGATTCAGGGCTCAATACCTATTTGGTCAATTAGCTCTGCTCTCTTCTCAGCCTCAGACTGAGCCCCAACCCTGGACACTGAGAGAGGAGAAGAGCTTGCTGAGGTCACCCAGCAGAACAGGATGAGACTCAGGAGGGGAAACTGAGGGTGGGAGGAGTGGGCAGTTCTGGGCCAGGCTGGCTCAAGATGCAGGACCCAGAGATCTGGGGCAGGCCAGCCCCCACACTGCAGGAAGCCGGGCCCCAGAGGCAGTCTCCCCTGCTGGACCAAGTTTCTTCTAAAAGGTGCTAATGGCATGGATGGGACCTATGGACCTAAGGGTCTTTCCTGTCTTTGGGGAAGGGAACAAGTGCCCTCACATCCTCTGAGGATACTGGAGGTGGGAGAAGCCCGTGGCTGGCTTTGGCATACAGTGGCTGGGGACTCACATTAATCATTAACAGGGGCTGCTCTAGCCTCCAACGGGGAACTGCAGGGTAATTACTTCTGGGCTCCAGGCCACACGCTCAGTGACATTATTGCAGGCAACACCTGCCTTCTGGGCCTAGTACGGCAGGAGAAGCGAGTCTTCTCAAAGGCTGCACAGCTAGGATGAGGATGCACACACACACAGGCAAACACACCACACATAATCAGATGGCAGCACAGGCAGCCTGCTCAGAGTCCTGGAGGGTGAAGGGCAGGGACTAAGGAGTGCAGGTTAAAAGAGGCAGGTTCTGAATAAGCAGCCCCAAGCATCTGCCAACACTCACCCCAGCCAGGCGGCCCTCAGCTCAAATTTCCAAGAAAATGCACAGAATGGTTCTCTCTTTCCTTCAGATCCAGCTCAGAGTCACTTCCTCCAGGATGCCTTCCCTGACCATCAACCCACATTGATCTATTGCTCATTGGCCCTCCCATAAACCAGAAGTGGAACCCTACTCTCCACTTTGCCACCTCCAGCCCCCTTAATGGTGAAAGCAGCCTTGGAATGGGTGATACGGTATTCTGGAGGGCATGACTCCCTTAGCTTGCCTCTCCCCAAGCCCAGAGGATAATGTATTAGCCAGCCCCTATTATGTATTAATTTCTGAAAGCCTCATTCATGCAGACATAACACATCCACCCACACAGATAAATGCTTAGACAGACACAAAATCATCAGCAGCCAATTATCAGGCCCCCACAGCTGCCGTGATCAGACCTGGAGGCCCCGCTGCTCGCTCTGCAATTTGTGGTAGCCCAGAGCTGGGGTTGCAGTGGGTGGAGGGAGTCCCTCTATCCAGCTGGCACGGCTCTAGGTCCAGCCCTGACCCTGAGGGTGCCTGAGCTTGCTGCCTGGCTGAGAACACCAAACACCAGCCCCAAACAATGAGAGAGCAGAGTTGGGTGGGGAGCTGTCACGTGTGAGATGTGATGACTCTGGCATCGGCAGCAGTGGCACGGTTGTTTATTTATAATTTGTACTTTACCTCCCGGAGAGGACCAGAGGCAGCTGGCTCAGATACTAAGAGGTGTAGGAGCTCAGGAAACTTAGGGAAAGCTTCCTAAAGGGGGGCAGGGCACAAAGGTAGAGCCCCAAACCTTGGTACCTCAGGAAGGGCACCGAAATTGGCTCAAAGGTTTTGCACAAGGATGCCAATTCCCGACCCTAGACCAAACCCTTCCCTTGGCCACAGACTTAGCCTTGAACCCAGCCATGGACTGAACCCCAATCCTGGTTACACACTGAGCCCCAACCTTTGTCAGAGACTGAGTTCTAGCCATGGTCACAGAATGAGCCCTGATTCTGGTCACATACTGAATCCTAAACCACAGATCAACTCCAAATCCTGACTTTTCTGAAGTATATAATGAATAGATCATGTGGCCATTCTTCTAGCGGATCAGAGAAAGATACCACTGGCCACTTACCCCTTCTCCTCTGAACCCCAATCACCCCCATCCAGGAACAGGGGCATTAATGGCACCCAGACATGGTCCCCAAACCCCAAAGGTCTCTAGCAGTCAGGACCTTCCCAGGAAGAGGAGGTGAGCCGGCATCCCAGCCCAGCATCCTCAGAAACAGCAACCCCAGATCTGGGGTCAGGACAGCATGTCTCAGTCACCAGACTCTGCACTTTCAGAAAGGGGAAGACTACCTTCTCATGGAAGCAGCCTAAATTATGATGGGATCCTGAAAACACCTATCATCCCAGAAAGACACATATGAAGCTAGAGTGACAAGAAAAAGCTCCAACTGACAGGACTATTCAGGAAAGCCTCTGTGAACCCTCTGGCTGGGAAGCTAGGGGTGGACTTAAGCTTGAAGACCTTTGCAGACAGATATTACACCACCCACTTGGTCTCTGGTTTCGCTTCTGGCATACTCTGTGACCTTGAGCCAGGTGCTCCCCTTCTTTGCTCCTCTGCTCCCCATCTATGAAACAAAGGCTCCAGGCCAGGGGCTTGGTAAGGCCTCTCCAGATCTGATATTCCGACACCTGATCGATTTCCTGTGCCTGCTGACTATCCCTTTCTGAGCCCCTCCTCAATGTTTTAATTCTCAGGAGAATGTTTTCTTGAACTACTCGTGTAATTAAATTTTTTAAACACTAACATAAAAGAATGAGGAGTGTCAAATTCCAGTTCTGATATTCATGGCTGCATGATTGGGGGCTCTCTCTCTCTCTCTCTCTCCCCTTTCCTCGTCAGAGCCTTATCTGTAAACTGGGGATATAAAACTATTTGGGGGCCATCGTGAGGAATAAATGAAACGGGAGATATAGAGCTCCTAGCACAGCCTGGCTTTGTAAATGGTGGTTACTGATCTGTGAACCCACCTGGCTTTTAGTCTCTGTTGATTTGAGTCTAGGGCTGTAAACTCTGAAGCCTACAGGGGTCAGGCAGCTAAATGGCATGAATGACGTGGCTGGGTGTAAGACAGTGGCCTTAGCGACAGCTGGGGACCCGTGCAACTGCAGAACAAAAGCTGACGTAAAGGAGGCAGCCTCTAGTGTCTCCTTCAGCTCCCTGCTAGGGAGTGGGAATGTGGGGCCAGGGCTGCCAGAGTTTCCAGTTTTTCAAGAGAAGCCCAAGAGCCATATTTTCATGTTATATCTTTCCATTTAAAAACATTGGCTCAGATTTGTTATGACACACTATGCTGGCCAAACAGAGCACATCTGGGTGCTGTATTTGGTGCAAGAGATGCTGCTTGGCAACCTCTGATTGAAGTACTGCTCAGTCTTATCTTGAGCGCCCACGGTGACGGGGAGCTCACCACCTCTCTGTGCTGCCTTCCGCCTCAGACCCGAGTGGGTGCTGATGGTACAGTGTCTCCAAGTGACTTCCCAGCCCGTGGCACTGCAGACTTCTAGGGCCCTGGCAATGCTTCCTCAGTAAAGAAGCCTAGCTGGCAGAGAACATCCTCTCCAAAGCCAACAAAATGCCCCTGCCGGCCCATGGCCCTCTCTGTCTGGGAAATGTGAATTCTTCAGCATCCCCCTGGGCGAAAGCAAGACTGTCTGGTCACCCTCAGTAGCCCTTCTATTAATTAGCAACTGGCAGTTGCAGCTTTGTAAGAGCCCTTGAGCCAAGTGAGCGTGTGCAGGAGCCGGCTGCCTCCTCAGTTCTATGACAAGCCCCCAGGGGACTGGGGCTGGATCTTCTGCTCTGAGTGAATTCTCCCATGGTGGCCAGTGTTGTGGCAGGCACAAGGGCCACTCAGGCTGCTATGACACTTCTCAGCCCCACCATTTGTATGGAAGTTAATGCTTTTCAGGGTAGGAGGGGGCACAGAGAAGTGACGGGCAAGCCCAGCCCTCAGGGGAGGCTTCTGGGCATAGCCTGGGGCACAGAAGGAGGACATAAGATTGGGAAGAAGGCCCGGATGCCTCTGTCCTCCTCTCAGCTGGCCCCTGTCAGAGTCACTGGCTCCCCTGCTCAGTCACCTCTGCGCTCATACCGACATCTGCTCCTTTCCAGAAATCTCATTGCAATGCAGCAGTCACAGTACTCCCTGCCCCTTCTCCCCAGCCAGGCCCACCCCTCTGGCCCTTTGGATGAGAGAAAAGCTGCAAAAGTGGTGGGACAGGATGGATTAATGAGGGTCGTCTGGTCACCCAGCTTCTTCCTGTTTACACCCATCACAAAAGCCAGCATGCAGGGCCAGCAGGGTCCAAGCAGCAGTGCAGGAAAGGAGGAAGAGCGAGCTGTGAATTCCACATCCCCACACTGGCAGGCAGACCTCTGTGGCTTGGCTCAGCCCAGTTCACAGACTTCATCCTGCCATGCTGAGCTTGAGGACAGAGGCCACAGGCTCTGAGGCCAAAGAGGTAAAATGGAGCTCTGCCCTCAGGGAGCTCAGTTTGGGAGCTTGGGCTAAGCATGGAACAAGAGCATGAACAGTAACCTCAATACTCCAAGCATGGTCCTGGTCTGGGCACCAGCCACATTAGCATTCTTTGGGCGCTTATGAGAAATGCAGCATCTCAGACCCCATCCAGACCCACTGATTCACAATCTGTATTGAACAAGATCTCCAGGTGAGTCGGATGACATTACAGCAGGAGAAGCTGCATTGTAACAAACATAGAGCTCCGTCCAAATGCCACAGGGTGGTCAGCCAGGGAGAGATGGATGGCAGCCAGGGTGGCCTGAGAGGGCATCCCACAAGGCCCTGGGGACAGTGGGCCCTAAAGCATGGGAGAGGAGGGTGGATGGACAGGGAGAAAGGTCAGCACAGTTGGAAGCTCCCTGTGTGAGGCAGGCGGCTACCTGGCAGCCCAAAAGCCTCAAAGCTCACAGCAGCTAAGGGAACTGGTGTGGTAGGGCCAAGCAGGGGAGAAAGTAACCCCCAGCCTTATCATGTAGCCACCAGACCAGGAACTTGAGCCTTGCAGCAGGGAGAACCTGGAGCCAAGATCTCTCTAGCCAGCCAGTATGGGGGTCCTGGCTCTCTGCCCCTATCGGGTTTCTGTGCACCCAGCATCCTGGGAGCACTTCAGTCCTGAGCTCCAGCAGCCCCTGCCTTGTCAGGTGGGACACATCTCATCCCCAGAGAGAGCCATGCTGCCCACTGTGCCAGCTGAAAGCACAGCCCAGGCAGCTCACCTTGGAATTCCCCTCTGCAACTAGGCACCCTTCCCCCTCTAGCACAGCCTGCGGCTCCTTTCTGCCTGGCTTTGCACACTGAGAGTCTTAACAACATTCCTGGGAAATGGCCCCAGGAAAGCCCAGGAAAGAAGGGGCCTCAGAACCCCCAGACCCAGAGTCAGGCTGCTGCCTCTTCCTCCTTTCCACCTCCTGCCGGAACAGTCCTTCCCAGGACTCAAAGGGAGAGAGGTGGGAGGGGGTAGGACTGAGGAAATAGAAAAGAAACCAGTGCCCAGGCAGAACCCCTTTCCTCCCTCAGGCATCTAACTCTGAGCCCTGTTTTTGTTTCTATCCTGCTGGCAATGGGAGGCCCAAGCCCCAGACTGCAAAGGGACCCCCATTGCCAGGCTCTAGAGAAAGTGAGTGCCTGCCTCTCACCAGGCCCAGGCTCTCTTCTGCGATGGCCTAGAGAGGGGTTCACAACCTTGAGCCCCCAGATGGTCCTCAACTTAGGAGGCCACAGACACCAGAAATCAAGTGCCACACTCTATGTGTCTGGATACCTGGGTATCCTTCTGGATGGAGTGAAATCTCTGAACCCCTGCTTGAGCCAAGGACAGAGGTCCATGTGATCTTCCCAAAACCAAGGAAAGGAAGTTGTGAGGGCAGGGGAGGTGTGGTTCACAACAGCATCACTGCTCCTCTCAGCTCACTGCAGCTTCTCACCTCGGCGGGGCGACCATAGCTGTACAATTTGTGCTTGACACGGCAACAGGCAACAAGATTCCCATTTTCTAAATGGGCAAACTGGGGCTCAAAGAAGGCTCATAACCCATGCAGGGCTCCATAGCAGTCAGGGTTGGGGAGGTGATGGGAGGTGAGTAATGGCTGTGATGGGGTGCCAGTGACCAGCAGGCAGGAGGAAGTCAGCTCAGGACACCCCTGAGACCTGCTAGGCCACTGGCCCAGTTTCCAAGATTTTGGAGCCCAGCTCTTTCTGCCCCAAGGAAAGGACACTTTAAGCACCCTCGCCTTCCCTTCCTCATGGCTTCAGGAGGCTCAGTCTAGGAGAGGGTAGGGACAGGGGGATGAGAAAGGCCAAGCTTCTGCCTGCCTCCATTATTAACACTTAGCCAGCTTTGGGGGTGCAGTAGCAATTCCGGAACTGACATTCCACATAGGGACTTCCCCACCAGCTTCCACATCCACCCACACAGCCCCCAGACACCCACTCAGACAGACACCTAGATACACCCACCCAGGCTGACTCCCTGAGCCTGACCAGCAGTTCTCATCTGGACCTTGAATAATTTCTTTTAGTTTATTGAAATTTACTACCTTATTTGAGGCCGCCTGCATACCAGCCAGAAGACATTGAGCCATCATATCTCGTCTTCGGCGGCCTGGCTGGCCTACTTGATAATCCCAGTCTGGGTCTATAGAGGGGACTGGGGAACACAACCAGCTACATCTGCACTTGGGGTTCCATTTCTTTTCTCTCCTCTTAGAAAAACAAGATTATCCAGATACTGTTTTTGTATCTGTTATTTTGTACTGTTGTTGTTGTTGTTCCAGGTTCTCCAGGACACAGCTTGTGTGGAAGGAAGGACCCATCCAGGACCTAAGAGCACAGCCAGCCTCGGGGAGGAGCCTGGGGAGCCATGTCCTGAGGGGCTGCATCATCCTGGCCTCTTCTCTTAACATACCACAAATACAAGTTTCAAAAGGCAGATGGGGAGTTGGAGGGGAGGGGAAGCCAGAAAAGCCCAGGGAGCCTGGAGGAGCCATGGGGGTAGCCAAGGCATGGTCTCTTTTCTATTGGGGGGTGGGATCAGGGGTAGGTAGAGTAATGAGAAGCAGAGGCAGCCCAGAAAAGCCTATTATTAGCCACGGCCCAGGTTATGCTGGTCCCTCAAAGCACAGCCCACCCTTCTCCTGGAAAAGGCACCCAGCCTTCCTTCCCCAGCAAGGGGAGATGCCGGAAGCAGTCCATCACAGCCAGCCCTGAACTCCAAACCACAAACTCAATCTATCATGGTTTGCTGGCAATTCTTTATTAAACCAATTCTGCTGGATCAATGCTTCCTGCCCGTCAAAATGATGAATAAATCCTTGACTAGCCTGAGCAATGCTTGCAGAAGCTCTTGTGAAGCCTAAGGTGGGCAATGGCAAGTGGCTACACAGAGGCCCAAGGCCAGTGGCTAAAACTCTAGAGACTGAGGCTGGGGGTGCTGGTCGGGGTAGGGTGGGTTAGGTGGGGTTGAGTGGTGGGTTTTCTAAGCTTAGAAGACTTAGCTAGGCTCTTGCCTCTTTGACCTTCTGAGGATAAGACTAGCTGTTTTGGCCTAGAAGCAGGAAAGGCATGGCCACCACTCCTCTAGACACACTCAGATGGTCTTTCTTGGATTTCTTTCCTTACACCCCACCCAGCTCCAGACAGCTACAAAGTTGTGCAAAGGGGTCATGCCACTTGCAGCTACCAGTTCCTGTTGCTTGTTGCACAAACCCAAATTCAAAGCCCACTCTGACCCTCTTCCTGTTGCCCATTTAACAATTCTGCTGTATCCCTGCTTCCCTATCCCCACACCCTCTCCTGCAGCCATGTCCCAGGCAGCCTGTAGTTAGTGGGAGATTCTGCAGCAGGGGGACTACAGACAGACATACCAGAATGTGGTAAGACCAGGAAGGGGAAAAGGATCCTATCTGATGAAATCGACCCAGTCGTCACTCTTCACCATCCAAGGTAAGGGAGACAGGAAGGGCCAGGCCCAGCATCCAGAAGGTCCCCAGCCAATGTTTCCTGCTGAGGGAGGCTGGGCATGCCTGGGGTTGACCTCTTGTAGGCTCCCCAGGCAAAGGGCTTGGTGATGAGAACCCTGAACAGATGCTTTCTGACAACAAAGACAGCAGGAACCTGGGCAAGGGAGGGGACGGCCCCTCACCAATCTCAAGTGGTTGGTACTGGAACTGCCTATCACCACTACTGAAGAGTTGAGAGACAGGAGAAAAAACGCAGGACACCCGTTTTTTAGCTCCTGCTCACTCCTCTAGCTCAGCCCGGGATCCTCAGGGTCTAATACTGGCCAGAGGCAAGTCTACTCTTTAGGAACCTGGCACAGGGAACCTAGCCACCGTTCCTGATGGGAGGGTCCCACATTTACTCATACAATTTGATGACTATGGCTGTCTGCTTACCCTGCCCTCTGGTCTCCCCAGTCCTCTGGGAATGGGAACCCTGGAGATATTAGGGTTAGGAAGAGCAGTCTCTCAAAGGAAAAAGGGGGGAGGGGCTCTGTTCACTACCTATTTTAAGCCACCGAGTGTTGTCTGACTGGTCATTTCCAGTGCGAGAAATCTCTCTCATTGGATGGAAAATGGCTTTGCTCTCATTACAAACCCAGCTTCCCTGGAGTTTGCAAAGAGGGCTCTGGGTTGGCAAAATGCTCATTTTTATAGGCAGGCAAGCAAGGTAGGCAAGGAAAGGAGATAAGTAGGGGGCAGGGCCCAGAGAAAGAGAGAACAAGAGAATTAAACCCAGCTTGAAAAGTGTTTCCCAGACCTTCATCACAATCTCACGTATCAGGAAAGCCCAGAGGGGCACTAGGGAACCTCAGGACCTTGACTTAGGTAAAGGCATCCCTGATCCCAACCCTAGAGACAACCAACAATCCCTCTTTTTGCACAAATATGTCCACAAGCTCCCAGTGGTATCTGCTGTTCAGTGGCATCTGACTCAGGTGATGTGGAAGGGGGCAGGGTCCCTCTCCCTGCCTGACAGTCATACCTTGTTTGGGGACCCACGAGTGGCCCATGAGAGGCCAAGCAGATGCTGGAGCTTGGGTCTCCAGGTTACAGATGGGCCACTGGACAAGCATGGGGTACAGGACAGCGGCTCATCAATCAGAACACCAGGCATCTTCATCCATCACTGTGAGCAAGGTCATTCTGCCCTGCCGCTCCGGATGCCAGCTGCCCAGGGTGCCTGCTCCTGGCCCACCACTCAGCATGAGGAGCTGCGCTCAGGGTGACGATGGGTGCAGGGGGTTTTCATCCCGGCCTGAGGCCCCAGTGACCTCGGTCCTCCAGGGACCCAGCCGCAGCTTGCCAGGGCACCAGAAAGCAGATAATAATGCCTGCTGTCAGTACCCGAGGAGCTGGCCCGTTGCTAAGAGGTCTGTCTCTCTTCATGGCCCTGCTCTGCTGGCTGAATGACCCGGAGCTGCCTCTAGGATGGCCATCCTGACTCTGCAGCCTTGAAGGGGGAGGAGGAATGTGTGGCTTAAGGTGGCAGAGCCCTATCCTGGCTGCCGGCAGGGGTAGGCCAGGCTCAGAACACCTTTTTATTCTGTCTCCAATGCAGCCCAGACCCGAGAAGGCCGGTGACAGAACACAGAGGAAAGTTCCCTCAGCGCGGTGCAGAAGGGGGCCTGGGGGTGTCTCGGAGCCTAGAGGCGCCCTGCTTCTCTTGGAGCTCCCAGCGCAAGGAAGGAAAGTTAACTCCGGCTGGGAGGCAGTGTCAGGAGGCATGCCTGCACCGTGCAGGGCACCCACAGGATCATCGCTGTGGCCCCTTACCTGAAGTCACTGTAGGGGTGGATAATCCAAAATCCGGCCGACTTGACCCTCTCCTGCTCGCGTTCCACGGCTTTCTGGCTGCCGAACATCCTTAGGGAGAATTTGTTCACCCCGGGTTGGAGCATGGCCCCGAACTGGCGCTGCATGAAGCCGGACTGGCCCAAGCGCACCTCGGCCTCCGGAAGGATCTGGTCGCCGGTGGCCGCGCCTCCCTCCACTTTGATAGCGGTGTCCGCCGAGGGCTGCTCGCAGGAGGAGGAGGCCGGCTGCGGTGGCTGCTGGGGCGGCGGCGGCGAGGCTGCGGGCTGCGCTGAGGCGCCGGGGCGCTCGGGCTCGGCCGCCAGGCCTGGGGGCGTCCTGTCCTCGCCGGGGGACGCGTCGCCCTCGGCGATAAGCCGCCGCTCCTCCGCGGAGTCATGCAGGTGTCCGTGACTGCTGCCGCTCCCCGTGCCGCTGCCGCCGCCGCCCCGGCTGCCCAGCGAGGCCAGGCTCCCGCGGAAGCGCCTGCAGTCGCCGTTCGTGCTGGACTTGCCCGCGCCGCGGGCCGGCCCTTCGCTGTCCGCTGCCCCGAGGGCCGAGCTCCGGGACTCCGTACCACCCGCGGCCGCCGAGGGCGAGGGCGAGGGCAGTGGCCGCAGCCGGATGCTCCTGCGGCTGGGGTCTTGGCGGCCCCCGGCCCCCTCCTCCTCTGCGTCCTCTTCCTCGTCCATGATCCACGCCTTGGCCCCCACCTGCTGCGGGAGACTGTAGAGCCGCTTGCGCATGGACGGTGGCAGCTTGTCCATGGCGCCAGGGGCCGGGGGTAGGGGCGCGGCGCCGCGGACGGGCTCCAGGTCCGCCCGCCGGTCAGTCCGCCCGTGGGGACTCGTCCTTCGCCGCCGGCGTGGGGCCGCCTCAGGCGCCCATGCTCCGGCAGGCTGTGCGCCGCTGGGAGGCTCCCAGTTGCGCTCCGACTCCCCGGGCTCGCCGCGCTGCGCCTCCTCCCGGGCTGGGCGCTCGGACCCCGCGCTCCCTCCTTGCCTCCCTCCCTCCCTCCCTCTGGCGTTCAGGGGCGCGGCGCGCGGCCCGGCTCCAGGCGCCCCGCCCCCGCGGGGAACAATGGGCGCCGGCTGGAGAGGCTCTGCGGCCGCGGCGCTTGGGGAACCGCTCCGGAGCGCAGAGCGCACGGCCCGCGCGGGTCCGGGGCGTGCGTCCCGCGGGACGGCTGGCTGTCCGTCTGTCTCGCCGCCCGGACTTTGTGGCTGGCCCCCCGCGACCTCGTCTCGCCTCCTCTGGCCCGGCCCCTCTGGCCCGTCCCGGGGCTCCCGCCGCAGCCGAGCGGAGCCCAGCGACCCGCCGGGCTTACATCAGGGGCCGCCTCCCCCGGAGCGCCCTCCGGCCGCGCTCGGGCTCCCGCGCCCCGGAATATTCATGAAGCCGCCGCAGCTCGCGGGTTGCCATAGGAGCGGCTCCCGCAGCCGGGCCTGCCTACCTGGGCTTCTTAAAGGGGCAGCGGCGCACGGGCCGGGGGCTGGGAGGGGGCGGGGGGCGGGCCTGGCGAGGGGCCCGGGTTAGACCCTCGCTAGACCTTCGGAGCCGGGGTGAGAGGTGTCCATACTGCTGCGCCCTTAAATCTCTTTCTTGGGCCAAGCTGGGAGCGCGCCCCAAGTCTAGAGCTCCGGCTTCAGTTGCGAATTCCCCATCCCAAGATTGAAGGGGGCGGGGTGGCTTCCCAAATTCTCCATCACCAAGCTCTGGGCTCGCCTTTCCCTGGCATGTTTGCCCCTCAGCTGGGTCTCCGACTCTTCCTTTTGGGAGGCGACCGGGTCTTCTGGATGCAGAGTCCCGGCCTTCCCGCAGCCCGCTTGGGGAGGGGTTTCCGGAAATGCGCCGCGTCGGGGAGGCTCCCAGGGTTTTCCTGTGACATGGGCAGGGGGCGAACCCCGCGCCAGTCTTTCCCCTGCAAAGCCTCGCAGCAGCCAGGCAAGGAGGGCGTGGGGAAACAGGGAGACACGCACAGGGCGCGCGGGTGGGACCCAGCCCTTCGAGGTAAGACTTCGAGGAAATGCGCCGGCAACAGTCACGGATACGAGATCCGAACGCCGACCTCCGCAAGCGCCTCTCCCTCGGTAGTTCCGAGAGAGGGACAAGCCGGCTGCAGCGGGGAGCGGTTGGGCGGGCTCCTCGGACGCCCCGGCACTCGGAACTGGCTTTGGAGCCCCTTCTCCCTGTGTTCCCATCCAAATTATGACACCTCCTATGTGGACCCACGCTGGGTGAGTTCCTGTTCCACCCAGTGCCCTACCTGCATCCCCAAGCAGCTGCACAGCCCCTACTCCCTTCCAGTCTGCAGCCCAGCCCCTCCCTCCCCCGCCCCCCGGCCCCCCCCCCCCCAAGGATCCAGCTGTGTGTCCTCTCTCCGAGTCTCTCCCAGTCTCCAGTGTCCGCGCGTATGGACAGATTTCACTAGCTCAGCCTAAGGTATAGCCCTACCCCTCTCCAACACCCTGGGCAGCCTGATACCCCAGATTAGCTCAGAAATGGAGAGGGGGACAGATTGGGCATTAAGGGGAGGGGGTTGTCCATGGAAGGCTGGAGCCGAGGTTAACGCTGGAGCGGACACACAGCAAAGTCTCACAGGAGGGAGGCAAAAAGGTCCCCTGGCTCTGCCATCTCTCTGAGGAATAACATCAAGCTTTTCTTCAAATGATTTTTTTACTCTCATTCTTAGCCCAGTGTAACCACTTCCCCCTCCTCCATCCAGAGTAGGAATTTGGAGGGCAGGATGGGGGTCGGGCAGCCTAGCAGGGGCTCTTCTGCTCTACCCACTGAACCACAGGACCTCCCACAGTGGGAGGAATGACTAGGGTGATGACATCACTGGTAGCTGGCATTTTACTTTTGAGCAGCTCTGAGCTGACAGTTCTCTGCACAGATGCTGGAGGCCTAATCCCTGAGTGTCCTTGGGTCTCCTTGAGAAGAAGTGTTCTTAACGAGCTGTGAGCCCAGCCCGCCCTGGTCTACCAGCCACAGGAGGGAAGACCTCCATTTAACACACTTCTTTGGGCTTCTTTGTCTAGCTGGGAGTTAGTCTGCCTTAACCCCGCTCAGGAAGTCAGCCCATATAGCCTTCCCCATGACCTATGGTAGAGACATCTGCTCCTCTGGGAACCCTTTCCCAGTCACCAAAACCTTGGTCATGTCCCTGCCTTTGGTTCCCATGGTCCATTAGCTCCTGTGACCCTGAGCACTGATTACACAGTGCAGTCTGTGCCCTGAGGGTGGAGCAGGTCCACCTTGTCTCAGGGACCTCTCCACCAACACAAGGGTGGACAGAAAGCAGATCAATAAGTTTCAACACTACAAATGAGTGAGGGACCCTAGAAGTTAGCTAACGGCATTGGAGGGGATGCTTGGAGGAGATGGAGGATAAGACCAAGATTCTGCTTCCTGGGATACTGCTGCCACAGGCTGGCCAGGGGTCAGGGTCTCTTAATTCCTCCCCACCAGCACTTCACTCACCCTCAATTTCATTAGTGGCACCCATTCACCACCATCTAGGACCAACTTTGGGTGCAGCAATGACTATTAGATAAATACAGGCCCTTGGAAAACCCTGATGAGGTCTAGCTCCTCCTGTCTCCTTTATGTGGAAATTCTAATGGAGGACATTGATGGTATGCCAGCAGTCCAGGGGACAGAGGAGGAAGAGCCCCAGGTCTTGCCCTTGGTGGGCTTCAAGTTATGAGGAAACTAGACTCATTCTCAGGAATAGGGCATGAAAATAGAGCAGGAAAACTGAAGACAGCAAAGAAATGTGTACTAAATCATGTCCCCAACCATGAGAGATTTCAGAGGGAGCTATTTCTGGCCTTGGAGTAGCTAGGGAGGGCTTCCTGGAGGAGGGGGCCAGACTTGATGAGAGACGTATATCCAACACTTTACAGTTTACACCTTTTTGTTGTTAAACCACATGAATTTTGATATTTGTGAGCCCAATATTGTCAAATTTTGGCGATTTCACATAGGTCAACTTAACATTCTTACTCCCATTTGCAGGCAAGAGAACTAAAGCACAGAGAGGTTAAGTGATTTGCCAAATGCCCCATAGCAAGAAAATGGTGAAGCTGGAATTCCAAACAAGGGCTCCATAGGGCAGGCTGTGCCCTACTGCCCATCTGCTCATGCAGGTGGGGTAGGGGGCAGGCACAGGTGGAGGAAGGAGAAGGAGAGAGAAGGTGAAGAATGGAGAGAGAATAAATAGGACCCCCACATTCTGTAATCTCCCCATTGCTCCACCCGGGTCTCACACCTTCTCCTTTCCAGCACTGCCTAGAAGGCCTGGGGTCTGCTCTGGTTCCTTTGATAACATGGTAGCCAGGCCCCGGGGACCCCAGCAAGGGAAAGGCCCTGTCTCAGGACTGAAATATGGAGAAGACCTGCTGCTCTAACCATGGGTGGGGGACTAGGGGACTTTGGAGACAAGTGGGGTGCTGCAGGGCTACAGCAGGCCTGGGTATTCCTGGAATGCAAACGTAGAAAACATCTGAGTCTAAGAGAGAAGGGGACTGGGGAGGATGCGTTTCCTTCCCTGGAACGGACACTGAATATCAATGAAAGAAGACCTGCTGGGAGTAGAAGTGGAGAATGTAGCTGATTGTATAAATCAATCTCAGACCTTATTTGTGGGGGACCTAGATGGGCAGAGGGGGATGGGAAATTCTGGACGCTTATTTGCTTATGGGCAGAGGACATTCTTCTTGCTTGGAGAGGCAGCTCTGGGGTAGGGCAGTGGCTCCCACAGCCTGCAATGCCAAAGTTTTGGCCAGTTCTGCTTGAAATGAAATGAAACACACACATACACACACACAGAGAGGGAGAGAGAGAGAGAGAACAATGTAGGATATTTTAGGGTAAGATTGCCAGCTGTCCTTTCTTAGAAGGCTGTCTTTATTCTAAGGTTATATCCTTGCCACATTCTCTGTGTTAAAATGCCCTTTTATGAAATCATGATGCTGGAAGATGCTGTTTTTTCAATGTCATTGGCTATATAAAAAGTTGGCACTGGGTTCTGTGTTTGTTTCCAAAAATTATTTTTGAAATGTTATTGATCTGTAAGTTCCAAAAGTCTGGGAACCCCTGTTGTAAACAATAGAGCATGAGACTGAAAAACAAAAGCTGGAGAATTAAGTACTTCTCTGTCAGTTACTGCCTGTGTATGCCTCAATCTTCCTCGTGTGTAAAATGGGTTTAATGATATGCACCTCAAAAGTTATTGCTAAGACTATAAGAGAAAATGAATGCACCTAGCATAGCATCTCATTTGTAGTAAGTTCTCAGTAAACACTGAATGATGAAATGATAGAATGAAACCTGCATTACCCAGTGGAGAGGAAGGCAGCTGGCCTTTGGAATCCAATTTAGGTCATACCGTCATCTTAAAACTTTCTGTTGGGATGAAAGGGATGTTTTATACAAGATTCTTTCCTTTGAACTCTCCATCCCTGACAACCCCTGGCTGGGTCTCCAGAAGACAGACTTCCTTCTCTCTGGGACAGGAACTTGCTGTGACCCCAAGCTCTATAGCAAGCTTGTTCAACCCACAGCCCACGGACCTCATGCAGCCCAGGACAGCTTTCAATGTAGCCCAACACAAACTTGTAAACTTTCTTAAAACGTTATGAGATTTTTTTGCGATTTTTTTTTTTTTTAGCTCATCAGCTATTGTTAATGTTAGTATATTTTATGTGTGGCCCAAGACAATTCTTATTCCTCCAGTGTGGCCCAGGGAAGCCAAAAAATTGGACACCCCTGCTGTATAGGCAGCTACTAACTCAGAGGCCACACCCTTGACCCTGTGCTCAAGACCCTCTGAGAAGGCGGGGGGTGGTGGGGAGTGGTATCCATACATACATGCCACTTCATCTTTTTGCTCAGTGTAGATACAGTCCTGCCCGTCTGCTCTGCCCCAAGGCGGGTCTGCTCTTTATTGCTGGACAGGGATCAGGGACATATAGACTTCCCGCTGGGAGTCCCGACCTGGAGACAAGGCCTCTAAGAAAGAATACTGGAATCAGCACCATACCCTCAGGTTTTCTGTCCCGAGGCTTCCTGATAAAGAAACTGGAAGAAAAAAAAAAAAAAGAAAAGAAAAGAAAAGAAAAGAAAGAAAAGAGAAAGAAACTGGAAGGGGAGGGGGCATGCAGGGAGCAACCGGACTGGATGTAGATGTTCTGGAAACAAACCAGCCAGCCAGTGTTGACCAAGCCCTTGGGTGCCCAGCCCTGTGCACAGCTACACATGGATGAAGGCCAAGAAGGCAGAGATATGCCCTAGTTTGGGAGGTACCTGGTCTGGTCAAAGCAGCAAAAGATCATCCCAGAGGTTTATAATCAAGGGTCAGAGGGAGTGGTTCAGAAGCTCGGGTCAATGATCCTCTTGAGTAGAGTCAAGGTGGGTTTCCTGGAGGAAATGGAAAGTGGTTTTGTGTGTGTGTGTGTGTGTGTGTGTGTGTGTGTGTGCTTATCATGGAGGAAACAGTGAATGGAGTAGCCTGGCATGGATAAGGCCTGCAGCATTCTCACAGTGGGGTCATCAAGGATAGGGCTGGGGGCAGGTGTCCAATTCACCTGCAGCAGCTTTTGCCCTCAGCTAGCCCTAAGAGAAAGTCCTGCTGTATTATACTCCTTCCTTCTGATCCCCCCTTCCTAGTACCCTCAACCCCAGTAGGTGACACTTGCTATAAAAAAGCCCTGGGAGCCCACATGCCCATCACATTAAGGTGTTAGTGAACAAGAGACCCCCTACAGGCCCAGCTTCCTATTGGGCTTGCCTTCTGCTTTCTCTTCAGTTCTGCCTGGTTTCTTTAGGATCTAGGAGCATGAGCTATTGTATTGTCCTCTTCTCTATCCCCTGCCTCTGTGCGGAACTCCACCTGTGAGCACCTGGACCCCAGCAGAGCCCAAAGCCCTTTCATCTCCAGGCCAGCCCCAGCTGCATTGCCCTTGATCTCTCTACTCCCCACCATCCCCGACGCTCAGCTGTTCCCTGGGGACTCTGCCAGGGCACCGGGTGGGACCTCTTCCCCCTCCCACCCCGGGGAGCCTGGAGGAAGATGTGCTGACAGCTCAGCCAGGTCTGGACTGTGTCTCTGTGTCCTTCTGGGGCTCCAGGACGTCTGGGCCACCTGGACTCAGAGCCAGGCCAGAGAGGGACGCATTGGGAGGCGGAGGCCCTGAGGTGCCAACTGAGCAGAGCTGCCAAGAACTAAGTACCACAGACTCCTCTTTTCAAAGTCTGGAATTCACAATATATCAGGGATGAAGTGGGTTCAGACAGGGGCCTCTGGGGGTGGTTTCACAGCTTGGGCTGGAGGCGCCAGGAAGGGAAAGAAGGAAGAGACAGAATAGACTGGGTGACAGGGGAAGAGACTCTGCAAATGGGGCCGGGTGTGGTGGTAGAAAGAAAGGTGGTGGGCAGCTGGAGAGTTGGGGCTTTTCCTGGGACCCTGAGATGGCCCAGGGACTGGACTTGGCTCAGTCCCCCACTAACACTGGGCTCCTCCACTCCACCCAGCCTTGCCCAGGCAGTACTCCCTACCATGGCCTCAATCCTCTCCCTGACTTATCCACATTTTCTTCCTCCCCCAATTTCACATGATCCCTTTTCTCTGTTCAACGTGTGGAGTACCTGTTATCTGATGCTATATGAACCAGTCCCTAATCTCCAGGCACCTCCAGGCTGTGGCAAGGATAATGCAGACTCAAGACTTCACATAAGGAAGCCAGGGATGAGGAGCATGTGATGTGGACAAGAGGCTAGAGAGTCGAGGGGGGAGGAGGACAAGCATGAGGATGGAGCAGGGGAGATGCTCATGTCTGAAGTAGTTTTGAAGCAAGCAGGTGTGACTTGTAGAAGTGGAGGCAGGGGGGGTGGGGCACGCCAGGTGCAGGGCCCAGTGTGAGCAGAAGAACAGCAAAGGGAAGCCCCTGCCCTGGAGGAGATGAGTGCCCTGGGAGACCGCAGTCCCGGGGGTTGAGGAGTGGGGAACGCGAGGACACGAGGGTGGGTGGCTCTTGAAGCAGTGGGGAATGCTAAGGGCAACTGGAGACAGGCCAGGGCTTTGGGGAGGACATTGGGTTGTGCTCTGGGAGCCCAGCGCTGTGCTCAGCTCTGCTCAGAGTGAGCAAGAAAAGAACGAGACACAATCCTCACCCCTGGAAGCTCACAGTGGGGTGACAGAGATGAAAGTAATGCTGTGAAACAAGTCATCCTGCCAGAGAAGCAGGGGCCTGGACCCCTGACTGCTACAGGGACAGGGACTGAGCAATAGCCAGGCTCAAGTTTGAGAGAGCTGCTCTCTCTGGTTCCCTACAAAGCACATCTTCGTACAGGCCCCATGGCCCAGCCTCCCTCCCACAAACCCCATGCATCAGGGGAACCTGCTATTACATGAGCCTTCCACTGGATGCCTTCCAGAAAGAGACAGCTCCACTGTGTAATGAGAGCTGTGCCCCAGGCCACCCTGCAGGATCCAGAGAAGAGGCAGAGCCAGGGAGTGGGCAATGGAGACTGCCACATAAGCTATGACACACGTGGTGACAGGGGGTGTCATGGAGACTGTGATAGAGACTGCGGTGTGGACTGTTATACACACCGTCACAAGGTCTGTGATAGACACTGTGACAGGGACTATGACAGAGGCTATGATAGGGACTGTGACAGGGGCTGTGATAGAGACTGTGACAGAGGCTGTGACAGAGGCTGTGACAGAGGCTGGGATAGAGGCTGTGACAGAGGCTGTGACAGAGGCTGTGACATGGGCTGTGACAGAGGCTGTGACAAGGGCTGTGACAGAGGCTGTGACAAGGGCTGTGACAGAGGCTGTGATAGAGGCTGTGATAGAGGCTGTGAAAGAGGCTGTGACAGAGGCTGTGATGGAGGCTGTGACAGAGGCTGTGATAGGGGCTGTGACAAGGGCTGTGACAGAGCTATGACAAGTACTGTGACAAGTGCTGTGACAGAGGCTGGGATAGAGGCTGTGACAGAGGCTGTGATGGATGCTGTGACATGGGCTGTGATAGAGACTGTGACAGAGACTGTAACAGGCTGTGATAGAGGCTGTGATAGAGGCTGTGATAGAGGCTGTGACAGAGACTGTAACAGAGGCTGTGATAGAGGCTGTGATAGAGGCTGGGACAGAGACTGTAACAGAGGCTGTGATAGAGGCTGGGACAGAGACTGTAACAGAGGCTGTGATAGAGGCTGTGATAGAGGCTGGGACAGAGACTGTAACAGAGGCTGTGATAGAGGCTGTGACAGAGACTGTAACAGAGGCTGTGATAGAGGCTGTGACAGAGACTGTAACAGAGGCTGTGATAGAGGCTGTGATAGAGGCTGGGACAGAGACTGTAACAGAGGCTGTGATAGAGGCTGTGATAGAGGCTGGGACAGAGACTGTAACAGAGGCTGTGATAGAGGCTGTGATAGAGGCTGGGACAGAGACTGTAACAGAGGCTGTGATAGAGGCTGTGATAGAGGCTGTGACAGAGGCTGTGATAGAGGCTGTGATAGAGGCTGGGACAGAGGCTGTGATAGAGGCTGTGATAGAGACTATGATAGAGGCTGTGACAGAGGCTGTGACAGAGGCTGTGATAGAGGCTGGGACAGAGGCTGTGATAGAGGCTGTGATAGAGGCTGGGACAGAGGCTGTGAGAGGCTGTGATAGAGACTATGATAGAGGCTGTGACAGAGGCTGTGACAGAGGCTGTGATAGAGGCTGGGACAGAGGCTGTGATAGAGGCTGTGATAGAGACTATGATAGAGGGTGTGACAGAGGCTGTGACAGAGGCTGTGATAGAGGCTGGGACAGAGGCTGTGATAGAGGCTGTGATAGAGGCTGGGACAAGGGCTGTGACAGAAACTCTGACAGGGACTGTAACAGGAATTGCGATAGGAGCTGTGACAGAGGCTGTGATAGAGGCTGGGACAGAAACTCTGACAGGGACAGGGACAGGCACTGCGATGGGGACTGGGACAGAAATGTGACTAAATCTGGAACCACAGTCAGAGTTGGGACAACAGTTCCTGGAGCCCGGGCCCACACTCCCACGGTCGACAGAGCAGTTGGCGGTGACAGCAGCAACACAGCAAACACAGAGGCCCAGCCAGGCCCAGGCATTTGTGGGGACGCCAGCAGGCTGAAGCTGCCACAGGAAGACAGCGAGAGGGAGGTGAGTGAGGCTGGCGCCCACCCAGCTCCACCACGGATGTCTGTGTGTCCACAGGTAGGTTCCTGGCCCTCTGTGGGCCTCAGTTTCCTTGATAGTGCTTACCCTGGGGACAGATCAGATTAGAGTGTGGTAAGTGCAAACGTGGACTAACTAGGGGCCCAAGTTACTCACAGGGGTCTCTGAATCTCCAGAGTCTCCCCAGGCACAGCCAGCTGATTGAATCCATAATGTGCCTCCCACACGTATGAACAACCATCTCCCCCATGTGTGCAGTGCTCTTGTGAAGAAAGAAACACACTTTTTTTTTTAATGTAAGAGAATTCATAGTCATGATGGTAACTAACATTTATGGAGCACTTGCTCTGTGCAAGCTACCACACCAAATGCTTAGCATGGATTAGCTCATGTAATCCTCGCTAGAGCTGTCAGGTAAGTGGTATTTTCCCCATTTTACAGATGATTAAACTGAGGCTTAAAGAGGCTGACCGAGTTGCCCAAGTTCCCAAGGCTAGAGGAAGAGCCAGGGTTTGAAGATGCTTCTGTCTGACCCAGTCTGGGCTCCTATCCTCACTCACCATGAGCAACTCTCTTAATCACAACTGCTATTGTGTCAGATACATTTGAAGTTCAAAGTCAAAAATGTTTTCACTGAAAAAGGGGTCTTCACACTTGAATTGGCTGGGACCTACAGGGAAGCGTTCCTTCAGTCCATGGCCACTTCTGGCATTTCTGGAATTGTATTTTCTCTCTGCCCCTGCCTGAGGTACTAAGTTGGGGATAAGCAGGATATGATTTTCTGCCCTAAGAGAGCACAGAATAACTGTAATGATTTCAAGGACTGTGGTTGTTTTTGTACCTTGTGGTCAGGATCTCACTTTGAGCTGTGCAGAGAAGGCCCCCACCCCCTGCTGTCCTTGAAGGATGGATGGATCCTCATTCTCCCAGATGCTCCTTGGTCAGGAAGTAAGGTGGGACTCCCTATGGCTCCTCCCAGACCATCACTCTTCTACCTTCCCATAGAACTCCTCACCCAGCCAGGGAGTGTCTCATGCCTGTAATTCCAGCACTTTGGGAAGCCAAGGCAGGCAGATCACCTGAGGTCAGGAGTTCAAGACCAGCCTGGCCAACATGGTGAAACCTTGTCTCTACTAAAAATACAGAAATTAGCTGGGCACAGTGGTGGGCACCTGTAATCCCAGCTACTCAGGAGGCTGAGGCAGGAAAATCGCTTGAACCTGGGAGGCGGAGGTTGCAATGAGCCACTGCACTCCAGCCACTGCACTCCAGCCACTGCACTCCAGCCTGGGGGACAGAGTGAGACTCAGTCTCAAAAACAAACAAACAAACAAAAATCCCTCTTCACCCACCTGCTCCTCTGAGGCTCCCACAGCAGGTCCCCTCATGGCTGTCACCCAGGCATCTTTCCCACTGAATTTCTGCCTTCACGGAGGGAGCTCCGCGTGAACCTCGGCCTTAGCTTCTGATTTCAGTGGCCTTCATCTCACCTCCAGCCACCCACTCCCATGGCCTCAATCTAGAGATTCTCTACCTCTACAATCTAAAATTTAGGCTGACCTCAGCCTCTGCTCCTTCCACCTGCTCTCTGGGCCCTCCCTTTACACCTGCTCATCAAGGACAGTGAGAGCTGCAAAAGAACTCTCAGCACATAATGACTCCATCTGAACCCTTGCACCCAGAGACTTAAATAAACACTAGCATAGTTTCTAACAGCTCAAAGCAGCATCACTAGATGATGACTCCAGCCCCTTAAAGTCCCTGCCTGGGAAAGCTCAAGGTGGCCAAAAGAATTTATTGTTTGTTCCAGTCGAGGGCCTCTGTCTCCCAGACTCTGTGGGAAGGCACTTAACTTTGATAAGTGCCAGTCACCAAATCTAGCTTGCCTGGTCATATAGAGCAAACCCCTGTTTTTGCCCTTCAGTGCCTGTTGCCTGGCTCACCCCACTTTAAAAAAAGTCTCTTCCCCTTTGTTTTGAAGAAGTTGAGTTCAGTTCATGCAGAACCCTTTTCCCTTTTGCAATAGTTATCATTGAATAAAATCTGTCCTTACCATTTTAACTAGTGTCTCGGTTTGTTTACCTCTGACAATAGCAAGTTCTGTGCATCCACCCCTTCTGCCTTCAGTCCCTTCCCTTCCCAGTTTAGATCCCAATATCTACCACCACAACCTTATCTTGCCAGTGTCCTCAATTTCCTTGCCTCGTGGTTCTTTTTGTCTGTCAACCTAGAAACTCCAGCTCTGACCTTCTCTGCAGGCACACCAGCTACAGCAGGCCTGAGAGGCAGCCAGAGAAAATCACATAGCTGCACAGATTTGTTCATTGTCTCTGATGTGCCTCTGTGCCTGGCAATCTGACTGTGTTTTCCTTATCTGCCATGTCTTCATTCTGTTCCATCAGTGTCTGAGTCTGCACAGTGTTGCTATGACAGAATACCACTGACTGCGTAATTTATAAAGAAAAGAGATTTAGTTGGCTCATGGTTCTGGAGCTGGGAAGTCCAAGAGCATGGCACTAGCATCTGGTAAGGGTCATCCTGTGTTGGAAGGATGGAAGGCAAAGGCAAGCATGTGAAATAGAGAGGAAGGGGACCAGACATATCAGGAGCCCATTCTGGCAATGATGGCATTAATCCATTCGTGAGGGAGTAGCTCCTATGACCTAATCACCTCTTAAAGGCCCCACCTCTTAATACAATGGCAATTAAGTTTCCAACACACAGACTTTAGGGGGTCACATTCAAACAATAGCAACCAATTAATACTTCTCCCCAAATCTCAGCCTCCTGATCAAATCTTTGCTGTCCAAAAAAAAAAAGTGTCCTCCTTGAAACTCACTGTCCCTTTCTCTCCTTCCCATCACATCTAAACCTCTCAAGAGGGTGGGTTTCCTTTGCCTTCCTTTCTCAACTCCCACTCACTCATCAGCCCATGCAGTCAGGCTTCACTACCCGTGGTGTCTTCAGCAAGACCACAAATGTCCTCCTGAGTACGAAGTTCACCTTTTATTCCTTTCCTTATTGTCCTTGGAGCACCATGCCATGCTGCTGACCACCTCTCCCTTCTTGAAACATCCCCTTGCCTTGACTTTAGGGACACACACACTTCTGATTTTCTTTCTATGTCTCTGGCCAGTCCTCGGGATCCTTTGTGTCCCATCCTCCTCTACTGGCTCCTCACATGTGGGTGATATCCCTGACTCTATTGTATGCTCTTCTTTTTTTCCCCCTACAGGATCTCTCTCCCTGAACACCAGGTCCTTGGCTTCAGTTACCATTCATGCCTTCAGCCCAGACCTCTCCTGTGGGCTCCAGACCTCTCCTGTGGGCTCCAGACCTGCTTATTTGGCTTCTTGGATGTCTTACAAGCAGCACACACTGCAAATGTCTAAACATTCACACTATTCTCCAAAGACCCCTGCTCTTCCTGCTCAGTGAATGAGACCACCATCATCCCGTGGCTGAAGTCAGAAACACTGGCATTATTCCTGACTCCTTCCTCTGCCCCAACATCCCATCAATTCAAAAGTCTTATTTCTCCTTCATAAATATCTCTCAAATATGTCCACTTCTTACCATATGCACTGACACAACTTCAGATGATATCTTGCCTAGGCTATGGCAACAGCCTCCTAACTGGTCTCCCTGCCTCCAGCCTTGCTCTACTATAACCCGTTATCCATGATGCTGCCAGAGTGGTTTTTCAAATGTAAGTCTAGACACATCTGCTTAAAACTCCTAATAAATATCACTGGCCTTAGGATAAAATCCAAACTCTACTGGCAAATAAGCTCCTCGATGGTCTGGCTGCTGTTGCTCCCTCAGCCCTCCCTCTAACCAGTGCCCTCCTGACTGTTGCATTGTGTACTCATGCATGTCCATGGGCTTTCTGCTGGTAGTGATGATGGTGATGTCATTCATGGCTGTGGAAGCGATCAGATGTTAGTTGTTGGTGGTTATGATCGTAACTTTAAACCACTGCCCATCACATTTTCAAGGCAATCTTTGGAGGCTGGTGTCATCCAACAAATATTCCCTGCTCCTATTTCCTGCAAGGTTAATTATGCATGCCCATCTCAGACCACCTCCACCCAGGTTGTTTCAGGGCTCTCTGTTTGGGGCCCTGGCAAGCTCCCACACTGACTCTTGGTTATCAGCCTGAACCTATGTCCAGCGTTCATCTCTTTCTGGCCTTGAGTTGAGCCCAGCATGTTGGTGATGGGACAGTGATGGTGATAAACATGAGGATCCTGCTGCAGCACTCATTGGGGAGACAGACAAAGTTGCCGGGGACCCTAGGAGAGGAGCCACTGGGAGGTCCAGCCAGGTGGTGCTGGTTCCAAGTCCTGCTGAGTCCAGCAGTGATCAGCTTATGGGGCTGTTTGGCTCTGAGATGCTGACCTGTCACCAACTTTCTCTGTACACCCAGGGCTGAAGGTTGACCCCCAACACAAGGCACTTGGTTGCCAGGCTGGAGCCCTGACACTTCTGATATAGACAACATCCCTCCCCAATACCAGCATTTATTTGCCCCTATGAAGATACATGGAGGCTGCTTTCCTGAACTGGGGAAGGTAGCTGGGAGCTGGGAAGACTGGAGATAAGCTGTCTGGGGAGTGATCAGGAGGCACTGATCTGCCCCTGTGGTAGGCAGCATGATGGGCCCCAAAGATAACCAGGTCCTAATTCCTGGAACCTATGAATGTTACTTTGCCTGACAAAAAAATATATAAAAGTTTGCCAAGGTGATTAAGGACCTGAGATGGGAAGATTATCCTGGATTATCTGGGTAGGCCCTAAATGCAATCACTGGTGTCCTTATAAGAGGGAGACAAAGGGAGGTTTGACCTAGAACAAGAAGACAAAGTGCCCACAAAAGCATGATGCTACACTGCGGACTTTGAAGATGGAGGAAGGGGCCATGAGCCAAGGAATGCAAAGGAACATATCTAGAAGTGGGAAGATGCAAGGAAACGGTTCTGTGCTGGAGCCTCTGGAGGGAGCGTGGCCCTGCCAACCCCTTGACTTTGGCCCAGTGAAACTGATTTCAGGCTTCTGACCTCCAGAACTGTAAGATAATAAATGTGTGTTCTTTTATGCCACCAAGTTTGTGGCACTTTGTTACAGCAGCAATAGGAAACTAATACAGTCCCCTTCCACCCTCCCTCTCTGGTGTCACTTCTCACTTCCTCTTGAGTCAGGTTAAGCTGTGGGTAAGCAGCGTAGCTGGGCGCTGAGTGGTAGAGAAGAAAGACAGTCCTCCTCACCTCTCCTTGGGGCCTGGCACCCTCTGGTTCCAGTGAATGGTGGCTTTGGAAACATTGGAAGGTGACACCTCCTCAGAGCACTAGTCACCCATGGGTCACTGTCAGAGTGACATGCTCAGGCTACTTCTAGTGGCTTTGCTGACAGTAGGCGTTGAGCTGGGGCAGAGAGGAAGGATTCTAGAGAAACCATATGGGGATCATGGCTGACAGAGCGATGCTTGAGCATATGTGTGCTCCCTTTTTTGGAACTCCCAGAAATACTTGTGGCAGAGGAGGAAGAGGGCAGAGGTCCTGTAAGCGCAAGAAGAGAAACAGCAGGAACTTTGAGTTATGGATGTTAATGGAGCTTTATTTATAGCCACAGACTGGGAGGGTCTGATAACATTTGTGTGATGTTGCTCCTCTAGCTGGCTACTCCCCCACTGCCTTTTCGCATAGGTGGCTGATTAAGCGAACAACGATGTCCAAATGCTTTCATCCCCTTTCCCTGTTTTCATTCAGTCTGCATCTTTATCTTATTTAGTTGAAGGAGCACTTTCTATACTGGGGAGAGTATTCCCTTCTCTATCACATATTGCTACAAATGCCCATTTCCCCTAGTTTCTTATTTCTTTTAACTTTTGTTATGCAGTGTTTGCCATGCAGAAGTTTTCTTTTTTATAGTAAAGTATAAAATTAAAAGTAAAAAAGTATTATTTATTTATTTATTTATTTATTTATTTATTTATTTATTTTTGAGACAGAGTCTCGCCCTGTTGCTCAGGCTGGAGTGCAGTGGCGCCATCTCAGCTCACTGCAAGCTCCGCCTCCTGGGTTCACACCATTCTCCTGCCTCAGCCTCCCGAGGACTGCAGGCGCCCACCACCACACCCGGCTAATTTTTTGTATTTTTAGTAAAGATGGGGTTTCACCGTGTTAGCCAGGATGGTCTCAATCTCCTAACCTCGTGATCTGCCCGCCTCGGCCTCCCAAAGTGCTGGAATTACAGGCGTAAGCCACTGCGCCCAGCTGTAAAAAAGTATTTTTACGATCAAACAATGCCTTTTGATGGTAAAATATATTAACCTTTCCTTTTACCATCTCTGACTTAGATATCACACTTGAAGAGCTCTTCCCCATCTCAAGAAATACTCATTTAAATTTTCTTTCTATGAATAAATGTTTATATACATATATAATCCATCTTTCCCCCATTAATTAGCAATGTCTCCTTTCCTCATATACTAAATTTCTGTACATACACGGTTATATATTTCTGGATTATATCTCTGTTGCATTGATTTGCTTCTCTATTCTTGTTCCTATACCACTCTGCCACCACCCCCAAATTACTGTAACATACTATTATCTTTAAATATTAAGAGGAGTCTCTCTCCTGTATTATCTCAGTCAGAATTCTTTCCTGGGTTTCTTACCAGATTAACTATCTAGTTAAAATAATTTGATCATATTTTAAAAGATCATAGGCTGGGTAAGGTGGCTCATGCCTGTAATCTCAGCACTTTGGGAGGCTGAGGCAGGTGGATCATGAGGTCAAGAGATCAAGACCATCCTGGCCAGCGTGATTCCCAGAGTCTTTAGATTTGCCCTGAATTGAGGGTGAAGGCAGGGATGATGAGTGAAGCTGTGGGTGTGGGCGAAATTCAGAAGGAGATTAAATGCTAAACAAGAGGAAGTGAAGGTGGAAAACCATTGGCACATGTGGGGAAAGTGAATGCTGTGAATGCGGATAAGAGAAAGCACACAGAGGGGAGAAGTGAGACACCAGCAGACAGGTGTCAAATAAGCCGGAGGAGGAAGAAAGTTCAAGACCAGCATAGTCGATAGAATGCTGTGTTGCAGGGCGGTTGTGGAGAATGACTGCAATGGAGCTGTGGGCTGTGTTGGTCGTGGCTGATTAGGGATGAGGTGGTTATAACATTTAGTGTTTAAACTGGGACCGCTGGAGAATACTCTGGGACAACAAGAGTAAAGCAGGATTCTTCCTGGAAAACTGAGACACATGGTAACCCCAGTTAGTGGTGACCTCTGAGAAAGCGGTCTCATCAGAGGGGTGGCCAAGGTGCCTAGGTTATGCGGGCTGATGGTACACTGTGCTTTGTAGAAGTTTGGCCCAAAAGATAAGGAGAGCGTTGAGTGGTAGATGGAGGGGAATCAAGGTTGAAAGGGGCGGGTTTATTTGCTTGTCTGTTTTCTAGGCTTGAGAGATTTGTCCGTCTGGGGAAGGGTAAGGACTTAGTAAAGAGGGAGAGATAGAAGCTGCGAGATATAGAAGGCATAGTTAACAAAGAGAGAAGATACAGGAGGGCAGGGGCAAGATCAGCAGTGTATAGAGGACATGGGGTTAGCCTGGAAGAGGAGGACAGTTCCTGACAAGAGAGGAAATAAAAGAATGCATGGCAAATAGAGGAAAGTTGAGGTGTAGCAAAGGGAATTTGAGAGAACTAATAGTTTCTCAGGAATGGCTGCTGAGAAGGAGGTGGGCAATCTCTTTGGAGCAGAGAGCCCCCAGAGGAAAGGAGTAGAAGCCTTTAACTCTTTCATTCAGTAATCAACACGGCTTGATTCCCTCTAATGGACTGAGATGGATCTGAAAGAGAGCCATTGGTGGTGGGGACCTGGCCAGGGTCTAAGCTCAGTGCCAGGCCCAGGCTCTAAGCTGGTAGGGTTCTGGCTGGTGTGTCTGGGCTGGAAGCCTCTCCCATCCTAGGCACTTCAGCACATTGGGGTCTTCTTCCATTGAAGAAGGACCACAATCTCTGTAGAAATCTGGACCAGTGAGAACATCACTGTCTCGGTGGGCAAGGATGCTCAGACTGTGCAGGGCCAGGTTCTACTGTGACACCTTGGGGCGGCAGCAGAAGCCACAGTGAGTCGGAGGCTCCAGCGCTCTCCTCACCTGGCTTTGGATGGATGAACCAGCCCTTCGGATTCAGGAAGTCCTCCAATTCAGGGTGGAGGAAGCCCCCGAGAGAGACACTGGATTTCTTGTTACTTCAGACAGGCTCAAATGGTTAATATGAAATATTAGTCTAATTTATAACCCAATTTCAGTATAATAGAATGGTATGCAGCCATTCAAATATGTTGGAAAATAATGTTTGATTACATGAAAAAAAATTCAGGAATATTCATAGAATAACTAGTATGAACACAATAATCTGATTTTTGAAAAGAATATGTAATATATGTATATAGAGACAGATGTAAGACTGTAAGAATATATGCAAGTTAGCAGTAGTTTTTTCTGGGTGGTGGAATTGCGAGAATTATGAGTGATTTTTCTTTTTACTTACCTTTATTTTCTAAATTTTCTACAAGGCGCTTATATGGCTTTTTAGTAAGTTAAATAACAAAGTTATTTTTTAAAAGGATTGCCAAGCGGTAATGGGACCCCAGCTGAGCCAGGAGGGGGAATCTGTTGAGAAGCCAGTGCCTGAGCCCGGGTTACTCTCCCCAGCTGCGCTCAGCAGGTATAGCTCATGACTGTGTAAACCGAAGGGAAAAACAACTTGGCCAAATTTAGCAAAATGCATCTAACCCATGGGACACTTCCAGGGGGAGCTGCCCTACATTCCCCACCTGGGGCTCTGTAGACCACCCTTGAGCTGGCGACTTCAAATCAGATGGCATTGGTTACACTTTCCCCCCTCTCTTGACTCTGCACGCAACTCTCCTGAGCCCATCTGTACCCAAGGCCAAATGGGAGAGATGTAGGTATAAACCAAATGTGACTGAGGTAGGTTTCCATCGAGTAGAGGTTTGTTTAGTCAAGGTTAAGGACAGGCCGTAGGGGTTGCAGGTAGGGGGTGGGAGGGAGGGTAGGGAAATTCAAGCCACAGGAGCGTCTGTGACCCGTGCTTTTTCCAAAGGGGGTTTTTGGGAACTTTCATATTTAAAGGGGAAAGAGCAAACAAGAGGGAAAAAAGAGGGAGTGAGGGTAGGCCTTGAGGCAGATAATTACGTTCTTGTGAGGCTCTGATTCACCTCAGTAAATCTACATTTTATATGTGAAAGGGAGCAGAAGAAAAAGTCAATGATGCTTTATCCTGCGTTTTGTAAATCTGCATTTGACATAGAGAGAGTAAACATTTGAAAGGAGGGAGCAGAGGAAATGAGGCTCTGATGGGGTTGTGAAATCACAGCTGCCTGTTTGGGAACAAAAGGAAAGCAGTTTTTGTATGACTCAGTTCCCCAGCTTAACTTTCCCTTTGGCATAGAGAGTTCAGGGTCTCGAGATCTATTTTCTTTCACGAGGATTCAGGAAGGCTGAAACAAGCAGGGGTTCTCAGAAGGAATGGACTGCGGTGGCTACAGCTGTGATTCCAGTTATGTGCCTGTCATGTTCACTGCGCTGCACAAAGCTGTGGCTGTTCCAACCCCCGGTGGAAAGAGAGGCAAGGACACTGCCCGCCAGTGCGGGGGAAAGGCGCAAGTCAGACCATAACCCGACATCTAGAGGGAAGGCCTTACAGCTCTAGCCAAGTCCTTGATGAGTCCTAGACAGCATCCACCCAGGTGGCACGGTCAGCTCACTTGTCCTGGCTGGGGCTAGTGGCCCATCCTGAGTGTCACTGAGAGGGGGCCATGGTACTTCCCACCTATATTTGGTGGGTGTGTGCAAGGGAATTGCTGGGGCATGTGAACAGGTCTCCACTGGAGGATGCGGAAGGGGCTAAGCACCAGCCCCTTCCCGCTCTTTCCAGATCCCTGAATCAGATGTCACCACCTGCCCCACGGGAAGCCTGTTAGCCAGCCGGACCTCTCTGCTCAGCGCACAGGGCTGTCTCTCTTCCAGGAGCAAGGCCTTTGCCAAACAGCAGGAGGGGTGAAGTAGGGCAGGTGAAGAGGGAGGGGCCTCCCCTGGCCCACCCCCCATGCCTACGTGAAGATTCTCTATGTGAGGCGCCATCCCTGCTACCTACCACTCTCTTGAAGATTCCCACAATGATGGTAAAGGAAACGCGGTTTATCTCTGACTCATGACGGGCATTCCATAAATATTTGCTGAACGAACAAGTGAGTGAGCGAAGTAATTAATTGATTTTGTGGGCACATGACTGGATGAGGAGACAGATTCTTTTTAGGCCAGGTTCATATAAATAAAAATACCCATGGTGCCTGGCCATGAGTAAAAGAAAAGCTAAGTTGCCAAGGTTTGTTGACTACGAGTCAAAATTTTTATGTATTAATCATGATACTTTAAAAAGTCTTACATTGGGGCCGGGTGTGGTGGCTCATGCCTGCAATCCCAGCATTTTGGGAGGCTGAGGTGGGCAGATCACCTGAGGTCAGGAGTTCGAGACCAACCTGGCCAACATGGTGAAACTCTATCTCTACTAAAATTACAAAAATTAGTTGGGCGTGGTGGCACATGCCTGTAATCCTAGCTACTTGGGAGGCTGAGGCAGGGGAATTGCTTGAACCTGGGAGGCAGAGATTGCAGTGAGCCAGGATTGTGCACTGCACTCCAGCCTGGGAGACAGAGCAAGACTCCATCTCAAAAAAAAAATATTAAACTTTTTAAAATAAAATAAAACTAAAAAGTTTTATATTGGGGCTAAGAACCACAGAGTATCAAGTCCAACCAAATCCAAGTTTCAGATAAGAAAATAGGCCTGGAAGGAGAAGGGAGTGTCCAAAGCCACAGTTGGTGGAATTTAAGCAAACTGCAGGCCTCCTGCCTCTCAGTCCTGCAGGGGTCTTGCGCCTCATGCTACTTCCGCAATGCAGCTGGGGGCCTTTTCCCCAGGTGCAGGGTGTATGTGATCAGTTTCCCTCATAAATAAATATTGGTTGGGCATCTACTGGATGCAGTGTACCTATTATATGCCAAGCAAGTTGCTAGATACTGGTGGTAGAATGGTGGACCAGATATTGACTCGACAGGAAAGGAGATGGGCGATTAATCTGACAATTTCAATAAGGAAAGTACACGCAGCTTTGAGAGCCCAAAAAAGGAATGCCTAGCCCAGACCTGGGGTGAAGGGTCAGGTGGGAGAAGCTTGAGATGGAGAGCAGGCATTCCACATGGGGGCCTTTCCAGGGGCATTCCCTCACCCTGCCCCCTCCAACCCCCGCATTCCTGGCTGATCTGTCTCCTGCTTGACTGGGTGTGCCTGGCTCCAGAGGCCCAGGCACTGCAGATAAGAGTCACACCTCAGAGGCCAATGTGACAAATATGCAGGACAGGCTGCTCAGATAGAGGGAGCCTCAGAAGGGGGTCAGGCTCCAGAGGGAGGCCCTGGGAAGGAAGAGCTCATCGTGGGGATGTGGTGGGATGGTATGGACTCAAAGGCAGAGGCCTGACCTGCAGGGCCCCCTCAGCAGGCCCTTCCTAGCCCTGCTGCGTTTTGCTCTTCAACCATGAATCTCAGTCTTATTTGGAGGCCAAAGCCTCTCTAGAAGACCCCTCATCTTTCTGGTCTCCTTTCCACCTCCCTGTTCCCATCTGTCGATAGGACAGCTTCACAGACAACTCACCCCTCTTGCCTCACCAGCCCACCCTGAGTCATTTCTTTCATCCTTCTTCATTGGATGACTCCTGAAACTCAATCTCTTCCGGAGAAGTGCAGAGGCAGAGTCAGAGGTAGAGAGAGAGAGAGAAACAACCATGATCCTCCTCCTTCTCTCCGTCATCCTAGTCGTAATAGTTGGGCTAACATAGACAGGAGCCTATGTATCAGTCAGAAACCCTGCAGGAAATGGAAGCAGGAGAGCTGTGAGTCAGTATGGTGCTGGGGGGCAAAGTCCTGAGAAAGGGGGCAAAGAAATCCCATCTCCTTCCCCACTGGATGTGCTGGTTAAAATCATCAGCTAAGGTAGGTCTGACTTCTCTGAGATTTCATTGCTACTCCTGATTGGCCTGGGGCAGCACCTGGGCACTTTTCATGCTTCTTGACAAGGAATTCTTAACTGGGCTGCTGGGGTTCCATGCATGGCTCCAGGAGGTCTCTGGAGCCCCCGGACTTGTTTGCAATACATTGCATATTTGCACATGTCCTTGTTTCTAGAGGGCTCACAGATTCCATCAGATTCTCAAAGGTGTTCATGACACATAAAAGGTGCAGAACCCCTCATCCAGGTCTTTGGAGGAAGACACACCTTCTGCTCACCTGCCCCCTCCCGAGAGGCTCCCCTCTCCTCCTCTGGGTTTCTTCCACTTATGCAGACAGCCTGTCCCCAGAGCCAACTGGGGCCATGTGCTTCTCTGCTCACCTGGACACAGCACCATTCCTCTATCGACTGCCCTATTTAGGAGTTGCTGAGCTGACGGCAGAAACCAGGACTGCATTTGCCCCTCCAGAGGCATCTAGGCTTTGAGGAAGGGTATGGGCAAAGAGTCTCTGAATCTTTGGACTTAAGGAGCAGGAGTTCTGGAGTCAAAAAACTTGCACTTCACCCTGGATCTGTGCCACCTTGACAAATTAATGAACCTCCCAGAGATTCTGTTTCCTCATCTATAAAATGGGGTGAATGCCTCCCCACAGGGGTGTTTTGAGGATTGAGTTAATATCTATAAAATGCCAGGCATTCAATAAATATTAGCTGTTATCTGGCATAATTGGACCCAGAAATTTTCTCTCCAGTATCCCTGGCCGGAGGTTGTCCAGCTCTTTCTGGGAGCTGCCACCTCCCAAGGTGGCCCAGCCCCATTTGTACAGCTCCACTGTGAGAAACTTCTTACGTCAGTCGGGAGCTCTGAGTTGAAGTGACAGAAATTCAACTCACTGGCTCACCAAAATAGGGAATGTATTGGCCCAAGAAATTGGGAAGGATAGCAACAGAAGTGACCTCAAGGGCTCTAGAGACCTAAACAATGTTGTCAGGACTTTTCTTCTCTCTCCCTGCAACTCTTGGCTCTGTTTCTCTGTGTGATTGGCACAAAGTCACCAACAATTCCCAGCATATCTCGTCCCAGCTTGGGGAACCAGAAGATAGAGAATCTTTCTCCCAGTGATCACAGAGAGAGGCCAGGCTTGGGTCCTATGCCCATCTCTGAGCCAATCACCACAGACAGGACCATGGGCGCTTATGACTGGCCAGGTGTTGTCCCATGACCTGAGGCTAGGAGACCATATCACTAGGTGGTAGCCATGTTGAAACCATATGGAGTGTGGAAGGGTAGGTTCCCCAAAGAAAGAAATGCTGTTTCTAGAAGCCTGGGCAAACAAAACAAGTGGTTGTTCACTAATCTTCTTCAAATTCATTCCAGCACCAGTCCTGGCTCTGTCCTTCTGGCCTGCACAGGACAAAATATGAAGAGTCATTGTAACCTCCCTAGTCTTCATTTCTCCAAGCTAAGTTCTTCCCTCTCTCTGAATACAATGGGTTTCCAGTGCCCCCTCCCCAGACTCCTGGGCAGAAGGCAGCAGTCTGCTTGGAAGTTGGAATGGGGCCCGAATTTGAGAATTATCAACTGGAATGCTGATGAAAATGATGGGGGGGGCTCTAGTGTGCCTTGGAGGCGGCCACTGATCTGGTGTTTCCTTTAGCCACCAGGGGAGTTGACTTGGGAGGAAGGAGAAGTGGTGGTGGGTGGGAGGAAGAGAAGGGGAAAGAGGAAGGAGAGAAGAGAGAAGAGTGGGAGAAGCAGGGAGGCAGAGGAAGAGGGAGAAATGGGAGTTAATGAGAGGAATGGGGAGAAAACTTCAGCTCTCAGGGTGGGAAGCACAATCAATACATCAAAAGGTACCCAGTGTGGGCTGGGCACAGCGGCTCAAGCCTATAATCCCAGCACTTTGGACCAAGGTGGGCAGATCACCCACCCTCTGCCCTCATGACCTAATCACCTCCCAAAGCCTCACCCTAATACTATCACACTGGGGTGATAATCGTATGAATTTTGAAGGACAAACATTCAGACTCTAGCAGCAGGCTTCCTGGAAAAGGGAGCTTGAAGGAAGAAGGAGTGCAAACCCAGAGCTTGGCTCTGAGAACCCACAGCAGGAAGCGTAGGAGCATCTCTGATGGCCCAGCTGGAGAGTCGGGGGCAGGCTGGCAGGAGAAGGGGCTTCTGCATCCCTACCCCCGTCCTTCCTTTCCCAATTGGGCCACTCTGCAGAGGTCACCCCTAGGCTAATGAGGAATCTTCCTGAAGTTTAAAACCAATTAAGCAACAAATGGTTTCTGATTAGTTATTTCTCTTGATGTGAATTTTAATGAACAGTTTCCTCTCCCCTCCCTACCTTCCAAGCACCCTGGGAACTAGCCAGCTTTGGGTCTGCCTTGAAGAGCCCTCAGGGGTGTCTCAGAAGGCTGGGAGAGGAAGGGGAGAGGGACTGGGATGGGTGTGGGGGCCCAAGCAGCTTTGCACAGCACAGCAAACCCTACCAGTCAGCCTGCATTTCCCTTGACATTGCAGGGTGCCAGTTGTCCCTGAGGCAGGGGCTGTCTCGAGGGGAATGAGTGGCAGGGAGAGGACAGAAAGTAAGTGGAACAGAGAGATGGTGACAGCAACTAGGTGACAGCCAAGTCAGACAGGCTGAAGTTGTGTAAAAAGTTCATCCAGGACAAAAGCTAGAAGAGCTGGAGGAAGCCCAAGCTGCAGGGAGGCACAGAGGTGGGACCAGGGCTACAGGGGAAGGCAGAGTGGTGAGGTAAGCAGAACAGAGTTCTATGGGGATGTGCTGTGCGGCTCTCAGTGGGTGGGCCCCCAACTCTGACGCTCAACCTTCCACGAATGCCGAGATGATGGATATCGTTGGCCTTCCTCTAGGACACTTACGACCCTTCCATGAAATGACATGAGGGAAAGGACACTGGGAGTAGGGTAATGAGTGTGGGGGAGATGGCAGGGCACTGTCTTCTCCATCTCCCAACAGGAGACTCCCAGCACAACAGCTGTTGGCTTTTATTCAGTTACACCCCTGTCTCATTCCACAGGCAGCGAATGGGGGCCAGAGTCTTCAGCTGTGTCTCCACTGCGGACAGGAGGGCCAGCTGCGTAGTCACAGGGTCCAGCTCTCTCTACCCTAAAATGAGCATCCTCTAGGATCCTTGCCCAGGACTGAGACACCCCTGGGGAGTAGCTGAGACCCAGAAGGGCTGCTTAGAAGCTTTGTGGAATCTTGCTGATCAGCCCTGCACTCCTGACCGCTCCTTCCAGCTGAGCAGAAAAGCTTTCTTGAAAGGAGAATAAAGTCTGGATCTCTGCTGGAAGAAGGAAAGAGGGTGGGGGAAGCACTTTGTAGGAACTGCTGACAAAGAGATAAGAATGGATTTTTCTGCAGGTTCCTCTTCACTGTTCCTCTCCTCTCCCCTTCCTCCCCTGTCCCTCTACCTCCCATCTTTTCTTCCCTCCCTAATCCATGTTGGCTCTGAGGGATATCTGGCTGAAGGTTTCTGGAATGATCTGACTAGGCTCTGGACTTCCAGGAAAAGCCCAGTGGTTCTTATAGTGATTCCCTGAGGGTCAGAGGAAAGGCAACATTTCTGGCTCAGGCATCTGGGTGATGACAAATTTAGAGCAGCCACCTCTAAACCCAACCTCTTTGGCTTCTGTTTTGGGTACCAGGAGCCAGCCTGGCCCAAACGATTGGCTTCTGACCAGGGCTCTGCAGCCCAGAACTGGCGCCAGCTGCTCCGGGCCTGAGCCTCCCCCATACTTGGCCTCATGTCACCATTAGGCACCTGGGCCCCTCTGGTTGGCTTGACTGACCCAGCTTTCTGGAACATGCCGGTCATGTCTTCCTCATGGAGCAGTGATGGATGACAGATTGAATTGATTAGGTCTCTTGGTGGCAAGGGACAGAACCCAATTATGGGTACAAAAAAGAACTTTATTGGTAGATACAGAAGTACCAGGTTGTCCTTTCGGAGGAGCTGGCCAGAGTCAGGTATGGGGTACTGGCAAATACATCCCAACTAGAAGAAGGGTTGAACAGTCAACCTAGGGAAGAGCAGGGCTGCTGCTGGACCCCAGGAACATCTGAACTCAAGTCTTTTTTTTTTTTTTCTTTTGAGATGGAGTCTCGCTCTGTTGCCCAGGCTGGAATGCAGTGGCATGATTTTGGCTCACTGCAACCTCCGCCTCCTGGGTTCCAGTGATTCTCCTGCCTCAGTCTCCCTAGTAGCTGGGATTACAGATGTGCGCCACCACACCTAGCTAATTTTTGTATTTTTAGTAGAGACGGGCTTCACCATGTTGGCCAGGCTGGTCTCAAACTCCTGACCTCAAGTGATCTACCCACCTAGGCCTCCAAAAATGCTGGAATTATAGGCATGAGCCACCACGCCCGGTTGAACTCAAGTCTTGAATGCTGCCAGGAACCTGTCTTCCTCCTTCCACCTATATGCCTTGTCTCTGCTCCTCTGTGACTGTAGATCAGCTTCAGATGCCTCCTGAGCCTCAGCCCTCACAGCCACAGTTCCTAATGAGAAATGGACTCTATCTCAGTAGCAGCTCAAAAAAATCCCAGGGAGGAAGTCAATGGGTTCAGCTTGGGTAGAGGCCCTGCCCCTGGATCAGTCCATGATGAACTGAGGATAGAGTAAAATGGCTCTTTCCATGGGAACCCTGTGGTTGGAAAGGAGGAAGAAGCAGGTTACTAGAAGAAAGAGGCCTCTCCCTAGAATTTGAGAGGAGGGCTGGAGAGACAAATCAGTAAGCCTCTATTTCATCTGCTCTCTCACAAGGAGGACTGTGGGACTTTTTTTGCAAGTCCCACTAGAGAAGCTTCGTGAGTGTGACTCTCATCACCTCTGGCTCTCAAGGGGCACACACGGCTAGATGTATTTCTTTTCCTCATCCCCAGCTCCCCGCCGGCAAATCCTGACCCAGAGACTGTTCTCATCTGTTACCCCAGACTCTGGCTCTGGTGACCCATCCTGTCCTGCATTCTCTCTCTTTTGAAATGGAGTTTTGCTGTTGTCGCCCAGGCTGGAGTGTAATGGCATGATCTCGGCTCGCTGCAACCTCCGCCTCGTGGGTTCAAGTGATTCTCCTGCCTCAGCCTCCGGAGTAACTGGGATTACAGGTACGCAGCACCATGTCCAGCTAATTTTTGTATTTTTAGTAGAGACAGGGTTTCACCATGTTGAGATCACCAGGCTGGTAGCCTGCTCTTCCCTAGATTGACTGTTCAACCCTTCTTCTAGTTGGGATGTATTTGCCAGTACCCCATACCTGACTCTGGCCAGCTCCTCCGAAAGGACAACCTGGTACTTCTGTATCTACCAATAAAGTTCTTTTTTGTACCCATAATTGGGTTCTGTCCCTTGCCACCAAGAGACCTAATCAATCCAATCGAGATCACCAGGCTGGTCTCGACCTCCTGACTTCAGGTGATTCGCCTGCCTCGGCCTCCCAAAGTGCTGGTATTACAGGTGTGAGCAACCATGACTGGCCTCGTCCTTCATTCTCTTATCTTGGTCAACTTTACTTAGTGGTTGAAATAGAGCCCAAAGATAAGATCCCAGGATTTGAAGTCAGGCGTCCCTGGGCTTGAGTTAAAAGTGCTACCATTTGTGACCTGTCTGAGATCCTGTTTCTTCACTAGTAAAACAGAAAAGAGTACCTAACCAACAGGGTTGTAATGAGGGTTAAAAGAGACAGGGGGCCGGACGCAGTGGCTCACGCCTGTAATCTCAGCAGTTTGGGAGGCCGAGGTGGGCAGATCACTTGAGGCTGGAAGTGAGACCAAGCTGGCCAACATGGTGAAACCCTGTCTCTACTAAAAATACAAAAACTAGCTTGGCATTGTGGGGCGTACCTGTAATCCCAGCTACTCGGGAGGCAGAGGCACGAGAATCACTTGAACCTGGGAGGTGGAGGATGCAATGAGCTGTGATCGCGCCTACTGCACTCTGGCCCGGGCAACAAAGCAAGACTCCATCTCAGAAAAAGAGAGAGAGAGAGGTGGGGAATATAAGTTCTTGGCACATAATAGGCACTCAATAAATGGCATCCTGAGAAATTCCTCATCAAAACATATAGTCTCCGCGGCTCTTTTGTCAAACAGCAAGATCCGTGTATTTGAGCAGGAGCTATTTGTAGCAGGTGGGGGAAGGGCAGTGAGGATTGTCTTCCTGCTGCAGCCTGAAAGAGAAAACCTCAGTCTCCCTTCCCCAGCTAAGCTCACACACATCCCTTCTGGCCAACTCTGGGGAGCACTCCGTTTTCTGGGAAAATGTCTCCATGGCTTCAGGGAAAAGGTCGATACACTGGAGTGCATCACAAGAGCAGAGTGGAGAGTGGGAGGAAGACCCTGCAAGGGAGCCTGAGTATATCTATCCTGGGGAAACTCCAGCTTCTAAATGTTTCAGGCCACAGGGAAAACCCAGACGCTGGGTCCCTCAGGGCCACCGTCTGCATCTGTGCCCAAATCAGCCTTGTGTATCTGCACAGACTGTCCTTCCCGAGGAGCTGGCCGTGATTGGTATGGGATATTGGCAGACACACAGGATACTGGCAAACACATCTCAGCTGTACTTCCCCTTGTTTGGGTGGGCAACCCTGAGCTGCAGGCTGGTGGGCATAGCAACGATAGGGAGAGGCAGGGGAACAATAGGGAACAAGGACAACCCAAGATGCAGGTACATGCATGCAAGCACACTCAGACACACACCAGCCGGCCCTGTGTGTAGAGGGAAACAGATGGCCAGAGTCAGAAGCCCTACCTGAGGCCTCCCAGATGTCTAATAATAGTAATCGAGCCTGCATTTACAAAGCACTCACCGTGGGCCAGGCACTGGGATAACCTCTTCTGGTTCACTATTTCATTAAATCCTTTCCACAATTCCTGGAAGTGGGCAGTAGTATCCTTGTTTTACACATGAGGGACTGGAAGCCCAAAGAGTTGGGGCTTGCTAAAGATCACACCATCTGATTTCAAAGCCCTGTCATCCTGCTGCCCACATGGGTACTACAACAGACCCAGTTTTCCTAAGAAGAGATTCACAGGGGACAGAAGATTCTCCAGGCAAATGCACTGGTTCTTGCAGGGAGGCCTGGAGAGGCCCAGTCCTAGAATCTCCTGAGGAAGTTGCCGAAAGTGCAGGTTCCTGGGTTCCACTCCCTCTTCAGGCACCCTTTCCTCTCCATACTGATTCAATGGGTTGAGGGCCTAGGAATATGCACTTTAACAAGCTGCCTGTCTCCCATGAAAATAGCTTCCCTCCCCCTTATTAAAAAAATATACTGTCTGGCCATGGTGGCTCACGTCTGCAATCCCAGCACTTTGGGAGGCCAAGGTGGGTGGATCACCTGAGGCCAGGAGCTCAAGACCAGCCTGGCCAACACGGCGAAACCCCATCTCTACTAAAAATACAAAAATTACCCAGGCGTAGTGGCTCACGCCTGTAGTCCCAGCTACTCAGGAGGCTGAGGCAGGAGAATTACTCAAATCCGGGAGGCGGAGGTTGTAGTGAGCTGAGATTGCGCCACTGCACTCCAGCCTGGGCGACAGAGCAAGACTCCATGAAAAAAACAAACCAAAACAAAATAAACAAAACAAAACACATATGTGTGTGTGTGTGTATATGTGTGTGTATATATAAGTATATATATGCGTATATACAGTGTGTATATATATGTGTGTATATATGTATATATATATGTGTGTGTGTGTATATGTATATATATACTGTTTATTGTAAGATCTTTGACTCCAAATTGCTACACATGGGGCTCAGGTGCAAATCTACATTTTTCATACATTTATGGGAGAGAACTAGGTTCACTAATGTTGGAAATGTCTGCTCAGGATTTTGAGCACATGGCCTGGCCTGGAATGCAGTTGCTGGGCTTCCTCAGGTCAGTGTCAGTCCCAGGGATCTGCACAGAGGACTCTGGGAGGAGGGTGCATCCCCTCCAGCTTTCAGTTGGCTCCCTAGGCCCCTGCAACCCCTGTGGACTCCGTCTCGCAAGAAGGGGTGGAGGAGGCAGCAAGCCCTCTTGGAGAAGGCAACTCTACCAGGCCTTCTCCGTCCACAGGAGAATGCATCAACAGCTTCTGCAAAAGCCTCTTTCCTCTGCCCAAGACCCTCTCTCTTGGAAGCCTGGGACCATCCTTGGTTCCCTATTCTCTAAGCTCTTCCCACACCATTCTGCCAGACTTATAAAGCTCCTCTTCCAAGAATGTCCTCCCCTGGGTAATTGGACCCTCAGGCCGTTGACATTTAAAGAAATGTTCCTGACCTTTTCAGCAGTTCCATAAAATCGCAAAATAGGTCTCTAAATATTACTGCAGACTCCTACTTGCCCAGACCCTGGCAGAGACTCATTTTCCTGGCTAACTCAGGAATAAAAGAAAAATAGCAATATTGCTAGCAAAAAGAGGGCTATTCTCAAATATCTTTTGGTAATCATTCCATTATAGATGGCTGTTATCTAAATAGGACCCTGTCCTCCACCATAACCACCCACCACCACCATTACGCATTTCACCATCATCACCTTAATTACTTGATTATACAAAATGTGCAGGATTTGTGCTCTTAAATCTTCACAGTGCAAAAAGTCTGCTTGTGTTTTAGCTATTTGATCCAGCTATGTGAGAACGTTTTTCCTCTTCTCTCGTTCCTCCATCGGTGTGGGACCAGATGAAACAATGGATATAGAAGGACCAAAGGCTACAGAGAGAGACACAAGAGAAAACAGAACTCTGGGAGGAGGGGACAGTGAATGTGTAAAGAGACATTCTGAGAAATTTGAAAACAGATTCGATATTAGATCGGGACTATCCCTTGCATTAACATAGCTTGGGTTAAGAGTAGAAATTTACATTTTCCTCCCACATGTTTCCCAAAACAGCTTTATCACTTAAAACAGGAGTTGGGCAAACTCCAGTCTGCAAGCCAAATGCAGCCTTTGGCTTTTTTATGACCCTTCAGCTAAAAATGGTTTTTACTTTTTTTTTTTTTTTTGAGATGGAGTCTCGCTCTGTTGTCTGGTCTGGAGTACAGTGGCGTGATCTCGGCTCACTACAACCTCCGCCTTCCAGGTTCAAGCAATTCTCCCTGCCTCCGCCTCCTAAGTAGCTGGGATTACAGGCACACGCTACCATACCCAGCTAATTTTTGTATTTTTAGTAGAGACGGGGTTTCGCCATGTTGGCCAGGCTGGTCTCAAACTCCTGACCTCAGGTGATTCACTGGCCTTGGCCTCCCAAAGTGCTAGGATTATAGGCGTGAGCCACCATGCCCAGCCTACTCTTTTAAAATATACAATTCAGTGATTTTCAGAATATTCACAGAATTGTGCAACCATCACCACAATCTAATCCTGGAACACTTTTCATCACCCCAAAATGAAACATGACCCATTAGCAATCACTTCCCATTCTCCTAGCCCCCAGTCCCTCAAAACCACAAATCTACTTTCTGTCTCTATGAATTTGCTTTTTCTCGACATTTCATATAAATATAATCATATAATATATGACCTGTTATACCTGAATTTTTTTACTTAGCGTAATGTTTTCAAAGTTATCCATGTTGTAGCATATACTGTATATAAGTAATATTTCATTGTATCGATATATGTGTAGTACTTTCTGATAACACTCTGACACCAAATGTTTTTTCACTGACACCAAATACCTGCTGTTTTTCCACACCAACAACCAATTCTCCAACATGACTCGGTGTCCTATAATTCAATTCAGTTCTAACACTAACTATCCAGAGTTAGCACAGACCCCACAGGTTAAGGGCTCAGTCCCAAAGGACTGCTCCCACTTCAGGTGCCAGCCATAAATGGGGACACTTCTGTCCATCTGATTCCAAATTCATGACCCCACCCCCACCCCTGACCCTTAGGTTCAGTAATTCTCTAGAATAACTCACATAACTCAGGAAAGTGCTTTACGTACGATTATTGGCGTATTATAAAGGATACAAATGAATAGCCAAATGGAAGAGATGTGTAGGGCAAGGGATGTGGGGTGGGGCACAGAGCTTCCATGCCCTCTCTGGATGCACCACCCTCCAGAAGCTCATTGTTCAAGAGTTTTTATAACTCAGTCTCCCCTACTCTCCCTGGAGATGGGGAAAGGAGTTAGGGGAGGGCACTGAAAGTTCCCATCCTCTAATCACATGTTGGGTCTTTCTGATGACCAGCCACCATCCTGAAGCTATCAAGGGGCTCCGCCATAAGTCACCTCTTAACAAAACTAAAATATATGCCAGGGCTGGGCGCGGTGGCTGACACCTATAATCCCAGCACTTTGGGAGACCGAGGTGGGTGGATTACCTGAGGTCAGGAATTCGAGACCAGCCTGGCCAACATGGTGAAGCCCCATCTCTAATAAACATACAAAAATTGGCCTGGCGTGGTGGCACATGACTGTAATCCCAGCTACCTGGGAGGCTGAGGCAGGAGAATCGCTTGAACCTGGAATGTGGAGGTTGCAGTGAGCCAAGATCAGCTGTTGCACTCCAGCCTGGGTGACAGAGCAAGACTCTGTCTCAAAAATAAGTAAGTAAGTAAATAAATAAATAAATAAATAAATAAATAAGTAAGTAAATAAAATGTATGCCAGGCCCTGTGGTGTGCACCTGTAGTCTCTGCTACTTGGGAGGCCTCATGAGGCAGGAAGATCACTTGAGCCCAGTTTGAAACCAGCCCCAGCCAAAATAGCAAAACCCCATCTCAACACCCCCACCAAAAACAAAACAAGGAAAACCTCAAGTGTAGTCAAAGTGGCTTGAGATGAATGACTAGATGCTCCTATCACTCAGGAAACTCCCAGAGCTTCAGGAGCTCTGGGCCAGAAACTGCAGACAAAGACCAAATACATTTTTTATTATACCACAATATACCACATTTTGTTTATCCACTCATCAGTTGGCAGACATTTAGGTTGTTTCCACTTTAGGGCTATTATGAATAATGCTGCTATGAATATACATGTACAAGATTTTGGGTGAACACATGTTCTTAATTCTCTTGGGTATATACCTAGGCGTGGAATTGATGGGTCATGGGTTTCACTTTGTGATGAACTGCCTTTTTTTTTCCAAAGAGGCTGTACCTTCTGTATTCCCACCAGCAATGTGTGATGCTTTCAATTTCTCCACATCCTTGCCAACACTTGTTATTGTCTGTCTGTCTTACTTTAACCATCCTAGTGGCTATGAAGTGGTATCTCATTGTGGTTGGTATTTACATTTTTAAAGGACTGTAAAAACAGACAAACACAAAAAAGAATATAGCACAGAGACTGTATGCCATACGTGGTCTGCAAAACCTCAAATATTTAGTACATGGATCCTTACAGAAAAAGTTTGAAATATTCTTAATTACCCATTGAATTAAAAGGCAAAATACAAACCATAAGGAATGATTATCAAAAGTTTAAATTCAAATTATTTGACTAAAGCTGAAATTTTTACTTTAAAAAAATTTAATTACACCTTAAGTATTTTTATTAAAAATAATCACAATGTTAGCATTTATTGTCGACCTTTTTTTTTTTTTTTTTGAAACAGAGTCTCACTCTGTCACCCAAGTTGGAGTGCAGTGGCGTGATCTCGGCTCGCTGCAACCTTCGCCTCCTGGGTTCAAGTGATTCCCCTGCCTCAGCCTCCCGAGTAGCTGGAATTACAGGCGCATGCTACCACACCTGACTAAATTTTGTATTTTTAGTAGAGACAGGTTTCACTATGTTGGCCAGGCTGGTACTACAACTGGGTCTGTTGTAGTACCCATGTGGGCAGCAGGATGACAGGGCTTTGAAATCAGATGGTGTGATCTTTAGCAAGCCCCAACTCTTTGGGCTTCCAGTCCCTCATGTGTAAAACAAGGATACTACTGCCCACTTCCAGGAATTGTGGAAAGGATTTAATGAAATAGTGAACCAGAAGAGGTTATCCCAGTGCCTGGCCCACGGTGAGTGCTTTGTAAATGCAGGCTCGATTACTATTATTAGACATCTGGGAGGCCTCAGGTAGGGCTTCTGACTCTGGCCATCTGTTTCCCTCTACACACAGGGCCGGCTGGTGTGTGTCTGAGTGTGCTTGCATGCATGTACCTGCATCTTGGGTTGTCCTTGTTCCCTGTTGTTCCCCTGCCCCTCCCTATTGCTGCTACGCCCACCAGCCTGACCTCAGGTGATGCACCCTCCTTGGCCTCCCAAAGTGCTGGGATTACAGGCGTGAGCCACCACACCCAGCCTCATTTATTGTCTATCTAATTGCTGAGGTAAAGAATCAGCATTATACTTAAGGGACAGGGCATCTAGATCTAGTAGATACAAATTTAAAATTAGTATGAATTGTTTACTTTTGCAAAATGTTCCTCAGTTACCATACATAGCTGTTGCAAATTCTTTGCTAATTCACTAGTGCGTCCAGAACTCTGAACTAGAATATGAAGAGAAGCAAGGAAATGGTCTCTTGGCACTACTGAGGCAGACATCTATCATGCAAGAATGTACTGCATTCACATCACACTCTCTAAGAGGAATGATTTGACAAGTTAATTTGTCTTTCTCTGCTTAAGTGCTTCTGCTACTAAAATCCACAGGCTCCCAGAAGTGGACCCATCTCTAACCTCAAAAATTGCCCAGCTCTGATGCTTACTCAGTATTTGGAGGCAGGCACCTCTTACTTAGAGGCTGGTGGGGGACTGGGGGGACAAGAGCTCTTCCCAGAGGCCTGATTGGTGTGAGTCACAAGAGCAGATGTTAGGCTACAGGTTATTTGTGCTAGGGCTATATGCTCAATCCAGGTGATAGAGGTGCCGATGTATTCTTTAATACTTATGTATTTATATATTTGTTGATATTAGAAATATATAAAAACCTTGGCCAGGTGTGATGGCGCACCCCTATATTCCCAGCTACTCAGGAGGTGGGAGAATTGCTGGAGCTCAGGAGTTCAAGACTAGTCTGGGCAACATAGCAAAACTCTGTCTCTAAAATATATTTGTATTTTATATATACACACACACACACACATATACACACACACACACACACACACACACACATATATATATATATATATATAAAGAATGGGGTCTGGCCCAGGTCTAGGAGTAATACTGTATCATCGTGTTGGGAAGATACTGAGGGATTACTCTTAATTTTGTTAGATGTGATAATAGTGTTATGGTTATTTTATTTTATTTTATTTTATTTTATTTTATTTTATTTTATTTTATTTTATTTTTTGAGACGGAGTCTCGCCCTGTTGCCCAGGCTGGAGTGCAGTGGCCGGATCTCAGCTCACTGCAAGCTCCGCCTCCCGGGTTTACGCCATTCTCCTGCCTCAGCCTCCGGAGTAGCTGGGACTACAGGCGCCCGCCACCTCGCCCGGCTAGTTTTTTGTATTTTTTAGTAGAGACGGGGTTTCACTGGGTTAGCCAGGATGGCCTTAATCTCCTGACCTCGTGATCCGCCCGTCTCGGCCTCGCAAAGTGCTGGGATTACAGGCTTGAGCCACCGCGCCTGGCCGCGGTTATTTTATTTTGTTTCCAGTTGGAGTTTTGTTCTTGTTGCCCAGGCTGAAGTGCAATGGCGCGATGTCAGTTCACCGCAACCTCTACCTCCTGAGTTCAAGCAATTCTCCTGCCTCAGCCTCCTGTGTAGCTGGGATTACAGGCATGCACCACCATGCCAAGCTAATTTTGTATTTTTAGTAGAGATGGGGTTTCTCCATGTTGGTCAGGCTGATCTCGAACTCCCGACCTCAGGTCATCCATCCGCCTTGGCCTCCCAAAGTGTGGGATTACACGCGTGAGCTGCCGTGCCCGGCCCAGTAATTTTAAAAAGTCATCTGTTAACACTGAAGCATTTATGAATGAAATAAAATAACATCTGGGATTCGCTTTACAATACTGCAGACAGAAAAGGAAAAACATCAGGAAGATTTACGAAATAAGATTGGCAAGTTTTAATATTAATAACTCGTGAAACTGGGAGATGATCTATCACCCAGTTCATTTTACCATTCTCTCGACTTTTTGTATGTTTACATTTTTTTCATACTACAAAGTTAAAAATAATGAAATGAAAAAAAGACAGAGGATTGTGGGGGAAGGGGAGGCACAGTGAACAAATGAGTGAGAGAATCCTGCTTCCTGGGGCGGCGGCCACATTCTTTTCTCTGACAGTCAAGGAAGAAGGCAGGACGCCCAGGAAGCAGGCTGCAGCCCACATATAAGAACCTTTACTAGCAACCAGATCCATGAAAATGGAGTGATAGCATTTGGGCTGGAAGTAAAGGACTAATGAAACCTTCTCCAGCTGACAGTATGGCTATTTTGATATGGACTGTTCCAACCCCCCAACCTTGTATAAGGAAGCATTCTTGGAATAATGAAAGAGTTCTTGAGACAGAGGGCTGACTTCCATGGTAGCTCTTTTCCATATCATTTTTAAACTTAGGAGATAGTTCAGGCACACACACAAAAAAGGTATATGTGACCAGCCCGGCCAACATGGTGAAATGGGATTAATAGAAACCCATGTCTACTAAAAATACAATGATTAGCTGGGCGTGGTGGCGTGTGCACGTAATCCCAGCTACTTGGGAGGCTAAGGCAGAAGAATCACTGGAACCCAGGAGGTGGATGTTGCAGTGAGTTGAGATAGCACTACTGCACTCCAGCTTGGGTGACAGAGTGAGACCCTGTCTCAAAAACAAAAAAAGTGTATGTATGTAGCTATCACTCACCTTGTCAAATCTTAGCATTTTGTCACCTTTGCTTCCAACCTTTAAAAACAATCTTTTTAATTTTAATTTTTGTGTGTACCAAGTAGGTGTATATATTTATGGGGTGCATGAAATATTTGGATACAGGCATGCAATGTGTAATAATTGCATCATGTAGAATGGGATATCTATTACCTCAAGCATTTATCCTTTGTGTCACAAACAATGCAATTATACTCTTTTAGTTATTTTTTAGTGTATAATTAATTTGTTATTCACTACAGTTATTCTTTTGTGCTATCAAATACTAGATCTTATTCATTTTTTTCTATTTTTTTGGTACCCATTAACCATCCCCACTTTCCCCCAATCCTCCCACTACCCTTCCCAGTCTACTGTCTATCTCCATGAGTTCAATTGTTTTGATTTTTAGATCCTACAAATAAGTGAGAACATGTGATGTGTCTTTCTGTGCCTGGCTTGTTTCACTTAACATAATGACCTCCAGTTCCATCCATGTTGTTGCAAATAATAGAATCTCATTCTTTTTTATGGCTGAATAGTACTCCATTGTGTATAAGTACCACATTTTCTTTATCCATTCAGCTTCTGACCCTTTTATTTATAAACTGAAATAAAATATTACACATACAGTTGAAGCCCTTGTAAACCAGTCTGCAATTCTCTTCTCTTTGCCCTCAGAGATAACCACTAGCTTGAATTTGGTGTTCATCATTCCTACCCAAACTAAATGTGTAGGTATCTATCAATAATATATAGCATTGTGTTGCATGTTTTTAAACTTTATATAAATTGTATCATACTTAAGTGCCCCATAATTTTATTTTTTCACTCACATTATTTGAATATTTATCTGTGTTGATCCTAATTATATCACAATTTATTCACTCATTCTCTTATTGATGGACATTTAGGTTGATTCCAATATTTTTCTATTGTAAACTATGCTGAAATGAAAATTTTGTATGTATTTTCTCATGTATAAATACAACAGTTCCTGTTTAGCTGGTAGTAATTAATTGTTGATTCCTAGTGTATATAATCTTATATTTAGCAGCTCCTGTCCAAATTGATTGTATGAGAGTCCATGTGGCACCACAGTTTTTGCCAGTCTGTTGAGTGTGAAATGGTATATCATATTCTCTTAATTTTGCATATCTGACTGCTTATGAGGTTGTGCAGTTTTTCTCTCTTATTGGCCACTTAGATTTTCCTTTTCTGTGAATTCCTTGTTTGACCATATTTTCTCCTCTGCATTGTTAGTTTTTTCCTCAGTGCTTCATAGTTCTTTATATAGTCTACATTCTGACCCTTTGTAGGTTTGATGCACTGCATAGATCATCTCCCAATCAATAACTTGACTTCTCAATTGTGATTTTTTTGTACAAACTTTTTTTTTTTTTTTTTTGAGACAAAGTCTCACTCTGTTGCCCAGGCTGGTATATAGTAGCACAATCTCAGCTCACTGCAACCTCTGCCTCCTGGGTTCAAGCAATTCTCCTGCCTCAGCCTCCTGTGTGGCTGGGATTCCAGGCACACACCACCATATCTGGCTAATTTTTGTATTTTTGAAGACACAGTGTTTCGCCATGTTGGCCAGGTTGGTCTTGAACTCCTGACCTCAGGTGATTCGCCCACCTTGGCCTCCCAAAGTGCTAGGATTACAGGCATGAGCCACTGTGCCCGGCCTGTACAAACTTTTTATTTTTAATGTAGTTGAATTTATTTTCCATTGTTGTTGATGCTTTTTTTTCTTAATTTATGACATCCTTTCCTACTCCAAGGTCATATAAATATGCTGTTATATTTTTGTCTAAAAGGTTTTAAGTTTTGCTTTTTCATAATTAGGTCTTCAATCTGTCCGTCCAGAATTTATTTTGTATGTGGTATGAGCTACAGATATAATGTTTTGTGTGTGGATAACCAATATTTTCAGCCCTTCTTACTTCTGAATCAAAATCCTACCTCTATCATGTATCAGACATCCATGACATAGACATGTTTGTGGCCTCTCTACCCATTAGGTTCTTCTATTTGTCAATGTTTATTCCAATAACACACTCCTTTAGCTACCATAGCTTTATATGAAATTTTGATATCTGGCTGGGGAGTCTCTCCTCCTATCATCTTCAAAATTGTCTTGGCTGTTTTTAATTCTTCACTATTCCATATGAACGTTAGGATCAAATTGTTCATTTCCACAGAAAACCCTATTGCCCAAAAACTATACTGATTTCATATATCAATTTGGAGATAACTGCCATAGTTACAATTTTGGGTTTTATCACGTATGAATCTAAGAGATATATAAAATCCACACTTACTTAGATCTGTTTTAAAATCTTTCAATAGTGTTGTATAATTTTCTCCATTAAATTTTCTCCTGGGATGTGTTGGTTAGGTTTATTCTTAGTGAATTTCTAGCTTTGTTTTGTTTTACAATTTTGACAGTATTTTAAATTATATTTTACAAGTATTTATTGTTGCTGCATATGAATGCAATTCATGTTTTCACCTTCTCCTACTTTGTTTTAATAATTGTACTGTAGATTATTTTTTATTTTTCTGTGCATTATTCTACTAATAATGATGGTTTCCTTTATTTCCAATACATTTTTGACATCTTTGTACTAATTGATTTATGCTTTAATAGAGATATGTATGGGTTTTGTTTGTTTGTTTGAGATGGAGTTTTGCTCTTGTCACCCAGGCTGGAGCACAATGGCACAGTCTCGGCTCACTGCTACCTCTGCCTCCCAGCTTCAAGCCATTCTCTTGCCTCAGCCTCCCAATTAGATGGGATTACAGGCATCCCCTCACCACGCCCAGCTAATTTTTGTATTTTTAGTAGAGACAGGGTTTCACCATGATGGCCAGGCTGGTCTTGATCTCCTGACCTCAGATGATCCACCCGCCTCAGCCTCTGAAAGTCCTGGGATTACAGGTGTGAGCCACCACGCCCAACTGGTTTGTTTGTTTGTTTGTTTGCTAGCATCTTTTTTTCCCTAGCATGGTTAGGCTCTCCCTAAGCTTATTGAAAAGAAGTGCCATTGTCTTATTCTGGACTTTAAAGGGAGTAGGAGGATGCTAATAGTATTTTATTTTTATTTTTTATTATGAATGGATATTGAATCAACTGCTTTTTCTGCATCTCTGAAGGTCTCCCTTAGTGTGCTGATGTTTCTGAGTTTTGGCATCAACTTGTAGGGCAGGCTGGATTTAACTAGAGAGGCTGTCACAGCCACTACTGGTAGAACTGGGTGCATTTGCTCTGTATCCAGCTGAGTCAGAATTCATGGTGATGGCAATCAGGCCCCAGTAAGGCAGTGTCTTTAGGCTTTGCAGCTGCTTCTCCAGTGAGCCATTTTCCCTCTCACTCAGAAAAATGGGAGAATTTCTCTGAGGAACAGTCACACTAACAGAAGACTCTCATCTGGGAGTCTTCCTCCAAGTGGAGGATGCTACTAGGTCATGGGAGCATCTACCTCTGAGACATTAGGGAAAATTGAGTTGGAGGAGAGCTAGAATGGCATCAGAGTGGTGTCAAAAGATAGGATCACTGTGATGGATAAATCAGTAGTCCACCAAGAACAACAGTGCAGGAGAGATAGGGAGGACTGGCAATGGACAGCAAAAGATGTAAGAACAATGTTAACCACATAGGGCTAAGGACCAGGCCCCAGGGATCTAAGTATGACCCAGCAGTGGGGGAAAAGGAACATAGCACTGGCATGGAAGATCAGGGCTGTTTTATATGTTAAAGGGTCACTGTTCTCAGTGCTGATTTATTTCAGCCTACAAAGATAATGTGAAATTCCTACAACTGAGGCATCATGGCTGTCATTCATACTTCTATATGGGCACACATTTTCAGGTCCTTTGTTCACCTAGAACCCAGCCTAATACACAAAAAGTATTGTACCTTTCCAGTATTTGTTAAATGAGTATTTGTTGACTGTCGAATGAACCCACACACAAAGCAATTAGCACAGGACCTGTCACACAGTGATGTGGGAACCCTAATGCTGGCTCTGAGTGTTGGTTAGAGAGAAGCTGGGTGAATAGAGGGCTTCACAGATTTACAACGCAAGTCTCGGACAGATAGTGTCTCCCTGACTAAGCCTGGAATGAGAGAGCTGAATGAAAGGGTAGCTCTAGCCTCCCTCCTCTTCTCTGGTCCCCTCTCTAAAGTGCAGTGGAGCCAGACAAAAGAAAAATGACCCAAGCATGTCAACTCACAGAGGCTGCTCCCCTTGGTATGTCTTCCTCAGCTCATTGTTGTCTGCCTACTTCACTAAGAGAATGAGACACATATGAGCATGTGGTCTGCTTTACTCCTTCCCCAGGAGCTGTCAGCATGCCTGTCAGAATTTATATTTACAAAACCATCAGTAATCAGAAAATACTATGGTTGATTCCCTGTCCTTGCTGCCTCCAACAGTACCACAGGAAAGGTACAGGTTCCATCTTTTTCTCCCTCCCCTTCTATTACCCATCTCCTCTCCTCTCCATGTCCCTACTGCAAAAATTGGCCTCTCAACCTCCATTCTACCTTCTCCTAGTTAGAGGCATTGAAAAGCTAAACACTAGGTTTCTCAGATTCCTTTGCAGCTAAGTTTCTGGATTCAAAGCAGCTTTTACCAAATAAACACTCAGGTGACATTTGGAAGTAAGAAGTGAGAAGAAGGCCATCTTCCTGCTGTTGCTGGTAAACAAAGTAAAGAGTACAAAGGCTGTGGCAGCATCTGGACTCAGAGTTCCAATGTCTAGTGTCTTGCTTTGTGGGATGAGAGTCAGCTGTAGTGTTTGCAGAGGTAGTAGCAGCAGTGGGTTCCTGACAGTTTTAGTGGTATAATTATGTATTTGATAGCCTGGTTGCAGAACCTTGACTTCCACATCACAAATTTCTTCCAAAAATGTTTTGTATTACATTCCTTTCTGCATAAAATAATTAGAGTGATTTCTGCTTACTTCAGTAAACTGATTGATGCATCTGTCCTCTGCTGGGTCACCTAAATAGATAACAGTTTGCCCAGGAGGGAATTCATTTTGGTTCAGCTCAACCTACTTGGTACTGACCTCCACTGTTCATTTTCTTGGATTTTGCCCTCAGGAAGTTCCTAGTCTGTCTGGGTAAATGGACTCACACAAAGGGGTCTGTTATCATAGATACTATTTATTGAACAACCACCAAGCACCAAGGTACTATTGGGACTTTATATTTGCTGTCTTTCTCATCATAGCCTTGTACATATGTGTATCAAGAATGCTTTTGATCATAAGCATTAGAAAACCCTATCACAGGCCAGGTGTGGTGGCTCATGCCTGTAATCCCAGCACTTTGGGAGGCCGAGGCAGGCAGATCACGAGGTCAGCAGATCGAGACCATCCTGGCTAACATGGTGAAACCCCATCTCTACTAAAAATACAAAAACTTAGCCGGGCGTGGTGACAGGCACCTGTGGTACCAGCTACTTGGGACGCCGAGGCAGGAGAACAGCATGAACCCGGAAGGTGGAGCTTGCAGTGAGCCAAGATGGCACCACTGCATTCCAACCTGGGCGACAGAGCAAGACTCCATCTCAAAAAAAAAAAAAAAAAAGTAAGGGGTTTATTTTTCTCACATAAACAGATGTTCAGGCTAGGAAATTCAGAACTGTATGACTTGCCAAAGCCATTATGAAGAACCTGGCTTCTTTCATCTACCTGCCTTACCATCGTTCGTGTGTTTTTACTTCTAGAATAGAATAGAATAGAATAGAATAGAATAGAATAGAATAGAATAGAATAGAATAGAATAGAGTAGAATAGAGTAGAATAGAATAGATGCTGTACCTCCAGACATGTCATCCAAGTTCAAGGCAGAAAGAAAGAAGATTGAGGAAGGCAAAAAGCAAATAGCAGGCTGGGCATGGTGGCTCATACCTGTAATCCCAGCACTTTGGGAGGCTGAGGTGTGTGGATCTCTTGAGGCCAAAAGTTTGAGACCAGCCTGGCCAACATGGTGAAACCCCATCTCTACTAAAAATACAAAAATTAACTGGGCATGGTGGCACATGTCTGTAGTTCCAGCTATTTGAGAGTGGAAGGCTGAGTGAGCACAAAAATTGCTTTAACCCGGGAGGCAGAGGTTGCCATGAGCCAAGATCGTACACTGCACTCCAGCCCGGGTGACAGAGTGAGACCATATCTCAAAAAAAAAAAAAAAAAAAAAAAAAGCAAATAGCAAAATTCAGTAGCCTCTTCCTTGTCAGACATTGACTTTTTATTCTGGAATGGAAGGACTCCCTGGGGTCTTCTGTCTGCATCTCATTAGTTAGAGCTGTGTGGTATCATGGCCACTTTTTTCTACAAAAGAGTAGAGATGTGAGCATGTCACTTGCCAGCCTTTTTTTAAGTAAGGCAGTAGACAATATGGTTGAAATAGATGCTAAATCATCTAATCTACAGTATCTGCCAGGGCAAGTGTTATCTCAGCTTTACAGTTGAGGAATCTAAGGTTGAGAGAAGTCACATGATGTGCCTGAGTTAAATAAGGGAATGTGGGCCACAGACAATATGGCAGTCTGTCCTGTGGAGCATCTATGCATTGCACTGAGTTGAAGGGGTGCTTTTCCTTAGTGTCCATCAGAGCCTCCTTGGCCTCAATGCCTGTTACAGATGTCCCCTGGTCTTGGACAAGGAGTGTAGACTTGGGGAAGTAGAGTTTTTGACACCATTAAACCTAGAGATTGAGAAACCTACCCTAACATGTTAGGAGCATTTCTAGAGCTGAAGCATTACCATGGGGATGTACAGGCTATTGTGAGAAGAGAGGACTCAAGGGAAGTTTCCACAGCAAGAACCACCAACTCATGAAGGCCACTTGCCAGCAATTTGTGTGGCACCAGCCGGGAGCATCAGGGTTAACAGGGAACTGTGTTCACTGTTAGGTTGATGTAGAGGTGAATAGTAACATTTGAGATAGCTTAAAAAAGAAATGGTGAACAGGCTTAGGAAGTTAAAAGTGGAGGTCTCTGTCCCTCTGGATTTCTCTTAAAGAGAAAGTGGAATTGTGGACAGGGAGATCTGGGTTAATGGTGGCACCAGAGAGAAGCACTGAGAAGGTCCTGAGGGCAGTGGCTGCTGTGGATGGTCTAATTTCAAGATCTCAATAAAGATAATTATAAAATTTGAGAGATTTAAAGAAGGCCAAAAAAATGATATACTATGTTGATGTATCAGAAGCCAATATTGTAAATATGTAAAATTTCTCTAAATTGATCAATAGACTCAATACAGTCCCAATTAAAATCACAAGATTCTTTTATGAAACACAATGAGCTGATTCTAAAATTTATATGGAAATGTAAAAGGTAAAGCTTATCCAAGGTAAAAGAAGAGGTAAGATGACTTGTTCTAGCAGATATCAAGATTTACTATGATGCTGGTGGGGGGGGAGGGATAGCATTAGAAGATATACCTAATGTAAATGACAAGTTAGTGGGTGCAGCACACCAACATAGCACATGTATACATATGTAACAAACCTGCACGTTGTGCACATGTACCCTAGAACTTAAAGTATAATAATAATAATAATAATAATAATAATAAAAAGATTTACTATGAAGCTAGAGTAACTAAGTCAGTATGGTATTTGTACAAAGATAAAAAATTAAACCATTGAACTGATGGAATAGAATAGAGATTCTAGAAATAAATTGTGCATAGATGGACACTTGATATATGACAAAAAATGCTGTACACTGGGAAAAGATCGTCTTTGTAATAAGTGGTTATCTACGTGGAAAAAAATGACTCTTATTCTCACACCATCAACAAAAATCAAATTTCAGATGGATTGGAAAATTCTTAATACTTTGGAGTCCTAAAAGTTAAAGACAGAATAGTAAAAAATGTATAAGGGAAGATAGGGGAATATTTTCATGACCTTAGGATAGGTAAAGATTTCATAAGATGCACAACAGTACCAACCATAAAAAAGAAGATTGGCCGGGCGCGGTGGCTCAAGCCTGTAATCCCAGCACTTTGGGAGGTCGAGACAGGCGGATCACAAGGTCAGGAGATCAAGACCATCCTGGCTAACCTGGTGAAACCCCATCTCTACTAAAAATACAAAAAACTAGCCAGGCGAGGTGGCGGACGCCTGTAGTCCCAGCTACTCGGGAGGCTGAGGCAGGAGAATGGCGTGAACCCAGGAGGCGGAGCTTGCAGTGAGCTGAGATCCGGCCACTGCACTCCAGCCCGGGTGACAGAGCAAGACTCTGTCTCAAAAAAAAAAAAAAAAAAAAAAAAAAAAAAAAAAAATAAGCCATGGAATGAGGGAAGATGTGTTCCACACATATAACCAGCAAGAAAGAGCACCTAGAAATCAAGGAGAAAAAGACAACATAATTTAAATAATGGTTAAGTACTTGAACAGACACATCACAAAAAGGGAAGTCCAAATGTTGAATACATTTAAGGAAAGTGGTTCAATTTTATTAATTAAGGAAAAGTACAATAAGATTATATTACATACCCATCAGATGGGTAAAATTTTCCTTAAACATCTGGCAGCACTAGGCATTGGTTAGGGTGTGGTGCAAGGGGAACTCTCTTATACTGTTGATGGGAGTGTCAATTGGCATAACCATCCTGGAAAAATGGCATTTGTTAGTAAAGTTTAAGATATACATACTCATACCATAACCCAGAAATTCCTGTACAAGAATGTACATGGGCAAGAATGTTCATAGCACTATTGTCCACAATAGCCTCAAACTAGAAACAATCCACATGTCCATCAACCATAGTTTATTTATTCATACAATAGATTATATGGGAACAAAAATGAACCCAGCTACATAAACAGCAACATAAACAAATCTCATAAACATAATTTTGAGCAAAGAAGTCATATACAAAAGAATAAACACTACATGATTCCATCTGTATGATATTGAAGAAATCAGCAGCCAAACTACCTAGCCTAGACTCACAGCCTTAGGTAGAATGTGACTACTATTATTGTCAGCATAATGTATTCCTCTTGGGGAGGAAGAGGGCTGTGACTAGGAAGAGGCACCTGGGGGTGCTTCAGTGGTGCTAGAAATAATCTCTTTCTGGCTGGGCGCAGTGGCTCACACCTGTAATCCCAGCACTCTGGGAGGCCGGGAGGCTGAGAGGCCGAGGAGGGTGGATCACGAGGTCATTAGTTCAAGACCATCCTGGCTAACACGGTGAAACCCCGTCTCTACTAAAAATACAAAAAAGAAAAAGAAAAAGAAAAAAATTAACCTGGCATGGTGGCACGCGCCTGTAGTCCCAGCTAATCGGGAGGCTGAAGCAGGAGAATAGCTTGAATCCAGGAGGGGGAGGTTGCAGTGAGCCAAGATCACGCCACTGCACTCAGCCTGGGCAACAGAGTGAGACTCCATCTCAAAATAGTAATAAAAATTAAAAAAAAAATAATGATCTCTTTCTTGAGCTGTGCTGATTACCCAGGTGGTCAGTAAGAAGGATTAAACTCTACATTCATCTGGAACCATCGGTTTTATGTACTTTCCGGGTATAATATTGCAGAATAAAAAGATGAAATATAATATATATTAGATCTGGAAATAAATTCAAGAGGCCCTCTGGTTTAGGTCCACTCCATCAAGCGGATCAGATATCCTTTATCCCCATTTTCAGGTGAGGCAATTGAATCTGAAAGCTTTAAATGACTTGTCTGAAGCCATTCAATGGTAACAAATCAAAACCAGAAATAGAACCCAGGCCTCCTGCCTCCCAGGTAAAGACTCTTTCCAGTCTACTTTACATTTCTCTCAACCCAAACAGCAGTAGTTAAGTTCACAAAGAGTTAAGCAACATCATTGAGGGAAGAATTTCCCAGGTGGTCTGGATCATCCTGGATCCTGGCCTCCTTTTCCCCAGAGTCTCAGCCCTACCTTGATGACCCAGGCAGTGTGAGGAGCTGATACTGGAGGGCTAACCCTGAAGCCTCCAACAGCTGCTTGGGTGCATCTGAGGCTTTGCATTGCTCTTATTTCCCTGTTCTGCTCCACAGTCCCTGGCTGGCCCTTCTGGACCTACAAGCCCTGGCTGATGTCACCAGCTTTTTGGAATTTGTATGTTTTATTGCCTCTCAGTCAAGAAGAGAACTACCTAAAAGATACACAGTTTGAGCTCTGTAAGGGCAAGAACCATATGGGCACAGGCACTGTACTCCCAGAGAGGTGGAGCTGAATAAAGGTCTGGTTCCTTATCCAAGGAAGTCCGTGACCAATCCATGGACTTTGTAAGTCATTGATTGATGATTGGAGAAGGGAGAGATCAATGTGGGCCAACTGGTCCAAGAGGTCATATTTGTACTGAGTCTTGAGTGATAAATGGAAATTGATACATGAAAAAAGAATGGAGGATGTTCCAGCATGGGCGGTGATGGGAAACTTCAGGCCAGTTTTGGGGAGGGTGATCAAGTTGACCACAGCACATCATTCATGTGGGAGTGTAGGGTTTGATAAGTTTATTTCACTGCCCTTTCAGTTATAGCATTCTGCAGGGCTCGTCATCAAACTCGTGAAGCTTTCTTGTGGCCCATGGCTCTTCCTCATCACAATGGAGGCTCCTGCAGGGCAGGCGTATGACTTCCCTATGGGGCTCAGCCAGAGTGCCACACTCAGCAGCTTTGCCAAATCCCCTTCTGACCATCAGGCTATCAGCAGTGTTCCTCCCCTGACCATCTGGGTTCCAGGTGATGTTTCTCCCAGACGTCCTGGTTTGCATTTTTTACAGGTTGAAGTAAGTGCATTATTCCATTCTGGCTGTTCCACAGCCCCAACCCTTATGCAGTTGTCACCCCGGTCCCCCATATTTTTAGCAACCAATGTAATTAATATGCTGTGTAATGTGTTTTCCTGGAACTATGATTATGCTCAAGGTATCTCAAAGCTTTTTACAGTAATTACTGAGAAAAGGCTTGGAGAGTATTAACCATGCATGTGGAGTGAACTATAATCTGACCCTTGGACACTTAGATATTAAAAATCTCTCTGACTGTGTCTGCCTTCATTTGCATTTCCAAATTTTCAGGTTAGAGGGCCTTTCAGTTGAATGAATAATGGGTTAACGGAATCCTCTTTCTAATTAAACCCAGATTGTCTCTTTGTGAAAGTACACACTTGACAGTCTATCTGGATCATTCTAATTGCATTCTAAAGTTGCCATGGGGGCTGCCTTGAAGAAGCTACTGTCCTGTCTGAGGGTAGAAACTGCACACAGGAGAGTAGTAGGTCCAGAAACACTCAGAGGCTATCCAGTTCCACACAGTGCTGTAATATAAGACTTGGGAGAACAGGGACCCACTTTGCCTTGTTGACCGTCATGTATGCTGTGCCTAGAGCAATTATGGCCACTGTTCTCAATGCTAGACTCTTGATGCTTGATAACTATTGCTTGAACACATGAATGAATGAGTGATTTGCAGCTGTGTTGTCATACTGACAACCCAGTGGGACGGGCTGAATGGCCACTTTGATATAGTTTTAATCCCATGTTTTAAATCATGGGACTAGGATATATTGAACCCAGAGCATGAGAAGATTCTGGATACAGGAGAAGCTAGGCTTGAGCAATTATCATATCTCCCTAGTATATGCCCCCATAATGAACCTTCTGCAGTGACTGGGTGGCCCATCTCTTCAACAAACTCTATGACTTGCTAATAGCCATCTAATTTCTATATCAGTTTTGCCATATGATAAAAACTCTAATATGAGATGCTCTTCTAACACCAATCCTAGCTAATCTAAAACGTACTGCTTCCTCTAGCTATGGATTTCTATGCTTAAATCTAATTTTTTTTTTTTTTTTTTTTTTTTTTTTTTGAGACAGAGTCTTGCTCTGTCGCCTAGACTGGAGTGCAGTGGCGCAATCTCAGCTCACTGCAACCTCCACCTCCCGAGTTCAAGCGATTTTCATGTCCCAGTCTCCTGAGTAGCTAGGCTTACAGGCACACACCACCAAGCCCAGCTAATTTTTGTATTTTTAGTACAGACAGGGTTTCGCCATGTTGGCCAGGCTGGTCTTGAACTCCTGACCTCAAGTGATCTGCCCACCTTGGCCTCCCAAAGTGCTGGGATTACAGGTGTGAGTCACCACACCTGGCCGATTCTAATCTTTTAAAAACTCAATATTAATCCTTGATTGCAAAGAAAGTAGTGGGGAAAGTATTCTGGGTCTGCCTACTACAAACACTTAGTAAGGTAACCAATTTTTTTTTTTTTAATGCGTGGTTGGCTGGGTGTGGTGGCTTACACCTGTAATCCCAGCACTTTGAGAGGCTGGGCAGGCAGATCACTTGAGCTCAGGAGTTCAAGACCAGCCTGGGCAACATGGTGAAACCCCATCTGTACAAAACATAAAAAAAAAAAAAGTAGCCAGGCGTGGTGTCTCATACCTGTAGTTCCAGCTACTCAAGAGGCTGAGGTGGAAGGTTTGCTTGAGCCCAGGAGGTAAAGGCTGCAGTAAGCCCTGTTTGCACCACTGTACTCCAGCCTGAGCAAAAGATTGAGACCCTGTCTCAAATAAAAAAATTTTAAAAATTTAAAAATAAAGTGCATGGTTAAGCTTACAAGAAAGAAAAGTGAATCATTAGCCACCAGGAAAATTAAAATCTAAACCACTGTGAGATACCACATTACACCCATTAGGATTGGTGTAATAATTAAAAAAACAACAACAACAACATGAAAATAACCAATGTTGGTGAGGGTGTGAAGAAATGGAAACCTTTCTACATGACTGGTAATAATGTAAAATTGTTTAAAAAAAAAAAAAAAAAACTCTAGGCCGGGCACGGTGGCTCATGCCTATAATCCTAGCACTTTGGGAGGCCGAGGTGGACAGGTCACTTAAGGTCAGGAGTTTTGAGACCACCCTGGCCAACATGGTGAAAACCTGTCTCTACTAAATGTACAAAAATTAGCTAAGTGTGGTGGCAGGCACCTGTAATCCCAATTACTCTGGAGGCTGAGGCAGGAGAATCGCTTGAATCTGGAATGCAGAAGTTGCAGTGAGCCGAGATCTTGCCATTGACCTCAGCCTGGGCGACAGAGACTCTGTCTCAAAAAAATTTTTTTAAACTCCAAAAAGGTTTTTTTCTTTTTTCTTTTCTTTTTTTTTTTGAGACAGGGTCTTGCACTATTGCCCAGGCTGGAACACAGTGGTGTGGTCATGGGTGATCCTCCCACGTCAGTCTCGCAAGTGCCACCATTCCTTGCTAAGTTTTGTATTTTTGGTAGAGGCGGGGTTTCACCATGTTGCCCAGGCTGGTATTGGACTCTTGGGCTCAAGAAATCCACCTCCCTTGGTCTTCCAAAGTGCTGGGATTATAGATGTGAGCCACCGTGCCTGGCCCAAAAAGTTAAACATAGTAGTATCATATGATCCAACAATTCCACACAAGAGAATTAAAAACTTGTACAAAACATTTATAGCAGCGTTACTTATACAGTTGGTTCCCCATATCCACAGGTCCCACATCCTTGGATTCAGCCAACTGTGGCTGAATAAAAAGTATTTTTTGGGCTGGGCATGGTGACTCACGCCTGTAATCCCAGGACTTTGGGAGGCCGAGGCGGGTGGATCACGAGGTCAGGAGATTAAGACCATCCTGGCTAACATGGCGAAACCCCATCTCTACTAAAAATACAAAACTTAGCTGAGCATGGTGGTGCATGCCTGTAATCCCACCTACACAGGAGGCTGAGGCAGGAGAATCCCTTGAACCAGGTGGTCGGAGGTTGCAGTGAAGCGAGATCATGCCACTGCTCTCCAGCCTGGTGACAGAGTGAGACTCCATCTCAAAAAAATATATGTGTATATATATTTTTAAGAAATATATTTTTTAAAAAATAATAATACAACAATAAAATAATACAAATAAAAACACAGAACTACCATTTACATAGCATTTACATTGCATTAGGTATTGTAAGTAATCTACAGATGATTTAAAGCATGCAGGAGGATGTACACAGGTTATATGCAAATACTGTGTCATTTTATATCAGAGACATAAGCATGTGGATTTTGGTATGGGAGGGTATCTTGGAACCAATCTCCCTTGGATATCAAAGGACAATTGTAATAGTGGATACCTTGGTATAAACAATCCAAGTGTCTATCAACTGATGAATGGATAAATAAAAGGTAGTATAGCCATACAATGGAATATTAATACACTTACCCCAGGTCACTTTTCCCTTCACAAAAGTTGATGGCCAGATATCCTACGTAGAGCTCTGCCTTCCAGGAGGATCACAGCCATGGGTGGAGTTGTAGTGGGATGGCAGACCATTTGTGGCTCACAGCAACAAATCAAGGCGTTCCATTCATGGACCAGACCCAGTTTTTTCCTGCTCGCGGTAGCTGGCTGTATGGAACTCTCCATGAGGCCTTAGGTTTGAGCTGAGATAAAGGTATTGGTACCACAGAGGCAGGCAGCATGGGGATTTGGGATACCTGAAAGTGTAAATTATTTGAGCTCTTCAGTTTTATTTAGGCCTAATCTCAAAAATACCAATTCCACCATATGATATATTGCTACTGTGTTCTCAAATTTGTGACTTGGTGGATGTGACAGGACCCTACAGTCACCTAGCACCCCATGGTCATGCACTCAGTTTCAACCAGGGTTCTGGTCTACCAGGGACTGTTGTTTACATAATGACAATCTCTCTGCTGCAGGTAGCAAATCCTTTCTCCAGGACCTTAGGGATTTGTGCTATGACTCTCCTAAAATAATTTGTCAGAGATGCCACATAGCACCCTTATCTATCACAGATACCTATAGCCCCATTGTGCTGGGTTATATGACCTCCCCACCCTCTGCCCTATGGCAGGGCTGCTTTTGCTGAAGCCTGGACCTGCTCAAGAGCCCACTTTTACCCTAGGCCCAACTCCAAATCAGCTGCCTTCCAATGCATCTGATAAATGGGACTGAATAATATTCCCAACCATGGTAGGTGCTATCTCCAGAATTCAAAGAGAACTTCCAAGTACTCTGCCACTTTTTCAGTGCTAGGAGGTACAAGGTACAATCATTTCTCTTTTACTTGAAGGTATTCCAGCATATCCCAGACCAGTGGGTCCCTGAAAACCTCACTGGTATGGTGCTCTCCCTGAATTTTTTTTTTTTTTTTTTTTTTTTTTTTTGAGGCGGAGTCTCGCTCTGTTGCCCGGACTGGAGTGCAGTGGCCAGATCTCAGCTCACTGCAAGCTCCGCCTCCCGGGTTTACGCCATTCTCCTGCCTCAGCCTCCCGAGGAGCTGGGACTACAGGCGCCCGCCACCTCGCCCGGCTAGTTTTTGTATTTTTAGTAGAGACGGGGTTTCACCGTGTTAGCCAGGATGGTCTCGATCTCCTGACCTCGTGATCCGCCCGTCTCGGCCTCCCAAAGTGCTGGGATTACAGGCTTGAGCCACCGCGCCCGGCCTCTCCCTGAATTTTTATGGGATTTATCTGTTACCCTCTGGCCCTCAAGTGTCTTGCCGGGGCTTCCAGAATACTTATCACTTCCTCCTTACCAAGTCTGACTAATGCGATTCAATCAATATGGTAAACCAGCATAAAGTTCTTCAGAATATCAAGATGTTCAAGGTCCCTTTGGACTATATTGTAACAGGGAGTAGGAGAGTTAATCAAGCTCTGGGCAACACCAGTGAATGTGTACAGCTCTGTGTCTTAGGTAAACGCAAACTACTACTAACCTTCTTTCCTAATGGAGGTTAAAAATAACACATTCACCAGCTTAATAGATGCAGACCCAGTATCATACACTGTGTTGATCTAGTCAGTAAAGAGCAAATTTCATATAGTAGCTGGGATTGGGACTACCATTTGCTTAAATTTATGGGAATCCACCATCATTTGTCTTGGTCAATCTGATTTGTAGGTCCTTAAGAAAGAATGATGGTAATCTCTGCTATTCCACCCAGGATGCAGTACAACTACTTTTAATTGACTATCTTGGTTGGCAGGAGGAATAGTTTAAGGGACTTCTGTCTGGCCTTTCACACTACAATGACTCTTACCCCACAGGTCAGGGAACCAACTACTAAGTATATCCATTTCAATCATGCAATCAGGACTGAGAAAATGGACTTATACCAGGACTTCATGTAATACCCAGCCTGCATATACCCCTACTCTAAGTATGGGGACCATGATGACATTTTGGGTCTTCATGGTATCAAATGTCGGCTCATTTAAAGGCTCTCTATCCAATAGCCTTTAAAAGATCTGGACAGCCCTGTGCACAGTTACTGTGATAAATGACTACAGGTCCCTTTGGGATCAGGATTGAGGGAACACCTACTTGCATACACTTGATGTGAATATAGGGTCCTTTTTCAAGGAAGTACAGTCTCCTTTAAGCAAGTGCTCTAAAAACTCGCTCATGTCTGGAAAACAGTGAGAGATCATGGTATTTTTCCACTGCAATCAACCTTCTGCTCATCCTCCCTTGATCTATTTTGATCTTTTAAGGTGAGCCACATTCTCATTGGCCCTCCATTTATCTTGTGCCTAGAAACATCATTGTTTATTAGCCATTGCTCTGAAGCCATGTGGGTTAGGACTCTTGATTTTCTTCTGGCTTTGCTGTTCATCATGGTAATTACACCCGCATTGTCTCTGACAGTTAAGTGCTGCCCCATGGCCTGTGCTATTCCTGAATCCTATCATCTCTTTGATATTAGGGACTCCAGTTTCATAGCACATCTTTTACCTTTAACCCTGGCCCACACAGGACTGCCACCACTGAACCCCTCACTAGCTTATTCCTTATTATTTTAATGAAGAAAGTGTCTTTTTGGCCTTTCCAAGGAATATAGCCAGCTGGAGTGTTCTCTAAAATTGCATAATAAATGCGTTCTAACACGCTCATTTTTCTGAGGCTTTTTTTTTTTTTTTTTGGACAATAGTGCAGTGGCACTGCTCACTGCAACCTCAAAATCCTGGGCTCAAGCAATCCTCCTGCCTCAACCTCTAGAGTAGTTGGGACTACAGGTGCATGTCACCTCTCCCAGCTAATTTTTTTTAAAGAGTCGGGGTCTTGCTATGTTGCCCAGGCTGGTCTTGAACCCCTGGCCTCAAGTGATCTTCCCACCTCAGCCTCCCAAAGTGCTGGGATTACAGGCATGAGCCACTGTGTTTGGCTTTTCTGAGGCTTTTGACCTCCTCCTCAGTACTCTGCTAAGGCATCTCCCTTTTCTTTCCTACAGACTATCACTGATTCCAAGCTTCAAGGAGCCATTCCATATTAGGATCAGCTCCAGGCATCCTCAGTGGGATGTTAAATCCAAAGCCACAAGAGTGTCTCCATATCATTAAATCTTCCATATTCAGCCTTATCTTTCAACCTCATTAGTCCACCACTGTTGGGATCCATTCCCACATATGTTTTCCCTCAGCTCTTTTGGTGAATAATCCCTTTTACTTCATGGCAAGAATCATACTTTTCAACTGAAAGCACACCTGACCCTACTTATCAATCTAGAAGTGGCCAGGTGCAGTGACTCACGCCTGTAATCCCAGTACTTTGAGAGGCTGAGGCAGGTGATCACTTGAGGTCAGGAGTTTGAGACCAACCTGGCCAACAATGTGAAACCCTGTCTCTACTAAAAATACAAAAATTAACCAGGTGTGGTTAACCAGGTGTGTGTAATCCCAGCTACTCAGGAGGCTGAGGCAGAAGAATCACTTGAACCCTGGAGGTGGAGGTTACAGTTAGCCAAGATCTTGCCACTGCACTCAGCCTAGGCAACTGAGCAAGACTCCGCCTCCAAAAAAAAAAAAAGAAAAAAAAAGAAAGAAAAGAAAAAAAAGAAAATGGAGAAGCAAGGAAGGTGGCAATGGGAGGTTGCCCTCCTAACAAGTGGTGGTGGAGGTGAGAGGGGCACACCTACTGGCTCAGAAGGGTCTGGATTCTTTTTTTTTTTTTTTTTTTTTGAGACGGAGTCTCGCTCTGTCGCCCGGGCTGGAGTGCAGTGGCCAGATCTCAGCTCACTGCAAGCTCCGCCTCCCGGGTTTACCCCATTCTCCTACCTCAGCCTCCGGAGTAGCTGGGACTACAGGCGCCAGGGACTACAGGCGCCCGCCACCTAGGCCGGCTAGTTTTTTTGGTATTTTTAGTAGAGACGGGGTTTCACCGTGTTAGCCATGATGGTCTCGATGTCTTGACCTCGTGATCCGCCCGTCTCAGCCTCCCAAAGTGCTGGGATTACAGGCTTGAGCCACCGCGCCCGGCAAGGGTCTGGATTCTTAAAGGCATCTACCCAAATATCCCATGTATCAGGGTCCTGACCTCACCTTATCAGTGCTGTGATTTTGGCATACGAGACTTGTTAGGGCTATTAATTCATCTTGCTGTGTAACTCCGCCACCCTTGCAGTCAAACCTTGTCCTGATTTTTAATACAATTGCCTTTCAGCTGTAGGAGATGCAGGTCACTAACATTGCTACCAGGCCCTGTGGTCTTCACACTGTATCCAGATTTAATAGGAGGCTGCCAGGAACTTGGTGTTTTTTCCCCTGCTGAGATTTATTTTATTTTATTTTATTTTATTTTATTTTATTTTATTTTATTTTATTTTATTTTATTTTATTTTATTTTGAGACAGGGTCTCGCTCTGTCACCAGGCTGGAGTGCAAGTGTTGCAATCTGTGCTCACTGCAACCTCCACCTTCTGGGCTCAGGTGATTCTCCCACCTCAGCCTCCTGAGTAGCTGAGACTACAGGTGCATGCCACCATGCCTGGGTAATTTTTTTATTTTTTGTAGACACAAGCTCTCACTATGTTGCCCAAGCTGGTCTCCAACTCCTGAGCTCAAGTGACCCACCTGCCTCAGTCTCCCAAAGTACTGGGATTACAGGCATGAGCTACCACACTGGGCCCCTCTGGGTTTTTATGGCAGTTAACAATAGCCAACCAATTCTGCCATGTCTGTAATTACCATTGCCCCCTTATCTTTCAAGTGCCAGAGCTATTGAATAAGCATCGCACTCCATTCCACCTGTATTCCATCCCAATCTATAGGCAAGTTCTATGAGACGGAGTCTCGCTCTGTCGCCCAGGCTGGAGTGCAGTGGCATGATCTCGGCTCACTGCAAAGCTCTGCCTCCTGGGTTCACACCATTCTCCTGCCTCAGCCTCCCAAGTAGCTGGGACTACAAGTGCCTGCCACCATGCCTGGTTAATTTTTTTGTATTTTTTAGTAGAGATGGGGTTTCACTGTATTAGCCAGGATGGTCTCAATCTCCTGACCTTGTGATCTGCCCGCCTCGGCCTCCCAAAGCGCTGGGATTACAGGCGTGAGCCACCGCGCCCAGCCCACCCCAGTCACTTTTTATTGACATCTGGTTGGCAAATGACATAATTTCAGAATCCCATACTTGAGGGTCTGCTTCCTAGGATCACTTTTGGCACCAGCCTTCTTAGGATGAGAAAAGGATTTGAATGCAAGGAGCTTATTTGGAAGGTGTTCCCATACAGCACTGGTATGAAGCTAGAGAAGAGAGACAAGTAGAAGGAAGTCAAGAGAGGCTGTATTAATGAGCAGGTTTTCACCATCGACAGCTCCTCCTCCCATTCGTCACTAAGAATCACTCCCCAGGATTTGTACTCCCCAGCACTTTTGGTTCACCCCATGGCATGAACCATGTGTGAGCCCTCAGGTAGAGAATCACAGGCTTACAATGAGATAATGTGTATGGTAATGATGAATGCTGGTGGGGTATGTGTGTGTCCTTAACTGTATATACGACAGTAGGCCAGAAAAAAAATTGTCCACCCTAACCACCTCACACAAAGGGAGATATCGGGAAAGCTTATCTTTTTTTTTTGCTTGGGCAAATATATGTGTGTGTGTGTGTGTGTGTGTGTGTGTGTGTGTGTGTCCCCTATGAGAATTTGTAACCATAGATATTTACCTGACATAGGCTTGCTGTTTGAATTTACACTCCTTGATGGTCCAGAAACCCAAAGTAAGAAATTAATGTAAAATTTATCCCTGGCTAAGTGATACCCATGGAATGCTCAGCAAATGTGCATGAAAAAATAAAAAAATTTATATGACTTAAAACACCCGATAAAAGGAGAAATGATTTTTGATAAAGCCAAATGATGTTACATAATACAGCCATTAAAATGATGCTTAGAACCAGGAGCTTGGGGAAGAGAGATAAAGAGAAGTTGTTTAATAGGTGCAGAGTTTCCATTCCGCAAAATGGAAAAGTTCTGGAGATCTGTTTCACAGGAATGTGAATATACTTAACACTACTGAAGTGGACACTTAATAATGGCTAAGATGGTGAATTTAATGTTATGTGTTTCTTTTACCGCACAGGAAAAAAGAGAAACAAAGAATTCTTAATGGTGAGGAGAAATGCTTATGCTAGAATGCTAGAGAGAAGGGAGACACAAGATTGTATAGACCATCTTATCTCATCTGTGAACAATTACATATATATATATATATATATATATATATAACTACAGTGGAGGGAAAAGGTTTAAGAAAATACTTTAAAATACTAATAAAACTACCTGGCAGAATTATGGGTGATTAATTTCATTTTCTCTTCCTTTCTGAAAAAATCTATTTCAGTAATGTATCACTTAGGATGCTTGCAGTTGCAGGAAATGGAAAATCCAATCTGAAATGACTTGAAAAATGAAGGGGATTTATTGGCTTATGTAACTGAAAAGGCCAGAGGTGGTGTGAGCTTCAGGGCTGATTTGGTTCAGAGGTTCTAGTGTCGTCATCAGGAACCCGTTCCCTTCCCTTTTTCTGCCCTGCCATCTCTGGCTCCAGCTTTACCCCAAGGCTGACTCCCTTCATGGTACCAGAATAGCTGTAGCAGTCCCAGGCTGTGCACCCACACACCAGGCTGTCCCAGGGAAAGGACCTCTCTCCTGGCTGCTTTCAAAAGAAGAGGAAATTTCTTTCTCATAAGCCACAGATAACTGATGCTTAAGTCACATTTCCCCCTCCGATCATATTATCCTGATCAGTCTTAGCTTAAGCAGATAAGCAAGATGGAGAAGATACCTGAAAAAATGTCTGGGCATTGTTAGGAAGGGGAGACAAGAGAATGAATGCTGGCTGGACAGCTAACAAATACATGTATTTAAGCCTATTCGAAAAGTTTAGAATAAACTTGTATTTCTCTGGGAAGTTCAAAAACCATAAGTGTAAAAATGCTCTTTTATAGAATATTATATATAGTATACTATAGTATATATTACATAAGTTTATATAATATAAACATATAATATATAAGTTATAAATTTGTATTATATAAATATTTATTATAATATATGATACATATATATTTTGTATATAATATGTATCATGTAAGTTTCTATAATACATACTCTAGTATACTCTACCTAATATAATATTTATAGATGTACTATAATAGAATATTATATTGTAAATATAATATAAATACCATAATAATAATGTTCTTTATGCAGAAAAAGTAACAAACCACCTTTATGAGCCTTTTACATAGACTCTATAGAATGAGGCCAGCATTCTGAAATCAGCTTTAACCTGACACTACAATTTAAGGGTGATATTAAAAATATTTAATGAGCAGTATGGCACAGTTATCAATCAATCTGAGTGGGCACCCAAACAATGGGGGAGAGGATGTCACTGGCCACTCCACTGCGTTGGTGACCTCAGCCACAATCACAGTCATTATGACTTAGCAGTCCCCATCAGCTCAGAGTATAACATAAAACTGTCCAGTTTACCTTCAGCCACCAGTGCTGGACACCCACTAGCCAAGGGATTCTCACTCACACCCAGGCCAACACTGTGCCAGGACAGAGGGATCCCTATCAGCAGATACACAGTTTCAAGGGAGATTAGGATTATCATTGTCAAACACCAACGGAAGCATGGGCTAAAGAGAGCAAAAATAAAATCCAGCAAAAGCCTCCCTAGTTTTCTGCTGCATTTAATGAAGAGATATAGCATTGAAGTCAAGACAAACCAATGTCAAAATGAGCTGGATCATTTATAGCTGTGTTACTCCACCTGACCAAGCTTCAATGTTCACATCTACAAAAATGAGTAATACAAGAATTACCTCCAAAATTGGTTATGAACACGTAGAGGTAGTGTAAATAAAGTCATTAACGCAGGGCGTGGCACATAGTAGGGAGTTAATCAATGGTAAGTATCTCTTTTTACCATCTCAAGAGGCTGGTTGAAAAACTTCAGACAACTGAGTGGTTTACAAATGCCTTTGTAGGAAGATTAGCTCTCTGATTTCTGAAGTAAGGAAACAGCTACTGGCCTCTCCATAATTTCACCCTCATTTTGGGCTTGAACCATCCATTCATCCACACTGCCCCTGTCTCTATAAATATAATGGGCTGACAGCCTCTAGTGCTGGAAACAGCTCTTCCTGAGCTGGGATTTCTGACAGCTCAACTTCCACAAGCTGTTCATGAGTTATTTCAAGGGACATTTTACTGTCAATCACTTACCCCTGAAGTGGACTGCACGGTCCTGCCATGTGCCCAGGATTCTGAAAGGGGCGAGAACAACATTTGCTTCCTGGAAATCAGCACACTGGTTCACGACCCATAAAAGGAAGCTGAGAAAAGGAATGTGATGCTAAACAAGGAAAGGAAACTATTCTTACCAAGAACTCCATATATGTCAGCCACTGTGCTATCTTGCTGAATCCCCACAAGAACCCCAGGAGGCAGGTGTTAGATGCCCACCTTACAGGTGAACAAACTAAGGCTTAAAGATGCTGACTAACTTGCCCAGGCTGGTACCGGGAGGAGCTCAGTTTCAAATCTAGGGCTCTTAGATTACAAATTTCTTTCAGAATTTCTTAGAGGTGTGCTGTTGACATTTTGGGCAGGGCAGTTTTTTTTTCTTTTTATTACATGATGTTTAGCAACTCTGGCTCCTGAGCATTAAACAACAGCATGCCCAGGTCATTGTAACAGCTAAACTGCCTCCACACAGTTTTAAACCTATATCTAGAATAAATAGATCTTTTAGATCTATAATAAATCTATTTGTAATAGATAGAATAAATTCTTATTTCAGAACAGGATTCTGGCAGAGTAAGAAGAGAAAAGGAGGCTGGGCACAGTGGCTCATGCTTGTAGTTCCAGCACTTTGGGAGGCGAGGTGGGTGGATCCTTGAGCCCAGGAGTTTGAGACCAGCTTGGGCAACATAACAAAACCCTGTCTATACAAAAATACAAAATTTAGCCAGACATAGTGGCACACACCTGTGGTCCCAGTTACTCAGGAGGCTGAGGTGGGAGGATTGCTTGAGCTGGGAAGATTGAGCAGCAGTGAGCTGTGATCGCACTACTGCACTCTAGCCTGGGTGACAGAGTGAGACCCTGTCTCAAAAAAAAATAAAAATAAATAAAAAAGAAGAGAAAAGGAGCTTTGCAGATGTGGCCATGGGTGATATCGGAAATGCATTTGTGAATCTGAGTATGTGTGTTCCTGTCTAGAGTTAATAATGCATCTCTGTGCATAGTGTGTGCATGCCACACTATGACTGCACACATGTATGAGATGTGCCCTTGTGTATGCTCAGGCATGCAAGACTCTAAGTCATCTGGGACCCTTTCTTCTCAATCAGCTCCCACACTCAATCAGTCTCTTCAGTCTTGTTGATTCCCCCTCCTAAATATATCTCACAACCATTTCTGCTCTCCATCACTGCTATATTGGTGTATATCAAACTTCTTCATCCCTCATCTGGATCACTGCACTGATCTTATATCTGATCACAGGTACTACCAATTCATTCTCCACACCACTGACCACCAGCATGATCTGTCTAAAAGGCAAATCAGACCACATCACCCTTTAGCTTAAAATTACTCAGTCACTGCCATTGCCTATAGCAATTTTAGAAGCAGAACCTTGTATCTAAATGAAGTCTTCAAACAGAAGTGCAATGTGTAAAGCAGACAAATGCAGAACTGCTCTTTTGGATTATGTAGACTCCTTAGCAAGGCATACAAGGTCTTTTATGATCTGCCCTCCAGCCTACTACTACAGCAACATCTCTGGCTTGGTGGTCATGTTTGAGGGCTCTAGAATTCCCTACCTGCATTCAAATTCTTTGCCACTTACTAACTGTGCAACTTGGGCACATTGCTTTACTTCTCTGTGCCTGGGTTTCTTATAGATAAAGTGGGACTAGCTGCACTTAATGGAATTCTTTTGAAGATTAGATTCATTCATATTTATGAATCACTTAGAACAGTTCCTATGGTTCCCAAAGGAATCTGTGGTGGGATTGACCCCCACTACAGTTGCCTACAATGTGACCAGCTAAATACACATCCTTGGATTAGCTTTCCTCTTTCTCTCTTTCATTTCTTTTTTTTTTTTTTTTTTTTTTTTTTTTTTTTTGACTGAGTCTGGCTCTGTTGCCCAGGCTGGAGTGCAATGGTGCAATCTCAGCCCACTGCAATCGCCGCCTCCCAGGTTCAAGTGATTCTCTTGCCTCAGCTTCCCAAGTAGCTGGGATTATAGGCATATGTCACGATACCCAGCTACTTTTTGTATATTTAGTAGAGACGGGATTTCACTACGTTGACCAGGCTGGTCTCGAACTCCTGACCTCAAGTGATCTGCCCGCTTCAGCCTCCCAAAGTTCAGGGATTACAGGTGTTAGTCACTGTGCCCAGCCCTCTCTTTCACTCTTTAGTCCCCCCACCTCTATTTCCTCAGACCACTTCCCCAAATAAACTATTTGCACGCAAGATCCAGTCTTAACCTCTGCTTTTGTAGGGAATCTAAATTAAGACAAAAAAGGTTCCCAAATTTTCCCTATTACAAAAAAATCCTGCTTTATGTTTTTATGTTTCCTTGTGACTGTGAGTTATTCTCTACGGTGTAAATCTGAAAGTAGAACTGCTGAGTTACACGACGTGTGCATTTTCAATTTTATTAGAAATTGCTTTCTAATATGCTTTCCCATATGGTAGAACTAATTTACATTGTTGTGCACACTGTTGAAAATTCCCATTTTCCCACATTCTCTTCAATATTAATGTTGTCTGGTTTTAATTTTTGCCAATAACATAGAGCCTCATTATTGTTTTTAATATGTATCTCCTTGACTGCTAACGAAGTTGAGCATCTCTTCATAAGTTCATTGCTCATTTTGTTTTCCTTTTATGTATTTTGCTTATTCACATATTTTGCCCATTTTCTATTGGGTTTCTTTGTCTTTTGTTATTGATTTATAGAACTTCTTCATACATTCTAGATACAAATCCTTTATCTGTTAAATAGATTGTGAATATTTTCTCTGAAAGTTTTACTTGTCTTCAAATTTTGCCTATGATGCTTAGTTTTTACTTTTAATGTAATCAAATATATTTTCCCTTTATTGTTTGTAATTTTTTATGTCTTGTTTTAAAAAATCTTCTTTTTATGGTACTTTATGATAATATTTACTTCTTTCCTTTCATAATTTTACATTTTGGTTTTATGCTTAGGTCTTTAATACATCTGGAATTTATTTTTATACATGGTATAAGGAATAACTCTTTTTGAGCTAACAGGCATTGAGAAGTTTTGCTTTGCATTAAAAAATGTTTCTTGCAGAGACATCTTGGCATTTTGCATAATGTATATTTGTCAGACCTAGAAATGGCAAAAAGGTAGAAAAGGAGGAGAAAGCACTGAGAAACTAGGGATGGTAGAGAAATTTCAATTACACATTTTATCCAGTGTGAGTACTGTGACCTTGTTTGGGCAAAGCAATCACATTAAAAACCACTTTGAAAAGGTTTACATTGGTTCTTAATTACCTACAGGTGGCACGTTAGTGAACCTTTTTTGATTCCCTCACTTCCATTAGTCAGTTGGAATACACTCAGAGAAACTGCAAAAGCTATGAAATGGGAAAATAAGTAGCTTCAGTCTGAACCAAACACAATGAGAAAACGAGGTCTGCAGGAAGAAAATTACATTTCAAAGACTAAGCTAAAAAGTTTGGGGATTTTCTGCTATTTTGGAATACTCACTTTATATTCACTCATTCATTCAGCAAGCATGTATTGAGCATCTACTCCATTCCAAGGACTATGCTGGGTGTAGGGAGCTATAGAGATAAATAAGTCCCTCCCCTTGCTCTCAACAATTTCTCTTTTAGGCAAAAAGACAATTATGTAAGGAAATAAGGTTTCATTATATGTGATAAACATATGAAATGGCTACCAAACACCATTTAAACATAACACTGAGCAGAAGGAATTAGTTATCTATATTGGGGAGGAGGAGGCGGTCAAGGAGATGTTCCTGGAGCTAATATGTGAGGAACTATTCAGGGGCGAACAGTAGTTGACCTGGTAGACAAGGAAGTAGGTGTGAGATGGCTTCAAAGGACATTCCAATCAGAGGGAGTAGAGAAAGCAGACATGTGAGAGGCAACTGTGCCTGTAGGTGGTGGGGAGGGTCTAAAAATGTCACACAAACAGAATCTATTTTCCCAATTTTCTATTTCTCCTCTTCAGTTTGAGCTTGTCTTAGTTGTGAAGAAAAGGCCCATTTCATCAAAGTAAACACAAGTGGGCTGAAATTGACAACAACAGGAGGATGATGAAGCCAGCTCTCAGAGAAAAGGAGAAACCTGGCTCGAGCACCAATTGTCTGTAATTGTTTCCCCCAAGGATAGAAGATTAATTCATTTATCCATAGGCTCCTAGCTTCCAGCGGTCAAGGATTGTCCCATGGGATGTTAATTCCTTCACGTTTCCAGGTTGCACATAGGTCAGAATGACTGAGTAGGACCCCACTGGAGCTCCCAGATTGTTATGTTTTCTGCCATGGGCTCTGTCTCTTTGGCCTTTGTCCTCCCTCCCTTCCTTCACTCTCTGTCTCTCTCTCTCAATCTTTCTTTCTTTTCTTTCTTCCTTTCTCTTTCTTTCTCTCTCTCTCTCTCTTTTTTAGATGGAGTCTCACTCTGCCGCCCAGGTTGGAGTGCAGTGGTGCGATCTCGGCTCACTGCAGTGCAGCCTCAGCCTCCCGGGTTCAAGCGATTCTCCTGTTTCAGTCTCACGAGTAGCTGGGATTACAGGCATGTGCCACCACGCCCAGCTGATTTTTGTATTTTTAGTAGAGACAGGGTTTCACCATGTTGGCCAGGCTGGTCTTGAACTCTTGACCTAGTGATCTGCCTGCCTCGGCCTTCCAAAGTGATGGGATTACAGGAGTGAGCCACCACGCCCGGCCCCACTTACAGACTTTCAATTAATCCATCCATTTGCAGCCTCACATCTCAGGCACATATATCCTCTGGGGACACATGCCATCTCTGCCAGACATGATGGCTTTCTTCTATTTTACATCCTCCTTCTAGTATGCTCCAGGCTGCAATTTCCCCTGCTCTACTAACAGTTACCCTTCTTTCTGTAGCTTTTTTTCTCCTTAGAAACTTGTTGAAATCTCTCCTTCACCTTGCTTTTTGATCATAGTCTTTTTTTTTCTAGTCATCTACATTTATTAATATGACAGTACATTTGTCTTCTTAGTTATTCCTTGGTTTTTAATACTTTTTTGATGTTCTGTTATATTAATGTTTCACTTTATAATCTGTGACTATTTTTCTGGAATGTGCATGCTGTTTTTGTCTGATAATAAGGATTTTTTTTATAGTCTGATGTTCTTCTAGTTGATCAGTTTTTAGCTATGATTTTGAATAACATAACTGATTCTAGCATATAGCTAGATTTAAAAGTCCAATCTGATAATTTATGTTTTTAATTTGTGAGTACAATTTATTTACATTTTTTGTAAATATATGCATATGTGAAGTATATTTGAACTTTTAGGACCAGCTTATGCATGATTTCTGCTTATCATTCTTTCTTTATTCCTTCTCTCTGTTGATAGACTTTTTTTAGTCTACTCATCTGGAAGCTATAGATTGTTCTATGTTTTTTAGTAGTTTCTTTCATTTTTTAACATATGCACATTTAACTCCTCATTTTCTAGCAAAACTAACATTATTAAATATTTCAATCCTAACTTTGGACGTTGTCATAATTTAACTACTTGTTGACTACCTCTCTCCCTCTATCTTTTTATTCTTTAGAGTTTTAAAAAGTCAATAGTTTTTTTGATAGTCAATAATTAAGTTTCTCTATATTTAAAACCAATTTCTGTGCTACCATTAAATACATCCTCTAATAATTGTTTTAGTGAATGTCTAGAAGTATCAACTCTCAGTTATTACATTGAAAATTCATTGTTTAAATGTTTAAATGGGCAACTTTTTAATTGAAGTGTAATATAAATAAAGAAACCTACAAAAATTATATATACAATTGATTTTCATTATTTGTGAAAGTTATGTTCCATAAAATCACCATGAACACTGAATTAATGAATACTGAACCATTGCTCCCAGGGGAAGTACAGAGTTAGACTCCTGTGAGCCTCTGGTCACAACATTTTCATCAACCGATCAATATATAATCTTGTTTTGTGTGTGTTTCTATTGAAAGACACCTTATTTAATATATATGGTTGATTCATTAACATTGAACTTACTGCAAACAGCACTGCAACTCATACCTGAATGAAGCTTACTAACACATGTATTTTATCTGTAAGGCATACCGCAGGTTTATGATAACACTAGGTAACACTGCAGCTGTATGCTTCCAGGCCATTTTGAACAGCAAAATCACCATCAGAAAGCACAAAAATGCAGAAAAACGTGCACTAAGTAGCCTGTGAAAAGGACACTTGCTTCTAACATGAGAGCTGAAACAAGTAAGCAGAGAGTTGTTTTGTCTGACTTCAGCTTGGAACATGTGCATCCAGTGACTCAAATTTTTCCCTTCAATGTGTGTATCTGCAAACAACCACAAAGCTCAGCAAGTATTGATTTTGGGGTTGCAAATAAATTTGAGTGAGTAGGTAAATAAGCAAATACAGAATCAGTGAATAAATGAAGATGGATTGTATGGACAACACAATGACTTTTCATAAAGTGAAGGCACCCATGTAACAAGCATCTGAGTCAAGAAATAAAATGTTTCCAGGATCCTCTTTGGCCTTTTTCCAAGGGTAACCATTTTTCTGGCTTCTGACACCATAGATTGATTTGCCTGCTTTTTCACATTACATCATGTAAGCATGTGTTACGTACTCTTTTGTGTCTAGCTTCTTTTGTTCGATATTATGTTATTCATCCATGTCGCAGGTTGTAATAAATAGTATTGATCATTCTAAAGCATTTTTGTCAGTCTGTTCTATACCATTAGTTTTGTCAGAAGTGAGTTTGTATTCCTAGTGTTGATTTTGTTGATCGTCTTTCCTAGAATTGTGTTCCCTGACGTGTTTTAGACTTTTGATTTTCAGGGTCATTTTAAGCAAGAAGCTTCTTGCTTTTCTTCATGTTTCCCTTGCTTTCTAGTAATTGAGTGGTGTGCTACTGCCTTCCCTTGGTCCCCCAGGCCCCGGTCCAAAACCAAGTCTTACAGGGATGTTGATGTGCTACAACATTGGAGATATCCAGTCCCAGAGTCTGCAGGAGCCTTGGCTCAGGTCCTGCTCATGAGGCTGTGTCTGTCCACCTGCCTCCTTTGGGCCCCATGTTTCTGGAAACAGTTACACCGGGCAGCAGAGTGGCAGTCTTTTTGAGCCCCTTTCAAAGGAACAGCATCCCACTCCAGCTCCTGGCTTCATGCAGGAAGCCTGACTCTATTCTGTGCGTTGTGTGGAGCTGTTTGGTCCTGATTCCCTGCTACCACTGTCTGGGGCCAGACCTGGAGCCCAGCATGCCCTAGCTTTATCCTTGCTCACTGCTGGAGATTTATGGTCCCAGAGATGCTTGTCTTCTCTTTGATCCTAGCTATCCCTTTTCAGTCATCTCTTCTTATATTTGACCTGTCATTGCTATGTGTCTGGAGATGGGAGAAGTTGTTGACGAGTGAATTTAACTGTACTATGCTGCCTGGGAGTCTGTTTTGCTTATTTTATAAGATAATTAAAAGGCCATTTTTATGTTGAAATACATAAAGTATTCAAGAGTTTCCTCTCAGGTGGAAACAACTCAAATATCTGTCAACTGATAGGTGGATAAACAACATAGGTATAGCTGTACTATGGAATATTAGTCATCCATTAAAAAGAATGAAGTATTCATACATGCTGTAACATGGATGAATCTTGAAAACATTATGCCAGGTAAAAGAAGCCATACATGAAAGGCCATATATTGTATAATTTCATTTATATGAAATATACAGAATAGATAAATTCATAGAGACAAAGAGTGGATTGGTGTTTTCCAGGGGCTCAGGGGAGAGGAACATGGAGATGATGACTAATGGGTATGGGGTTTCCTTTTGGGGTGATGAGAATGTTCTGGAACTAGAGAGTGGTGATGGTTGCACAACACATGCCTTCTAACTGCTCTCGTTTGAAGGTATCAGTCCTTTGCACCAACACAAGGCCAGGTCCTGTCTTTATTGAACATCTTTCACAATATATTGTGAATTTTTTGTCTTTGGGTCTGTCCCTCTACCAGACTATAAACATTTTCAAGAGAAGCGTTTTACCTATTCAGATTTTTATCTCTGTTACTTTGCTTAGTGCCTGGCACAGAGTAAATCCAAGAAACACCGCTGAATAAATGAATGAACAAATTAGTTGAATTGACATGACCACTTCACAAAAAGTCATTCTTTTTCTGGGTCCCTCAATTTATTGTTAGAATCATCCCCCAGGGAAAGATTTTCATTTGGAGACACTGTGATGTCCTCAGAGCTAAGCATTTGATGTGAGGAAGCAGTGCAAGCAGCCCTTACCATTCCCAGGGTCCCCCGGAAACTTCAACCTCCCAGCCTCAGCTAGTCCTAACCTAACATCTGCTGGAGGTGCAGTTGCAGTTGCTGAATTATTCAAAATATTCCCAACAACTAAGCACAAAAATGCTGTTGCTGAGTCACTCCCAGTACAAAGCATTTTCTTTATGCTGTCTGCCCTCTGAGGTGTGAATTGCAAGTCTCACAGCCTCACTCTACAGAGGTGAGCTAAATGACCTCTCCAGGGTCAGGGAACAAATGATGGAATAAGCGATGCATCAAATTGGAAGAGATTTCTAGGGATCTATGTTTCTGTATTTGACTATGTATATGTAGGTGTCCGGGTTAGAAAGTCCCCAAATAGATCACCTATTAGATTAAGATCTTGAGATACAAAAATTTATTCTTTAATGTTAGCTCCAATTCTTCATGACATGGTTGAAGGTGATTTCTTCTTGTTCCAACAGTGTGGCGGCAAGGAAGCGAAAAGGGTATTAACTATTTCCCCCCATGTTAACCCTTTATACACTCATAGTAATTTTTAAATTGTCCCTTTCTTCCATATTAAAATTTGCAGTCCTTTCATTAAAAAAAAATTAAGAACCTACTATGTGCCAGCAATTCTGGATTCCAACATAAAGTATAGTCCCTCTCTTTAAGGTCTGAGTTCATAGTCTTCCTTTAGGGTTTGCTTTAAATTCTTATTTCTGACTCTAATCCAGCTTTGTAAAATGCACTCCCAAATCTACCAGCTGGCAAACATTTTATAGTAATTTATTATTCTCTGGGTTTTTAACACATGGGAAAATCAGTGTTAATCTCTCTCCAGGTTGTGCCAATGACCAGCAACCTGTAGACAAGTTGGGATTGTCTGCGCCTGGTCACATTGAAATACTTTCAATTACCTGCAAAGGAGCGGTTGATTTTTGCTTGTGAAAGATACAGAGTAGCAACTGGAAAATAATTGCTTTTTAGCAGTGAGTGTAAAGTACCAGGGGAACATCCCCTTCTTACACAGTATACACAGGTCTGTCATAATGTAGACAGTTCATCTGGCTTGACTGATGCACACAGGCCTTTTCTGGGAAACCCACAACCACCAACATTGTTCTGCAGTTCTCAATCACTTTGTGTGGTCCCCAGAGCTGTTGCTGAGGGACAGAGCAGGCAGAGCAGAGGTGCAGCTCTTCCTGTCATCTTGTCATCTAGGGGACCCAAGGAGACTGAAGCCATCATTTCCTTTGCTGACTCAATAGTCTTGGCAGAAGGGATGTATGGGGTCCCTGATCTGCTCTGAAAGAGACATACTAGGGTTCTAAAACCAGTCCTTCAGCCTGCCTCCAACAATGATGCTGACTTACTCACACAGCATCTCTCTGTGCTATTTATGCCATCTGCAAAATAGAGTTACACAGTAAAAGGATTTGGGATGAAAACACTGTTCAGTGAAATAAATGACTTTTTCTCTTTTTTTAAATTTCAGGGGCTAGGTTTTTCTAACTGGTAATAGTCTTCTAAGAGGGGGATGTGGGGATGCAGTGGCTCATGTGGGTAACCCCAGTGCTTTGAGAGGCTGAGGCAGGAGGATTGCTTGAAGCCAGTTTGGGTTTGTTTGAGACCAGCTTGGGCAACAAAGCGGGACCCCATCTCTACAGAAAAAAAAAAAGAAGGGGATGTATTAGCTCATAGTAACCTGTCATTTATTAGTTCTAACTTCAAATGCTGTCATTCTGCTGCTTCTAGTCAGCGAGGCATTGGAGGGTCTACTTCGCATATGAGAATGACTTCTCCCTCCTCTGAATGCTGGTTGTACCATCTTCCTGTATGTAACTATATTAAAGCTAAATACATGAGGGTAGGGACTATCTATCTTGTTTGTTACTGTCTTGGTTTGGGTTTCCACAGAAGCAGACCCTGGGTTAAGCAGACCGTCAAGTGCAAGCAATTTATTTGAGAGGTGATCCCAGGAAACACTGATAGGGGAGGGAGATAGGGTAGGGAAGTTAGCCCAAAATGAATCATTACTAAACAAGTTAGCATCATGGGTAAGTGGAACTTAACTCCACTGGAAAACTTAGGAAACAGGGTATTACACACATCTCAGAACTGTCCCACCTGAGGAGTAAGGGAACTTGGGTATTTATATGACAGTTTCCATTAGTCATTGGTTTAGGGCTGCCCCCATGTAACACTAACGGTACATCCACATGGAAAAGAATGATCCATAATCCCTACCTCACTTCACACAAACAATATAATGCAAGAAGGATCATATGCCTAGCTGTAAAAGTTAGAACCATAAAATTTCTGGAAGAAAATGTGGAAGGATAAGTGTGCAACCTTAGGGTGAGCAAAGTTTATTTTAGGCAAGACATGGAAAACACTATTAAAAACACCCAAAAAATTAATTAAAAAGTACTTAATCAAAATTAAAAACATCCGTTCTTTACAAAAACATTGTTAAGAAAATGAAAAGGCTAGTAATGGAATGGGCAAATATTTTCATTACATACATCTGACAAAGGACTGGTGCCCAGAATATATAAAGAACTCCTACAAATCAACAATGTTCAATGATTTGAACAGACACTTCACACATAATGTATACAAATGGCCAATAAGCAAATATCATTCATCATCAGGGAAATGTAAATTAAAATCCCAGTGAGCAACCACTACACATCCACCAGAATGGCTCAAACTAAATACTTAGTAAGGCAAATATCAGCAAGGATGTGGTCATGTCAGCAACTGGAACTCTTATATTTTGCTGATAGGAATGCAAAGTGGCACAATCACTATGGAGAACTCTTTGGCAGTTTTTTACAAAGTTAAATATACATATCTCTAAGACCCAGAAATTATATTTCTAGGTATTTATTTATTTATTATATATTTTTTGAGATGGAGTCTCGCTCTGTCACCCAGGTTGGAGTGCAGTGGTGCGATCTTGGCTCACTGCAACCTCTGCCTCCCAGGTTCAAGCAATTCTCCTGTCTCAGCCGATCGAGACAGGAGTAACTGGGATTACAGGTGCCCACCACCACACCCAGCTAATTTTTGTATTTTTAGTAGAGACAGGGTTTCACCATGTTGGCCAGGCTGGTCTCGAACTCCTGACCTCAGGTGATCCGCCCAGCTTTGGCCTTCCAAAGCACTGGAATTACAAGCGTGAGCTACTGGGCCTGGCCCTCTAGGTACTTATTGAAGATAAATGACAACACACATCTACAAAAAAAAAAAAGAAAGAAAGAAGAAAAAAAATCTTGTACAAAAATGTTCATAACAGCAAAAACAAACAAAAAACTAGAAAGCATCCCAAATGTCCACCAACAGGTGAAAAAAAGCAAACTGTGAAGTAGTCATATAATGGAATGCTATTTAGCACTAAAAAGGAATGAATTATTGTCACATGCAACAACATGGATGGAGCTAAAAAAACAAAATTACACTGAGTGAAATAAGCATATATAAAAGAATATATTCTGTGTGATTTTGTGTATATAAAGTCCGGGAACAGGAGAGCTAAGGTGATAAATCGACCAGTGGTTGCCCTTGCAGGGTGGTCTGATTTGAGTAATGGAAAGGAGGCACTCACAAGGCAACCTGGTGGTTTTGAAAGTGTTCTATATTTTGTTTTGGATGGTGGTTACATGACTATACATAGGTGTCAAAACTCACCTAATTGGATATGTGAGATCTGTGCCTTTTATTATCTAAAATTATACCTTAATAAAGATTACAGCTTTACCTTTTAAAAAGAAAATACATTAGCCATTAACAATAGTGGGTAATTTGCTCAGTGTTCTGCCCTCTACTAGACTGTGAGCTTCAAGAGATGAGAAGCCCCATTTGTTTTGCTCTCTACTATATGCTCAGCACCTAGCATAGCACCTGGGACCTCCTGAGTGCTCAAGTCATATTTGTTAATATTATAAGTTTGTAAGAGCCTCTGTGCATTGAGTTGTGGCTTTATCATATCTCCCTTTGCAGACATGATCTGTTCTTGGCAGACGCTGGTGGCCCCAGAAGCTCAAGCACAGGTGCATTGTCTAGGAAGGGAGCTTGCAGGTGGGAACCCAGCAGGGCCCTGGGTGTCCTTGGGCACTGACAGGGTCCCAACTGTGAGCACCATCTGCTCCTGCAAAGGGTGTCTGACAGCAGCCGCAGCCCTGGACCTGGAAGGTGAGTACCTCTGAGATGCAATGTCAGGCTCCCATTCCCATCCTCCCTGCCTGTAGGGAGTCCACAGAAAGTCACTTTAACCCTGGAAATCAAAAGCACCAACATATGTACCACTTTGTAATTTACCAAGTGTTTTCCCACATATGTTCTTATTTTATCTTCTCGATGACCCTGTAAAGTAGTTGTTTAATAACATTATTTTACAGAGAGGTTAACTGACTTCAACAAGTTCACACAGCTGGCAACTGACAAACCTGGGATTCAAACCAAGTTTTTAACCATTTATTCCTATATTAAATGCAGTATTGCTGTGTCATTTATGGACCTTCAGAAGCTATTTCTGAAACCCCACCCCTTTGGTAAGCTTTACTAGACTGCTGGAAAGATAAGTAGTGGACCCCTCTTGCCTTTAATCCAATGTATCCCATATGCTTCCGAGACATTAACCTGCCTGGACCACTACTAGGATGGAGTCATTCTCCTATGCAAATTTTTCATATTCCTCATTACCTACCAAGTAAAATTCACATTCCTTAGCTGCTGTTCAATACTCTTGTCCCAGCTCACCTCTGTAGCCTCATTTTCCTTAAAAAACAACTTTGCATTCCAGCTAGTCATGTCATTATCCTCATTTCCACAACTTTACTCCTCAACTTCTCCTTCACATGGAACAACAGTTCCTTCCATCTTCCCTTGGGACATTTTTCTCACCCTTCAAGTCCTAACTCGAATACCACTGCCACTCCCTATTGGGAAGATTTTTACTTCATTTGAACCCTGAGAGCACATGGTTTGTACCTTTCCGGTGGCATTAACTGTCAGGTGTCATGGGTATATTTGCACCTTGTTTGTCTTCCTTATTAGATCCTGTGGTCCCAGAAGGTTAGATACATGCCTTATCCGTTTCTGTAGCCCCTATGGTGACTAGCATAGCTGTTTGCACACTGTAGATATTTAATTGATGCTTTGTAGAGTGAATAAATTACCACCTATCCAACCATTGTCTATGAATTGTATATCCTTTGGTATGCATAGCTTTAAACATTGTTTGTGTTTTAATTCTATTTTATGTATTTGGTTAGCATAGTCTCTACCCTCTGTATACTTTGCTTCTAACTTGACATAGATTGCATGAATATCTAAATTCTTTGCAAATGAGGTGGACACATGGATATTGTGGAGTCCACAGCTCTACTCTGGCTCTGTCGTTCACTGATTGTGTAACGTTGGACAAGCCACATCTACTCTCTGGATTATTTTATTTTTATGAGACAGAGTCTTACTCTGCAGCCCAAGCTGGAGTGCAGTGGGACAATCTCGGCTCACTACAACCTCCGCCTCTGGGGCTCAAGCAATTCTTGTGCCTCAGCCTACTGAGTAGCTGGAGTTACAAGCGTGCGCCACCACGCCTGGCTAAATTTTTGTATTTTAGTAGAGACGGGGTTCATCATATTGCCCAGGGTGGTCTCGAACTCCTGAGCTCAGGCAATCCGCCCGCCTCGGTGTCCCAAAGTGCTGGGATTACAGGGGTGAGCCACTGTGCCAGGTCACTGGACCTTATTTTGCCTCCATCTATTAGATAGGGGTAATAATTCCCGTTTTGCTTCTTTAATTCACCACAAGGTTGTTGGGAGGATAAAGGAAATAACAGATGTGTAAGTGCTTTGCCGACTATAAATCACCCAGAAATGTCATTTCATTGCATCTGCTGTTGGATGTAGGCACATCTTTTGCTGCTGGCAGCCCCCACCCATCTGCTCCTCTCTTTCGGTGAAAAATTGACTGTCGGGTGGCAGGGAACGTCGAGGGAGCGGCAGGGTGGATGATGACGAAGTAACCGTGTCTCCTGAATGGCGTGTGGAACTGGGGCTTTGTTGTGGTGGGTGTGAGGTGAAGCGGGGAGACTGTCTTCTGAAAGGCCGCTCTGAGGAGGGGAAACGCGTGTGTCCAGGCAGCCTCGACTACCAGCCTAGTCCCAGTGTGTAGGTTACAGGGAGTCAGCCAGTTTGGGAAACTTCTCAGACTCAGAGCTGCAGAAGTTGACGTGGGCTGCCTGAGGGAAGGTGTGGGCCCGAATGCCATGCAAGCGCGACTTCAACTTCCACTAATAACGGTCACGACCGCCCTACAATGTAGCAGTGGGGGGTCAAGAGAGGGGCCCGGAAATGCCCTAGGCTGGAATCTTCGGAGCCTGCCAATTGGCTTCCACTGAACGGGAGGGCGGGCCTTGGGGCGTTCCGCTTACTGATTGGTTGGATGCCGGATTGGCAGGTCCCCGCCGGCTGTGCGTGTGGTGAGGGCGGACATGGCGGAGGCAGGAAAACTACCCTTGAGCCTCGGGCTTACCGGAGGAGAAGCGACAGAGTGGCCTCTGCAGCGGTACGCCCGCTGCATACCCTCAAACACCAGAGACCCACCTGGGCCACGCCAGGAAGCTGGGACAGCCCCCTGCCCCACATGGAAGGTGAGGCCCAAAGGCGGGAATATTCCTGAGGCGCCCACAGCCCTGAGGAGGGGAGGCTCTGCATATACACGGGGCCAGTGCCCTGAAAGCCATGCCAAAGGGACACCAAGCGACTGCCAGGCATGTTGGGGAATGGCCAGGCCGACAACTAAGATAGAAAATACATACATAGCAGTAGGAGACATGGTTGGAACCTTTACAGTCTCAAAATAATTATGCAAGGGAGTAGTAAACATTCATATATTCAATGTGTATTTATTGAGCGTCAAGTATGTGCTAGACTCTATTCGGGGTGCTAGGGATGGAGCAGTGAGCAAGATATAAACGCTCCCCACCCTTATTGATGTTTTTAGTTTAGTGCAGGATACACTATTTATCCAAATAACTACTTACAGAAGGGACAACTGAGTCATCCCGTAACCAAGCACTCACACAGGACTAGATTTGAATCCTCGCGTTGCCAGTGAATTTCTGTGACCTTGCTTTAGTTACTTAACCTCTCTATGCCTTATTCACTTTGTCTTAAAATAGAGATAATAATATAATAGTACAGGCCCTCAGAAATACTGGCGTTCGGTTCCAGACCATCACAATAAAGCAAGTTACGAACTTTCTGGCTTCTCAGTGCATATAAAACCTATGTTTGCACTATACTGTAGTCTATTAACTTGTCTAAAAGAATTATGTCTAAAAGGAAAATGTATATACCTTGATTCGAGAATACTTTATTGCTAGAAAATGTTAACACTCACCCGAGCCTTCAGCAGGTCAGTCTTTTTGCCGCTAGAGGGTCTTGCTTCATGCTGGTGGCTGCTGACTGATCAGAGTGGTGGTTTCCCAAGGTTGGGGTTGCTGTGGCAATTTCTTAAAATAAGACAACAATGCAGTTCGTCACATGGATTGCCTCTTCCTTTCAGGAAAGATTGCTCTGTAGCATGCGATGCTGTTTAATGGCATTTTTACCCACAGTAGAACTTCTTTCAAAATTGGAGTTAATCTCTCAAATTTTGCTGCTGCTTTATCAACTAAGTTTATGTGATATTCTAAATACTTCGCTGTCATTTCAGCAATGTTCACACCATCTTCACCATGAGTAGATTCCATCTTAGGAAACCACTTTCTTTGCTCATCCATAAAAAGCAACTCCTCATCTCTTCAAGTTTTATCATAAGATTATAGCAATTCAGTCCCATCTTCAGGCTTCACTTCCAATTCTAGTTCTCTTGCTCTTTCTACACATCTGCAGTTCCTGCCTCCACTGAAATCTTGAACCCCTCAAAAGTCATGCATGAGGGCTGGAATCAACTTCTTCCAAATTCCTGTTAATGTTGATATGTTGACCTCCTCCCATGAATCACAAATGTTCTTAATGGTATCTAGAATGGTGAATCCTTTTCAGATGTTTTCAATTAACTGCCCAGATCCATCAGAGGAATCACTACCTACAGAAGCTATAGCCTTATAAAATGTATTTCTTAAATAATAAGACTTAAAAGCTGACAATTACTCCTTGATCATGGGTTGCAGAATGAATGTTGTGTTAGCAGGCATGAAAACAACATTCATCTCTTTGTACATCTCTATCTAAGCTCTTGGGTGACCAGGTGCCTTGTTAATGAACAGTAATATTTTGACAGGAATCTTTTTTTCTGAGCAGTTGGTCTCAACAGTGGGCTTAAAATATTCAGTAAACCATGCTATAAACAACTGTGCTATCATCCAGACTTTGTTGTTCTATTTATGGAGCACAGGCAGAGTAGATTTAGCACAGTTCCTAAGGGCCCTAGGACTTTCAGAATGGTAAATGAGCATTGGCTTCAATTTAGAGTCTCCAGTGTGATTAGCCCCTAATGCAAGAGTCAGCCTGCCCTTTGAAACTTTGAAGCCAGGCATTGACTTCTCCTCTTTAGCTATGAACGTCCTAGATGGCCTCTTCTTCTAAGAGAAGGCTGTTTTGAACATGTTAAAAAATCAGATCAGGCTTTGGCTTAAGGGAATATTGTGACTGGTTTGATCTTCTATGCAGACCATTACAACTTTTTCCATTTCGGAAATAAGGCTGTTCCACTTACCATTCCTGTGTTCACTGGAATAGCATTTTTAATTTCCTTTAAGAACTTTTCCTTTGCATTTACAACCTGGCTAACTGGCATAAGAGGTCTAGCTTTTGACTTATCTTGGCTTTCAACATACCTTCCTCAGTAAGCTTAATCATTTCTAGTTTTTGATTTAAAATGAATGATGTGTGATTTTTCCTTTCACCTTAACACTTTGAGGCCATTGTAGGGTTATTAATTGACTGGATTTCAATATTGTTATGTCTCAGAATAGTGAGGACCAGGGAGAGGGAGAGAGACAGAGCAAAGGCTGGTGGATGGAGCAGTTGGAATATACATATCATTTGTTGATTAAGTTCACTATCTTCTATGGGCATGGTTTGTGGCACTCCAGAACAACTACAATAGTAACATCAGTACAATAGTAACAATGGTGATCACAGATCACCACCAGATATAATAATAATGAAAAAGCTTGAAATATTGTGAAAATTACCAAAATATGATACAGAGACATGAAGTGAACACATGCTGTTAGAAAAATGGCACTGAGAGACTTGATTGATGTGGGGTTGCCACAAACCTTCAATTTGTAAAAAATGTAATATCTGTGAAGTGCACTAAAGCAAAGTGCAGTAAAGGGAAGTGTGCCTGTACCTACTTCATAGGATTCTTTTGAGCATTGAATAAGCTAATACATATCAATCATCTAAAATAGTGCCTAGTATGTGTTAAGTTATACCGGGGTTTGCTACTATTATTACTATTTTGTTCTAGTGGTATGTTTTAACACCATGGGTTGCCAGTCATTCAGTTCCCTTTTGTCTGGTTTGACTATTGGATGTGGAATCTGGGATTTTGGATTGTACACATACATGTATGTCACATGTGTGCACACATGCATACATGTTTGTGTATTTTGGGCAGCAATAGGTAGGAGAAGAATTAAAGAGAATAAAGGTCCCAGGTAGCTGGGTGTGGTGGCTCAGGCCTGTAATCCAGGCACTTTGGGAGGCTGAGGTGGGCGTATCACCTGAGGTCAGGAGTTTGAGACCAGTCTGGCCAACATGGCAAAACCCCGCCTCTACTAAAAATGCAAAAATTACCCAGGTATAGTGGTGCCTGCCTGTAGTCCCAGCTACTCAGGAGGCTGAGGCGGGAGAATCACTTGAACCTGGGAGGTGGAGGTTGCAGTGAGCTGAGATCGTGGCACTGCACTGCAACCTGAGTGACAGAGCAAGATTCTGTCTCAAAAATAAATAAATAAATAAAATAAAATAAAATAAAAACACCACAACCTGTACAGAGGCCACAACATACCTGAAAAACCTCTGCATGTGTAATGTATAGTTACATAGAAGGCTAACAAATCTGGTGCTTAGAGAATGAGGGAAATGGTAGCTTGAGATAAGCCTGTCTGAAGAGGTAGGCAGGTGCCTTGTGAACATTATTATAAATCCAGTGGGAAGCCACCAAACAGTTTTGAGCAGAGGCATTTTTGTCTTTGAAAGATCACTCTGGTTGTGGTGTGAAGATGGAATTGGAGGGGAATATGAGTGGATTCAGAAAGATCATATAGAATGCTATTGCAGTGTTATAGGCAAGAGATGATGATGGCTTAGACTAAGGGCATGGCAGTAGAGATAGGAATATTAGGAATATATTTTGGAGACCAAAATGAAAAGGCTTGGTGCTTGATTATATATGAGTGGCAAGAGTAAAGGACTTCTGGGTTTCTAGCAGAAGCAACTGAGTAGATGGTTAGAGAATGGGAAACACTGGAGGAGGAACAGTGAGGGGAGAATAATCCAAGATTTCAGTTTTGGATGTACTGAATTTGATAAGATTGTGAAGCATTCAAGTGGAGATATTGGATAGATAGTTGGGTTTATTGGCCTAGACTCAGAAGGAAGATCTGGGCTGGAAATGTAAAGGTGCGAGTCATCAGCATAAAGGTGGTATTTATAGTCATGAGATTAGGTGAGATTCGGGACCAAGCTTAAAGGTAATCCAACATTTGTAAGTTGGGTAGAGGGGACAGAGCCCCAGAGAAGATTGACAAGAGGCATGGCACAGTGGCTCATCCCTGTAAAACCAGTGCTTTGGTAGGCCAAGATGGGTGGATCACTTGAGGTCAGGAGGTCAGATCAGCCTGGCCAACAAGTAACCCGAGGTTACTTGGGAGGGTGAAGCAGGAGAATCCCTTGAACCCAGGAGACAGAGGTTGCAGTGAGTCAAGATTGTGCCACTGCACTCCAGCCTGGGCAACAGAGTGAGACTCCATCTCAAAATAAATAAATAAATAAATAAATAAATAAATAGGAAAACACAATAACAAGAAGGCGGGTGATTTCTGCATTTCCAACTGAGGTACCTGGTTCATCTCATTGGGACTGGTTGGACAGGGGGTGCAGCCCATGGAGGGCGAGCCAAAGCAGGGTGGGGCATTGCCTCACCTGGGAAGTACACGGGTTCGAGGTATCTCCCTCCCCCAGCCAAGGGAAGCCGTGAGAGACTGTACTGGGAGGAATGGTACACTCTGGCCCAGATACTGCACTTTTCCATGGTCTTCGCAACCAACAGAAGAGAAGATTCCCTCTGGCGCCTACCCCACCAAGGGCCCTGGGTTTCAAGCACAAAACTGGGTGGCCTTTTGGGCAGACACCGAGTTAGCTGCAGGAGTGTTTTTTTTTTTTTTTTTTTCATACGCTAGTGGCACCTGGAAAACCAGTGAGACAGAACTGTTCACTCCCCTGGAAAGGGGGCTTAAGCCAGGGAGCCAAGGGGTCTGGCTCAGCGGGTCCCACCCCCATGGAGCCAGCAAGCTAAGATCCACTGGCTTGAAATTCTCACTGCTAGCACAGTAGTCTGAGATTGACCTGGGATGCTCCATCTTGGTGGAGGGAGGGGTGTCTGCCATTGCTGAGGCTTGAGTAGGCAGTTTTACCCTCACAGTGTAAACAAAGCCACCAGGAAGTTTGAACTGGGTGGAGCCCACGACAGCTCAGCAAGGCTGCTGCAGCCAGACTGTCTCTCTAGATTCCTCCTCTCTGGGCAGGACATCTCTGAAAAAAAGGCAGCAGCCCAGTCAAGGACTTATAAATAAAACCCCCATCTCCCTGGGACAGAGCACCTGGGGGAAGGAAGGGGTGGCTGTGGGCGCAGCTTCAGCAGACTTAAACGTCCCTGCCTGACAGCTCTGAAGAGAGCAGTAGATCTCCTAGCACAGTGTTTGAGCTCTGATAAGGGACAGACTGCCTCCTAAAGTGGGTCCCTGACCCTTGTGTCTCCTACCTCCCAGTAGGGGCCGTCAGATACCTCATACAGGAGAGCTCTGGCTGCCATCTGGCGGGTACCCCTCTGGGATGAAGCTTACAGAGGAAGGAACAGGCAGCAGCCTGTTCTGCAGCCTTCGCTGGTGATACCCAGGCAAACAGGGTCTGGAGTGGACCTCCAGCAGAACTTCAGCAGAGGGGCCTGACTGTTAGAAGGAAAACTAACAAACAGAAAGGAATAGTATCAACATCAACAAAAAGAATGTCCACCAGAGACCTCACTCGAAGGTCACCAACATCAAAGACTGAAGGTAGATAAATCTACAAAGATGTGGAGAAACCAGCTTAAAAAGGCTGAAAATTCCAAAAACCAGAACACCTCTTCACCTCCAAAAGATCACAACTCCTCGCCAGCAAGGGAACAAAACTGGATGGATGATGAGTTTGACAAACTGACAGAAGCAAGCTTCAGAAGGTGGGTAATAACAAACTCCTCCTGAGCTAAAGGAGCATGTTCCCACCCAATACAAGGAAGCTAAAAACCTTGAAAAAAGGTTAGTTGAATTGCTAACTAGAATAATCTGTTTAGACAAGAACACAAATGACCCAACAGAGCTGAAAAACACAGCACGAGAAATTCATGAAGTATACACAAGTATCAATAGCTGAATCGATCAAGCAGAAGAAAGGATATCAGAGATTGAAGATCAACTCAAAGAAATAAAGCAAGAAGACAAGGTTAGAGAAAAAAGAGTGAAAAGAAATGAACAAAGCCTCCAAGAAATATGGGACTATGTGAAAAGACCAAATCTATGTTTGATTGGTGTACCTGAAAGTGGTGGGGAGAATGGAACCAAGTTGGAAAACACTCTGCAGATTATTATCCAGGAGAACTTCCCCAACCTAGCAAGGCAGGCCAACATTCAAATTCAGGAAATACAGAGAACACCAGAAAGATACTGCTCGAGAAGAGCAACCCTAAGACATATAATCGTCAGATACACCAAGGTTGAAATGAAGGAAAAAATGTTAAGGGCAGTCAGAGAGAAAGGCTGGGTTACCCACAAAGCGAAGCCCATCAGACTAACAGCGGATCTCTTGGCAGAAACCCTATAAGCCAGAAGAAAGTGAGGGCCAGTATTCAATATTCTTAAAGAATTTTCTAATCCAGAATTTCATATCCAGCCAAACTAAGCTTCATAAGCAAAGGAGAAATAAAATCTTTTACAGACAAGCAAATGCTGAGAGATCTTGTCAGCACCAGGCCTGCCTTACAAGAGATCCTGAAGGAAGCACTAAACATGAACCAGGACCAGCCACTGCAAAAACATACCAAATTATAAAGACCACTGATGCTATGAAGAAACTGCATCAACTAATGGGCAAAATACCAGCTAACATCATAATGACAGGATCAAATTCACACATAACAATATTAACCTTAAATGTAACAGGCTAAATGCCCCAATTAAAAGGCACAGACTGGCAAATTGGATTAAGAGTCAAGACCCATCAGTGTGCTGTATTCAGAAGACCCACCTCATGTGCAAAGACACACATAGGCTCAAAATAAAGGGATGGAAGAATATTCACCAAGCAAATGGAAAGAAAAAAAAAAAAAGCAGGGGTTGCAATCCTAGTCTCTGATAAAACAGACTTTAAACCAACAAAGATCAAAAGAGACAAGGGCATTACATAATGGTAAAGGGATCAATGCAACAAGAAGAGCTAACTATCCTAAATACATACGCGCCCAATACAGGAGCACCCAGATTCATAAAGCAAGTTCTTAGAGACCTACAAAGAGACTTAGACTCCCACACAATAATAATGGAAGACTTTAACACCCCACTGTCAATATTAGATCAATGAGACAGAAAATTAACAAGGGATATCCAGGACTTGACCTCAGCTCTGGACCAAGCAGACCTAATAGACATCTACAGAACTCTCCACCCCAAATCAACAGAATATACATTCATCTCAGCACCATATCACACTTATTCTAAAATTGACCACATAATTGGAAGTAAAACACTCCTTAGCAAATGCAAAAGAATGGAAATCATAACAAACAGTCTCTCAGACCACAGTGCAATAAAATTAGAACTCAGCATTAAGAAACTCACTCAGAACTGCTCAACTACATGGAAATGGAACGACCTGCTCTTGAATGACTACTGGGTGAATAACAAAATGAAGGCAGAAATAAAGATATTCTTTGAAACCAATGAGAACAAAGACACAACATACCAGAATCTCTGGGACACATTTAAAGCAGTGTGTAGAGGGAAATTTATAGCACTAAATGCCCACAAGAGAAAGCAGGAAAGATCTAAAGTCAGCACCCTAACATCACAATTAAAAGAACTAGAGAAGCAAGAGCAAACAAATGCAAAAGCTAGCAGAAGACAAGAAGTAACTAAGATCAGAGCAGAATTGAAGAAGACAGAGACACGAAAAACCCTTCAGAAAATCAGTGAATCTGGGAGCTGGTTTTTTGAAAAGATCAACAAAATAGATAGACTGCTAGCCAGACTAATAAAAAAGAAAAAAGAGAAGAATTAAATAGATGCAATAAAAAATGATAAAGGGGCTATCATCACTGATCCCATGGAAATGCAAACTACCATCAGAGAATACTATAAACACCTCTATGAAATAAACTATAAAATCTAGAAGAAATGGATAAATTCTTGGACACATACACCCTCCCAAGACTAAACCAGGAAGAAGTCAAATCCCTGAATAGACCAATAATAAGTTCTGAAATTGAGGCAGTAATTAATAGCCTACCAACCAAAAAAAGTCCAGGAGCATACGGATTCACAGCTTAATTCTACCAGAGGTATAAAGGGGAGCTGGTACCATTCCTTGTGAAATGATTCCAAACAATAGAAAAAGAGGGAATCCTCCCTAACTCATTTTACAAAGCCAGCATCATCCTAATATCAAAACCTGGCAGAGACACAACAACAAAAGAAAATTTCAGGCCAATATCCCTGATGAACATTGATGCGAAAATCCTCAATAAAATGCTGGCAAACCAAATTCAGCAGCACACTGAAAAGCTTATCCACCACGATCAAGTCAGCTTTATCCCTAGCATGCAAGACTGGTTCAACGTATACAAATCAATAAACATAATCCATCACGTAAATAGAACCAATGACAAAAACCACTTGATTATCTCAATAGATGCAGAAAAGGCCTTTGACAAAATTCAACAGCCTTCATGCTAAAAACTCTCAATAAATTCGGTATTGATAGAATGTATCTCAAAATAGTAATAGCTATTTATGACAAACCCACAGCCAATATCATACTGAATGGGCAAAAACTGGAAGCGTTCCCTTTGAAACCTGGCACAAGACAAGGATGCCCTCTCTCACCACCCCTATTCAACATAGTATTGGAAGTTCTGGCCAGGGCAATCAGGCAAGAGGAAGAAATAAAGGTATTCAAATAGGAAAAGAGGAAGTCAATTATCTCTGTTTGCAGATAACATGATTGTATATTTAGAAAACCCCATTGTCTCAGCCCAAAATCTCCTTAAGCTGATAAGCAACTTCAGCAAAGTGTCAGGATACAAAATCAGTGTGCAAAAATCACAAGCATTCTTATACACCAATAACAGACAAACAGAGTCAACTCATGAGTGAACTCCCATTCACTATTGCTACAAAGAGAATGAAATACCTAGGAATACAACTTACAAGGGATGTGAATGACGTCTTCAAGGAGAACTACAAACCACTGCTCAAGGAAATAAGAGAGGACAAAAACAAATGGGAAAACATTCCATGTTCATGGATAGGCAGACTCAATATCATGAAAATGGCCATTCTGCCCAAAGTAATTTACAAATTCAGTGCTATCCCCATCAAGCTACCGTTGACTTTCTTCACAGAATTGGAAAAAACTACTTTAAAGTTCATATGGAACCAAAAAAGAGCCCACATAGACAAGACAATCCTAAGCCAAAAGAACAAAGCTGGAGGCATCATGCTACCTGACTTCAAACTATTCTACAAGGCTACAGTAACCAAAACAGCATGGTACTGGTACCAAAACAGAGATATAGACCAATGGAACAGAACAGAGGCCTCAGAAATAACACCACACATCTATAACCATCTGATCTTTGACAAACATGACAAAAACAAGCAATGGGGAAAGGATTCCTTATTTAATAAATGGTGTTGGGAAAACTGGCTAGCCATATGCAGAAAGCTGAAACTGGATCCCTTCCTTACATCTTATACAAAAATCAACTCAAGATGGATTAAAGACTTAAATGTAAGACTGAAAACCATGAAAACCCTAGAAGAAAACCTAGGCAATACCATTCAGGACATAGGCATGGGCAAAGACTTCATGACTAAAACACCAAGAGCAATGGCAACAAAAGCCAAAATTGACAAATGGGATCTCATTAAACTAAAGAGCTTCTGCACAGCAAAAGAAACTATCATCAGAGTGAACAGGCAACCTACAGTATGGGGGAAAATTTTTGTAATCTATCCATCTGACAAAGGGCTAATATCCAGAATCTACAAAGAACTCAAATTTACAAGAAAAGGTCAACCCCATCAAAAAGTGGATGAAGGATATGTACAGACACTTCTCAAAATAAGACATTTATGCAGCCAACAAATACATGAAAAAAACTCATCATCACTGGTCATTAGAGAAATGCAAATCAAAACCACAATGAGATACCATCTTGTGCCAGTTAGAATGGTGATCATTAAAAAGTCAGGAAACAACAGGTGCTGGAGAGGATATGGAGAAATAGGAATGCTTTTACACTGTTGGTAGGAGTATAAATTAGTTCAACCATTGTGGAAGACAGTATGGCAATTCCTCAAGGATCTAGAACTAGAAATACCATTTGACCCAGCAATCCCATTACTGGGCATATACCCAATGGATTATAAATCATTCTACTATAAAGACACATGTGCATGTATGTTTATTGCAGCACTGTTCACAATAGCAAAGACTTGGAACCAACCCAAATGCCCATCAAAGATAGACTGGATAAAGAAAATGTGGCACATATATACCATGGAATACTATGCAGCCATAAAAAAGAATGAGTTCATGTCCTATGCAGGGACATGGATGAAGCTGGAAACCATCATTCTCAGCAAACTAACACAAGAACAGAAAACCAAACACTGCTTGTTCTCACTTATAAGTGGGAGTTGAACAATGAGAACACATGGACACAGGTGGTGGGGCATCACACACTGGGGCCTGTAGGAGGGTTGGGGAGCTGGGGGACGGATAGCATTAGGAGGATGTAGATGACAGGTTGATGGGTGCAGCAAACCACCATGGCACGTGTATACCTATGTAACAAACCTGCACATTCTGCACATGTACCCCGGAACTTAAACTATAATTTGAAAAAAGAAAACACAAAAATAAATAAATAAATAAATAAATAAAAGATTGACAAGGGACAGAGAGTTGAGAAGCACCCAAGAGAATGAAGGTTTATCAGTGCTAAAGAGAGTTATTTCCAGGGGAAAGAGTGATTGATTAACTTTGTTGAATGATGCTGCAAAATGATGAAACATGATGACTAAGGGATATCCAGTTCAGCAGCATGAACGTCCTTATTGGTCTTTACCAAGAGAAATTTAAGTGGAGTGAAGGGAATGGAAGCCAGATAGGAGTAAGGTAAAGAATGACTGATAGGTGAGGAAGTGGAGCCGATGTGCACAGACAGTTCTTCTGAGATGCTTGGCTGTAAATGTGATTAGAGAAAGGGCACAATGAATTATTCACCACATTCTAGAATATTAGAGCCGGGTCAGTCCTTCCAGATTGAAATCAGTATATCTAGGACCATAAAAAGTCATTAAATTCCTAGTTGTACTGTTTTGAAACCCTGTATCCTGAGAAGTGATATAGGCTGAAATACAAAATGAGGTGAAGAAAGAGTTAAATATAAGGATGACTGACCTATAATTGGATCTTATAAAAAGCTGGGAATGTTTGATGACATATTTAATTTTTGAGACTGCTCCACAGGTTCCTTGATACCTTCTCATAACACTCTTTAAACCCTTTCTCCTGAGGCATCTGTGTTGGGTGCAGCTGAATAATTCTTAAGTTCTTATCCTGCAACCCAGAGGTCAGGACATTTGACCATTCTAAGGAGTTGATTGTTATTCCATTTTTTTTACTTCTCTTTGCAAAGCTCTTCATAATTGCTTATAAGGAACAGTGCTTTTAACAGTTTTCAGATGTTTGGCATAAAGCCACAGCTACAGTGACAAGAGATGAGGTTGGCTTTTGCAGTGCTTTTGAAAACTGAACATTTGTACCTTCCTTTGAATCTGTGCGGAACCATCCTACCCGCTGTGATCAGTTTCAGCCTAGGTCTGTCATTTTTTTTTTTTTTTTTGGAAAAAACGAAAGAGAAAACAAGATTTGTTCTATTTTATGGGCACTAGGACTATTGTGCAATAATAATAATAAAAGATGAGCCATCTAAAGAACTGTACTCTCTAAGTCTCATGTGAATTTTTTATTTTAAAAATATGTGGTACCTGCAGTAAAAAAAGAGGTTAGGTAAAGCATAAAAATATATTATTGTGGAGGATAGAGCCATTCTAGTTGTTTTTTCTTTAGGTAACTTTTGAATTCAATCTTGGTTGAACTTATTTTGAGTTCTTTGATTTTTTCTGATTATGGGAGAATCTGTTCTCCTGGTACTGTTCTCTATAGTTGTTTAATTACAGAGAAAACGTTCATCACAATGGCTCTATATGCTGAGACAAAAATGTCAACTCAAGAGAAAAAATGAATAGTATAACAAGACTACTAAGACTCCAAGTCCTAGTTGAGAGGGAAGATCAATTCTGAGGCAGAAAGAATATTATATATAAAATATCTAATATATTTTATAGAGAAATATAGTTCATTATGTATACTGATTTGATTTATTTCTTTGAATTGAATTAATCTTGTTAAAAGTCACTATGTAGAGATAAACACAATTTGGAAGCAAATAAACTTTGTAATACACACACACACACACTCACGCACGCACGCACACTGCACACTGAAAACCCAGTGGTTTAGAGCTATGCTACCCAGACCTTAATGTGCATAGAAATCACCTGGGGATTTTGTTAAAAATGCAAATTCTGACTCAGCCAGAATAGGTCTGGTATGAGGAATAAGATTCTAGTTCTAACAAGCTCCCAGGTGACACAGGTGCTGTTGGTTCAAGGACCACTCTTTGAGAGGCAGGGGTTTAGAATATCTTGAATGAAATGATAACCATATTGTAAAATTGATAAAATGAATGAATTTATAGAGTTATGAGGTAAGGCAATCAGAGTCATAATGACTATGCAAATGTTTTATTAATGGGGTTAATATTTAAGCCATCTGTCATCATTTAAGTGGAATGAGCAAATGTTAGTTCCTTATATCTGTTGGCTCAGCCTTTCTGAAAAGATATAATAACAGATTGGTCCATTTTATGTATTTTATGTCTGAATATAATTTAGTCTACTAATAAGTAGACTAATTTGAAAGGTACTGTTAATTGCAGGTTGCTTTTAAAGTTTTACCACGTTTTTCAAATTTCAAGGATTTCTCAGACATGCCCTAATTGGTTGAACCTGACAACTTCTTAGTTTTTTTTTTTTTTCATTTCAAAGGCAAAAAATCCTTTTTTATAGGAGGAACTTAAAATAATTGCCCTACTTAGAAATTAAGAAATAGAATGTGAAGTTTGTACTTGGAATGAACTTTTAAATGTGGATTCAACATAAGATATATTTTGGATCTTCTTTTTTTTTTTTCTATTTGGATACTTTTTTTTTTTATTGTACTTTAAGTTCTAGGGTACATGTGCATAACGTGCAGGTTTGTTACATATGTATATTTGTGCCATGTTGGTGTGCTGCACCCATCAACTCGTCAGCACCCATCAATTCATCATTTATATCATGTATAACTCCCCAATGCAATCCCTCCCCCTCCCCCCTCCCCATGATAGGCCCCAGTGTGTGATGTTCCCCTTCCCGAGTCCAAGTGATCTCATTGTTCAGTTCCCACCTATGAGTGAGAACATGCGGTGTTTGGTTTTCTTTTCTTGTGATAGTTTGCTAAGAATGATGGTTTCCAGCTGCATCCATGTCCCTACAAAGGTCGCAAACTCATCCTTTTTTATGGCTGCATAGTATTCCATGGTGTATATGTGCCACATTTTCTTAATCCAGTCTGTCACAGATGGACATTTGGGTTGATTCCAAGTCTTTGCTATTGTGAATAGTGCCGCAATAAACATACGTGTGCATGTGTCTTTGTAGTAGAATAATTTATAATCCTTTGGGTATATACCCAGTAGTGGGATGGCTGGGTCATATGGTACATCTAGTTCTAGATCCTTGAGGAATTGCCATACTGTTTTCCATAATGGTTGAACTAGTTTACAATCCCACCAACAGTGTAAAAGTGTTCCTATTTCTCCACATCCTCTCCAACAACTGTTGTTTCCTGATTTTTTAATGATTGCCATTCTAACTGGTGTGAGATGGTATCTCATTGTGGTTTTGATTTGCATTTCTCTGATGGTGAGTGATGATGAGCATTTTTTCATGTGTCTGTTGGCTGTATGAATGTCTTCTTTTGAGAAATGTCTGTTCATATCCTTTGCCCACTTTTTGATGGGGTTGTTTGTTTTTTTCTTGTAAATTTGTTTGAGTTCTTTGTAGGTTCTGGATATTAGCCCTTTGTCAGATGAGTAGATTGCAAAAATTTTCTCCCATTCTGTGGGTTGCCTGTTCACTCTGATGGTAGTTTCTTTTGCTGTGCAGCAGCTCTTTAGTTTAATTAGATCCCATTTGTCAATTTTGGCTTTTGCTGCCGTTGCTTTTGGTGTTTTAGACATGAAGTCCTTGCCCATGCCTATGTCCTGAATGGTACTACCTAGATTTTCTTCTAGGGTTTTTATGGTATTAGGTCTAACATTTAAGTCTCTAATCCATCTTGAATTAATCTTCGTGTAAGGAGTAAGGAAAGGATCCAGTTTCAGCTTTCTACTTATGGCTAGCCAATTTTCCCAGCACCATTTATTAAATAGGAAATCCTTTCCCCATTTCTTGTTTCTTTCAGGTTTGTCAAAGATCAGATGGCTGTAGATGTGTGGTATTATTTCTGAGGACTCTGTTCTGTTCCATTGGTCTATAGCTCTGTTTTGGTACCAGTACCATGCTGTTTTGGTTACTGTAGCCTTGTAGTATAGTTTGAAGTCAGGTAGCGTGACGCCTCCAGCCTTGTCCTTTTGACTTAGGATTGTCTTGGCAATGCGGGCTCTTTTTTGGTTCCATATGAACTTTAAAGCAGTTTTTTCCAATTCTGTGAAGAAACTCATTGGTAGCTTGATGGGGATGGCATTGAATCTATAAATAACCTTGGGCAGTATGGCCATTTTCATGATATTGATTCTTCCTATCCATGAGCATGGTATGTTCTTCCATTTGTTTGTGTCCTCTTTGATTTCACTGAGCAGTGGTTTGTAGTTCTCCTTGAAGAGGTCCTTGACATCCCTTGTAAGTTGGATTCCTAGGTATTTTATTCTCTTTGAAGCAATTGTGAATGGAAGTTCATTCCTGATTTGGCTCTCTGCTTGTCTGTTACTGGTGTATAAGAATGCTTGTGATTTTTGCACATTAATTTTGTATCCTGAGACTTTGCTGAAGTTGCTTATCAGCTTAAGGAGATTTTGGGCTGAGACGATGGGGTTTTCTAAATATACAATCATGTCATCTGCAAACAGGGGCAGTTTGACTTCTTCTTTTCCTAACTGGATACCCTTGATTTCTTTCTCTTGCCTGATTGCCCTAGCCAGAACTTCCAGCACTATGTTGAATAGGAGTGGTGAGAGAGGGCATCCCTGTCTTGTACCAGTTTTCAAAGGGAATTTTTCCAGTTTTTGCCCATTCAGTATGATATTAGCTGTGGGTTTGTCATAAATAGCTCTTATTATTTTGAGGTACGTTCCATCAATACCGAATTTATTGAGCGTTTTTAGCATGAAGGGCTGTTGAATTTTGTCAAAAGCCTTTTCTGCATTTATTGAGATAATCATGTGGTTCTTGTCTTTGGTTCTGTTTATATGCTGGATTATGTTTATTGATTTACGAATGTTGAACCAGCCTTGCATCCCAGGGATGAAGCCCACTTGATCATGGTGGATAAGCTTTTTGATGTGCTGCTGAATCCGGTTTGCCAGTATTTTATTGAGGATTTTTGCATCGATGTTCATCAGGGATATTGGTCTAAAATTCTCTTTTTTTGTTGTGTCTCTGCCAGGCTTTGGTATCAGGATGATGTTGGCCTCATAAAATGAGTTAGGGAGGATTCCCTCTTTTTCTATTGGTTGGAATAGTTTCAGAAGGAATGGTACCAGCTCCTCCTTGTACCTCTGGTAGAATTCAGCTGTGAATCCATCTGGTCCTGGACTTTTTTTGGTTGATAGGCTATTAATTGTTGCCTCAATTTCAGAGCCTGCTATTGGTCTATTCAGGGATTCAACTTCTTCCTGGTTTAGTCTTGGGAGAGTGTAAGTGTCCAGGAAATTATCCATTTCTTCTAGATTTTCTAGTTGATTTGCGTAGACGTGTTTATAGTATTCTCTGATGGTAGTTTGTATTTCTGTGGGGTTGGTGGTGATATCCCCTTTATCATTTTTTATTGCATCTATTTGATTCCTCTCTCTTTTCTTCTTTATTAGTCTTGCTAGCGGTCTGTCAATTTTGTTGATCTTTTCAAAAAACCAACTCCTGGATTCATTGATTTTTTGGAGGGTTTTTTTGTCTCTATCTCCTTCAGTTCTACTCTGATCTTAGTTATTTCCTGCCTTCTGCTAGCTTTTGAATGTGTTTGCTCTTGCTTCTCTAGTTCTTTTAATTGTGATGTTAGAGTGTCAATTTTAGATCTTTCCTGCTTTCTCTTGTGGACATTTAGTGCTATAAATTTCCCTCTACACACTGCTTTAAATGTGTCCCAGAGATTCTGGTATGTTGTATCTTTGTTCTCATTGGTTTCAAAGAACATCTTTATTTCCGCCTTCATTTCATTATGTACCCAGTAGTCATTCAGGAGCAGGTTGTTCAGTTTCCATGTAGTTGAGCGGTTTTGATTGAGTTTCTTAATCCTGAGTTCTAGTTTGATTGCACTGTGGTCTGAGAGACAGTTTGTTATAATTTCTGTTCTTTTACATTTGCTGAGGAGTGCTTTACTTCCAATGATGTGGTCAATTTTGGAATAAGTGCGATGTGGTGCTGAGAAGAATGTATATTCTGTTGATTTGGGGTGGAGAGTTCTATAGATGTCTATTAGGTCTGCTTGGTGCAGAGATGAGTTCAATTCCTGGATATCCTTGTTAACTTTCTGTCTCATTGATCTGTCTAATGTTGACAGTGGAGTGTTGAAGTCTCCCATTATTATTGTATGGGAGTCTAAGTCTCTTTGTAAGTCTCTAAGGACTTGCTTTATGAATCTGGGTGCTCCTGTATTGGGTGCATATATATTTAGGATAGTTAGCTCTTCCTGTTGAATTGATCCCTTTACCATTATGTAATGGCCTTCTTTGTCTCTTTTGATCTTTGATGGTTTAAAGTCTGTTTTATCAGAGACTAGGATTGCAACCCCTGCTTTTTTTGTTCTCCATTTGCTTGGTAGATTTTCCTCCATCCCTTTATTTTGAGCCTATGTATGTCTCTGCATGTGAGATGGGTCTCCTGAATACAGCAGACTGATGGGTCTTGACTCTTTATCCAGTTTGCCAGTCTGTGTCTTTTTATTGGAGCATTTAGTCCATTTACATTTAAGGTTAATATTGTTATGTGTGAACTTGATCCTGCCATTATGATATTAACTGGTTATTTTGTTCGTTAGTTGATGCAGTTTCTTCCTAGCCTCGATGGTCTTTACATTTTGGCATGTTTTTGCAATGGCTGGTACCGGTTGTTCCTTTCCATGTTTAGGGCTTCCTTCAGGGTCTCTTGTAAGGCAGGCCTAGTGGTGACAAAATCTCTAAGCATTTGCTTATCTGTAAAGGATTTTATTTCTCCTTCACTGATGAAACTTAGTTTGGCTGGATATGAAATTCTGGGTTTAAAATTCTTTTCTTTAAGAACGTTGAATATTGGCCCCCACTCTCTTCTGGCTTTTAGAGTTTCCGCTGAGAGATCTGCTGTTAGTCTGATGGGCTTCCCTTTGTGGGTAACCCGACCTTTCTCTCTGGCTGCCCTTAAGATTCTTTCCTGGCCGGGCGCGGTGGCTCAAGCCTGTAATCCCAGCACTTTGGGAGGCCGAGACGGGTGGATCACGAGGTCAGGAGATCAAGACCATCCTGGCTAACATGGTGAAACCCCGTCTCTACTAAAAACTACAGAAAACTAGCCGGGCGACGTGGCGGCGCCTGTAGTCCCAGCTACCCGGGAGGCTGAGACAGGAGAATGGCGTGAACCCGGGAGGCGGAGCTTGCAGTGAGCTGAGATCCGGCCACAGCACTCCAGCCTGGGTGACAGAGCGAGACTCCGTCTCAAAAAAAAAAAAAAAAAAAAAAAAAGATTCTTTCCTTCATTTCAACTTTGGTGAATCTGGCAATTATGTGTCTTGGAGTTGCTCTTCTGGAGGAGTATCTTTGTGGTGTTCTCTGTATTTCCTGAATTTGAATGTTGGCCTGCCCTACTAGGTTGGGGAAGTTCTCCTGGATGATATCCTGAAGAGTGTTTTCCAACTTGGATCCATTTTCCCCCTCACTTTCAGGCACCCCAATCAGACGTAGATTTGGTCTTTTTACATAATCCCATACTTCTTGTAGGCTTTGTTCATTTCTTTTTCTTCTTTTTTCTTTTGGTTTCTCTTCTCGCTTCATTTCATTCATTTGATCCTCAATCGCTGATACTCTTTCTTCCGGTTGATCGAGTCGGTTACTGAAGCTTGTGCATTTGTCACGTATTTCTCGTGTCATGGTTTTCATCTCTGTCATTTCGTTTATGACCTTCTCTGCATTAATTAGTCTAGCTGTCAATTCTTCCACTCTTTTTTCAAGATTTTTAGTTTCTTTGCGCTGGGTACGTAATTCCTCCTTTAGCTCTGAGAAGTTTGATGGACAGAAGCCTTCTTCTCTCATCTCGTCAAAGTCATTCTCTGACCAGCTTCGATCCGTTGCTGGCGATGGGCTGCGCTCCTTTGCAGGGGGAGATGCGCTCTTATTTTTTGAATTTCCAGCTTTTCTGCCCTGCTTTTTCCCCATCTTTGTGGTTTTATCTGTCTCTGGTCTTTGATGATGGTGACGTACTGATGGGGTTTTGGTATAGGTGTCCTTCCTGTTTGATAGTTTTCCTTCTAACAGTCAGGACCCTCAGCTATAGGTCTGTTGGAGATTGCTTGAGGTCCACACCAGACCCTGTTTGTCTGGGTATCAGCAGCAGAGGTTGCAGAAGATAGAATATTGCTGAACAGCGAGTGTACCTGTCTGATTCTTACTTTGGAAGCTTCCTCTCAGGGGTGTACTCCACCCTGTGAGGTGTGGGGTGTCAGACTGCCCCTAGTGGGGGATGTCTCCCAGTTAGGCTACTCAGGGGTCAGTGACCCACTTGAGCAGGCAGTCTGTCCGTTCTCAGTTCTCAACCTCCGTGTTGGGAGATCCACTGCTCTCTTCAAAGCTGTCAGACAGAGTCGTTCGCGTCTGCTCAGGCCTCTGCTACTTCCCCTGTTGTTTTTTTTAGCTGAGCCCTGCCCCCAGAGGTGGAGTCTATAGAGACAGGCAGGTTTCCTTGAGCTGCTGTGAACTCCACCCAGTTCGAGCTTCCCAGCGGCTTTGTTTACCTACTTAAGCCTCAGCAATGGCGGGCGTCCCTCCCCCAGCCTCGCTGCTGCCTTGCAGTTAGATCGCCGCAGACTGCTATGTTAACAATGAGGGAGGCTCCGTGGGCGTGGGACCCTCCCAGCCAGGTGAGGGATATAGTCTTCTGGTGTGCCCGTTTGCTTAAAGTGTGGTATTGGGGTGGGAGTTACCCGATTTTCCAGGTGTTGTCTCAGTTCCCCTGGCTAGGAAAAGGGATTCCCTTCCCCCTTGCGCTCCCCAGGTGAGGCGATGCCTCGCCCTGCTTCAGCTCTCGCTGGTCGGGCTGCAGCAGCTGACCAGCACCGATTGTCCGGCACTCCCTAGTGAGATGACCCCAGTACCTCCGTTGAAAATGCAGAAATCACCGGTCTTCTGTGTCGCTCGCGCTGGGAGTTGGAGACTGGAGCTATTCCTATTCGGCCATCTTCTGGATCTTCTTAACAGTGTTCTTGTTTCTTTTGTATTCCTAGTGCCTACATAATACCAAGTATATGATAGGTGCTCAGTAAATGTTTGAATGTATGGGTGTGGTAATTTTTCTTATGATAATGTGATAATTATTAAATGATAGCTATTATTTATCGTTTGCTTTGGTATATTTTTTACAGGAGCCCTATGAAGCGACTATTATTATACCCATTTTATAGATAAGTGAACTGAAATTCAGGTTCAGTGGCTTTCCCAGGAACACAAAGTTGAAAAGAAAGAATTTAGACCCTCCTTTTCTTGTCTCTAAAGTCTGTGCTTCTAAGCTCTATGCTGTTTGCCTTAAAAGTATTAATATTTTATATGGAGTGCAGCAATTCAATTATGTGGATGAAGAATTTTGAGATCACACAGGATAAAAATGACGAAAATAACAGTTTTTTATTTGTTTTAAAGGAAAATTTAAAATAGTAAAATAGTTCTTTGTATGCTTGATAATTTTTTATTGCAGGCCTAATGTTGTGAATTTTACTTTGTTGGGTGCAGGGTATTTTTGTATTTCTGTGTTTCTGAGCTTTTTTCTTTTTTTTTTTTTTTCCCAGATAAGTTATTTGGAAACAGTTTGATCCTTTCAAGTCTTGCTTTTAAGCTTTGTCAGCTGGGACCAGAGTAGGTGGGACTAGGGCTAATATTTCCCACTTCTGAGGCAAAGCTCTTCAGAGTATTTTACTCAATGTAAATTGTTTTCTGTACTAAGAACAGTCCTTTCCTGTGTGAGCTCTGGGGATTATTCCCTTAAATTCTTTCAGGTGGTCCTTTCCCTGCCCTCTGGCAGTTTCCTTACACACACACACACACACACATGCACACACACATATTTGTTGATGAGTACTCAGCTGAAGCAGAGGAGGAGGTTCTGCAAGTGTCTGCAGTTCTCCCTTTTGTACAGGTCTCTCTTCTCTGGTGTTTTGTCCTGCAAACTCTAGCTGCACTGACCTCCTAGGACTCGAAGCTTCATCTCCTCAACTCAATGAGACCTCACCAGGCTCTGCCTGGGTTTATCATCCTTGCAATCTGACCTAGAAACTCGCTCCAAGAAGTAACCTGGGGCAGTGGTCGGGCTCACTTCCTTCATTTTCTGTCATTTCTCAGGAATTATGTCCTTTATTGCCTGATACCTATTGACTTGAGAACTGTTGCTTCCTTTGATTTGTTCAGTTTTTTATTTCGTTTAGGAGGTATGAAATTACCTGTTAAGGAGGTACTTGTTAATTCCTGTTGGCCAGAAGAGGAAGTCCATAGTGAGTCTTTTGATTCAGTTCCATTTTCTGTTTTTCTACTGAAGGTCATCAAACAAAGCATTATTAAATTATCTGCTAGGTACTTGACATTCAGCTAGGCATTAGAGATGCCATGGAACTATGTGCTTCACTTAGTCTTAAAATATTATGTTACTTTAGTACAGGATTACAAGGATAGGTGGGGCTTGATCACTGGAGCAAGATTCCTCCTGGTGAGCAGACAACTTTCGTCAGTCTTTTGGGGTGCTTTTTGAAAATGCAGCTTCATGGTTCCTGTGCTAGGCTCATTGAATCAACTTCTGGGGTGGCTCTCTAATTGATCCTTATGAGTTGTAATTGGTCTTCATGGCCCAATTCTGAAGAAAGGGCCGTGAAGAGGGGACAATTGACAAAGTGGTACTGATACTATATGGAACTTTCAAGTTACAAAGTATTTTCATAAACCTCTTTCCATTTAATTCTCACATTAAGACTTCCTGGGTCTCATTACCATCTTATAGACAAGAAACTGAGGCCTAATTAGGGTAAATAGTTTGCCAAAGGGTAATATAGGAAGTGGAAGAACAAATTTTAAAACTCTGGTTTTCCTGAGGCCGTTGCTCCTTCTGCCATTCACTGACACTTACTACATTAGTTCTCTTATGCAGATGTAGGAGTTATTATTCTTTCATGTAGCATGCTTTTTTTGAAGAGTTAACAGGTAATATTTGGTATTAGGATTAAGATAGGCTCTGAGTGACATAAAATATAACAATGGATTAAATAAGATGAAAGTTTATGATTTACCACATAAAAGTCCAGAGCTGGTGTGGCACTATAGTGGCAGGTCCTGAGGCTCCTTTGTTCTTTGCTGTGCATGGCCATGGTCTCACAGTCTGAGATAGAATCAATATCCTAGACAGCTTGTGGAGGAGGGGAAAAAGAAATGGACAAAGGTGTATGCTTTCTGTCTCTTCAGAAAGTTTCCTGTAAGCCACCACGACACTTTCCTAGAACACAGTGGCCAGAACTTTGACCTGTGGCCATCCTAGCTGCACAGGCAGCTGGTATATGTGGTCTGTATTCCACAAGCTCATATGTCTAGCTAAAAGACTAAGGGTTCTATTATCCCATAAGAAGGAAAAATGGATATTGGAGGGCAACTGGCAGTCTGCCACACAGTTTTCTTCTGAATCTAGAGACTGCTAAGAAACGAAGACTTATTCTTTAAGTCCCTGGTTGGAATAACAAAAACAACTATTTAATGCATAATTATTGTATGTTAATACCTAGAACACTGCTTGGCAGATGCCCCCAAAATATTGATTGAAGGAATGAATCAAGGCCAGACAGTCTGCTAAGCATCTGATCTCACATACCATTTAATCTTTCAGATGATCCTATAAGGTAGTATTACAATTTTTATTTTACATTTTACAGATAAGGTAATTATACTTTTTTTTTTTTTTTTGAGACAGCGTCTCACTCTGTCGCCCAGACTGGAGTACAGTGGTGCAGTCTTGGCTCACCACAATCTCCACCTCCCAGGGTCAAACAATTATCCTGCCCTAGCCTCCTGAGTAGCTGGGATTACAGTTGCCCACCACTACTGCCCAACTAATTTTTGTATTTTTTCAGTACAGACGGTTTCACCATGTTGGCCAGGCTGGTCTTGAGCTTCTGACCTCAAATGATCCACCCACCTTGGCCTCCCAAAGTATTGGGATTACAGGCATGAGCCATTGTTCCCGGCCCTAATTAAATGTGCTTCTAAATGGTAAAACTGGAATTTGATCCTGGCTGTAATTCCAGATATTGTCTTTTATAAAGTAGTAGTCATGAGTACTGTTCACCAAATATGCTCAGATTGTATATTCCTGGCCTCTTGAAGTTAAGTGTGTTATATGACTGGTGTTGGCCAGTGAAATGTGAGCAGAACCCAATGTCATGGGCAGAAGCTTTAAGAGCCAGTGCATGATTCATCTTATTCTTTTTCTTTGCCAGTGTTGCAAATATTGGCTTCTCTCTTAGCCTAGGTCCTACAGTGAAAACATAGGCGGTGTGAGGTAGAGTATGAAGATAGGTAGAGTAAGAGTGGATAGGTAGTGTAAGTGAGAAATAAGCCTTTGCTTTTGGGGGTTGTTAGTTTCTGCAGCATACTGTAAGCTACACCTAACTGATATGGAAATTTTTTTTACTTTTGTTATGTTTAATTGAATTATGTCATGTACATTGTAGATTGCATGGGCTTTTGAGGAAAAACCTTATAACTGATGTTCTAACTTTTTTTTTCTATGACAAAATGATTAGTTGTTCCCAAGCATTAGTTTATAAATACATATTTCCAACTTGGGACCAGTCTTTGTTCTCTTTCTTCAGTAAACAAAATCTTAATTTTATTGTATGACAGACATAGTTTTCATAGAGGCTATGACTTGTTTATGAAACATGATTTAAGGTAGAATTTATTTGGACAAATAGCTGAAGATTCTTTTCAACCTAGTGGTTTAAGGAGTCTGAGAAGTTACAGTTTAGAATGAGGCCCAAGAGTATTAAAATTCATTCATTTTTAGGATTTATTCTCTACCCACTATGTGCCACACACTATGCAAGGCTCTGTTTAGAGATGGTTAAAGCATCTCTACTGAAAGAGCTAGCCAATTAAGCTCAAGTACCTGCTTATTTCAATGTAGGGTGTTTTTGACTTCACAAATGACAGCACTGTGTCTGAGAAATAAAGTGTTTCCTTAACTCAAATTTGAAATATAATTTGAATAATGGAACTGTTACAAGCTCAAGTGGGTTTTGTGAATGAATAGAAGAGCATGCCTATGAAGATACCAAAGGTGAGTGTGAGAGTTGCAGAGACCTAGGATAGGTTTGATAACGGGAATTACCACTTTCTGGTATAGTTAGTGATTTTTGTTGGATTTAGTAGTCTGGGAAATGTTTAAAGGATATTTTAAACATGTTGGAGAAATGTTGTGGGAATATTTGTTATAGAAAACCAGAGTGGCCTTGACTGGTAATTTCAAAGACATAAGGAACTTATTCTTCTGTTACATGGAAAGTGTTATGAGTAAATTTAGTCTATAGGGCTACTGAGAGAGGTGATCAAGTTAATTCTTGTAATTGGGTTTAAAAAGACTGGATAATTTCATAATCAATAATCTTATTCTTAGGGATATGTGGTAAAAGTAGGGGAATTATATCTCATGCTTTGATACATGAGATAATTTTTGTACATTGTAAAAGAAAAAAATTCTCCATATATGTATATGAGATTACTTTTTTTTGCTGCTGGGAAGGTCTGTGTGTTATTGCTATTTTTTTTTTTTTTTTTATTGTTACAGTTAAAACTTTGTATTTCTGTGAAACACCAAAAAATGCTGAATTTTATTGTTTGGTAATTGGTATTTGGCAGGACCACTTTTATTAGCATAATATACTCTACAAGTTTGTTGAAATAATTTGAGACTCTTGCTACCAAGAGTCAGTGGGAAGGCAGTTGATAGCCTACTTAGCAATTTTGTACATTTTTCATATTTTATACTGCATAAAATAGCCACTTGAGCAACTTTTTTATATATAAAGCTGTGACACTTTTTGAGGGGTTTTAAAAGCAGAAAACAAAACCCTTAATCTAGTACATAATTTAATTCATCACAATCTGAATAATAATACTATTTTCACCTTTCATGTAGATATAATTTAGGGTAAGTACATTTGGAATAATTTTCTGTATTTTCATACTCTTTTGACTTTTTTCTACCTAATTTTAGATTTTTCTTTTAGTACTGACTTGCACAAACATATCCATGTAAATTTTGAGAAGATTCTCTTTTTAACCAATAGGTAAGCTGTGCTGTTGTTATTTAACTGATGTATAAGCTTGTGATAGGGAGGTTCCAAATAAATCTGTGTGTGCTTCTGTGTTGATGGCAAAATACTGCCATAGACAGAGGTCAGGTTGATGTCAATGTTAAGCTACGTTTAGACTGGCAACTGGAATGAAGAGAAGATGTAAACTTTGTGTATGTTCTCTGTGACCCCTTGACATTAATGTCTTCTGTTACGATTTGGTCATTAGAGATAACATTTTTCTTTTTCTTTTTCTTTTTTGAGACAGAGCCTCATTCTGTCGCCCAGGCTGGAGTGCAGTGGTGCAATCTTGGCTCACTGCAACCTCTGCCGCCTGAGTTCAAGTGATTCTCCTGCCTCAGCCTCCTGAGTAGCTGGGATTACAGGCGCCTACCACTGTGCCCGGCTAATTTTGTATTTTTTGTAGAGATGGGGTTTCACCATCTTGGCCAGGCTGGTCTTGAACTCCTGACCTTGTGATCTACCGTCCTTGGCCTCCCAAAATTCTGGGATTACAGGTGTGAGCCGTCGCGCCCAGCCAACGTTTTTCTTTAAGCTTTCCATATTGTGTTAATGTGAACATGCCAGTAGCATAAAGTTATCAGTCTTTAAAGGTATTTCCCAGGGGCCAGAAATAAGCAATTTTTTTTCTCAGATACCTGGATTATGTTAGGTGTTATGATATTGGAATGTCTCTGTATAATTAGGACATTATATTCAAATCCTAAATACAGTATCGTTGTCCTTTGTGGTAAACTGAATGCTTTTCTTAACCTTCATTCTACCTAGTCAACAAAGAACATGGAAGCCTCTAACAGTTTGTATTCTAAACCATTTCAAGCATAATCAAAGGTAGACAGAATAATATAGTGATACATGTGTGCATCATCTAGCTTTAAAAATTACCAACTTGGCCGGGCGCGGTGGCTCAAGCCTGTAATCCCAGCACTTTGGGAGGCCGAGACGGGCGGATCACGAGGTCAGGAGATCAAGACCATCCTGGCTAACCCGGTGAAACCCTGTCTCTACTAAAAAAAATACAAAAAACTAGCCGGGCGAGGTGGCGAGCGCCTGTAGTCCCAGCTACTCGGGAGGCTGAGGCAGGAGAATGGCGTGAACCCGGGAGGCGGAGCTTGCAGTGAGCTGAGATCTGGCCACTGCACTCCAGGCTGGGTGACAGAGCGAGACTCCGCCTCAGAAAAAAAAAAAAAAAAATACCAACTCAGGCCAGGTGCGGTGGCTCACGCCTGTAATCCCAGCGCTTTGGGAGGCCGAGGCAGGCGGATCACGAGGTCAGGAGATCAAGACCATCCTGGCTAACACGGTGAAACCCCGTCTCCACTAAAAATACAAAAAATTAGCTGGGCATGGTAGCAGGTGCCTGTAGTCCCAGCTACTCAGGAGGCTGAGGCAGGAGAATGGCGTGAACCCAGGAGCCAGAGCTTGCAGTGAGCCAAGATTGTGCCACTGCACTCCAGCCTGGGCAACAGAGTGAGACTCTGTTTCAAAAAAAAAAAAAAAAAAGTACTAACAGCTAGTCTAGTTTCATCTATACCATATCCACTTCCTTCTCATCATATTCTTTTGAAGCAAATCCCAGACATGATATCATTTTATCAGTAATTATTTCAGGTCATATCTCTAAAAGAGAAAGGACTTTAAAAAAGCATAACCGAGGGCGGTTCCAAGATGGCCAAATAGGAACAGCTCCAGGCTATAGCTCCCAGTGTGAGTGACACAGAAGATGCGTGATTTCTGCATTTCCAACTGAGGTACCAAGTTCATTTCACTGGGGCGTGTTGGACAGTGGGTGCAGCCCACCAAATGAGAGCCAAAGCAGGGCGAGGCATCGCCTCACCCAGGAAGCACAAGGAGTCAGGGAATTCCCTTTCCTAGCCAAGGGAAACTGTGACACACAGCACCTGGAAAATCGGGTCACTCCCACCTGAATACAGCGCTTTTCCAAGGCTCTTAGCAAACGGCACACCAGGCTTAGCAAACGGCACACGCCTGGCTTGGAGGGTCCCACGCCCACAGTTCCTCATTGCTAGCACAGCAGTCTGAGATCTAACTGCAAGGCGGCAGTGAGGCTGGGGGAGAGGCGCCTGCCATTGCTGAAGCTTGAATAGGTAAACAGTGGCTGGGAAGCTCGAACTGGGTGGAGTCCACCTTAACTCAAGGAGGCCTGCCTGCCTCTGTAGATTCCAGCTCTGGGGACAGGGCATAGCCAAACAAAAGGCAGCAGAACCCTCTGCAGATTTAAATGTCCCTGTCTGACAGTTTTGAAGAGAGTAGTGGTTCTCCCAGCACGGAGTTTGAGATCTCAGAATGGACAGACTGCCTGCTCAAGTGGGTCCCTGACCCCTGAGTAGCCTAACTGGGAGGCACCCCCCAGCAGGGGCAGACTGACACCTCACACGGCCAGGTACCCCTCTGAGACGAAGCTTCCAGAAGAAAGATCAGGCAGCAACATTTGCTGTTCAGCAATATTCACTCTTCTGCAGCCTCCACTGCTGATACCCTGGCAAACAGGGTCTGGAGTGGACCTCCAGCAAACTCCAATAGACCTGCAGCTGAGGGTCCTGACTGTTAGAAGGAAAACTAACAAACAGAAAGGACATCCACACCAAAACCCCATCTGTACGTCACCATCATCAAAGACCAAAGGTAGATAAAACCACAAAAATGGGGAAAAAACAGAGCAGAAAAGCTGAAAATTCTAAAAATCAGAGCACCTCTCCCCCTCCAAAGGAATACAGTTCCTCACTAGCAACGGAACAAAACTAGACGGAGAATGACTTTGATGAGCTGAGAGAAGAAGGCTTCAGACGATCAAACTTCTCCGAGCTAAAGGAGGAAGTTCGAACCCATTGCAAAGAAGCTAAAAACGTTGACAAAAGATTAGATGAATGACTAACTAGAATAAGCAATGTAGAGAAGTCCTTAAATGACCTGAAAGAGTTGAAAACCATGGCACGAGAACTATGTGACAAATGCATAAGCTTTAGTAACCGATTTGATCAACTGGAAGAAAGGGTATCAGTGATTGAAGATCAAATGAATGAAATGAAACAAGAAGAGAAGTTTAGAGAAAAAAGAGTAAAAAGAAATGAACAAAGCCTCCAAGAAATGTGGGACTATGTGAAAAGACCAAATCTACGTCTGATTGGTGTACCGGAAAGTGACAGGGAGAATGGAACCAAGTTGGAAAACACCCTGCAGGATATTATCCAGGAGAACTTCCCCAACCTAGCAAGGCAGGCCAACATTCAAATTCAGGAAATACAGAGAACTCCACAAAGATACTCCTTGAGAAGAGCAATTCTAAGACACATAATTGTCAGATTCACCAAAGTTGAAAGGAAGGAAAAAATGTTAAGGGCAGTCAGAGAGAAAGGTCGGGTTACCCACAAAGGGAAGCCCATCAGACTAACAGCAGATCTCTTAGCGGAAACTCTACAAGCCAGAAGAGAGTAGGGGCGAATATTCAACATTCTTAAAGAAAAGAATTTTCAACCCAGAGTTTCATATCCAGCCAAACTAAGTTTCACAAGTGAAGGAGAAATAAAATCCTTTACAGACAAGCAAATGCTGAGAGATTTTGTCACCACCAGGCCTGCCCTACAAGAGCTCCTGAAGGAAGTACTAAACATGGAAAGGAACAACAGGTACCAGCCACTGCAAAAACATGCCAAAATGTAAAGACCATCGATGCTAGGAAGAAACTGCATCAACTAATAAGCAAAATAACCAGCTAACATCATAATAACAGGATCAAGTTCACACATAATATTATTAACCTTAAATGTAAATGGGCTAAATGCTCCAATTAAAAGACACAGACTGGCAAATTGGATAAAGAGTCAAGACCCATCAGTTTACTGTATTCAGGAGACCCATCTCATGAGCAGAGATACATATAGGCTCAAAATAAAGGGATGGAGGAAGATCTACCAAGTAAATGGAAAGCAAGGCAGGGGTTGTAATCCTAGTCTCTGATAAAACAGACTTTAAACCAACAAAGATCAAAAGAGACAAGGGCATTACATAATGGTAAAGGGATCAATGCAACAAGAAGAGCTAACTGTCCTAAATATATATGCGCCCAATACAGGAGCACCCAGATTTATAAAACAAGTCCTTAGAGACTTACAAAGAGACTTAGACTCCCACACAATAATAATGGGAGACTTTAACAACCCACTGTCAACATTAGACAGATCAATGAGACAGAAAGTGAACAAGGATATTCAGGAATTGAACTCAGCTCTGCACCAAGCAGACCTAATAGACATCTACAGAACTCTCCACCCCAAATCAACAGAATATACATTCTTCTCAGCACCACATCACACTTATTCCAAAACTGACCACATAGTTGGAAGTAAAGCACTCCTCAGCAAATGTAAAAGAACAGAGATGATAACAAACTGTTTCTTAGACCTCAGTGCAATCAAACTAGAACTCAGGATTAAGAAACTCACTCAAAACCACTCAACTACATGGAAACTGAACAACCTGCTCCTGAATGACTACCGGGTAGATAATGAAATGAAGGCAGAAATAAAGATGTTCTTTGAAACCAATGAGAACAAAGGCACAACATATCAGAATCTCTGGGACACATTTAAAGCAGTGTGTAGAGGGAAATTTATACCACTACATGCCCACAAGAGAAAGCAGGAAAGATCTAAAATTGACACCCTAACATCACAATTAAAAGAACTAGAGAAGCAAGAGCAAACACACTCAAAAGCTAGCAGAAGGCAAGAAATAACTAAGACTCCGAGCAGAACTGAAGGAGATAGAGACACAAAAAACCCTTCAAAAAATCAATGAATCCAGGAGCTGTTTTTTTGAAAAGATCAACAAAATAGACCACTAGCAAGACTACTAAAGAAGAAAAGAGAAAATAATCAAATAGACGTAATAAAAAATGATAAAGGAGATATCACCACTGACCCCACAGAAATACAAACTGCCATCAGCGAATACTGTAAACACCTCTATGCAAATAAACTAGAAAACCTAGAAGAAATGGATAAATTCCTGGACACATACACCTTCCTGAGACTAAACCAGGAAGAAGGTGAATCCCTGGATAGACCAATAACAGGCTCTGAAATTGAGGCAATACTTAATAGCCTACCAGCCAAAAAATGTCCAGGACCAGACGGATTCATAGCCAGATTCTACCAGAGGTACAAGGAGGAGCTGGTACCATTCCTTCTGAAATGATTCCAATCAATAGAAAAAGAGGAAATCCTCCCTAACTCATTTTATGAGGCCAACATCATCCTGATACCAAAGGCTGGCAGAGACACTAAAAAAAGAGAATTTTAGGCCAATATCCCTGATGAACATCGACGCAAAAATCCTCAATAAAATACTGGCAAACCGAATCCAGCAGCACATCAAAAAGCTTATCCACCATGATCAAGCGGGCTTCATCCCTGGGATGCAAGGCTGGTTCAACATATGCGAATCAATAAACGTAATCCAGCATATAAACAGAACCAAAGACAAAAACCACATGATTATCTCAATAGATGCAGAAAAGGCCTTTGACAAAATTCAACAGCCCTTCATGCTAAAAACTCTTAATAAATTTGGTATTGATGGTACATATCTCAAAATAATAAGAGCTATTTATGACAAACCCACAGCCAATATCATACTGAATGGGCAAAAACAGGAAGCATTCTCTTTGAAACCTGGCACAAGACAGGAATGCCCTCTCTCACCACTTCTGTTCAACACAGTGTTGGAACTTCTGGCCAGGGCAATCAGGCAGGAGAAAGAAAGAAAGGGTATTCAATTAGGAAAAGAGGAAGTCAAATTGTCCCTGTTTGCAGATGACATGATTGTATATCTAGAAAACCCCATCGTCTCAACCCAAAGTCTCCTTAAGCTGATAAGCAACTTCAGCAAAGTCTCAGGATACAAAATCAATGTGCAAAAATCACAAGCATTCTTATACACCAATAACAGACAGAGAGCCAAATCATGAGTGAACTCCCATTCACAATTGCTTCAAAGAGAATAAAATGACTAGGAATCCAACTTACAAGGGATGTGAAGGACGTCTTCAAGGAGAACTACAAACCACTGCTCAATGAAATAAAAGAGGACACAAACAAATGGACGAACATTCCATGCTCATGGATAGGAAGGCTCAATATTGTGAAAATGGCCATACTGCCCAAGGTAATTCCCATCAAGCTACCAATGACTTTCTTCACAGAATTGGAAAAAACTACTTTAAAGTTCATATGGAACCAAAAAAAGAGCCTGCATTGCCAAGACAATCCTAAGCCAAAAGAACAAAGCTGGAGGCATCATGCTACCTGACTTCAAACTATACTACAAGGCTATAGTAACCAAAACAGCATGGTACTGGTACCAAAACAGAGATATAGACCTATGGAACAGAACAGAGCCCTCGGAAATAATATCACACATCTACAACCATGTGATCTTCAACAAACCTGACAAAAACAAGAAATGGGGAAAGGATTCCCTATTTAATAAATGGTGCTGAGAAAACTGGCTAGCCATATGTAGAAAGCTGAAACTGGATCCCTTCCTTGCACCTTACACAAAAATTAATTCAAGATGGATTAGAGACTTAAATGTTAGACCTAAAGCCATAGAAACTCTAGAAGAAAACCTAGGCAATACCATTCAGGACATAGGCATGGGCAAGGACTTCATATCTAAAACACCAGAAGCAATGGCAACAAAAGCCAAAATTGACAAATGGGATCTAATTAAACTAAAGAGCTTCTGCACAGCAAAAGAAACTACCATCAGAGTGAACAGGCAACCTACAGAATGGGAGAAAATTTTTGCAATCTACTTATCTGACAAAGGGCTACAGAATCTACAAAGAACTCAAACAAATGTACAAGAAAAAAACAACCCCATCAAAAAGTGGGCAAAGGATATGAACAGACACTTCTCAAAAGAAGACATTTATGCAGCCAACAGACACATGAAAAAAGCTCATTGTCACTAGCCATCAGAGAAATGCAAATCAAAACCACAATGAGATACCATCTCACACCAGTTAGAAGGGCGATCATTAAAAAGTCAGGAAACAACAGGTGCTGGAGAGGATGTGGAGAAATAGCAACACTTTTACACTGTTGGTGAGACTGTAAACTAGTTCAACCACTGTGGAAGACTGTGTGGCGATTCCTCAAGGATCTAGAACTAGAAATACTATTTGACCCAGCCATCCCATTACTGGGTATATACCCAAAGGATTATAAATCATGCTGCTACAAAGACATATGCACACGTATGTTTATTGCGGCACTATTCACAATAGCAAAGACTTGCAACCAACCCAAATGTCCATCAGTGACAGACTGGATTAAGAAAATGTGGCACATATACACCATGGAATACTATGCAGCCATAAAAAGGATGAGTTCATGTCCTTTGTAGGGCCATGGATGCAGCTGGAAACCATCATTCTCAGCAAACTATCGCAAGAACAGAAAACCAAACACCGTATGTTCTTACTCATAGGTGGGAATTGAACGATGAGAACACTTGGACACAGGAAGGGGAATATCACACACCAGGGCCTGTTGTGGGGTGAGGGGAGGAGGGAGGGATAGCATTAGGAAATATACCTAATGTAAAGGACGAGTTAATGGGTGCAGCACACCAACATGGCACATGTATACATACGTAACAAACCTGCACATTGTGTACATATACTGTAGAACTTAAAGTACAATAATAAATAAATAAATAAATAAATAAATAAATAAATAAATAAATTTTAAAAAAAGCATAACCATAATACCCCAAAATTAACAATTCCGTAATATTATCAGTGTTCAAATTTCAAGTAGTCTAAGTGTCATAATTCTTTTAAACATGGCCAAAAATTGTGTATCTTTTAATTTTTAGGTTTCCCTGCCATATTTCCCTGACTTCACCTAACCTCTCTTCCCTGAGGTTTAAGAAATCAGGTTGTTTTACCGAGTTTCTCAGTCTGGATTTTGCTGACTGCCATCTCTGTGGTACAGTTTAATGTGATCCTTTGTGCTCTGTATTTCTTGTGAACTGGTTGTTGACTCTAGAGGCTTTGTCAAATTCAGGTTGGATTTTCTTATATTTGCTTTATATATTATCTGGAATATTTCTGTAAAGAAAAACATCCCCGTATCTATTAGAGGTTACCCAGTGGTTGTTTTTTAAAGCAGAGCTAGGATGAATTCTTGATTCTTTCTCTTCATTTATCACTTAAAAAATGAGTTAAGCTGGGCGCTGTGGTTCACGCCTGTAATCCTAGCACTTTGGGAGGCCCAGGTGGGTGGATCACTTAAGGTCAGGAGTTTGAGACCAGCCTGTCCAACATAGTGAAACCCCATCTCTACTAAAAAATACAAAACATAGCTGGGTGTGGTGGTGCATGCCTATAGTCCCAGCTACTTGGGAGGGTGAGGCAGGAGAATCACTTGAACCCATGAGACAGAGGTTTCAGTGAGCCGAGATCGTGCCACTGCACTCCAGTCTGGGTGACAGGAAAAAAAAAAGTTAGTTCCCTAGACTCCTTCAGTGTTGAAGGAGGATGTTTTTGCTTTTAACTAGAAGCTTTTAAGATCTTCTTCTATCCTTGGAATTCAGGAATTTAATCAGGATATGTCTAGTTGTTGATTTTTTTTTTTAAAAACCCCATCCCCATTAATGCCTGGAACTTATACTCTTTCTATCTTCAGTCTCACATCTTTCTGCAGTTGTAAAATATTTCATTCTATTATTTTTTCAATTGGTTCCTTTCCTCAGTCTTTTTCTCTCCCTCTACTTTAGTCCCTCTCACTAACATTTTTTCTCCTGGATCTGAATCTTTGCTCCATGTGTCTTATTTTGTTACACATGATTTCTTTCTCCTAGTTTTGGTCTATTTTTCTCCCACTTGTGCTTTTTATTTTATTATTTATTTATTTATTTTGAGACGAAGTCTCGCTCTGTCGCCCAGGCTGGAGTGCAGTGGCGTGATTTTGGCTCACTGCAAGCTCTGCCTTTCGGGTTCAGGCCATTCTCCTGCCTCAGACTCCCAAGTAGCTGGGACTACAGTCGCCCGCCACCATGCCCGGCTAATTTTTTGTATTTTTCATAGAGACGGGGTTTCACCATGTTAGCCAGGATGGTCTGGATCTCCTGACCTCGTGCTTCACCCACCTTGGCCTCTCAAAGTGCTGGGATTACAGGTGTGAGCTCCCGCACCCAGCCTCCCACTTGCTCTTTTAAACTATTAATTTGGCCTCAGTGGTGTCCATCCAATTCTTCAATTAGCTATTGAATTTTTATATTCATAAAGTATAGTTTTAGCTTCAAGATTCTCCTTAAGTGTGAATAATTATATTTATTGTTATTTAATAAGAAATATAGAAATATATATTTATTATTATTATAGTTATTATTTGGTTCAAACTGTTGTCAGTCTCCTCTAGCAGCTTGTTCCCCCAGGAGCCTTGTGTTTTGGGTTTTCTGTTGTTCTTCATTGCTTTAGCTCATTGGGTATGTATTTATTTTCCTTTGTCTAACTTAGGGCTCTTTTCGCTCCTGGGTCTCACCTCCAAGAGTGGACACTTTAAGTGGTGAGTGTTGGGAGATGCAGAAGTCACAATGCTGTGGGCCTCCTGTAGAGAAGTAGGAAGGACTCAGTTAAGTTGTCCAACTCCTTTGTGACTCCTTGGAGGTTGAGAGACTGCAAGGAACTTCAGAGCACACAGTCTGGTCTGCCCATCTTCATGAGGTCCACCAATTTCTAGGGACTAGGCTCTCCCACAAGAACTGCAGCATTGTCTTTGCCTCAGGGCTCCTTGCTTAGTACCTCCTTTCTCCTGTAGGGGGAAAACATCCTACAAGCTCTTTTTATGTGGACCCTGAGACTTCAATCCACCCTTCTGCCTCTCTTAGATGATGATTTTTTTTTTTTTTTTTTTTTTTTTTTGAGATGGAGTCTCGCTCTGTCGCCCAGGCTGGAGTGCAGTGGTGCGATCTCAGCTCACTGCAAGCTCCGCCTGGGTTCACGCCATTCTCCTGCCTCAGCCTCCTGAGTAGCTGGGACTACAGGCACCCGCCACCACACCCAGCTAATTTTTTTGTATTTTTAGTAGAGACGGGGTTTCACCATGTTAGCCAGGATGGTCTCGATATTCTGACCTCGTGATCCACCCGCCTCGGCCTCCCAAAGTGTTGGGATTACAGGCATGAGCCACTGCGCCTGGCCTTTTTTTTTTTTTTTTGAGATGGAGTCTCACTGTGTTGCCCAGTCTGGAGTGCAGTAGTGCAATCTCGGCTCACTGCAACCTCTGCCTCCCGGGTTCAAGAGATTCTCCTGCCTCAGCCTCCTGAGTAGCTGGGATTATAGGCATCTACCACCATGCCTGGTTAATTTTTGTATTTTTAATAGGGACAGGGTTTCACCATCTTGTCCAGACTGGTCTCGAACTTCTGACCTCATGTGATCTGCCTGCTTTGGCCTCCCAAAGTGCTAGGCTTACAGGTGTGAACCACTGTCCCCTGCAGGATGCTGGTCTTAATAATTGGTTAAGGAAAGGTAATTGGCATTTGGATTGGATTTGGAAAGAGAAGACTTCAGGGATGTAATGAAGCCACCACTTTTTCTTGAACCCGTTGGAAGTTCTTAAATTGGATATTTTCTAACTATACGAGCACACTATACAGACCTTTTGGATGAGGGATTGCAATGAACATCTGAAAAATCATAAGCCTGGAATTCTCCCCCAGATATCTGGTTAACTTTCATACCTTTGATCTTTGCTCAAGTCTCACCTTCTCAGGTGTCTACCCTAACCTCTCTATTTATATTGTAACATCTGTGTCCTGTCTTTGCACTCTGATTCCACTTACCCTGCTCTCTTTCTTCCCTAGCTCTTAGCATTATCTCATATACTAATTTTTTTTATTTACTACGTTCAGTGATGTGCCTACAACATTTGATACCTAGAATGAATATTTTTTAACATCTTCTTCTGCTGAATGATGAAATTATTTTCAGAAATAATCATTAAGTTAAATGAAAAGTACTATGCAGTGAACATTTTCTCTTACTGAGTTTTGTTATAATTATTATGCCAAATAAATAAATACAGTATAAGGCAGGAAAAAAATCCACAACTATTTAGCCCATTGTTTTTATTTTATTTTATGTTACGTTATTTTATGTTATTTTATTTTGAGACAGAGTCTTGCTCTGTCACCCAGGCTGGAGTGCAGTGGTGCAATCTCAGCTCATTGCAACCTCCGCCTCTTGGGTTCAAGCGATTCTCCTTGCCTCAGCCTCCCAAGTAGCTGGGACTACAGGTGCATGCCACCATGTCTGCCTAATTTTTGCATTTTTTTAGTAGAGACGGGGTTTCACCATGTTGGTCAGGCTGGTCTCAATCTCCTGACCTTGCGATCCGCCCACCTCGGCCTCCCAAAGTGCTGGGATTACAAGTGTGAGCCACCGTGCCTGGCAACCAATTGTTTTTATATCTAGTTAATTGTTTGAACTTGGATTCTGCAGTTACAGACTGATGTTTTATGTAATTGTTCATTAACTAATAAGCGAAGTTTTTAAAAGTAAAACTAAGCATTTCTGGCCGGGCACAGTGGCTCATGCCTGTAATCCCAGCACTTTGGGAGTCTGAGGTGGGTGGATCATGAGGTCAGGAGTTTGAGACCAGCCTGGCCAACGTGGTGAATCCCCATCTCTACCAAAAATACAAAAACTTAGCCAGGTGTGGTGGGTGGGATGCACCTGTAATCCCAGCTACTCAGGAGGCTGAGACAGGAGAATCACTTGAACCTGGGAGGCAGAGGTTGCAGTGAGCCGAGATGGTGCCACTGCACTCCAGCCTGGGCGACAGAGCAGGACTCCCTCTGGGGCAAGGGGGAAAAGAAAAAACCCTAAGCATTTCCAAAAGGTACAATTTATGCAACTATTAATAAAATTGCTGATATGTTTTATCCCCCTTAATGTTCTTTAGTTTCAAAACACTTAATTTGAAGAGAATAAATTTCAATGTTAAAGATATTGTTCAAATTTAATAAAATTTTTTAGTGTGAACTAAAATTTGCACTTATTAAATTACATCTTGCTATTTACACTGTATTTCATTGTTTTAAATTTTAGACACAAATACCAAAAGGTCCCATAAAATGACGGAATTGGAGTGCCTCAAGTTGTTTCTTGGTCTTAACAATCACTGTGCTATCTTTGTTTTATTTTGAATCTATCATTTAAATGCACAAGAATGTAGTACCACAGGGATGGAAAAGTCAACTGCATCCTAAGAAAGGGTTGGAAATAAGAACTTCATATTAAGCAGCCTTCAGGTTTAACAAAGCATGGTGCACTACTTTTTTTTTTTTTTTTTTTTTTTGAGACAGAGTCTCGCACTGTCGCCCAAGCTGGAGTGCAGTGGCATGATCTCAGCTCACTGCAAGCTCCGCCTTCCAGGTTCACACCATTCTGCCTCAGCCTCCCAGGTAGCTGGGACTACAGGTGCCCGCCACCGCGCCTGGCTAATTTTTTGTATTTTAGTAGAGACGGGGTTTCACCATGTTAGCCAGGATGGTCTTGATCTCCTTGATCCACCCGCCTCAGCCTCCCAAAGTGCTGGGATTACAGGCGTGAGCCACCACGCCCGGCCTGGTGCACTACTTTTGAAACAAATGTATGTGCCTAAGTTTGCATGGATGGGGGTTAGCTGTAACTGGGAGTTTCCCCAACGAACTTGTATGTAGACAACAATTGAAGAATAAAAAATCTGATAATTTGAAGCTTACATATATATTATTTAAACTCAGCAGTAACTGCAGTAATTATTTGGAACTTAGACCAACAAAATGTTTTTTTCAGGAAGGAGTATTTTTATCACTGACATTGATCAGAATTACTGGCGCATGGTGGTAATAAACTGATTTTAGTCAGCTTTTTAATTGTTTATACATTCTCTATAGACCAAGCATTCCTTTATCACCAGCACTTGCGGTGTAATGCTCCCAGCATCCCATCCTTGGTGTGTCACTAATTATATTTGTTGTTTATTGTCTGTACCCTTGCTCTGCGTCACCATTTCACGCTTGCTCCATTAGGATGAGGATCTGTGTTTTGTTCAGTGATAGTGCAATCATATATTTGTTGAATGAAGAAATGAATGAAGCTCAAGTTCAGAGACTTTCTATGTCTTTTTCCTTCTCCAGATTATAAGAGGGATCAGTACATAGTGGATACTGTGCTACTGTTGACTCACTGACTTAAATGCTTGGCATATAGTCTTTTTGGACTCATGAATTTCTTGAAAATTTTGGAATTTTGATTGAGATTGCATAGATCAACTTGGAGAATTAGCATCTGTACTAGTATCTTACTGCTGCTGTAACAAGCTATAAACTTAGTAGCTTAAAGTAATGCAAACATTAGCTTATAGTTCTAGAGGTCAGAAATTTGAAATGGGTTTATTGAGCTAAAATCAAGGTGTCAGGAGGACTGTATTCCTTCTGGAGATTCAAGAATCCTTTTATTTTTCCTGGCCTTCTCTAACACAGAGAGGTTGCCTATATTCCTTAGTTTGTTACCCACCTTCCATCCTCAATGCCAGCAGTCACATTTCCTTCTGACTCTTTCTGCCTCCCTCTTTCCCTTGTAAGGATGCTTCTGAGTACAATAGGTCCACCTGGATAATTCAGGGCTATCACCCCAGCTCAAGATCTTTTAACTTAATCACATATACAAAATCCCTTTGCTGTGTAAGATAACATATTACAGGTTCCGGGTATTAGGACATAGACATCTTTAGGGGTACCATTATTCTGCCTATTACAGCATTTTAATAATATTAAATCTTCCTATCTGTGAACAAAATGTTTCTCTCCATATATTTAAGTGTTCTTAAATTTCTCTCAGTTTTCAATATGCTGGTCTTCTTTTGTCATATTTATCCCTTACAATTTTTGATGTTGTAAATTTTGATGCTTTTAAAATTTCAGGTTCTAGTTCTTCATTACTGTGTGTAAATACAATTCATTTTTATTGATTGATATTCTATTCTGTAACCTTTCTAAAATTCACTATTAGTTCTAGTAAAATAAATTGGATTTTCTACATAGATGATCATGTTGTCTGTGAATAAAGACAGTTTTACGTCTTTCCAATCTGGATGCTTTTTCATTCTTTTTCCTGTCTAATTACAGTGGTAAAAACTTCCGGTAACAGTGTTGAATAGAAGTGGTGAGAGTGGACATCTTGTCTTGTTTCTTATCTTGGAGAGAAAGCTTTCAGTATGAAGTTAACTGTAGGGTTTTTTTTTTTTAGAGATGCCCTTTATCAGCTTGAGGAAGTTACTTCTATTCCTGGTTTGCTGAGTTTTAAAATCAGGAATAGATGTTGGATTTTGTCAAATGTTTTTTCTACATTCTCTCATATTGAGGTGATCATATGGTTTTTCTTTTTTAATATGTTAATATGGTGAATTACTTTGAATTCACAATATTTCTGATTTCCCTTTTAATTTCTTATTTACCCATGGGTTATTTAGAAGTGTGTTAGTTTCAGAATATTTGGGGGATTTTTTTCAGAGACCTTTCTGTTATTGATTTCTAATTTAATTCATCTGTGCTCAGTTAACACTCTCTTAAATCAACCAGAACTTGTTCTGTGGCTCAGAATATAGTCTTTGTGAATGCTCTGTGTATACTTGAGAAGAATGTGTTTTGTGTTGGTGTTAGATGGAGTGTTCAATAAATGTTGATCAATCATGTTGGTTTACAATTGTTCAAGTCTACTATATACTTGCTGATTTGCTATGTGCTTTTTCTATCAGTTATTGAGAGAGGGGTATTAAAATCTGGCTGTAATTGTGAACTTGTCTATTTCCCCTTATAGTTCTATCACTACTTTATGTATTTTTAAGCTCTCTATTGGAGGCATACATGTTTGAGATGATTATCTTTCTTGATTAATTGACCCTTTTATTATTTGAAATGACCTTCTTTATAACCTTTTGATATTCCTGTTTAATATTAATAAAACCACTCCAGCTTTTATTTTTTATTTTATTTTATTTTTAGTGAAAGAGTCTCACTGTGTTACCCAGGCCTCTGGGTGCAGAGTGCAGTGGTGCAATCATAGCTTACAGCAGCCTCGAACTCTTGAGCTCAAGTGATCCTTCTGCCTCAGCCTCCCAAGCAGCGGGGACTACGGGCATGTACCGCCATGCCTGGCTAATTTTTAAATTTTCTGTAGAGATCGAGTCTTGCCATGTTGCCCAGGCTGGTCTCAAATTCCTGGCCTTAAGCAAGCCTCAGACTCTTAAAGTGCTGAGATTGTAGGAGTGAGTGCTGTGCCTGGCCTCACTCCAACTTTCTTCTGACTAGCATTAGCTTGATATATATTTTTTCTGTCTCTTTGTTTTTAATCTGTTTGTTTTTATATTTAAAGTGCATTTCTTGTATGCAGCATATAGCTTGTTTTGTCTTTCTGTCCAATCTGACAACCTCTGCCTTTGAGGTGTTTACATTTAAATGTACTATCTACATTTAGTGTGATTATTGATAGGGTTGGGTTTAAGTCTGTTATCTTGCTATTTGTTTTATAATTTTCCCATCTGTTCTTTGTTCCCTTTTAATTTTGGTCCTGCCTTCGTTTGGATTAATCGAATATTGTTTATCAATATAATCCAATTTATCAGTTATCTTTTAAAGATATTTAGATAAAATTTTTACATATTTACCCATGTAATTACTATTTCCAGCACTCTTCATTCTTTTGTGGAGATCTTAGTTTTTATCTGGTATCATTTTCCTTCTTCCTGAAGGACTTTCTTTCACATTTCTTTCAGTGTGGATCTGCTGGTGATGAATTCTTTCTGAAGGCATCTGTATTTCCTTTGAAAATTTTGCATGTTAATATGGTACCTTCATTTAAAAGTTCATATTTACTTAACCATCCAACAAAATATTGGGTGCATATTATGTGCCAGGTACTATCCTAGGCATTTGAATATAACAGTGTCCAAAACGGGAAAAAAAGTCTCTGTCTTCATGGAGCTTAATTTCAGCTCAGGGAAGACTGGTAACAAGTAAATATAACAAAATGGTAAGAGCTATGGATAAACATAAAGCTGGAGAAGGGAATAGGAGTAGTGTGGTTTAGGTAACATGGGGGAGTTTTCAGTTGGATGGTTAGGAAAAGTCTTACGTGAAAATATGGTATTTAAGCCAAGATTTGAAGATGAAGGAGTGAGTCATGTGGATATCTAGGAGAAGAGAATTTCAGATAGAACAGCAATTGTAAAAGCCCTGAGGTTTATAATAGTAAGTGTGCCTAGTAGGTTCAAGGAGCAGGAAGGAGACCAGTGTGGTTGATCAGAGTACACAGTGGGTGGGTGCTAGAGGACAAGAGCAGAGAGGCAGTGGAGGCCTAGACCGTGGGGTGTGTTGCAGGAGCTTCTGAATGAGATAGGGAGTTATTGCAGGGCTGTAAGCTGAAAATGACATTATCTGACTTATGTTTTTAAAGGATCACTCTGGCTACTTGTATTGAGAGTAAACTCTGTATTGGAGAAGGGAAGCAAGAACAGAAATGGAAAAGCCAGTTAGGAGATTATTATAACAATCCAACTAGAGAGAATGATGTTTTAGACAAGACCTGTAAGAAGTGGTTGAATTATGAATATTTTGAAGATAGACATGAAGGATTTGCTGATGGATTGGATATGGGTGTGAGAAAAGGAGTCAAGAATGATTCCATGGTTTAGCCAAAGAAATGGAAGGAAAGAATTAATTTCTTCAGTGTTGCATATAGAAACCTGAAAAAGAAAAAATATCATTTTCTGAGGTGAAAATATTGTGGTGTCAAATGGCTGCAACAGCCTAGCACAGGGTAGGTACTTTGTAATTAATGAATGAGAAGGTTAGGAGTTCAAGTTAGTGACTGGTAATTTTGAGATGACTATTAAACCTTTACATGGAGATGTTGATTGGGTGATTAAATGTAGCAATTTGGAGGGCAAGAGAGTAGTCTAAACTGGGGCTCTTCTGGAAGTTGTTGGCCACCATTTGAAAAAAATAAAATAATTTGGGAAAAATTGAAATATTTATAATGAGTGTTTCTATCCAACAAGACACATATGTAAGAATGTTCATAATAGTATTATTTGTAGTGAACCTAAACTGGAAAAAATACCCATCAGCAAAAAACAAACAAACGAAAAAAAGAAATGGTATCGTCATAGAATGTATTCAAGAATAATGAAAATGAATACACATGCAACATCATTGATGAAGCCAAATGTCAAATAGTTCTTTATGATTCCACTCATATAATTAAAACTAAAGTATAGTATTAGAAGTCAGGATGGGAGATTATTTTAAGGGAAAAAGGAGCAGATAGTGATTTTTTTTTACATTCTTTAATTTTTTTAAATTATACTTTAAGTTCTAGGGTACATGTGCACAACATGCAGGTTTGTTACATATGTATACATGTGCCATGTTGGTGTGCTGCACCCATTAACTCATTATTTACATTAGGTATATCTCCTAATGCTATACCTCCCCCCTCACCCCCCATAACAGGCCCTGGTGTGTGATGTTCCCCTTCATGTGTCCAAGTGTTCTCATTGTTCAATTCCCGCCTATGAGTGAGAACATGTGGTGGTTGGTTTTTTTGTCCTTGTAATAGTTTGCTGAGAATGATGATTTCCAGCTTCATCCATGTACCTACAAGGACATGAACTTATCCTTTTTTATGGCTGCATGGTATTCCGTGATGTATATGTACCACATTTTCTTAATCCAGTCTATCATTGATGGACATCTGGGTTGGTTCCAAGTCTTTACTGTTGTGAACAGTGCCGCAATAAACATACATGTCCATGTGTCTTTGTAGCAGCATGATTTATAATCCTTTGGGTATATACCCAGTAATGGGATGGCTGGGTCAAATAGTATTTCTAGTTCTAGATCCTTGAGGAATCACCACACTGTCTTCCACAATGGTTGAACTAGTTTACAGTCCCACCAACAGTGTAAAAGTGTTGCTATTTCTCCACATCCTCTCCAGCACCTGTTGTTTCCTGACTTTTTAATGATCGCCATTCTAACTAGTGTGAGATGGTATCTCATTGTGGTTTTGATTTACATTCCTCTGATGGCTGGTGACGATGAGCATTTTTTCATGTGTCTGTTGGGTGCATAAATGTCTTCTTTTGAGAAGTGTCTGTTCATATCCTTTGCCCACTTTTTGATGGGGTTTTTTGTTTTTTTCTTGTAAATTTGTTTGAGTTCTTTGTAGATTCTGGATATTAGCCCTTTGTCAGATAAGTAGATTGCAAAAATTTTCTCCCATTCTGTAGGTTGCCTGTTCACTCTGATGGTAGTTTCTTTTGCTGTGCAGAAGCTCTTTAGTTTAATTAGATCCCATTTGTCAATTTTGGCTTTTGTTGCCATTGCTTCTGGTGTTTTAGATATGAAGTCTTTGCCCATGCGTATGTCCTGAATGGTATTGCCTAGGTTTTCTTCTAGGATTTGTATGGTTTTAGGTCTAACATTTAAGTCTCTAATCCATCTTGAATTAATTTTTGTGTAAGGTGCAAGGAAGGGATCCAGTTTCAGCTTTCTACATATGGCTAGCCAGTTTTCTCAGCACCATTTATTAAATAGGGAATCCTTTCCCCATTTCTTGTTTTTGTCAGGTTTGTTGAAGATCACATGGTTGTAGATGTGTGATATTATTTCCGAGGGCTCTGTTCTGTTCCATAGGTCTATATCTCTGTTTTGGTATCAGTACCATGCTGTTTTGGTTACTATAGCCTTGTAGTATAGTTTGAAGTCAGGTAGCATGATGCCTCCAGCTTTGTTCTTTTGGCTTAGGATTGTCTTGGCAATGCAGGCTCTTTTTTTGGTTCCATATGAACTTTAAAGTAGTTTTTTCCAATTCTGTGAAGAAAGTCATTGGTAGCTTGATGGGGATGGCATTGAATCTATAAATTACCTTGGGCAGTATGGCCATTTTCACAATATTGAGTCTTCCTATCCATGAGGATGGAATGTTTGTCCATTTGTTTGTGTCCTCTTTTATTTCATTGAGCAGTGGTTTGTAGCTCTCCTTGAAGAGTTCCTTCACATCCTTTTTAAGTTGGATTCCTAGTCATTTTATTCTCTTTGAAGCAATTGTGAATGGGAGTTCACTCATGATTTGGCTCTCTGTTTGTCTGTTATTGGTATATAAGAATGCTTGTGAATTTTGCACATTGATTTTGTATCCTGAGAGTTTTCTGAAGTTGCTTATCAGCTTAAGGAGATTTTGGGCTGAGACGATGGGGTTTTCTAGATATACAATCATGTCATCTGCAAACAGGGACAATTTGACTTCCTCTTTTCCTAATTGAATACCCTTTCTTTCTTTCTCCTGCCTGATTGCCCTGGCCAGAAGTTCCAACACTGTGTTGAACAGAAGTGGTGAGAGAGGGCATCCCTGTCTTGTGCCAGGTTTCAAAGAGAATGCTTCCTGTTTTTGCCCATTCAGTATGATATTGGCTGTGGGTTTGTCATAAATAGCTCTTATTATTTTGAGATACGTCCCATCAATACCGAATTTATTGAGAGTTTTTAGCATGAAGGGCTGTTGAATTTTGTCAAAGGCCTTTTCTGCATCTATTGAGATAATCATATGGTTTTTGTCTTTGGTTCTGTTTATATGCTGGGTTATGTTTATTGATTTGCATATGTTGAACCAGCCTTGCATCCCAGGGATGAAGCCCACTTGATCATGGTGAATAAGCTTTTTGATGTGCTGCTGGATTCAGTTTGCCAGTATTTTATTGAGGATTTTTGCATCGATGTTCATCAGGGATATTGGTCTAAAGTTCTCTTTTGTGTGTGTGTGTGTCTCTGCCAGCCTTTGGTATCAGGATGATGTTGGCCTCATAAAACGAGTTAGGGAGGATTTCCTCTTTTTCTATTGATTGGAATCATTTCAGAAGGAATGGTACCAGCTCCTCCTTGTACCTCTGGTAGAATTTGGCTGTGAATCGGTCTGGTCCTAGGACTTTTTTTGGTTGGTAGGTTATTAAGTATTGCCTCAATTTCAGAACCTGTTATTGGTCTATCCAGGGATTCACCTTCTTCCTGGTTTAGTCTCAGGAAGGTGTATATGTCCAGGAATTTATCCATTTCTTCTAGGTTTTCTAGTTTATTTGCGTAGAGGTGTTTATAGTATTCGCTGATGGCAGTTTGTATTTCTGTGGGGTCAGTGGTGATATCCCCTTTATCATTTTTTATTGTATCTGTTTGATTCTTCTCTCTTTTCTTCTTTAGTAGTCTTGCTAGAGGTCTGCAGATAGTGAGTTTTAAGACAGCAAACACTAGAGGACCTACTGGAAATCTGGTAATGTTCTATTTCTTCACTTGGGTGATGTGTTTGCTTTGTCATCATTCATTGAGCTGTACACTTATATTTTGGATGCTCTTTGTTATATATGCTACATTTCTTAAAACATTAAACTATCATGTTAACACATTGCCTTCCAAATAATTCCTTGACCGGACTCTAGTTGTGAAAGCTGTACTTGACTCCTAGCTATGCTTCTGGTTCTAACTAGTCATAAAACACACAGGATAATTCATTTAAACTGTGATAGGAAGAGCGTTGTACCACTGACCAAGTTCCAAATACTGGGAAAGTGGGAGAATTACAACCACTGAAGGAATTAGTGCAGGTCTATCGTATCCCCTTTGACATCTAAAATGTTATTGACTTTTTTTAAGTTTGGAATTTAAAATGAATTAGAGAAAACACAGTAGGAAATCTTGGATTTAAATATAGCATTAAAACGCCAAACCCCACATATGAAACTATAAGAGCATTATTTCTCAGTACAATGCAGTAACCTCATAAAAACATATATAAGTTGAATTAGGTGTGTGCTAATTATTTTGAACTTTGGGCATTAAGATGAGTCTATAATTTATCTTATTGTTTATGTAAGGATGGTTTACCTTATGGTGTTTATTAAGGATATGAAAGCTACTTGTATAGTGTAGTCACTTAAGATCCAGATCCCACTCTAATGTATCTATCAGTCATGTCCTCCCTGACATTTTGATTTAATTGCTTCGGTTCCTCACTACATCTCAATAGGTTGGAACTATAGATCAAATCTAACAAGATAAAATATAATGGGGCTAATCCAAGGTTTTATGTTTAGGTTCAGGATAAATAAAGGGAAATATGATTTACCAACATAGGTAATGAAGTGTCAGGAGGTTATGTGGATTTAAGATCAAACTCTTCAGTGGTACTATCCCCTCAAAGGGTTAATGTGATTATAGGCAACACTATTGCAAGTAATGGGAGATAATTAGACTACACCAAGAGGATTACGGTAAGTTTATGGCACCATATTTTAAGAGTGACACTGACAAACTAGAGCTCATCCAAAGGAAAGCACCAGATGTTTAAGGGGTTATGAAAAATGGATGGCCAGGTGCGATGGCTTATGCCTGTAATCCCAGCACTTGGGGAGACTGAGGCGGGCAGACAGGAGTTTGAGACCAGCATGACCAACATGGTGAAACCCCATCTCCACTAAAAATACAAAAATTAACCAGGCATGGTGCACATTGCCTGTAATCCCAGCTACTCTGGAGCCTGAGGCAGGAGAATCGCTGGAACACACAATCAAAGGTTGCTGTGAGCCGAGATCGCGCCATTGCATTCCAGCCTGGGCAACAGGAGCGAACCTCTGTCTCCAAAAAAAAAAAAAAAAAGAAAAGAAAAAGAAAAAGAAAAATGGATTACATGGCTGAAGAAATTGGACTGTGAAGTCTTACAGCAGCTCTGTAAGACACTATCTTCATTTTACAGAAATAATACTGAGGCTCAGAGAGAATAAATGATTCATTAAAATGTAACTAAATAGTGGTTGGCTCAGGACCCACAACAACTCATGATTCTTAATCTGATATCCTTTCTGTTTCAAAATATTGGCTTTTAATTTTATTTTTTAAAAGTCTGGCTGTTAGCCTATATATGTGGAGAAACTTGAAGTTGTAAGGGAAGGATTACAGATTAAATGAATGGAAAAGGAAAGAATGCTCAGGGTAGAAAGATCAATGTGAGAAAATAGTTTGGTTATCAGTATTATAAGTTTATGAGTTATTATAGAAATGTGTTATATTTTACATATTTTTCTCTTTCTCTTTTTCAAGGTTTTTGACTCCAATGAAGAATCTGGGTATCTTGTTCTCACCATAGTTATATCAGGTCATTTCTTCATTTTCCAAGGACAGACACTACTGGTAGGTTTATGCGTAATAGTTTAACATGGAAATATATCTTTGTCTTCTTAGCTTTACATGAATTTTTGTATCCTCAAGCTTCTTCAGTCTCACTGAAATTCATTAAGGTCAACACATTAAGCATTTATCAAATGTGCCATAACGGTGGGAAATACAGAAACGTACTGAATATTGCCTGCCCTAAAGGGGTTTAGGATTTTGTTAGGAGTCAGAGTGGATCAAAAGATTGAAATTAACCAGTATGATAAAGGATTCTGTAGTAAGGGAGATTGAGTTAAGATAGGCTAGGTTAACAGAGACAAGTATGGAGAGTTTTCCAGATAGGGAAAACAGCATATGCAGAGGGATAGATTTGCAGAAATAAAGAAAACAAAAAAGTGTTATTATTAATTGATAAGAGTCCTCCATAAAACTCTAATTTTATAATGATGCATGTGTTCTTTATTCTGAATATATGTACACTTTAGGAAATTTTAGAATGAAGAAATATGTAAAGAAAATAAGAATCAACTTGGCTGAAAGTTTAGGTTTTATTTGGTACATAGAAACCAATGAAAGAAAAAAAAAATTAGTAACTTCCAAACAAAGAAATTGTACAAGAAAGGAACATATAATGGAAAGTTATTATATCATTTAGCTGTGAATGATGTCTACATTGACTTAAATTCATACAACAAATATTTACTGAATATCTACATGGGCATAATTTAACAAATATTTATTGAATAATTAGTATATGCTAGGCATTTTAGGGGATGCTAGGGATATAGCAGTGAACAGTGAAGACAGAAATCCCTTTCATTATGGGATATCATCATTCTAGTGAGGGAAAACCAGCAATAAGCAAATAGGTCAAATACATTTAAAAGACATTAATTTTTTTGGATCGCTTACATATTCTGTCATAATATGGTAGGAGCTCACATGTGTATATTGTGATGATTCATCTTTCTGCTTAAATATAGTCCTTTTCATTGAATGTAAGATGACCTGCAAAGTCATCTTTGTGTTCCTTGTGACTTAAAACTGCGGTATGAGTTGTACTATTTTGCTTTATCTACTACTGTCAGGGTCTGCATCAGGTGCAGGAGATAAGGTTTCTTCAGCTGCTAATGAGTACTACAAATGGTAGACTTGAGGGATACCTAGTGCACAGCTAGTTCTCCCTGTCAATATCATGGATCTTTGCTGAATGGTGACATTAAAGCAGTTTGGCTTCCACAGGTGTAGGAGACCACCCCATACTGTGTCTCTGCTCCATCTTTTTGCCCCAGTGGTAACTATTGTGAACAAATGGATAGAAATGTCTTTGTATCATACATAGAATGATTTTTGCACTGTAGTCACAAAACCAAGTTTGTCAAATTCTAAGATATCCATTACTGAGAATTATAAGGATAACTCTGCAATTTGGTGCATGTTGCATATACAGTCATGTGTCTTATTACAACATATCAGTCGAGAGGATCACAGCTATGATAGTGATCCCATTAGATTATAAGGGGGCTGAAAAATTCCTGTCACCTGTGACATCTTGGTGATACTGGCCCTTGTAGGCATAGGTAATGTGCATGTTTGTGTCTTAGTTTTTAACAAAAAGTTTTTAAAATACAATTTTAACAATGTAATAATAGAAAAAATATTGTGTATGTTTTAAGTTATTGTAAAACAGTCCAAATGATTTTTTAAAAATTTTAAAGTTTATAAAGTACAAATGTTACAGTAAGCTAAGGTTAATTTATGATTGAAGAAAGATACTTTTTAAATAAATTTATTTATAAAAATAGTCATTAAGGAAATGCAAATTAAAACCGACATGAGATAACACTACATACTTTTTAGGATAGTTAATTGAGTGTACAGTGTTTATAAAGTCTACAGTAGTGTACAGTAATGTCCTAGACCATCACATTCACTCACCACTCACTCACTGACTCACCCAGAGCAATTTTCACCTTTCAAGCTCTATTCATGGTAAGTGCCCTATATATGTGTAATTTTTACTGTACCTTCTCTATGCTTAGATATACACATATTTAGCATTGTGTTAGTGTTACAGTTGCCTACAGTGTTCAGTACAGTAACATGTTGTACAGGTTTGTAGCCTGGGAGCAATAGGCTATCCCACATGGCCTAGGTATGTAGTAGGCTGTACCATCAAGGTTTGCATAAGTATACTCTATGATAGTCACACAATGACAAGATCGCCTAATGACACATTTCTTAGAATGTTAAGTGACATATGACTATACATATTTAACTTAAATACTGTAATATTTTTTAAAATCTTTTAAAAAATTTTTAAAAATCACTTTTATTGAGGTATAATTTACATAAAATTCACTGTCTTTAAGTGTTCAATTTGATGTGTTTAATGTATATAGTCATGTAACCATCACCACAATCATGATACAGAACATTTCAATTAACCCAGTTTCCTTGTGCCTCTTTGCAGTGAGCTTCTCTGCCCACCTTCAGCACCTAGAAACCACTGATCTGCTTTCTATCACTCTAGTTTTGCATTTTTTAATAATTTTTATTTATATATATTTTGACAGATAAAATTGTATATATTCACTGTGTGCAACATTATTTTGAAGTATATACACATTGTAAAATGACTAAATCTAGCTAATTAACATACGCATTACCTCACTGTAGTTTTGCCTTTTCTAGAATTCATGTAATGGAATCATACGATATGTAGTCTTTTCAGTCAGGCTTCTTCCATTCAGTGTAATTTGAGATTCATCTCTGTTGTTCCATGTTATCTGTAGTTGATGCCTTTTCATTAATGAAGAGTATTCCATTGCATAGCTAAACCTATTTTGCTTATCCATTCAGCTTTTGATAGACATTGGAGTTGTTTTCATTTTTTCAGCTGTTATGAATAACACTACTGAATATTTGTATACGAGCCTTTGGGCATGTTTTCATTTTTCATTGTTAAATGTCCAAGAGAAGAACTGCTGAGTCATATGGCATATCTGTGTTTAACTTTTTTTTTTTTTTGAGGCGGAGTCTCGCTCTGTCGCCCAGGCTGGAGTGCAGTGGCCGGATCTCAGCTCACTGCAAGCTCCGCCTCCCGGGTTCCCGCCATTCTCCTGCCTCAGCCTCCCGAGTAGCTGGGACTACAGGCACCCGCCACCTCACCCAGCTAGTTTTTTGTATTTTTAGTAGAGACGGGTTTCACCGTGTTAGCCAGGATGGTCTCGATCTCCTGACCTCGTGATCCGCCCGTCTCGGCCTCCCAAAGTGCTGGGATTACAGGCTTGAGCCACCGTGCCTGGCCATCTGTGTTTAACTTTATGGGAAACTGCAAAACTGTTTTCTCAAGTTGCATTCTCATAATGTATGAGGGTTCCACATGTTCCACATCCTCACCAACACTTGTTATTGTCAGTCTTTTTAATTTTAACTATCCTAATAAGTGTGTAGTATTATCTCATGGTGGTTTTAATTTGCATTTCTTTAGTGACTAATACTGTTGATCATCTTTTCGTGTATTTGCCATTTGTATGTCTCATTGGTGAAGTGTCTGTTCATGTCTTTTAACCATTTTTGAGTTGTTTGCCTTCTTATATTTGAATTAAGAATTCTTACTCTGGTTACAGCTCTTGTACAGAAAGATGTTTTTCAAATATTTCTACCAGTTTATAGCTTATTTTTTCATTTCTTAGTGTCTTTTGAAGAGCAGAAGTTAAAAATTTTGAAGTGCAATTTTTTTTCTCTTATGGTTTATCCTTTTCATATACTACTTAGGAAATTTTTACCAATGCCAAGATTGCAAAGTCGTTTTTTTTTTTTTGAGTCAGAATCTTGCTCTGTTACCTAGGCTGGAGAACAGTGGTGTGATCACAGCTCACTGCAGCCTTGAACTCCCAGGCTCAAGTAGTCCTCCCATCTCAGCCTTCTGAGTAGCTGGGACTGTAGGCACACACCACCATGCCTGGCTAATTTGTTACAGTTTTTGCGGAGACAGGATCTCACTATGTTGCCTAGGCTGTTCTCAAACTTCTGGACTCAGGCAATCCTTTCACCTCAGCTTCCCAAAGTGTTGGGATTATAGGCATGAGCCACTGTGCCTGGCTGCAAAGATTTTTTAAAATGTTTTCTTCTAGAAGTTTTATGGTTTCAGCTCTTATATTCAGGCCTCTAGTTTATTATGAACTTTTTTAGTATTTATTTATTTATTTATTTTTTCTATTTGGATACTTTTTTTTTTTTTTATACTTTAAGTTCTAGGGTACATGTGCATAACGTGCAGGTTTGTTACATATGTATATTTGTGCCATGTTGGTGTGCTGCACCCATCAACTCGTCAGCACCCATCAATTCATCATTTATATCATGTAGTATTTAATATTAATATTTTTTATTTTTATTTCATATAGTGGTCCTTCTTTCCCACAATTAAAGCAATGTGGTATTGATAAAAATTACTATATTATGGAATGTAATCATGGATCTTAGGCAATTTACTTCTGGAACCATTGAATTAATTTTAATATATGGCGAAAGTTAAGAAATTGGGTTTATTGGCCGGGCGCAGTGGCTCATGCCTGTAATCCCAGCACTTTGTGAGGCTAAGGTGGGTGGATCACCTGAAGTCAGGAGTTCGAGACCAGCCTGGCCAACATGGTGAAACCTCATGTCTACTAAAAATATAAAAACTAGCCTGGTGTGGTGGTGGGTGCCTGTAATCCCAGCTACTCGGGAGGCTAAGGCAGGAGAATTGCTTGAACCCAGGAGACGGAGGTTGCAGTGAGCTGACATGGTGCCACTGCACTCTAGCCTGGGTGACAGAGTCTCAAAAAAAAAAAAAAAAAATTTGGGTTTATTTTTTGCACGTGGATAGCAATTATTTTAGTACCATTAATTGAAAAGACTAGCTTTCCCTCATTGAATTACCTGGGTATCATTGTTGAAAATTAGTTTGCTAAGTATGTGTTAGTCTATTTCTGGACCCTTTTCTGTTCTGTTGATCTAAATGTCTATCCTTACTCCAATAACACACTGTCTTTACTTCTGCTTTGTTATAATTTTTGAAATCAGGTTGTTTAATTCTTCTTCCAACTGTGTTCGTTTTCAAAGTTGTTTTGACTATTATAGGTCATTTGCATTTCCATATAAATTTTAGAATGACGTTTCCTACAAAAAAGCTTACTGGGATTTTGATGGGACTGATTTGAATCTATAAATCAATTTGAGAAAAATTGACTTCTTTTACCATCTTCTAACTAATGCGCATATTTAAAACTCTCCATTTATTGATATATTTGATTTCTCTCATCAATGTTTTGTAGTTTTCACAATACAGGTCTTACACATACTTTGCTAAATTTATCCACAAGTATTTCATATTTTTTATGTTCTTGTAGGTAGGATTTTAAAATTTCAATATCTAATAGTTTGTTGCCGATGTATAGAAACATAATTGATTTTTAAATATTGACCTTGTATCCTGTGATCTTGCTAAACTTATTTATTAGTTCTGTAGATTTTTTCTAAATTCTTTAGGGTTTTCTACATAGATGGTCTGTGTTCCATAAGTAAAGATGTTTTACATTCTTCCTTTCAATCTGTATATTCTCCCTGCCTGCCTCACCTGCTTCCCACAGATTGTGCTGGCTAGGATGTCCTTTTCAGTGTTGAATAGCAACGGTGAGAGTTGATGTCCTTGCCTTGTTTCCCCATCTTAGGGGGAAAGCATTTAATCTTTTCACCATTAAATATAATGTTAGCTGTAGGTTTTTTTGTAGATCCAATTCATGAAACCAAGGAAGTTCCCTTCTATTCCTAGTTTGCTAAAGGACTTGTTTTTTCCCTTTGAGCTTCTGGTATATATCTATTTTAAAATAAAAAGTATATATATAAATATACATATAATTAAGGTGTACAATGTAATGTTTTGATATACATTGTAAAATGATGACTGTAGTCAAGCTAATATATCATTACCTCAGAATTACCATTTTATATGTGTATGGTGAGAATACTTAAGATCTATTCTAGCAGATTTCAAATATACAGTATAGTGCTATTATCTATACTTATGCTATACATTCGATCTCTAGAATTTATTCATCCAATATAACTGAAGCTTCGTACCCTTTGACCAACATCTCCTCATTTCCTCCACCTTCCCTGGCTCACCACTAGTAACCACTATTCTATTCTCTGCTTCTATGAATTTTACTATTTTAGATCTCATATATAAGTGAGATCATGCAATACTTTTTTGTGTCTGGCTTATTTCACTTAGCATAATGTATTCCAGGTTCATCTATGTTGTTGAAAATGGTAGGATGCCTTCTTTTTTAAGGCTGAATAATATTTGTGTGTGTATATGTACATATATACATAACAATTTTTTATCCACTTATCCACTGATGGACACTTAGGTTATTTCTGTATCCTGACTATTGTTAATAATGCTGCAGTGAATGTGGAGTACAGATACCTCTTCAAAATACTAATTTCATTTCCTTTAGAATATATACCCAGAAGTGCTATTGCTGGATCATATGGTAATTCTATGTATAATTTTTTGAGGAAACTCCATACTATTTCCCAAAGTAGCTATACCAATGTACGTCACCACCAACATTGTACAAGGATTCTTTTTTCTTCATATCTTCACCAATACTTCTTATCTTCTGTCTCTTTATTAATAGCCATCCTAAGAAGTATGAGGGGATAGTGTCATTTTGGTATTAATTTGCATTTCCCTGATGATTAGTAATGTTGAACACTTTTTCTTATACCTGTTGGCCATTTATATGTCATCTGTGGAAAATGCTTATTCAGGTCCTTTGCTAATTTTTTTGTTTTTATTTTTTTGAAATGGAGTTCACTCTTGTCGCCCAGGCTGAATAATAAATAAATTATTTAAATAAATTTATTATTTAAAATAAATTTTAAATTTTATAATAAAATTTTTCAATTCTTACTGAATCAACCTTTATTGTAGAAGTATTTGATTTTTAAAATTATGTACATATGTAAATGTGATAAAAGTAAGAATACATATTTAAAATATATTTTGTCCCCTACATTAAAGAATAATTTTCATCAGTTCATGACATTTATTCATAATCTTTCTTGGCCTCCACAAAAACCAACACATAAAAGAGCAAACACTTCTGGATTATAACACATTTATAACACATGTAATTTTGTGTTGGCATTATATTTACACACCCTCTCCTCGCATACTAATCTGGGTCATGATACATTTTTAGAACTTTTTTTTTTAGAACTCACTCTGTTGCCCAGGCTGGGATGCAGTGGTGTGATCTCAGCTCACTGCAACCTCCACCTCCTGGGTTCAAGTGATTCTCCTGCCTCAGTCTTCTGAGTAGCTGGGATTACAGGCGCCCACCACCATGCCCAACTAATTTTTGTATTTTTAGTAAAGATGGGGTTTCACCATGTTGGCCAGGCTGGTCTCGAACTCCTGACTTCAGGTGATCCACCCACCTCGGCCTCCCAAAGTGCTGGGATTACAGGTGTGAGCCACCACTCCTGGCCGTAGAACTTTTTTCATAAAATGTAGAGACAGGACAGCCATGGAAAGTTTTAGCCATTTCTGTCTTAGTACAATGATTCAATCACTAGCATGGATCTAAATACCATATATTTATATTTTCAAAGTTGTATGGAAGCTGCATCCACAAAACCCCTCCAAAAAATACTAACAGCCTAGTAATAGCTTCATGTGTGTGATATGTTTATGTAAAACTCAAAACAGGTCAACAAGGTTTTGGGCTTTCTGCTTGGTCCTGGGAAGTTATTTAAACTTAATTTCCCTTAACCATCATAGGTCTCTGATTGCCACTCCCTGTGAGGTCCATGGGAACTGAATGATTCAGATTAAACTGCATGCATGGTGTCTAGTAATACTAGAGATTTCCATCTTGCTTGTTCATATAGCACCTGCGTTCAACTGGGGACGTCACTGCCAGAGGGCTCCATGGAGACCTACTACTAGACTATTCTATTGTTATTTATGTCAAAGGGTTAGTATAGCAAGAAGGCTGAGATATCTTGACCCTATCCTCAGTTTACCTTGGACTTGGGCTCAACTGACTTTCCCTTGCTAGTCTTGGCAGTTAGAATAGATTCTCCCGTGGCCATTTTGGGCTTTAAATTTTTTTTTTTTTTTCTAATTGTGGTAAATACATGCAACATAAAATTTACCATCTTTTTTTTTTTTTAATTATGTGCATAACGTGCAGGTTTGTTATATATGTATATTTGTGCCATGTTGGTGTGCTGCACCCATCAACTCATCAGCACCCATCAATTCATCATTTATATCATGTATAACTCCCCTGATGCAATCCCTCCCCCCTCCCCCCTCCCCATGATATGCCCCAGTGTGTGATATTCCCCTTCCCGAGTCCAAGTGATCTCATTGTTCAGTTCCCACCTATGAGTGAGAACATGCGGTGTTTGGTTTTCTGTTCTTGTGATAGTTTGCTAAGAATGATGGTTTCCAGCTGCATCCATGTCCCTACAAAGGACGCAAACTCATCCTTTTTTATGGCCGCATAGTATTCCATGGTGTATATGTGCCACATTTTCTTTTTTTTTTTTTTTTTTTTTTTTTTTTTGAGACGGAGTCTTGCTCTGTCGCCCGGGCTGGAGTGCAGTGGCCAGATCTCAGCTCACTGCAAGCTCCGCCTCCCGGGTTCACGCCATTCTCCTGCCTCAGCCTCCCGAGTAGCTGGGACTACAGGCGCTCGCCAGGTTGCCCGGCTAGTTTTTTGTATTTTTAGTAGAGACGGGGTTTCACCATGTTAGCCAGGATGGTCTTGATCTCCTGACCTCGTGATCCGCCCGTCTCGGCCTCCCAAAGTGCTGGGATTACAGGCTTGAGCCACTGCGCCCAGCAATGTGCCACATTTTCTTAATCCAGTCTGTCACAGATGGACATTTGGGTTGATTCCAAGTCTTTGCTATTGTGAATAGTGCTGCAATAAACATACGTGTGCATGTGTCTTTGTAGTAGAATAATTTATAATCCTTTGGGTATATACCCAGTAGTGGGATGGCTGGGTCATATGGTACATCTAGTTCTAGATCCTTGAGGAATTGCCATACTGTTTTCCATAATGGTTGAACTAGTTTACAATCCCACCAACAGTGTAAAAGTGTTCCTATTTCTCCACATCCTCTCCAACACCTGTTGTTTCCTGATTTTTTAATGATTGCCATTCTAACTGGTGTGAGATGGTATCTCATTGTGGTTTTGATTTGCATTTCTCTGATGGCGAGTGATGATGAGCATTTTTTCATGTGTCTGTTGGCTGTATGAATGTCTTCTTTTGAGAAATGTCTGTTCATATCCTTTCCCCACTTTTTGATGGGGTTGTTTGTTTTTTCTCAGGATACAAAATTAATGTGCAAAAATCACAAGCATTCTTATACACCAGTAACAGACAAACAGAGAGCCAAATCAGGAATGAACTTCCATTCACAATTGCTTCAAAGAGAATAAAATACCTAGGAATCCAACTTACAAGGGATGTCAAGGACCTCTTCAAGGAGAACTACAAACCACTGCTCAGTGAAATCAAAGAGGACACAAACAAATGGAAGAACATACCATGCTCATGGATAGGAAGAATCAATATCATGAAAATGGCCATACTGCCCATGGTTATTTATAGATTCAATGCCATCCCCATCAAGCTACCAATGAGTTTCTTCACAGAATTGGAAAAAACTGCTTTAAAGTTCATATGGAACCAAAAAAAGAGCCCGCATTGCCAAGACAATCCTAAGTCAAAAGGACAAAGCTGGAGGCGTCACGCTACCTGACTTCAAACTATACTACAAGGCTACAGTAACCAAAACAGCATGGTACTGGTACCAAAACAGAGCTATAGACCAATGGAACAGAACAGAGTCCTCAGAAATAATACCACACATCTACAGCCATCTGATGTTTGACAAACCTGAGAGAAACAAGAAATGGGGAAAGGATTCCCTATTTAATAAATGGTGCTGGGAAAATTGGCTAGCCATAAGTAGAAAGCTGAAACTGGATCCTTACTCCTTATATGAAGATTAATTCAAGATGGATTAGAGACTTAAATGTTAGACCTAATACCATAAAAACCCTAGAAGAAAATCTAGGTAGTACCATTCAGGACATAGGCATGGGCAAGGACTTCATGTCTAAAACACCAAAAGCAACGGCAGCAAAAGCCAAAATTGACAAATGGGATCTAATTAAACTAAAGAGCTTCTGCACAGCAAAAGAAACTACCATCAGAGTGAACAGGCAACCTACAGAATGGGAGAAAATTTTTGCAATCTACTCATCTGACAAAGGGCTAATATCCAGAATCTACAAAATTTACCATCTTAACCCCCCACCTTTTTTTTTTTTGAGACGGGGTCTTACTCTGTCACCCAGGCTAGAGTGCAGTGGCACGATCTTGGCTCACCACAACCTCTGCCTCCCGGGTTCAAGCGATTCTCCTGCCTCAGCCTCCTGAGTAGCTGGGATTACAGCCGCACACCACCACGCCAGGCTAATTTTTGTATTTTTAGTAGAGACAGGGTTTCACCATGTTAGTCAGGCTGGTCTCGAACTCCTGACCTTGTGATCCTCCCATCTCGGCCTCCCAAAGTGCTGGGATTACAGGCATGAGCCACTATGCCTGGCCTATCTTAACCATTTTTAAGTGTACATGTCAGTGACATTAACTACATTCGTATCATTGTGCTACCATCAGCACCATCCATCTCCAGAACTTTTCGTCTTGCAAAACAAAAACTACCCATTAAACAACTGTCCATTCTTTTTCCCCCAAGCCCTTGGTAACCATCATTCTACTTTCTGTTTCAATGAATTTGACTATTGTAGATACCTCATATAATGGTGATATAGCTTGGTTGTTTGTCCCCTCCAAATCTTGTGTTGAAGTGTAATCCCCAGTGTTGGCGATGGGGCCTGTAGGAGGTGTATCCCTCATGAATGGCTTGGTGCTGTCCTCATGATAATAAGTGAGTTCTTGCTCTGAGTTGATGCAAGATCTGGTTGTTTAAAAGAGTGTGGCACTTCCCCTTCTCTTGTTCCTGTTCTTGCCATGCGACATGCCTTTTTCCGCTTTGCCTTCTGCCATAACTGGAAGCTTCCTGAGGCCTCACCAGAAGCTGAGTAGATGGTGGTACCATGCTTTCTATATGGCCTGCAGAATTGTGAAAGAACCTCTTTTCTTCATAAATTGCCCAGCCTCAGGTATTCCTTTATAGCAATGCAAAAACAGCCTAATACAAGAGGAGTCATACAGTATTTGTCTTTTTGGACTGTTTCACTTAGCATAATGTTATCAAGATTGCTCCATGCTATAGCATATCATAGATTCTTTCCTTTTTAAGGTGAGTATTATTCTACTTTAGGTATATACCACATTTTGTTTACTGATTTATCTGCAAATGAACATTGGGTTGTTAATACCTTTTGCCTATTGTGAATAATGCTGCTATGAACACAAGTGTACAAATATCCCTTTGAAACCCTGCTTTCAATTAATTAGTATGTGTACTCATAAGTAGAATTGCTGGATTTTATGGTAATTCTATTTTTGATTTTTTTGAGGAACCACCGTACTCATTTCCACAGGGGCTGTACCATTTTACATTCCTAGCAATAGTGCATAATGGTTCCAGTTTCTCCACATGCTTGCCAATGCTTATTATTTTCTGCTTTTTAAACTAGTATTGATCTTAGCAGGTGTAAGGTGATATCTCCTTATGGTTTTGATTTACGTTTCTCTAATGATTAGTGAGGTTGAGCATCTTTTATGTATTTGTTGTCCATTTTGTATCTTGTTTAGAGAATGTCTATTTAATTTTCTTTTTCCAAAAAAATTTAACAATTTATTTTCTTTGAGTACTTCTGGTCAGGCTTTGGCAGGGCTCTCTGGATTCCTCTGGTCCTGTTTTGAGCTGCTGCTGCTGCTGCTGCTGCAACTTTTAAAGCCTGTTTTTGCTTCTTCAGCTTTTGAGTCTCCTGGAACATCCGGAACGCACAGAGCCTTCTCAGTCAGGACTTGGCAATGGGCTCCATCAAAAAGGTGTCCTCAATCCCCAGTGTGTCTTCTCAGAGACATCATATTGGTCTAAAAAAGGTTTTTGAGCATTTTTTCCCTCTGGACAGTGCTCATCACCAAATAGTATTTGTGAGCTTTGTTCTTTCAGTGTTTCTGCACGTGTTCTTCATAACTGTGGGCTTTGGTCAAGGAAATAATTGGAGCCTTCAGGAAGTTGGTGTCCTTAGGGTTTACCACGACTTTGTTCATCAGATGTTCTTGCTTGATATTTAGCTTCTCCTTTTGGTTGGTCATTTCCAAAGACAAGAATCTTTTCACTGTATCATTGCCCTTCTCAATTCCAGGGATAGTCTGGTGGTCTTTGAGCAGCATGGAAAGGGGTGAGTCATGGTCCTGTCTAGGCCAGACTGGTTTCTGGATGGCATATCTGCTGCAGCCTGGAGGAGGAGACTGCAGGCCCCTTCAGTTGGAAGGAAGCCTGGCATTCCCTCAGCCCGGCAGCCCAGAGATTGGGGTCTGGGTCACTGCCTGGGTCCAAACAGAACTTGGCACTCTCTATGTGGCTCTCAGCATGGTGACTTCTGACCCCCACCAACTCCCCTGGGGCCTGCTCCACAGCCTCCAGCCCCTTCACTGTAGGGCCTGGGTTACAAAGGCCTCTTCAATTTTCTGATTAGGGTTTTGTTGTTGTTGTGCTGTGGAATTGAGTGTTGTTTTTTAAAATAATTCCACTTTACACACACATGCGCACACATCCCCCACCTAGTGAATGTAGCTTTAGAAACATTTTTGGCCAGATCTCATGTGATCTTCTCCACTCGTTTCTTCTTTCAGCTTGGATTAGGTGTAGGATAAGCATTGTGAGCCCTTTTTAGGGTGGGGACTAGGCAGTGTGGCTTTTCTTAGAGCACAGAGCTCTGTGTCATGCTATGCCCTCTCCCCAGTCACCCTTAAATATCAAGTTGCTCCTGCCACCTGCTTCTTTGCTGCCTGCTCAGTCCTCCTTGGCTTCTTCTGTCCTGGAACTGGAGCTTCTGATTATTAGCAGGAGGTACACTTATCCTTCAGCGGGCTGCCATCTTTTCCTAGATCTCAAATTCACTCTTTAAAAAAGTGGAATTCATAACTCCTTTGGGGATATTTCTCCAAATTTAAAAACACATTCTCTTACATATCATTGTAAACCTCTAAAGATCTACCTTTTGTCAGCATCTTCCTTCTCAATCCAGAAGTTGCAGAAGCTGAAGTTTCAAGCCAGGTTCAAAATATATCCAAATGGGAGAAGTTATTTCCCAAGACTTTAGCCTCTATTTCCAGCCATTCCTTTTTATCTCAGTTGGTTTAGTCTAGCATGAGTGTCTTTACCTAAATATAATTATGTCTGCAACACAGAATGGTTTTGAGACAATTTTAATTCTATTTGTCTGGCAAACATGGGTCATTCTAGAAATGATGGAGTTCATCAATTTTTGTTTTTAGTTTCCTTTTTATTTTTCACACCCAGCCCAAATGTATTTCCAAAAGGAATTATCTTTCTGTTTACCAGTGAAAATGCTATATTCCTATTTAAGTGAACTCTGAAACCTTTAAACCTTTAAACACTAATTTTAACCCAATTAATTTTCAAAAATGTCCAAATCAGTCTTAACTACAGAATATTCTAAAAGGAAAAATTTAGCATAAACTTTTACAGTCAAGTTATTCACCATTAAACTCTTTATTTAATGTTTATTTTGAGATGGAGTCTCGCTCTGTCTCCAGTGCAGTGGCGCAATCTCTGCTCACTGCAACCTTTGCCTCCCAGGTTCAAGCAATTCTCCTGCCTCAGCCTCCTGAGTAGCTGAGACTACAGGCGCACGCCACTACACCCAGCTAATTTTTGTATTTTTAGTAGAAACGGGGTTTCACTGTTTTGGCCAGGATGGTCTTGATCTCCTGACCTCATGATCTGCCTGCTTCAGCCTCCCAAAGTTCTGGGATTACAGGTGTGAGCCCCCACACCCGGCCAACTCTTTAAATCAGAACCTGTCTATTCTTCGGCCACTGATGTGGTTTGGATCTGAGTCCTACCCAAACCTCATGTTCAGTTGTAATCCTCAATGTTGTAGGTGGGGCCTAGTGGAAGATGATTGAATCATGGGGGTGGTATCTCATAAATGGTTTAGTACTAACCTCTTGGTACTGTCCTTGAGATATTGAGTGAGTTCTCATGAGATCTGGTTATTTAAAGTGTGTGGCGCTTCCTCACCATCTTGCTCCTGCTCTTGCCATGTGATAATCTCCTGCTTTACCTCTTGCCATGATTGTAAGCTCCCAGAGGCCTCCCCAGAAGCAGATGCTGGTGCTGTGCTTCCTGTACTGCCTGCAGAACTGTGATCCAATTAAACCTCTTTTCTTTATAAGTTACTCAGTCTCAGATATTCTTTATAGTAATGTAAGAATAGCCTAGTACAGCCACTTTTTCAGGAAAGATGAGGGAAAACAAAGTTCTTCATAACTTTATCACCCCCTCCCATATTTAAAACAACTGTGATCAATTTAGTTCCACTTTTGTGCATTTTGTTATTTCTCTTATAAAGAGAACAGTTGGGTTAGCAAGAGTTAAAGCATTTTACTGCTGTACGTTTATACTGTCCCACATCTAAATAAACTTCGCCTCTTATGCAATACTTGCTTGCAAAGTTGCTGATTACTCAACTGAGAGGAATATGAGGTGATCTTCCACCATACCTTTCTTATCTTCCTGGCTTTTCAGCTCCCTTTGGGAATCTGTGATGTGAAAAACCAGGGAATAATGGCTCAAGCTACCTTACCTTTCCCTCTTTTACCCGTTGGGCTCAATTTGTCAGCAGGGGGTTCTTAGTCCTATTTGTACTGCTATAACAAAATACCACAGACTGGGTATTTTATAAGCAATGGAAATTTATATCTTACAGTTTTAGAAGCTGGGAAGTCCAAGGTGCCAGCAGGATTTGTGTCTGAGATGTCTCTACTTCCAAATGGTGCCTTGTTGCTGCATCCTCCATAGGGGAGGACTGCAGCATCCTTACATACAGAAGAACATAAGAGAGGTACTCTATTCTGGCTGGGCGCGGTGGCTCACGCTGTAATCCCAGCACTTTGGGAGGCTGAGGTGGGTGGATCACCTGCAGTTGGGAGTTCGTGACCAGCCTGACCAACATGGAGAAACCCCATCTCTACTAAAAATACAAAATTAGCCAGGTGTGGTGGCACATGCCTGTAATCCCAGCTACTCGGGAGGCTGAGGCAGGAGAATGGCGTGAATCCAGGAGATGGAGCTTGCAGTGAGCCAAGATCGTGCCACTGCACTCCAGCCTGTGTGACAGAGCAAGACTCTGTCTCAAAAAAAAAAAAAAAAAAAAAGTCTTTGAAGTCCAGAGTCTCATCTCTAAATCAGATGTGGGTGAGACTCAGGGTAAGATTAATCCTAAGGTAAATTTCTTTTCAGCTGTGAGCCTGTGATATCAAACAAGTTATATCCTTCCAAAGTACAATGGTGAGATGGGCATAGGATAGACATTCCCATTTCAAAAGAGAAGAAATGGTCAGGAAGAAAGGGATAACAGGCCCCAGGTAAATCTAAAACCTAATAAAGCAAACATTAAGTCTTGAGAGTAATCTTCTTTGACTTCATGTCCTACTTTGTACACACAGGGTGGAGTTGGGCTCCAAGGCCCTGGAAGGCCCTGCTCCTGTTGGAACTTTGTGAGCATGGCCCACACTGCAGTTCTCATGGGTTGGAGTTGGGTGCCTGCAGCTCTTCCAGGCTGAGATCACACTCTGGTGGCTCTACAGTTGTGAGATCTCAGGAGTGGCCCTGCTCCGTGGCCTCACTGGACATTGCCCTAGCAGGAAGTCTTTGCAGTAGCACTGTGTCCATGGCTTCACTAGGCATTGCCCTGGTAGGGGCTATCTACAGTGGCCCCACCATGTGACAAATTTTTTACCTGGGCCCTAAGGCTCTCTGAGGCATCCTTTGAGATCTAAGTGAAGGTAGCCATGCCTCCACAGCTTGTGCACCCTGCACACCTGCAGAATTAGCACCATGTGGATGCTATCAAGATTTATGTCTTGTGCCCTCTGGAGTGGTGGCCAGAGCTGAACTTGGGCCCACCTTAGTCACAGCTGGGGTGGCCAAGGAACACTGTACCAGAATTCTGGGAGTAGAGACTTGAGGCAGCCTGGAGCAGTGAGCCCCAAGGTCAATGGGCACCCTGGGTCCCTCCCTTAAAACTGTTCTGCCCCCCAAGGCTCTGGCATTGTGGACCTGTGATGGGTGTGGTAGCCTCAGAGATCTTTGAAATACTTTTTGGGGTTATTTTCCCATTGTCTTAATGACTTGTATCTGACTTTCTTCCATCCATACTGTTCTTTTTATCAGATAGTTGCTTGGCCATACCTTTAGGGTTTTCTTCCAAACACTCTTTTATATTCTTTACATGACCAGGCTGAGAATTTTCCAAATCTTTATGTTCTGCTTCCATTTGACTATAAATTCCATCTTTAATTTCATATCTCTCTTCTTGCAGTTTATTATAAGCAGTTAAGAAAGTCCATACCGCACCTAGAGTATTTTGCTTAGAGATTTATTTTATTAAATATTGTATTTCATTGCCCTTACATTCTGCCTTCCTCAAAGCAGTGGGACACGAACACAGTTCAACTGAGTTCTTGGCCTTTGTATGACAAGAATGGCCTTGCCTCCAGTTTCTAATCAGGTATTATTTATTTTTGTATAAGACCTTATCCAAATGGTCTTTATTGTCTATATTTCTACCAACATTCTATTCACTACCACTTAGATGATTTCTAAGACTGAGGCTTTCTTTATAGCCATCCTCTTCTAAGCCCTCCCCTGAATCGTCTTTAACCCTGTGTTCACAGCAATATGGGCCTTTTCCAGCATTCACTTCAAAACTGTCCCAGCCTGTACCCATTACCCAGTTTCAAAGCCACTTCCCCATTTTCAGTTGTTATAGTGACACCCCTTTCTTGGTACCAATTTCTGTCTTAGTCCATTAGTGCAGCTATAACAAAATGTCACAGACTAGGTAATTTATAAACAATAGAAATATATTTCTTACAGTTCTGGAGGCTGGAAAATCCAGATCAAGGCACCAGCCTTGGTGTCTGGTGTGGCTGCTCTTTGCTTTTGAGATGGCACCTTGTTGCTACATCCTCCACAGGGGAGGAAGACTATGTCTTCACATGGTGGAAGAGCAGAAGAGAGAGAACCCATTTTCTGAAGCTCCTCCACCTTTTTTTTTTTTTTTTTTTTTTTTTTTTTTTTTTTGAGACAGAGACAGAGTCTCACTCTGTTGCCCAGGCTGGAGTGCAGTGCTGCGATCTCAGCTCACTGCATCCTCTGCCTCCTGGGTTCAAGCAATTATCCTGCCTCAGCCTCCTGAGTAGCTGGGACTATAGGCAGGTGCAACTACGCCCAGATAATTTTTTTGTATTTTTGTAGAGATTGGGGTTTCACTGTGTTAGCCAGGATGGTCTCGATCTCCTGACCTCATGATCCTCCCATCTCGGCCTCCCAAAGTGCTGGGATTACAGGAGTGAGCCACTATGCCCGGCCAATTTTTGTATTTTTTTAGTAGAGATGGGGTTTCACCATGTTGGCCAGGCTGGTCTTGAACTCTTGACCTCAAGTGATCCACCCACCTTGGCTTCCCAAAGTGTTGGGATTACAGGCGTGAGCCACTGCGCCCGGCACCTGGAGCCCTTTCCTAAGGGTCCTACTCCCATTCATGAGAGTTCTGCCCTCATGACTCTTAAAGGCCCACCTCTTAATTCTATTCTGTTATTATTAACTTATTATGTAAAGGCCTACCTCTTAATTCTATTATATTGTTATTAACTTATTATGTAAGTTTCAACATTTGAATTTAGGGGAACACATTCAAACCGTAGTGGGGGAAGAGTCTGTGCACTCTTATGTGGCTACTCCAGAAAAAAATAAAAAACTCACTCAACTCTCTAATCACCCAGCCTTCCTCAGGCAGCAGTTCCCTTATTTGCCTTCCCAGCACTCCTTCCAAACTCTAACAACAGTGGTGGTTTGTCTGCCAATCTCATGTCTGATGCCAACTGTAGCATTTCAGGTAGTGGAAGGAGTGAGTACACTCAAACACAGTAGAGTTCGTTGCTTAATTGTAAATGTGGAATCTTTTTAGAAGTGAGGTGACCACCCATGACTGGAATAGGTACAGTGAATCTCAAGATAGCTTTTGCTAACCCCATTTTCTGATGACACTTTTTGCTAGGCTGTAGCCCTTATATACTTGGGACCTAGGTCACCATTCCAAAAGAATTTCACTAATAGCTTCTGATTAAGAGAATGTTGACAAGCTTTGGATTTACATCTGCATTTTTTTCAAAGATAGAAAGTTGTCAGTGCTCAGATGTCCATGAAATTATTCTTTTGCCAAGCTTTTCAGCATTCTGGAAATCCACAGTGCTCTTCACATTTTCTGTTGGGATACTGAGGTTTTGTTACTGTATTATTGGCATTATCTCTATAGAATAAGAATATTACGTCTTTGAATATATGTTGAAATAGTTTTGCTTGGTTTGCCATCGACTATTCTTAAAATGAGTGTTATTATAGTACAATTTATATATAATAATAAAGGGGCTAGGCACAGTGGCCCATGCCTGTAATCCTAGCACTTTGGGAGACTGAGACAGGAGGGGGTCTCTTGAGCCCAGAAGTTCAAGACCAGACCTGGCAACATAGCGGGACCCCATTTCTACAGAAAAATTAGCCAGGCATGGTGGAATACACCTGTAGTCCCAGCTATTCAGGAGGCTGAGTTCAGAGGATTACTTGGGAGATGGAGGCTGCAGCAAGCCCCAATCGCACCACTGTATTCCAGTCTGAGCAACAGAGTAAGACCTTGTCTCAAAAAATTTTTTTAAAAAAAGTATATATATAATATACTAATTGAGTTCATTGAATTTTGATAAATGTATTCAGCTATATAAACCATCACAATCATGATATGAACATTTCTTTCATTCCTTCACCCCCACCAAAAAAAAATTCCTTTATACTTGCCCACCTTCTTCCCCAGACAACTACTTTCTGTCTGCTTTCTGGCACTACAGATGAGTTTTGCTTTTGCTGGAAATTGATTAAATGCAATTATTATAATATGTGCTCTTTTTGGGTCTAGCTTCTTTAATTCAGCATGACGTTTTTGAGCCTTGTCCGCATTGTTATGTGTACATTGTACATATTCTTTTTTTGTTGATTTGTATTTCATTTTATGGATGTACCACAATTTGCTCATCTATTAACCTGTTGGATATTTGGGCTGTTTCGAGTTTGGGGAAATTATGAGTAGAGCTGTTATGAACATTTATATAAGTCTTTGTGTATTATCTTAATTTCTTTTGGGTAATACCTTAGAATAGAATTATTGGGTTGCCCAGTAAGTGTCTTTATAAGAAAGAAGTAACTTCGTAAGAAACTTCTCTACAGTTTTTCAAAGTGATTGTATTGGCCAGATGTGATGGCTCATGCCTGTAATCCCAGCACTTTGGGAGGCTAAGGCAGGTGGATCACATGAAGTCAGGAGTTTGACACCAGCCTGACCAACATGGTGAAACCTTGTCTCTACAAAAAAATACAAAAATTAGCCAGGTATGGTGGCACATGCCTGTAAGCCCAGCTACTCGGGAGGCTGAGGCAGGAGAATTGCTTGAACCTGGGAGGCAGAGGTTGCAGTGAGCTGAGATCGCGCCACTACACTCCAGCCTGGGCGACAGAATGAAACTCTGTCTCAAGAGAAAAAAAAAAAAAAAAAAAAGCGATTGTACCATTTTGCTTTTCCACCAGCTTTGTTTGATTGTTCAAGTTGCTCTATAATCTTGCTAACAGTGGTACTGTCAGTCTTTATAATTTAAGTTATTCGTATGTCTGTGTAGTGGCAAGTCATTGTCATTTGGTTCTCATTTTCTGAATGAATAGTGAAGCACATTTTTTATATGCTTATTGGCCACGTTAAGAAACAGCACATTTTCAGTATCCCAGAAACCTTTCTCATATTCCCTTCTAGTGACTACTAAACACCCCTCTCCCCAAAGACTAACCACCATCTGACTTCTATAGTTTCCCTGTTTATGTGCTTTATATAAAATGAATAATGAATATAGTTTCCCTGTTTATGTGCTTTATATAAAAATGAATAATGAATGAGATTGTTCATTCTCATTTTGTGAGTATGTAACAGTCTATCCATTGATGGGTATTTGAGCAATGTCAAGTTTTTAGCTACACAAATAGTGCCTCTGTGAACACTCTTGAATATCTTTTGGTGGACACTTGTATGTGTTTTTGTTGGGCATATAAGTAGGAGTGAAATTAATGAGTTATAGGGCAGTGCTTCTGAAACATTAACGTGCATATAAATTATCTGGGCTATTAAAATGTTGATTGTGAATCACCAGGTCTAGGGTATAGTCTGAAATTTTGCATTTCTAGTAAACTCTTAATGATGCCAATTATACTGATCCATACTGACTCACACTTTGAGGGACAAAATCGTAGAGTATACTTTGGTAGATATTGCTGGAGTTTTCCAGATTTTTTCTGCTCAGTTTATACTCTTACAAATAATGCGTGAGAGTTCTCCACATTCTTGGCTATACATTCCTGATATTTTCTTTTTAGCCATTTTGGTAGGTTTTCATTTATATTTTCATAATTAATAGTGAGTTTGAATACTTTTCCTTATGTTTATTGGCCAGCTGGATATCCTCTTTTGTGAAGTGTCTGTTGCGATCTTCTGCACAATTTTCTGTTGTTATCTTTATGTAGTTTTTGTTTCTGCCATTATATATTTTTTACTCTTCTTAATTCTTTTTTTTTTTTTTTTTTTTTTTTTGAGACAGGGTCTCACTCTGACACTCTGGCTGGAGTACAGTGGTACGATCACAGCTGAATGCAGCCTTGAATTCCAAGGCTCAAGAAATCCTCCAGCCTCAGCCTCCCAAGTAGCTGGGACTATAGGCACATATGCCACCACACCCAGCTAATATATCTTATTTTTAGTAGACATGAGATCTCACCATATTGCCCAGGCTGCTGCTTAGTCTTTTAGTTCTTTGAGCTCCTTGTTTATTTCTTCGTTGCTCTTAGCGAAACCTCAGACTGTTGCTTATTATCTGATCTTTACTCTCTTATTTCAAAGAATCTGCGTTTTTCTGAATTTATTTAGTTTTTTATGGTGCAATTTTAATTAAAATTTTCTTCTATTTCCAGTTTTGTTTATTTTCAAAACTATGCCCTTTTCTGTATCTTGAGGGTTATGTTTTCCCCTTCCATTTTGTTGCAGAATGTTTTCATAGATCTGTATTCTTTTTTCTTTTTTTTTCTTCTCCTTCTCTTTTTATTTTATTCATCCTCCTGCATGGAGAGTCTCATATGTAGAGGCCTGAGGGTGGATTCATCTGCAATAACCTCACTGTCCTTAGAAACTAATAGTTTCCTTTCAAATATTACATAAGAGACCTGGCTAATGTAAGTTTACATTTCTGTTCATTGATCCAGAATCCTGAGAGGAGTGGACTTAGAGCCTGTCCAGCAAAGGAGTTATCTCTGATTTCTTCTGTGAGGAATCAGTTTTTTGCTAGCCACAATGCCAGTTGAATACTGTAGTTATTCATCCACCCTTCTGGCATATCTGCCTATTATTTCTCACACAAATTTTTTATTTCTCCGATTATTATCTGGTATGCTGCAGTATACATTCTAGGGCACGGTTATTTCAGATGATCTTGATTAGAAGTGGTAAAACAGATTCCAGATGAGGGCTTTCTTAGTTTTTCTATGGTTCCCTTATTCAGTAGCTCTTGCCCCTCTTGGTAATGGTGTTTCTGCGAGTATCTTCTCCTCTTTCTCGCTGAGTCACAGAACTCCTTTCTCAGGAAGGCGCGTCACCAGTTGGCTCTTGGCATCTTTCTTCCATCACGATACCATGTCTTGCATAAATTCTTCAACAGTTTTGTCATATGAATAGCATCTATTCCTAGTTTCTAGTATTGATTTAGTTCTCTACTATTTTATATTTGTTTTGGCATTTTCATTTTGATAAGATGAAGGTATGAGTTAAAAGTTCAAGATACACCCGGGAGGCAGAGGTTGCAGTGAGCCGAGATCTCGCTACTGCACTCCAGCCTGGTGACAGAGCAAGACTCCGTCTCAAAAAAAAAAAAGAAAAAAGAAAAAGTTCAAGATATTTGAAGCGGAGGGGATCACCTGAGGTCAGGAATTTTAGGCCAGCCTGGCCAACACAGTAAAAATCTGTCTCTACTAATAATACAAAAATTAGCCAGGTGTGGTGGCATGCGCCTGTAGTCCCAGCTACTTGGAAGGCTGAGGCAGAAAAATCATTTGAACCTGGGAGGTGGAGGTTGCAGTGAGCCCAGATCATGCCACTTCCCTCCAGCCTGGGTGACAGAGTCAGACCCTGTCTCAAAAAAAAAAAAAAGTTCAAGATATTTTCTTACCTCAAAGTCTAAACCCCTTTAGATTATTTTTCTTTTTTTCTTTTCTTTTTTTCTAAAATGCTTTAAGTGTTAAAAAGAAATGTACCTTTTTCTCACTATGGGATAACAGTTATGCAACTTTCTGTGAGGTTTGGTTGTTCGTGGTATCTCAGATGACGTTATATTTTTGCAATTGGTTGATACGCTGTAAGTGGGCCAGAATATCCAAGTATACATCAAGAACATTCATGTAGATGTAAATAATTCACTTTCTGTAGTGGATCAGACAGATGAGGCACTCTAACTGGGTAGCTAAAATGGAGATCTTTGACCTAAGCCTTGTTATACTAAGTGTTTCATGAGAAGTTAGCGTATGTCTCTAGCTTCACTGATATAGTAATAGCTCTGATAGGGACCCAAAGGGCTTATCTAGCCTGCTTTGCTTTTAAAACTGCAATTACACTTTTGTTTTGTTGCACTTATATTGTGACTTTTATATGAATTTCGTATCTCTCTTTCATTAGGGACTAATTCTTGACAATTTTTAAAAGAGCTTCTGCTGGGTATTTAGTATGAAAATCTTAAGCATGTGAAGCCAGTAATACCATTTTATTTATTCTCCTCATCTTTTCTCTTCTCTCTAAAGCGAGTCATAACTTTGGAATAATCTTTTGAAAGGGTACTAACTAACTACTCACAAAGAGTAATTTTGACAATTTAAACCTAACTGTCTTTCCCACCCTTCTTTTTTCATTTCCTAACATATTGGAGTCAAAGACATTTGCCAGATTGTGTAGACTGTCTTTATTTTTAGAGCTCTTGTTTACTTTACTAGATTTGTAGTTTGGAAAAAAAAGTACCTCTTTGGGGCCAAGTTCTGGTTGGTTCCTATTGGGTATGTTGAAAGTTTGCATCAATATATAGCTTACTAGTTATCTCTGATATATTCTATCCTCAATGTCATAACCCAAAACAAAACATATACCACAGTCTTAAAATATTTTGCACTACCAGTCTTAAAAAAAAAAAAAAAAAAAAAAACAAACTTTTTTTTTCTGTAACAAAATAAGTCTTGATTTAATTTATATCCCTGTTTATCATCTTATCAAATTACAGGCATGAGAAGCTTAGTTATAGTACCTGGCCAGACCTCTAGATTCCTTTTTTTATTAAGAGGCTATAGAATTTAGGGTCTTTTCAAAAACGCATCTTTGGTATAAGATTTTTTTCTCACAGTATTCAATTAAGTGTACTAGGTTCAATTGGATTAGCTTTACTTGGATTCCTTTAAAATAGTAAATCTTTTTATTGTTGAAGAAAAATTGTTATTTTTTTATATCACTAATCATTAATGAAAGGGAAATGAGCACATTTTCTTTGACTATCACTACTTAAACTCTTCTTAAATCTTTAAATTCATTTAATATTTGGGAATGTTTAATCCTTCAGTGGACCTTACTGTGCAGATAAAATTTACACACTTGAAACAAAGAAAATGCAGTTCCAAAAGATGTGATTAGATTATAAACTCTAGCAGCATAATCTTTTTTTTATTTAAACTTTTTATTTAGAAATAGTTTCAGACTTACAAAAAAGTTGGCCAGGCATGGTGGCTCATGCCTGTAATCCCAGCACTTTGGGAGGCCGAGGCGGGCAGATCACGAGGTCAAGAGATCGAGACTATCCTGGCCAACATGGTGAAACCCCGTCTCCACTAAAAATACAAAAATTAGTTGGGTATGGTGGTGAACACCTGTGGTCCCAGCTACTCGGGAGACTGAGGCAGGAGAAATGCTTGAACCCGGGAGGCAGAGGATGCAGTGAGCTGAGATTGTGCCACTGCACTTCAGCCAAGTGACAGAGCGAGACTCCATCTCAAAAAAAAAAAAAAAAAAAAAAAGTTGCAAAAGTAGGCCGAGAGTGTAATCCCAGCACTTTGGGAGGCCAAGGCGGGCATATCACTTGAGGTCTGGAGACCACCCTGGCCAAGATGGCAACAACGGGTTTCTATAAAAGATAACAAAAATTAGCAAGACATGGTGGTGGGCACCTATAATCCCAGCTACTTGGGAGGCTGAGGCAGAAGAATCATTTGAATCCAGGAGGTGGAGGTTGCAGTGAGATAAAGATCACGCCACTGCGCTCTAGCCTGGATGACACAGTGAGACTCCATCCAAAAAAAAAAAAAAAAATTGCAAACGTAGTATAAGGAAGGTTTTTATACCATTCACTCAGCTTTCCCAAATGTTAACATTTAGTATAGAATGGTAATCCAAACCAGGAAGTTAACACTAACACAATACTATAAACTGATCTACAGACCTTATTCAAAATTTGAAGTTGTCACACTGTGTTTTTTGCTGGTTCAGGATCTAACCTAGGATATTCCACATTGCATTTAGTTTTTATGTCTTCTTGGGTTCCTCCAATCTGGGATAGCTCCTCAGTCTTTATTGTTTTTATAACTTTGACACTTTTGAAGAGTACTACCCAGTTATCTTGTAAAGTGTCTCTGAAAGACAGAAGAGATGTTCAGTTCATTATCTCAGGAGGTACATGATATTGATATATCTTGTTACTAGTAATGTTAACCTTGATCACTTGGTTAAGGTGATATCTGCCAGTTTTCTCCATTGTAGTTACTCCTTTTCCTTTTGTAATTAACAACTATGTTGCGGGGAGATATTTTGAAGTATGAAAATACCTTCTTTTTCACAATACTCTTGCCCACTAATTTTAGCATCAGTTAGTGATTCTTGCCTGCAATAGTTACTGCTCTGGTGTTTGCCAGATGGCAGTTTCCTATTTCTGTGATTCTTTCTGTATGTACTAATTGGAATTTTACTCTAATAAAGGGCTGTCCCTTTTCCCTTATTGATTTATATATTTATTTGATTCTATCAGTATGGACTCATAGATACTTCGTTCTGTAGGTTATCCATCACTATCATTATCTATCACTATCACTAATCTCCCACTGATCACTTTTCTTTAGTCTCTTATTCAGTCTCTAGCACCGTGTTATCAGTTAGAATATCAGGGTTCTTACTCTTACTTCCTATATGCCATGAAATTCACCTTTAGGCAAAATATTAAACTATTGTCACCCTCAGTGCCCTCTCTCATAAAATGGGAATAATATCTGCTTATGGTATATAAATAGATTTGTAAACTATAGAATGTAATACATATGGTAATATTGTCATTCTTTTGTTGCTAAATGCCACAATGGTATTCAGAGAACAGGGGCTCTTTTCAGGGGCTGACTTAAGAATTAATTCTTTTAGACTGTCCACTTATTTCTGTAGGGAGGCCCAAGAATGAAGGTGGAGAGGAACAGTTGTATGGAGATGAAAGGCAGAAGGAAGCCAAAAGTAAGTCACAGAAACACAGAACAGCATATATTTTCACTTTCTGCTGTGTGCAGTAAATACTTACCGAATGCCCTAGAATATCATGGAATAGTAATCTATTTCTTTGACGATTAGTTTTGAAAACTCCCTTGTTTCACGTAACAAAATATTTTTAAATTAAATGTGGCATATAAAAACAACATTAACTTAATTTTTCCTGTACCTTAAGCTATTGTTTGATTTGGAAATGTTACCTCTGGTGTACTTTAAGGATGTGTGAAGCACACAAAACCATAAGGTGTTATGAATGTTATTACTCTTGTTTTTTTCCCCAGTTTGCTTTGTGAGTCTTTGTAGATACCTATGACAATACTGTGTACAGAAGTCCTTGATGTGACTTTTTCTCATTAAGTTTCTGAATCAATACATATATCCACTGCCCGAGATCATTTGTTTCTCCATCCTCTTTGCTGTAGGTATTTGGAGAATCTGTTGAATACTAAATTTGTGATTTAAGGTAGGGGTGTGTGTGTGTGTGTGTGTGTGTGTGTGTGTGTGTGTGTGTGTATGTGTATGTGTGTGTTTCCTTTTTCCTGTTTTATTTTGTCTTTGGGGATGAGAGTTTTATTTCTTCCTGTCACAACAATTGGGCAAAAAATAGTAGACTAAACTGCTAAGTAGGTCAACCTGCCTGAGCACCATGAGGTGGCAAATTCTAATAAGATTTCCTGACTTCAGCAGTTATCAGTGATGGGAACAGGGAGTAGAAATAGCAGTATTTGAACTTCAACTATCCAGGGAAGAATAAATGAGTTTCTGCTTTGTTCAACATTTGTAACTAAAGAAGGATTTTACACCACCATGTCTTTTTTCTATTTCGTTTTAATGAATATGGCCAAATAAAGGCATGAAACCAGAATTAAAGAATAAGATCACAGCAAATTATTATATTAATGGATTTAGGCTGTTTAGTAGGCACCTTCTGTGTTCTCTAGTACAGTAAAAGATTAGAAATAGCCTTGCCTTCTTGTTGTGTATGTGTATAAAAGTGAACATTAGGTGTTGAAGCTATTAAGGGATGCTATTTTGTGTCAGTTATTTTGGAGATGGATGTTTTGTAAAATCCTCTTAGACATTAAAATCAACAAATGCTATGAATGAACTTCATACCTTAGCTTTTGGTCATAGGTTGGAATTTCTTTTTTTTTTTTTTTTTTTTTTGAGATGGAGTCTCGTTCTGCCGCCCGGGCTGGAGTGCAGTGGCCGGATCTCAGCTCACTTCAGCTTACTGCAAGCTCCGCCTCCCGGGTTCACGCTATTCTCCTGCCTCAGCCTCCCGAGTAGCTGGGACTACAGGTGCCCGCCACCACGCCCGGCTAGTTTTTTGTATTTTTTTTTAGTAGAGACGGGGTTTCACCGTGTTAGCCAGGATAGTCTCGATCTCCTGACCTCGTGATCCACCTGTCTCGGCCTCCCAAAGTGCTGGGATTACAGGCTTGAGCCACCGCGCCCGGCCATAGGTTGGAATTTCATTGTTGTTGTTAGTCTTCGGCTACTGATTTGTTTGCAGAATGGTGCTCAGCTAAACTCTTCCCCATGTCATTGGTCTACCAAGTATCTTAAAACTCTCCAGATAACAATTGCAAGTGCATCGGGCACTGTCAAGAAACACCTCTTAAGGCGTTAATACTTCTGAATGAATTACTCCGATTCCTTTAGGTTGGTGCAAAAGTAATTGCGATTTTGCCAGCAGAAAGTGCAGTTACTTTTGCACCAATCTCATAATTGATCTGAAACCAGTTATGAGGAGGCAAGTATAATGGGAAAATATTTTTAATTGCTGCAAGGTCACACGGCAAATATTTTAAATAGCAAAATTAAGTACTTACTCACCAGAATCCAGTTTGATCATTTGCTGTCTAATTAGCCTTTTGTGCTAAATCTTTCAGTTTGGTTGACAGACATCAACAGGGTAGTTTTTGACAAATCATATTAAAACCAAGTAGTTTTAACACTTGAGTTCCCTACATCTTTATTACCATTACCTCAGTTTAGTCCTCATTATTTCTTGTCAGGGTTACTTCTGTAATCTCCCACTGATCACTTTCTTTAGTCTCTTAGTAAGTCTATACTAATATCTGAATAATCATTTAAAAATACAAGTCTGGTCAGATAATTTTCTTGCTTCCAGTTTCTTCAAAGCTCCCAGTTGCCTTAGAATAAAACCAGGCTTTCTTAGCATGGAATTCAGGGATCTTAGTGATATAGTCCTGGCCTGACTTTTCAGTCCTGATTCCTTACAACTTCCCCAAATGACTTGTGGGTCCTTGAAAACTCTATAGTTTTGCTTCTCACCCTTGCTTGTAATGTTTCTCTGCCTGGCATGTTATTGTCTTATTGACTAGCTCCTATCCATGCTTTAAGATGCAATTTAAATTTTAGAAACTTTTAATTATGGATATTGTCCAAACATACACAGAAATAGAATAATATAATAAACCCCATGCATCCATCACCCAACTTTAGAGTATCAACATTTAGCAAATTTTTCAACTATAATTTTTTTTTCCAACTCAGTCTTCATTGGAGTCCTCCATGACCTCTCTAAGCAAAGTGAGCCACTCTTTTCCTGTGTTCTCTTTAGCACCTTGACCATCCTGCTATTAGAATGCCTGCAAGTATAATTCCTCATTTACCTGTCTCTCCCTCTACAATGTGAATCCGTAAGGGTAGGTACCAAGCTATTTTCACCTGTTCTCTATGCCTAACATAGATGCCAACACATAATAGGTGTTTAATATATATATATGAATGAAAGTAATAAACCAACCTCTTATCTTCTTCATCCATGCTTGCTATCACCCTTTCCTTCCTTCACAGAAATGGAAAAAAACAAAAACAAAACAAAACAAAAGAAGCAACTTTTTTCCCCAAAGAAACCAGATACGAAAGAGTGTGTATGTATGCACGTGTGCATTTATTTTTACTTTTTCAAGAAAGGCAAAACTAGTCTATGGTGATAGAAGTCAGGATAGTGGTACCTTTGGCAGCAGGTGAGGTGGAGGTATTGTTGACTGGGGAGAGATCATGCATGGAGGAGCCTTCTAGGTTCTAGAAATGTTCTATCTTGATCTGGATGGTGGTTAAATATATGTGTGTAGAAAACTGTATCAAGTGGTAAAGTTAAGATGTGTGTATAGGCCGGGCATGGTGGCTCACGCCTGTAATCCCAGCACTTTGGGAGGCCGAGGCGGGCAGATCACGAGGTCAGGAGATCAAGACCATCCTGGCAAATGTGGTGAAACCCCGTCTCTACTAAAAATACAAAATATTAGCCGAGTGTAGTGGTGGGCGCCTGTAGTCCCAGCTACTCTGGAGGCTGAGGCAGGAGAATGGTGTGAACTCAGGAGGCGGTGCTTGCAGTGAGCCGAGATTGTACCACTGTACTCCAGCCTGGGCGACAGAGCAAGACTCTGTCTCAAAAAAAAAAAAAAAAAAAAAAAAAAAAAAAAAAAAAAAAAGATGTGTGTGTAATACTTTGCTGTATGTAAGTTACAACTCATTTTTTAAAAGTCTGTCTGCTTTTTAAAGCCTGTTCTTTTCAATTATTTTATTTTATTTTATTTTTCTACTGCTGGTAACCTCATTTTCTTGATTACCCAAATTGGAAAACTGGGAGTTTTTCCGGACTTCTCCCACTCCCTCCTGTGAACTCTGATGAATCCATTTTATAAATAGCATTTGATCTTTCCCTTCTTATTCATCCTTAGAACCTCTGCCCCCAGGATACAGACCAGCCTGTGATGGGCCCACTTTTTGTCAGGTGTCCCCATGGTCTTATGTGTTGAGGGAGGAGTCATCTGGCTTACTACCCACTTAACAGGGGTTGTGAGTGGGACATGGCTCAAAGGCCTTGTTTGGGAAGGCAATGATTCACATCACTAACATACAGTAGGTGAGAATTTAAGGCATATCCATTAAGCCGTTTTTAGTAACTAGATAAGTGTATCCATGTAAATGAGGTTATGATATTTTAAGTAAAATAACACAATTTTTGCTAACTGTATATTTTATTGCAGCACATCTCTGAAGGTGTGCCATTCAATCTCATTGGATAAACGTTAACTGAAGTTTAAAAGAAACAAGTTTTTATGACATGTATTGTGGAAATGTGTAGCACAATTTAAGGCAAGATGCATTTTACCTAAGTATCCCTTGTCATTCTTCTTCTATTGAAGGAAAGGTGGTAAAAATAAAAAGTCATAGGAGGGTTCCAAAAGGTGATAAGAGTTTATCCTGCGAGCCTTTTCCAATTTTATCAGCAGCAACATTATTATTTTAGGCAGGGTCTTGCTCTGCTTCCCAGGGTGGAGTGCAGTGGCGCCATCTCAGCTCACTGCAGCCTCCGCCTCCCGGGTTCAAGAGATTCTCATGTCTCAGCCTCCAAAGTAGCTGGAATGACAGGTATGTGCCACCATGCCCGGCTAATTTTTGTATTTTTAGTAGTGCTGGGGTTTCGCCATGTTGGCCAGGCTGGTCTGCATCTCCTGACCTCAATTGATCCACCCACCTCAGCCTCCCAAAGTGCTGGGATTGCAGGTGTGAGCCACCATGCCTGGCCACCAGTTCTATTATTAAAGAAGGACAGAATGGACTCACTTTTAAGCAAGCTGATTTTATGTTTGATTCTTCAGAATAAATGTTTCATCAAATAGAGAACAGATACAAAGATGCAACGATCAGAACAGTGAATACTTAAATGTATGCAGGTCCTGAGTGGAGTTTATTTTCTTATGAAATGACATTAAGATCATATTCTTCTGAAAATAAACTCAGGATTTAAGAGAGTTCCATTGTGGAAAATGCAACGCAAAGAGTTATGAGCTGGGCACAGTGGCTCTTGCCTGTGATCCCAGCACTTTGGGAGGCCAAGGCTGGAAGATAGCTTGAGTGCAGGAGTTGGAGACTGCAGTGAGCTATGACCATGCCACTGCACTCCAGCCTGGGCAACAGAGCAAGACCTTGTCTCTTAAAAAAAAAAAAAAGAAAAAATGACATAGTGCTGGTAATTTTAGATACAGAAGGTAACGTTTGTATACTTTGTATTTATTCATATCATTGTTAAATAACACATCTTACAGAAAAAATGAAAATATAAAAGCTGAGGATTAAATTTCCATGGTCACATCACCTTATTATTCTACAGTTGATCCTTCAGCAATGCAGGGGTTAGGGGCACCAACCCCTTGCGCAGCTGAAAATTTAAGTATAAGTTTTGACTCACCTGAAATGTATCCAATAGCCTACTGTTGACTGCCTTACCAGTAAAATAATTTTTAACACATATTTTCTATATGTATTATATACTATATTCTTATGATAAATTAAGATAGAGAAAATAATAAGAATCATAAGGAAGAGAAAATATATTTACTATTTATTAAGTGGAAGTGGATCATCATAAAGGTCTTCATTGTCATCATCTTAATGTTGAATAGGCTGAGGAGGAGGAGTAAGAGGAGGGGTTGGTTTCGCTGTCTCATGGGTGGCAGAGGCAGAAGAAAATCTGCCTATACATGGACCTGCACAGTTCAAACCTGTGTTGTTGAAGGGTCACATGTAATTAGTTTTAGATTCCATTTAAGTAAGTTTTAGTAGTAAAATTGTTCACAGCATAAATATTTGAAAATTTTGTGTTGATTTTGTGGAAGCTGGCACATTCTTTATAATCCTATTACCTCCAAAACTTATTTGTAGACTATTATTTGCATAAAGGACAATATTTTTCTATGCATGCTTCAATTATTACTGAATTGATGTATTGATTAGTGAAACACAGATTAAAACCCCAATGAGATACCACTCACTACATATCTATTAGAATGGCCAAGATTAAGCAAACTATAATACAACTGTTTGCAAGGATGCAGGAAAATGGAGCTGTCATGCTTTGCTGTTGGAAATGCAAAAGGATACAGCCACTTGGCAAAAAATTTAGCAATTTTTTGTAAAGTTAGATAGGTATTTACCATATGACCCAGCAATAAAGGCCCTTAGGTATTTATTCAAGAGAAATAAGTTACTTTCACACAAAAATTGGCTCACAAATGCTTACAGCAGTTTTATTCATTATCACCCCAAACTGGAAACAATCCAGTTCATACATTCCCCCGTGTTTCAACTGAGTTGTGGCGCACAACTCGTAGAACTATATACTAAAAAGAGTGAGTTTTACTCTGTGTTTATTCCTCAGTTTTTATTGAGATAACTTATACTTCAACAAATCTGACAAATTTTTTCCCCATCTTTTAAGGATGTAACTAAAATATTTACAGAAAAAAAAATGCTACAATACCTGGGATTTGCTTCAAAATTGTCTGGCAGTAAAGGTAGGGATAAAATAAGATTGATTATGAATAAATGGTAGTTACATTATGGGATGGGGACATGGATGTTCATTTTTTCTCTATACTTTCATACATGCTTGAAATAAGCAACATTAAAACAAATTATAGGTTATCTGGCAGATGTGAAATGGGATCTCATGTTTCAAAATTTTATTTTCCTGATTATAATAAGTTTTAACATCTTTTCATATTGGCAATTTGGGTTTCCTCATTTATGAATTTTTGTTTTTGTCCTGTGCCTATTTTCCTACTAGCTTGTTTGGCTTTTACTTATTGATTTTAGACCTTTATATATTCTGGATACCAGTCCTTTGCCAGTTACACAGGTTGTAAATCTTTTTTCCCAGTCTGTTATTGGCTTTTCAATTAGTTTATGTTAGCTTTTATTGTATGTAAGTTTTAAATTTTTATGTAGATGGATTATCAACCTATTTATTTTTGCTTTTTATATCTTATTTCAGAAATTCTCTCATAGGAATTTTTTTTTTTTTTTTTTTTTTTTAAAGACAGAATCTCGCTCTGTCACCAGGCTGGAGCACAGTGGCACAATCTTGGCTAACTGCAACCTCCACCTCCCAGGTTCAAGCGATTCTCTTGCCTCAGCCTCCTGAGCAGCTGGGGCTACAGGTGCGCACCACCATGCCCAGCTAATTTTTGTATTTTTAGGAGAGACGGGATTTTACCATGTTGGCCAGATGGTCTTGATCTCTTAACCTCATGATCCACCTTCCTCAGCCTCCCAAAGTGGTAGGATTACAGGCATGAGCCACTGTGCCTGGCCTGAAATATTTTTATATTTCTTTGTTTTTCACATTTCTCTAACTTCTGGAATTTATCTTTTTGTATAGGAATTCAATTTTTTTTCTTATTGATTATCAGTTGTCCTTATACTAACCTTGCCTACTGATTTGGAATGCAACCTACAGTTCTTTACCACTGGGCTGCCTACTGATGTTGGTTCCCTTCCTGGACCATGTTCTTGTTTGGCAAGAGGAATCCTAGCCCCTCCTTCCTTCCCATATGACCAGCAGTTGCTTCTTCTCCTCTGGTTTCTTTAGGAGTAGTTATAAATGTATGCTGCTTTGGCTTTACTTCTCTTCCAGGTTTGGAAATGGGTCATTTTAAACTGTTTGTCAGGAATATACTTGGTGGAGGTTGGGGTAGAGAGGAGCAGGCAGGCGCAGGCTACAGATTTTATATGTTGAGTTGTTTTAGAATGAGTCTTTTAAATTATTTTTGTTACTTATTAAAAAAATTGACTATTCATGTATTATAAGTGGTATAAAAATTGTGGGTTTTATTTTAATGGGTTTTGTTTAAAAATGTAGACATTTTATTGGATTCTATTTTAATTTGGGTTAAGAAACCCTGGACCTTGGGTTGCTTACATTTCTTCTATAATAAACTTGCATCCTCTTCTCTAGCCAAACTAAATTACATTATATTCCTTGTTCATGCCATGTTCCTCTATTTCTCTGTACCTTTGCATTTGCTGTCCTCACAAGTGACATTTATTTTCCTTATCTGCTTGGGAAACACTTACATGTTTCTGTTTATCTTCTTTACCAGTCTGTGAGCTCTCACTATGTCTTATTTATCTTTTAATCCCATTAACGGTGCACAGCACCTAAAATGTAGTCAGTGCCCTGTAAATGTTTATGTGCAACCTTAGATTCACTATGTTTGTGATATTCTTCATGTATAAAAGTTTTAAACCTTTTCTGTAGTTTAGCTTGACATTTGGTCAGTGTAAATTTACCAGTTTCACACATGTGGATTGTTACTGGTCAGGCTCTACCATGTGTACTCAACCTGTTGCCCCTAGTTTACTAAATCCACCAAGATTCTTATGAAAACAGTTTTTTGTCCTGTAGGCCCAAATGTAGATTTTTCTACCCATCCCTTTGGCACAAGCTAGTTAGGATGCTTTTCTGTTCTACCAATGCCCTTTCCCCTGTGTAGGGCCTTTTCTTATCCAACATTCAGCTGCACTTCTTCCTTTTTTTTTTTTTTTTTTTTTTTTTTGAGATGGAGTCTTGATCTGTCACCCAGGCTGGAGTGCAGTGGCATGATCTTGGCTCACTGCAAGCTCCACCTCCCGGGTTCACGCCATTCTTCTGCCTCAGCCTCTTTAGTAGCTGGGACTACAGGTGCCCGCCACCATGCCTGGCTAATTTTTTGTATTTTTTAGTAGAGATGGGGTTTCACCATGTTAGCCAGGATGGTCTCGTCTTGATCTCCTGACCTCGTGATCCTCCCGCCTCAGCCTCCCAAAGTGTTGAGATGACAGGCGTAAGCCACCATGCTTGGCCTGCACTTCTCCTTCTTACCCTGGCTATAGTTGGTAGAACATTTCCTGATTACACCTTGATTATTGTAGCTATTGTGATGTCATGCTCTTAGTTTGAAAAGGCTCTCTTATTTTTATTCCTACTAATGGAGCAGTCGAAGAGGGCATGCCTGAGAAGTGTGGTCTGTGGAGAGTATATCCTTTCTGAACTGACAAGAATGGACATCCCCACTGCTTTTTTTTCCTTTTGGTAAACAAATGTTTTCATATTGATTTAGCCATTTTATACGAAAACTTCTATAAAATGTAATTATTATTTATTTATGAAATAGGCTTCATAAATGAAAGGTTAAAAAAAGCTTTGTTATTTCTTAGAAGATAAAAGTTTTACTATTTTTGTATCTGATCTTTTAACACATCTATTTTCTAATAATGAAAGATAGTGAGAACTGAGAAATAGGTTCTAAGTTGTGACCCTTCTATTTTGTAAAAGCTCTGTTGTCATGTCTTGATTCTGCTTTTAACGTCACTTAGTATTGTCTAAGCTGTACTGAAATAGCAAGAGGTGGCATTATACCTAACTCAGCTGGTTCACTGTGCTGTTATAATTACTACTACGTGTGAAATCTAAAAATTGAAAGTTTAAAAAGATGCCTGTGGTGCTGATAAAACATGGCTGAAGTGCCACTAGAGATGAATGCAAGTAGAAGTGCTATATATAATAATTCATGAATTAGATCAGAAATTGTTAACTATGAACAATATAAATATGCTTGGTTTGATAAGGATTACAGTTTAATACAGCCATATATATATTCATCAAAACTAAATGCAATCATTTGTAGAACCATTATTATAACTGTAAATCTCTTGGGGGGATAAATGTAAATGAATGAGTTTTATAAGTCTCATCTCTATACTCAAGAGGCAAATAACTCCATCAAACCTACAGGCCCCTTAGAAGATTAAGAGCAATACAACTCTGAGAGAAGGTACTTGTATAAATTTGCGTACTGACATTCTGACCTTAGAAAGGATTTTTAAATCACCAGGGAAAAAGATCAACAGATATTAACTACGTAAAAGTAGAAAACTTTGGTATATCAAATAAAATCCGTAGCCAACTAAAAAAAAAATTAAAGTCTTGGAGTGAGAAGGCCTTGTTAAATAAGATAGAAATGCTCAGCATCTATAAAAGAAAAGATTGATAAAGGTTGCTACATAAAAAAGTAAAAAAATTCTGCATGGAATAAATACATAAAGTTTTAAAAAAAGACAAAAAAATCAACTCAAGACTAAGTGTTCATTTTCTGTGTATATAAAGGATATCTACAATTAATAAATTATAACCCAATTAAAAATGGGCAAAGTATATAAACAGACTGTCCACAGAAATGGAAACTATGTATGTATAACTTAAATAAAAATATATCACATATACATTTTTGCTTGCACATGCATAGAGTACGTCTAGAACAAGATTGTCCAACATGTGGGCCAGGATGGCTTTGAGTGCAGCCTAACACAAATTCGCAAACTTTCTCAAATTACGAGATTTTTTTTTAAAGCTCATCAGCTATCGTTAATGTTAGTGTATTTTATGTGTGGCCCAAGACAATTCTTCTTCTAAGGTGGCCCAGGGAAGCCAAAAGATTGGATACCCCTGATCAGGAGGCTTTATAAGAATTTGGTAAAATTTCAATGGTTATCCCTAGGGAAGGGACCTGGGTGGCTGGAGGACAGAAATGAGAAGAGGACTTACTCTCTAAAATATTTTTTACCTTTTGATTCCATACATATGTATTAAATATTAAATAGACACTATATATGGGTACATGTATGTGTACATGTGTGTACCCATATATAGTGTTTTATATGTATTTATGTATTTTTATGTTAAAAGCCTAGAAACAATCTTTGGAGCACAAAATGACAAATTTTTGTTTTAACAAGGAGCTCACACAAATTAAAAGCAGCACGACTTATAAATAAGTAAGCAAATGAACAAACAGTTCACAAAAAGAATGAATAAACAGACATACAGAAATATGTTCAATCTCAGTGGTAATCAGAACGAAGCTTGGACATAACCTTCTCAGAAAGTCATTTCCAAGTACCTAAGGTCATGAATGAGTGGGTTTTATGAATCCTGTCCGTATAAACAAGGTGGATGCTAAGGTCAAGGTAAGCGCCATTTTTGGTGCATCCCTACAGCATCTTGTATTTGCTGTATTGTGGCACTTAATCAGTGGTTTTTGTTGGTTGGTTGTTCTTGTTGTTTTCTGCCTTCAACTCTAAATTACAAGCTCTCTAAGGTCAGAGATTATGTCTTCTGTTATTTTTTCCAAGTCTGTGTCACATCTGGCATCTGTTTGTTGAATGAATAAATGAATAAATAGTAATCGAAGACATAGAAATTAAAGTAAAATGTTTTGGTTTATTTAATAAGGGGAAATTAAATTTTAATATATTGTGTGTTGATAAAAAGGTAATGAAGTTCATTTTTATGTATGAACTTTTACTGCTGGTGACATAGCACACTGTTTTTCTAAAATGTTTTCATCATTTGCCAGTATATATCAAGACTACCCTCTACCACAGCACAGAGTTTTTAACCTTTGACCCAATTCTATTTCTCCAAATCTGTCTTAAGATAATTTAAGATACTAAAAAAGTATACATCTAAAAATGTGTCACAATGTTATTCCTAATAGGGATAAAATGGAGTATTCATAATGGCCAACATTAAAGTAATAGTTTTTAAAAATTGTTGGTTCTATATGATAGGCATTAAAAAATTATAATCCTAACAAAAAGGTAGCAGTTTGAAAAAAATGCTTGTGCTAAAATAATGTTGTGAAGACAGCAAAATTCAGAATATAAGTATACTTTAATAACAATGATAAAATATAAAGACTAGAAGAAAATACTTTAAAATGAGAAAACAGGAAGGAATATTTATTTGCTGTAATTGGAATAATTTTAAGTACAGTGGCTAAGACTCCCTTCTCAAAAGTGCTCTGATGGGCACTACTACCTTTAACACTCTGTTTTTTTTTTTTTTTTTTTTTTTTTTTTTTGAGACAAGGTCACACACTCTGTTGCTCTGTTGCCCAGGCTGGAGTGCAGTGATGCCATCATGGCTTACTGCAGCCTCAACCTCCTGTGCTCAAGTGATTCTCCTGCCTCAGCTTACAGAGTAGCTGAGACTATAGGCATGCACCACAATGCCTGGCTAATTTTTTGTAGAGATTGGGTGTCTCTCTGTCGCCCAGGCTAGTCTCAAACTCCTGCATCAAGCAACCCTCCCATCTTGGTCTCCCAAAGTGCTGGGATTACAGGCATGAGCCACCATGCCTAACCAGATTTCTTTTCCTTTAAATATTTTAATATATCCAAATAACTTAAACTGTATTATCTTTTGTCTTTTGGTAGGAGTCTGGGAGAGTTCTCGGGCAGAACTATCATATGATTATTTTTAAAATAAAAATGTGTACATATTCCAGCAAACATAATATCCATATTCTTACTGGGTTGCTGCAGTTATTGTATTGGTGATGTTGCTTACAAATTTTCAAGGTATTTTGGCAGATGACTGTTATGGGCTGTTAGGGCCTGAATTGTGTCCCCGCCCAAATTCATATGTTGAAGCTCTAGCCCACAATGTGATGGTGTTTGGAAGTGGGGGCCTTTGGGAGGTAGTTAGGTTTAGATGAGGTCATGAAAGTGGAGCCTGTGATGAGATTAGTGCTTTTATAAGAAAAAGAAGAGAGAGAAATCTCTCTCCTTCTCTTGCTGCATGCACTGAAGAAGGGCCATGTGTGAGCACACAGCAAGAAGGCAGTTGTCTACAAGCCAGGAAGCAAGCCGTCACCAAACATTGAACCTGCCAGCATCCTGATCTCAGAACTCCCAGCCTCCAGAAATATGAGAAATGAAATACCTGTTGTTTAAGCCACCCTGTCTCTGGTATTTTGTTGTGGCAGCTTCAACTGACTAAGACATGGGCTAACTTTTATGAATATGGGATGTGTTGAAGGCACACGATAGCTACTTTTATATTTTGGCCATAATCCATTTTACTAACAAGGAACTGAACATGAAGGCCAGTCTCTAGCTTTTTTTTTTTTTTTTTTTTTTTTTTGAGACAGTTTTGCTCTTGTCACCCAGGCAGGAGTGCAATGGCATGATTTCGGCTCACTGCAACCTTCGGCTCACTGCAGCCTTGGCCTCCCAGGTTCAAACGATTCTCCTGCCACAGTCCCCCCATTAGCTGGGATTACAAGCACCTGCCGCCATGCCCGGCTAATTTTTGTATTTCTAGTAGAGACAGGGTTTCACCATGTTGGCCAGGCTAGTCTCAAACTCCTGACCTCAGGTGATCTGCCCGCCTCAGCCTCCCAATGTGCTGGGATTACAGGTGTGAGCCACCATGCCTGGCCTCTAGCTTTTAACTATTAATAAAATTAAGGTTCTGATTGTTACTGTTCTAAGCATCTGGGGGTTTTAGAAAGATACTCATCACTAGACTGAAAATAACCCACCAAGAGGGGCGGAGCAAGATGGCCGAATAGGAACAGCTCCAGTCTCCAACTCCCAGCGCGAGCGACACAGAAGACCGGTGATTTCTGCATTTTCAACTGAGGTACTGGGGTCATCTCACTAGGGAGTGCCGGACAATCGGTGCTGGTCAGCTGCTGCAGCCCGACCAGCGAGAGCTGAAGCAGGGCGAGGCATCTCCTCACCTGGGAAGCGCTAGGGGGAAGGGAATCCCTTTTCCTAGCCAGGGGAACTGAGACACACAACACCTGGAAAATCGGGTGACTCCCACCCCAATACTGCGCTTTAAGCAAATGGGCACACCAGGAGAATATATCCCACACCTGGCCGGGAGGGTCCCACGCCCACGGAGCCTCCCTTATTGCTAGCACAGCAGTCTGCCATCTAACCGCAAGGCAGCAGCGAGGCTGGGGGAGGGGTGCCCGCCATTGCTGAGGCTTAAGTAGGTAAACAAAGCCACTGGGAAGCGCAAACTGGGTGGAGCTCACAGCAGCTCAAGGAAACCTGCCTGTCTCTGTAGACGCCACCTCTGGGGACAGGGCACAGTTAACAACAACAACAACAAAAGCAGCAGGAACCTCTGCAGACGCAAATGACTCTGTCTGACAGCTTTGAAGAGAGCAGTGGATCTCCCAACACGGAGGTTGAGATCTGAGAAGGGACAGACTGCCTGCTCAAGTGGGTCCCTGACCCCTGAGTACTCTAACTGGGAGACATCCCCCACTAGGGGCAGTCTGACACCCCACACCTCACAGGGTGGAGTACACCCCTGAGAGGAAGCTTCCAAAGTAAGAATCAGGTACACTCGCTGTTCAGCAATATTCTATCTTCTGCAACCTCTGCTGCTGATACCCAGGCAAACAGGGTCAGGAGTGGACCTCAAGCAATCTCCAACAGACCTACAGCTGAGGGTCCTGACTGTTAGAGGGAAAACTATCAAACAGGAAGGACACCTATACCAAAACCCCATCAGTACGTCACCATCATCAAAGACCAGAGGCAGATAAAACCACAAAGATGGGGAAAAAGCAGGGCAGAAAAGCTGGAAATTCAAAAAATAAGAGCGCATCTCCCCCTGCAAAGGAGCGCAGCCCATCGCCAGCAATGGATCAAAGCTGGTCAGAGAATGACTTTGACGAGATAAGAAGGCTTCAGTCCATCAAACTTCTCAGAGCTAAAGGAGGAATTACGTACCCAGCGCAAAGAAACTAAAAATCTTGAAAAAAGAGTGGAAGAATTGACAGCTAGACTAATTAATGCAGAGAAGGTCATAAACGAAATGACAGAGATGAAAACCATGACACGAGAAATACGTGACAAATGCACACGCTTCAGTAACCAACTCGATCAACTGGAAGAAAGAGTATCAGCGATTGAAGATCAAATGAATGAAATGAAGGGAGAAGAGAAACCAAAAGAAAAAAGAAGAAAAAGAAATGAACAAAGCCTGCAAGAAGTATGGGACTATGTAAAAAGACCAAATCTACATCTGATTGGGGTGCCTGAAAGTGAGGGGGAAAATAGAACCAAGTTGGAAAACACTCTTCAGGATATCATCCAGGAGAACTTCCCCAACCTAGTAGGGCAGGCCAACATTCAAATTCAGGAAATACAGAGAACGCCACAAAGATACTCCTCGAGAAGAGCAACTCCAAGACACATAATTGCCAGATTCACCAAAGTTGAAATGAAGGAAAGAATCTTAAGGGCAGCCAGAGAGAAAGGTCGGGTTACCCACAAATGGAAGCCCATCAGACTAACAGCAGATCTCTCGGCAGAAACTCTCCAAGCCAGAAGAGAGTGGGGGCCAATATTCAACATTCTTAAAGAAAAGATTTTTCAACCCAGAATTTCATATCCAGCCAAACTAAGTTTCATCAGTGAAGGAGAAATAAAATCCTTTACAGATAAGCAAATGCTTAGAGATTTTGTCACTACCAGGCCTGCCTTACAAGAGACTTTGAAGGAAGCCCTAAACATGGAAAGGAACAACCGGTACCAACCATTGCAAAAACATGCCAAAATGTAAAGACCATCGAGGCTAGGAAGAAACTGCATCAACTAACGAGCAAATTAACCAGTTAATATCATAATGGCAGGATCAAGTTCACACATAACAATATTAACTTTAAATGTAAATGGACTAAATGCTCCAATTAAAAGACACAGACTGGCAAACTGGATAAAGAGTCAAGACCCATCAGTCTGCTGTATTCAGGAGACCCATCTCACATGCAGAGACATACATAGGCTCAAAATAAAGGGATGGAGGAAGATCTACCAAGCAAATGGAGAACAAAAAAAAAGCAGGGGTTGCGATACTAGTCTCTGATAAAACAGACTTTAAACCAACAAAGATCAAAAGAGACAAAGAAGGCCATTACATAATGGTAAAGGGATCAATTCAACAGGAAGAGCTAACTATCCTAAATATATATGCACCCAATACAGGAGCACCCAGATTCATAAAGGAAGTTCTTAGAGACTTACAAAGAGACTTAGACTCCCATACAATAATAATGGGAGGCTTCAACACTCCACTGTCAACATTAGACAGATCAACGAGACAGAAAGTTAACAAGGATATCCAGGAATTGAATTCATATCTGCACCAAGCAGACCTAATAGACATCTATAGAACTCTCCACCCCAAATCAACAGAATATACATTCTTCTCAGCACCACATCGCACTTATTCCAAAATTGACCACATCATTGGAAGTAAAGCACTCCTCAGCAAATGTAAAAGAACAGAAATTATAACAAACTGTCTCTCAGACCACAGTGCAATCAAACTAGAACTCAGGACTAAGAAACTCAATCAAAACCGCTCAACTACATGGAAACTGAACAACCTGCTCCTGAATGACTACTGGGTACATAACGAAATGAAGGCAGAAATGAAGATGTTCTTTGAAACCAATGAGAACAAAGATACAACATACCAGAATCTCTGGGACACATTTAAAGCAGTGTGTAGAGGGAAATTTATAGCACTAAATGTCCACAAGAGAAAGCTGGAAAGATCTAAAATTGATACTCTAACATCACAATGAAAAGAACTGGAGAAGCAAGAGCAAACACATTCAAAAGCTAGCAGAAGGCAAGAAATAACTAAGATCAGAGCGGAACTGAAGGAGATAGAGACACAAAAAACCCTCCAAAAAATCAATGAATCCAGGAGTTGGTTTTTTGAAAAGATCAACAAAATTGACAGACTGCTAGCAACACTAATAAAGAAGAAAAGAGAGAGGAATCAAATAGACGCAATAAAAAATGATAAAGGGGATATCACCACCAACCCCACAGAAATACAAACTACCATCAGAGAATACTATAAACACCTCTACGCAAATAAACTAGAAAATCTAGAAGAAATGGATAATTTCCTGGACACTTACACTCTTCCAAGACTAAACCAGGAAGAAGCTGAATCCCTGAATAGACAAATAGCAGGCTCTGAAATTGAGGCAATAATTAATAGCCTACCAACCAAAAAAAGTCCAGGACCAGATGGATTCACAGCTGAATTCTACCAGAGGTACAAGGAGGAGCTGGTACCATTCCTTCTGAAACTATTCCAATCAATAGAAAAAGAGGGAATCCTCCCTAACTCATTTTATGAGGCCTACATCATCCTGATACCAAAGCCTGACAGAGACACAACAAAAAAAGAGAATTTTAGACCAATATCCCTGATGAACATCGATGCAAAAATCCTCAATAAAATACTGGCAAACCAGATTCAGCAGCACATCAAAAAGCTTATCCACCATGATCAAGTGGGCTTCATCCCTGGGATGCAAGGCTGGTTCAACATTCGCAAATCAATAAACGTAATCCAGCATATAAACAGAACCAAAGACAAGAACCACATGATTATCTCAATAGATGCAGAAAAGGCTTTTGACAAAATTCAACAGCCCTTCATGCTAAAAACACTCAATACATTCGGTATTGATGGAACGTACCTCAAAGTAATAAGAGCTATTTATGACAAATCCACAGCCAATATCATACTGAATGGGCAGAAACTGGAAAAATTCCCTTTGAAAACTGGCACAAGACAGGGATGCCCTCTCTCACCACTCCTATTCAACATAGTGTTGGAAGTTCTGGCTAGGGCAATCAGGCAAGAGAAAGAAATAAAGGGTATTCAGTTAGGAAAAGAAGAAGTCAAATTGTCCCTGTTTGCAGATGATATGATTGTATATTTAGAAAACCCCATTGTCTCAGCCCAAAATCTCCTTAAGCTGATAAGCAACTTCAGCAAAGTCTCAGGATACAGGATACAAAATTAATGTGCAAAAATCACAAGCATTCTTATACACCAGTAACAGACAAACAGAGAGCCAAATCATGAATGAACTTCCATTCACAATTGCTTCAAAGAGAATAAAATACCTAGGAATCCAACTTACAAGGGATGTCAAGGACCTCTTCAAGGAGAACTACAAACTACTGCTCAGTGAAATCAAAGAGGACACAAACAAATGGAAGAACATACCATGCTCATGGATAGGAAGAATCAATATCATGAAAATGGCCATACTGCCCAAGGTTATTTATAGATTCAATGCCATCCCCATCAAGCTACCAATGAGTTTCTTCACAGAATTGGAAAAAACTGCTTTAAAGTTCATATGGAACCAAAAAAGAGCCCGCATTGCCAAGACAATCCTAAGTCAAAAGGACAAAGCTGGAGGCGTCACGCTACCTGACTTCAAACTATACTACAAGGCTACAGTAACCAAAACAGCATGGTACTGGTACCAAAACAGAGCTATAGACCAATGGAACAGAACAGAGTCCTCAGAAATAATACCACATATCTACAGCCATCTGATCTTTGACAAACCTGAGAGAAACAAGAAATGGGGAAAGGATTCCCTGTTTAATAAATGGTGCTGGGAAAATTGGCTAGCCATAAGTAGAAAGCTGAAACTGGATCCTTTCCTTACTCCTTATATGAAGATTAATTCAAGATGGATTAGAGACTTAAATGTTAGACCTAATACCATAAAAACCCTAGAAGAAAATCTAGGTAGTACCATTCAGGACATAGGCATGGGCAAGGACTTCATGTCTAAAACACCAAAAGCAACGGCAGCAAAAGCCAAAATTGACAAATGGGATCTAATTAAACTAAAGAGCTTCTGCACAGCAAAAGAAACTACCATCAGAGTGAACAGGCAACCTACAGAATGGGAGAAAATTTTTGCAATCTACTCATCTGACAAAGGGCTAATATCCAAAATCTACAAAGAACTCAAACAAATATACAAGAAAAAAACAAACAACCCCATCAAAAAGTGGGCAAAGGATATGAACAGACATTTCTCAAAAGAAGACATTCATACAGCCAACAGACACATGAAAAAATGCTCATCATCACTCGCCATCAGAGAAATGCAAATCAAAACCACAATGAGATACCATCTCACACCAGTTAGAATGGCAATCATTCAAAAGTCAGGAAACAACAGGTGCTGGAGAGGATGTGGAGAAATAGGAACACTTTTACACTGTTGGTGGGATTGTAAACTAGTTCAACCATTATGGAAAACAGTATGGCAATTCCTCAAGGATCTAGAACTAGATGTACCATATGACCCAGCCATCCCACTACTGGGTATATACCCAAAGGATTATAAATCATGCTGCTATAAAGACACATGCACATGTATGTTTATTGCGGCACTATTCACAATAGCAAAGACTTGGAACCAACCCAAATGTCCATCTGTGACAGACTGGATTAAGAAAATGTGGCACATATACACCATAGAATACTATGTAGCCATAAAAAAGGATGAGTTTGCGTCCTTTGTAGGGACATGGATGCAGCTGGAAACCATCATTCTTAGCAAACTATCACAAGAAGAGAAAACCAAACACTGCATGTTCTCACTCATAGGTGGGAACTGAACAATGAGATCACTTGGACTCGGGAAGGGGAACATCACACATCGGGGCCTATCATGGGGAGGAGGGAGGGGGGAGGGGTTGCATTTGGAGTTATACCTGATATAAATGACGAATTGATGGGTGCTGACGAGTTGATGGGTGCAACACACCAACATGGCACAAGTATACATATGTAACAAACCTGCACGTTATGCACATGTACCCTAGAACTTAAAGTATAATAAATAAATAAATAAATAAATAAATAGGAAAAAAAAAGAAAATAACCCACCAAGAACTTTTATGATTTTCAAAAGTCTAGAATAAGAGAAAAAAATTCGTACAGAGAGTTAAATGGTAGAAATCAAAGGCCGAGGTTCGGAAAGATCTCCCAAGGAGATAAGATTGTTCCCAGGCTGAGTCCTGAGAAATCAATTGAGATCGGTCTGCAGAACCTTGGAGATTGTATTGATGAATGCAGTACCCCATGCTATGAAGTAAGACAGCATTCTGGGCCAAGTCTTACTCAGAGAGGTGCTATAAAGATATAAAGGATTTTTTTTTTTGAGATGGAGTCTTATTCTTGTCGCCAGGCTGAAGTGTAGTGAAGCAGTCTGCAACCTCTGCCTCCCAGGTTCAAGCAATTCTCCCGCCTCAGCCTCCCGAGTAGCTGGGATTACAGGCTCATACCACCATGCCCAGCTTATTTTTTATTTTTAGTAGAGATGGGATTTTACCATGTTGACCAGGCTGGTCTTGAACTCCTGACTTCAGGTGATCCGCCAGCCTCGGCCTCCCAAAGTGCTGGGATTACAGGCATGAGCCACTGTGTCTGGCCATGTAAAGGATTTTTATATGCTGCAAAGTTGGAGTATTTTGTAAAACCACTCCATCGATTTCATTCTTCCCAAAATGCATGTTGGGGAAGGTGAGGAGGGAGTTGAGAGAACCTCACTAGGACACAGGCTTGTTCTGTGTCCGTAGACCTCTGTCTTAAGAGGTTTCAGGTCCTGAATTATCTTTATGATTTCTTGGCAGTTTATGATCTTCTAGTCTTTTATTTAGCAGTTAAGTATGCAAGTGTTTATATACTTTCCCCTTCCCCCTTCTTTATAGGTCATATAAAAGATTTAGTTTTAGGCCGGGCGCGGTGGCTCAAGCCTGTAATCCCAGCACTTTGGGAGGCCGAGACGGGCGGATCACGAGGTCAGGAGTTCGAGACCATCCTGGCGAACACGGTGAAACCCCGTCTCTACTAAAAAATACAAAAAAAATCTAGCCGGGCGAGGTGGCGGCGCCTGTAGTCCCAGCTACTTGGGAGGCTGAGGCAGGAGAATGGCGGGAACCCGGGAGACGGAGCTTGCAGTGAGCTGAGATCCGGCCACTGCACTCCAGCCCGGGCGACAGAGCGAGACTCTGTCTCAAAAAAAAAGATTTAGTTTTTAGCCTGAAAGAAATAGGAAGCTATTGAAGAATTCTAAGCAAGGGAGTGACAGAGCCAGTTATGTTTTTACATAAAAAAGATATATCTCAAACAAAGAAAAATTTTTTAAGGTATCTCTCACAGTTATTGTGGATAAGAGGAAGAGTGGGCAAGAAGATACATGAAGCCTACTTAGGAGGCTGTTTTGGTAAATAAAGAAGATGACAGCTTGGACTACGATGGAATAGATTTATTTAAAAGATATTTAAGAGCAAAAACCAATCGGACTGCTGGTGTTTTAGAAGTGAGAGTTAGGGGGAAAGAGAGGTGAAGGAAAACTTTGAAGTTTCTGGCTTATGCAACTCAACTGAAGATAGCCTCATTTACTGAAGTTAGGGACTTTAGAGAAGAGCCAGGCCTGGCAGCAGGCATGCGTGATGGCCACCGCTCTGGTGTCAGACAGTTTGAATTGGAGGTGTTTTTGAGACACTGTAGCAGGGATGTCAGTTCCACTTATCCTCATTTACTATTTAACAATTAGCCCTTCTGGTTCTTTCAAGGTCACAGAAGGCTGTGCTAGAGATATGATTTGGGAATCATAGATATTTAAATAGCAATTGCAACTGTGGATCTGGTGACCATAGCCTGGGGGAGGGTGAAAGAATGAACAAGGGAAAGAGGAGGTTGAAGAAAATAAGATCAAAGTAGATGAAGAAGGAACTGCCACGGGTAGGAGGAAAACTAGGAGAGAGTGTGATCATAAACGCCAAGACAAAAGTGTTTCACAAAGGAAGCAGTGGTTAACTATGTTGAATATTGCCGACGTTGATATAACATTAAGATAAAAAAGTAATTTGTTAATTGCTATGTTGTTAAATGAAGAGATGTGGAGTTTTTTAAATGGCATGGCAATTAGATAGGGAAATTTGGATAACTGAGCAGTTAAATGAATTATGTTTGCTATTATACTTCTTAAGCTGGGTATTAAACTCTTTGGGTTGCAAATAACAGAAACCCAACTCAGGTTCTTTTAAACAAAATAAATAACTTATTCCTTCATGGAACTGAAATATCCAGTATAAGAGTGGCCTCCAGCACAATTGAATCCAGGGGCTTACCCAATATTGTTAGCTGTGTCTCTCCCTGTCTCTGCCTCTGCCTCAGCTCTGTTTTCCTCTGGAAGGATCTCTGGTGGTCTCTGGCCACGTCAGGCTTTTCTGATCCTTACAATAAATAATCCTAATGGAATCCTTCCTTCTTAGTTCTAGCAGAAGTCTCAGGATTTACTTAAATTTTACTAATTTAAATCACATCCTTATTCATAATGTAATTACTTTGGTCAGAAGCAATTAGATATGCTGACAGGCCAGGCCTGAGTCACCTGCTCACCCCGGAGGTGGGCCAGGTGAGAAGTAGCCTTGTCTGAATCACATGGGCTCTGAATAGGGGGAGGGGTGATCTCCCAAAGGAAAATGAAGAATGCATGCTGGGGATACAAAAACAACAGACAGCTATTTTAGCTGTAAAAAGAAGCCTTTGGCCCAATATATTTGAATAACTGCTTCTGCAGTATACTTTATAGGTAATCTTTTGGCCTAAAGGATGAATGGATGTATTTGTTGTTATAACTTTAAAAGAGCTACTAGGTCTGATTTTTAAGACTAAGGAAAGGTTGTAATTATTTTTGCTGCATGTGCTGCTACTGGTTTGTGGAGCTGAATCCTAACTAATCTTAAAGACACATTGAGTCCAAAACAAGCCCATGAAAAATGTTCAGCATCGCTAATCATTAGAGAAATGCAAATCAAAACCACAATGAATTACCACCTCACACCCATTAGGGAGGCTGCTGTAAAACAACAACAACGAACAAACAAAACAGAAAGTAACAAGTGTTGGTGCTATGGTCTGAATGTTTGTGTCCCCCTGAAATTCATATGTTGAAACCTAATCCTCAATGGAATAGTATTATAAGCATTACATAGTATTAAGCACCCTTAAGAGGTGATTAGGTCTTGAGGACTTGGTCTTCATGAATGGGATTGATGTCCTTATAAAAGAGACCCCAGAGAGCTAGCTAGCCCCTTCCACCATGTGAGGACACAATGAGAAAATGTCATCTTTCAACCAGAGAGCAAGTCCTCATCAGACACTGAATCTGCCAGCACCTTGATCTTGGACTTCTCAGCCTTCAGCGCTGCGAGCAATAAATTTCCACTATTCATAAACCATCAGTGTATGACATTTTTATTACAGCAACTAGAATGGACTAAGACAGTTGGCAAGGATATAAAGAAACTGGAACCCTTATACACTGTTGATGGGATTATAAAATGGTGCAACGTCTCTGAAAAACTATGGAAGTTCCTCAAATAATTAAAAATAGAACTACCATCTGATCCAACAATCCCACTTCTGCATCTATATCCAAAAGAAGGAAAGCAGGGTCTCAAAGAGATATTTGTACACTCATATTCATAGCAGATTATTCACAGTAGGCAAAAGGTAGAAGCAACCCAAGTGTCCATCAGTGGGTGAATGAGTAAATAAAACATGGTATTTACATATAATGGAATATTATTTATCCTTATCCCCAAAGGAGGGCTGTCCTGTCATGCTACATGATGAACCTTGAGGACATTATGCTAAGTGAAATAAGCCAGTCTAAAAAAGACAAATACTGTATGATTCCTCTTATAGGAGATATCTAAAGTAGTGAAACTCATAGAAACAGTAGAACAGTCATTACTAGGGGCTGGGGGAAAGGAGAAATGGACAGTTGTTATTTAATGGGTATAGAATATTAGGTTTTTTTGCAAGATGAAAAAGTTCTGGAGATCTGTTGTACAACACTGACTGTATACGTAATATCACTGAACTGTACAGTTAAACATGGTTAAGATAGTTTTATATGTGTATCTTACCACAATTTTAAAAAAATTATGACACATTGATTCAACAAATTAAATAGATGGTCCTTACAGACTAACTTAATGTATTTCTTTTTTTTGTTTTGTTTTGAGACGATCTCTTTTGCCCAAGGGAGTGCAATGGTGCGATCTTGGCTCACTGCAAACTCCGCCTCCCAGGTTTAAGCAGTTCTCTGCCTCAGCCTCCTGAGTGGCTGGGATTACAGGTGCATGCCACCATGCCTGGCTAATTTTTGTGTTTTTAGTAGAGATGGGGTTTCATCATGTTGGCCAGGCTGGTCTTGAACTCCTGACCTCGTGATCCACCCACCTCAGCCTCCCAAAGTGCTGGGATTATAGGCGTGAGCCACCGCGCCTGGCCTATTGTATTTCTTAATAAGGAGTGGTGCACGTATCCAAAGGCAAGGGGATTTCGGGGGTTGAATTTGTTAGAAGATGTACCTAGCACCCGATCACAAACCTCCCTGCCCCGTTTTGCACTGGATATGCCTCTGAACTATGTGGTTGTACTTTGCAGTGGTATTAATAGATTTGTATGATTAACCTTCTTTTTCCTGGCTCTCTCTTAAATAGTCCATTAGTGTTATCAGTAACTATCTTTTAAAAGAGTATTTTTAAATATTTCTAGGAGTTTGCAACTCATTATATTTGTTTATAAGAAATTAACCCAGTATTTTATTGAGGATTTTTGCATTGATGTTCATCAGGGATATTGGTCTAAAATTTTCTTTTTTTGTTGTGTCTCTGCCAGGCTTTGGTATCAGGATGATGTAGGCCTCATAAAATGAGTTAGGGAGGATTCCCTCTTTTTCTATTGATTGGAATAGTTTCAGAAGGAATGGTACCAGCTCCTCCTTGTACCTCTGGTAGAATTCAGCTGTGAATCCATCTGGTCCTGGACTTTTTTTGGTTGGTAGGCTATTAATTATTGCCTCAATTTCAGAGCCTGCTATTTGTCTATTCAGGGATTCAGCTTCTTCCTGGTTTAGTCTTGGAAGAGTGTAAGTGTCCAGGAAATTATCCATTTCTTCTAGATTTTCTAGTTTATTTGCGTAGAGGTGTTTATAGTATTCTCTGATGGTAGTTTGTATTTCTGTGGGGTTGGTGGTGATATCCCCTTTATCATTTTTTATTGCATCTATTTGATTCTTCTCTCTTTTCTTCTTTATTAGTGTTGCTAGCAGTCTGTCAATTTTGTTGATCTTTTCAAAAAACCAACTCCTGGATTCATTGATTTTTTGGAGGGTTTTTTGTGTCTCTATCTCCTTCAGTTCCGCTCTGATCTTAGTTATTTCTTGCCTTCTGCTAGCTTTTGAATGTGTTTGCTCTTGCTTCTCCAGTTCTTTTCATTGTGATGTTAGAGTGTCAATTTTAGATCTTTCCTGCTTTCTCTTGTGGACATTTAGTGCTATAAATTTCCCTCTACACATTGCTTTAAATGTGTCCCAGAGATTCTGGTATGTTGTATCTTTGTTCTCATTGGTTTCAAAGAACATCTTCATTTCTGCCTTCATTTCGTTATGTACCCAGTAGTCATTCAGGAGCAGGTTGTTCAGTTTCCATGTAGTTGAGCGGTTTTGATTGAGTTTCTTAGTCCTGAGTTCTAGTTTGATTGCACTGTGGTCTGAGAGACAGTTTGTTATAATTTCTGTTCTTTTACATTTGCTGAGGAGTGCTTTACTTCCAATGATGTGGTCAATTTTGGAATAAGTGCGATGTGGTGCTGAGAAGAATGTATATTCTGTTGATTTGGGGTGGAGAGTTCTATAGATGTCTATTAGGTCTGCTTGGTGCAGAGATGAGTTCAATTCCTGGATATCCTTGTTAACTTTCTGTCTCGTTGATCTGTCTAATGTTGACAGTGGAGTGTTGAAGTCTCCCATTATTATTGTATGGGAGTCTAAGTCTCTTTGTAAGTCTCTAAGGACTTGCTTTATGAATCTGGGTGCTCCTGTATTGGGTGCATATATATTTAGGATAGTTAGCTCTTCCTGTTGAATTGATCCCTTTACCATTATGTAATGGCCTTCTTTGTCTCTTTTGATCTTTGTTGGTTTAAAGTCTGTTTTATCAGAGACTAGGATTGCAACCCCTGCTTTTTTTTGTTCTCCATTTGCTTGGTAGATCTTTTACACTGTTGGTGGGATTGTAAACTAGTTCAACCATTATGGAAAACAGTATGGCGATTCCTCAAGGATCTAGATCTAGATGTACCATATGACCCAGCCATTCCACTACTGGGTATATACCCAAAGGATTATAAATCATGCTGCTATAAAGACACATGCACACGTATGTTTATTGCGGCACTATTCACAATAGCAAAGACTTGGAACCAACCCAAATGTCCATCTGTGACAGACTGGATTAAGAAAATGTGGCACATATACACCATGGAATACTATGCAGCCATAAAAAAGGATGAGTTTGTGTCCTTTGTAGGGACATGGCTGCAGCTGGAAACCATCATTCTTAGCAAACTATCACAAGAAGAGAAAACCAAACACCGCATGTTCTCACTCATAGGTGGGAACTGAACAATGAGATCACTTGGACTCGGGAAGGGGAACATCACACACTGGGGCCTATCATGGGGAGGGGGGAGGAGGGAGGGATTGCATTGGGGAGTTATACATGATATAAATGATGAATTGATGGGTGCTGACGAGTTGATGGGTGCAGCACACCAACATGGCACAAGTATACATATGTAACAAACCTGCACGTTATGCACATGTACCCTAGAACTTAAAGTATAATAAAAAAAAAAAAGAAAAAGAAAATGTGGCACATATACACCATGGAATACTATGCAGCCATAAAAAAGGATGAGTTTGCATCCTTTGTAGGGACATGGATGCAGCTGGAAACCATCATTCTTAGCAAACTATCACAAGAACAGAAAACCAAACACCGCATGTTCTCACTCATAGGTGGGAACTGAACAATGAGATCACTTGGACTCGGGAAGGGGAACATCACACATCGGGGCCTATCAAGGGGGGGGGGGGGGAAGGATTGCATTGGGAGTTATACCTGATATAAATGACGAATTGATGGGTGCTGACGAGTTGATGGGTGCAGCACACCAACATGGCACAAGTATACATATGTAACAAACCTGCACGTTATGCACGTGTACCCTAGAACTTAAAGTATGATAAAAACATAAAAATAAATAAAAAAAAATAAAGAGCCACCCTTCACAAGTTTTCCAGATGTTCTGAAAGTAAAATAGCCAGAGAAGCAAAGAATGGCACAGGATTGAACTACTTCCTTAGCCATGTTTGTTAGCTTAAATTTCTTCTTGTGAGAATGTATTTATTTAAAATTTCAAAAGGAAGTTTTATCCACTCTGACTGATATGTGAATTATTTTACTGCAGATCTAGATGCAAATCTAAATAAAGTCAAGGTGTTTTTTCCAGTATTTGTATTCAATTCTGAGTTTGCATGATACATAGTACAAAGTAGGCTAAAATAAATGAGTTATTTTCATTTGATTAAAAAAAAAAAAGAAATTAACCCACACTTTCTTGTGCCATAGATGGGATCGCTGTTCTTCATTTTTTCATTAGTTCATCACACAGACATGCCTGTTGAATGTCATTCTTGAGATACAGAGGTTTGTGACATAACCTTTGCTCTCAGGAATCTCACAGACTAGGCAGATACGATTCACAAGACAGGGTGGGAAGTGCTGTTACAAAGGTTGTGCACAAGATGCTATAGGGACATAGAGGATCAGTATCTCTTTCAGGATGGGCCAGAGTATAAAGAAAGTCTTAGCAGAGGTAATGACTGGGTTAAACTTTATTTTAGCATATAAAAAATATTAAGAAACAGACAAATCCACAATTCTGATGAGAGACTTCAACACACCCCTCTCAATAGCAAATAGAAGAGCAGAGAAAAATCAGTAAAGATATAGAAGATGAAACAAAACAAAACAATGACTGACATACTGAACACTGTACCTAAAATGACAGAATTAACATTATTTTCAAGTACACATAGTATACATACAAAATTGAATAATTGTTGGCCTAAGCTGTGCTTGAGGAAATTCTGTAGTTGTACAAGCATGTGAGAAAAGATGTAAGAGTAAAAATCAAGGATGTAAACTTCTATCTCAAGCAGATTGAAAAAGAACAGTAAATCAAACCTAAGGAAAATAGAAGAGAAGAAATAAAGAACAGAAATAAGTGAATGTATAACAAAAGAAGAAAGAAATAAAGAACAGAATAAGTGAATGTGTAACAAAAAATCCAGAAAGCCCAAAATTGGTACTATGGAAAGATAAGTAAAATTGATGAACCCTTACAAGGACTAGTTTCTTGAAATAGAGATATTACATCTTCTCTATATAGATACATATAGGAATGAAAAGGGGGATATCCCTGTAGAGCCTACAAAAATTAAAAGAAGATTTTTTAACATATTTATATCATGTATTTAATTGGATGAAATGCACAAATTTCTTGAAAAATACAACTTACCAAAGCTAACAGAAGAAAGAATAGAAAATCTAAGTAGTAAAATGTATATAAAGGAAACTGTTTCTGTTATTTAAAACCTTTCCACAAAGAAAATCGTAGGCCCATGTAACGTGTCTGGTGAATTCTTTCAGATGTTTAATTCTTTCGGATTCTTGTAGATAATAGAAAAAGGGAATAGTTCCTAACTCAGATTGAACACATAAAATGGACAGTACATTACAATGAAGTGGGTTTATTTAAAGTATGCTAGGGTAGTTTAATATTTAAAAAATCAATGTATTTCACCACATTGACAGGAAGTAGAAAAATTAGATGATCATTTTGATCATCTGATACAAATTTTTGGCTTAGTGGAAAAGGCCTTTTTCAAAGAATCTGCCTGTCCCTCCAGCCTCCTCTTCCTTCACTGTCATGTATACACACACTCCTCTGCCATATATGGAATGGTTTGCACTTCCTGAGCCATGGCATGTTATTTCTTGCCTCTCTGCTTTCACATGCTTCTTTACTCAGTAACTTACACTTGTCCTTCAAGTCAGTTTAAGATTCTTGGAAGATGTTGCCAGCATAGTCTTTCCTCCCCATTTTTCCATTTTTATTGAGACATAATTTACATGCAATGAAAGGCATCTGGGTAACTACCACCACCACAATCAATATGTAGAATATTTGTATTACCCTTAAAAGGGTGCTCTTTCTCTGTAAATATTCCCTACATTGATCTATCTGCTTTATGTTAGTGTAGATTATATTTTGTGAGGTTTCATATAATCTAAACTATTAACATTTTTGTCTGGCTTTTTTCACTCAGTATGTTTTTGAGATTCACCCATATTGTTGCTTGTATCTGTAATTCATTTTCTCTAATTGCTGAGTTGTATGCCACTATATGGATATACCACAAATTGTTTATCCAATGCATATTCATGGACATTAGAGTTGCTTCTGGTTTTTATTTATTAAGAATAAAACTGTTATAAACATTAGTATTCAAGTTTTGTGTGGACATATTTTCATTTTCCCTAAGTAAGTACATAAGAGTTAAATTGCTCAGTAATATTGTAGGTATGTTCTTAACTATGTAAGAAACCACCAGACTGTTTTCCAAAGTGGTTGTACCATTGTACACACCAATCAGCAATGCATGATCCTCGGCAACAATTGCTATTGTTAGTCTCTTTAATTTTAGCCATTCTGCTGGGTGTTGTTGGTATCTCATGATTTTAACTGATGTTCCTCTGATGAGTTATGTTGAGTATTTTTTAATGTGTTTATTGGCCATTAGTATTATCTTCCTTTGTGAAGTGTCTGTTGAAATATTTTGCCTATTGAGTTGTCTATAAGAGATTTTATATATATTTATATATATATGTTTTATATATATATTTATATATTCTGAATTCAAGTCCTTCATCAGATATGTGATAAAAGAAAAACTTCAGCCGAATTAAATTTAAAGGAATTTAATTGAGCAATGAATGATTCGTGAATCAGACAGCCCCTAGAATCACAGTAGATTCAGAGACTCCAGCACATGATGGAAGAAGATTTATAGACCAAAAAAAAGAGAGAGAAATGAGGTACAGAACAGCTGGATTGGTTACAGCTCAGCCTGTGCCTTACTTGAACACAGTTTGAACATTCAGTAGTGAATGAATGGTTTAAGTCTGGCCGCTGGGATTGGCCAAGACTTAGCTGTTGTTACAGGCACATACTACTAAGTTGGGTTTTCAGTTTTGTCTGCCTGTTCAGCTAGGTTACAGTTCATCCACAAGGACACAAATATAGAAGTATGGAATCCTCAGGCCATATTTAGTTTGCTTTAACATATATATGTTGTGAGTATTTTTTCTTAATCTGTGGCTTGCTCTTTCATTTTCTTAACATTGCCTTTGGAAGAGCTGATACTTTAAATTTTATGACATCTGATTTATGAAATGTTTCTTTTATGGTTCATACTTTTTGTGTCCTGTTTCTACCCCAAGGTGGCAAAGATTCTCTCCTATGTTTTATTTTAGAAATTTTATAGTTTCAGCGAGTACATTTAGGTCTATGATTTATTTTCAGTTAATCTTTGTGTTTAATGTGAGGTAAGGGTCAAGGTTCCCTCTTCCCCAACTGTGGATAATTTGATTGTCCCAGCACCGTTTTTTGAAGAGATTGTACTTCCTTCATTGAATTTTTGTGGCACTTTTATTGAAATCAGTTGACCTTGTACAACGGATCTTCAAAAAGTTCATAGAAAGTGTGTATTGTGAACTTTTTTTTCTTTTTCTTTTTCTTTTTCTTTTTTTTTTTTTTTTTTTGAGGCGGAGTCTCACTCTTTCGCCCAGGCTGGAGTGCAGTGGCACAATCACGGCTCACTGCAAGCTCCGCCTCCGGGGTTCACCCCATTCTCCTGCCTCAGCCTCCCGAGTGCTGGGACTACAGGCGCCCGCCACCACGCCCGGCTAATTTTTTTGTATTTTTAGTAGAGACGAGGTTTCACCATGTTAGCCAGGATGATCTCGATCTCCTGACCTCGTGATCCACCCGTGTCAGCCTCCCAAAATGCTGGGATTACAGGCGTGAGCCACCGCGCCCAGCCCCAAGGATTTCGTTTTTTTTGCACCAAAATAAACATCTACTAACTTGTTATAACATGTCTGAACAGGCTCTAGTTTGAGGCACTAAGAAAGAGGAAACATCAGTTTGAAAGCGACCCCTATTAGAGCAACATGGATTTTGCTAAAATTGAAGAAAGAACAAACATCACATTTATGGTGAAGCTTGGATGGAAGAAGAGTTAAATCAATGCTGCTTTATGAAAAGTTTATGGGGACAATGCTCCCAAAGAAATTGGCAGTTTACAAATGGATAACTCATTTTAAGAAAGGATGAGACAATGTTGAAGATAAAGCCCCTAGTGGCAGACCATCCACATCAGTTTGCAAGGAGAAAATGAATCTTGTTCTTGCCCTAATTGACGAGGATCAATGATTAACAGTACAAACAACAGCCAGCATCATAGATGTATCAGTTGGTTCAGCTTACAGAATTTTCACTGAAAAATTAAAGTTGAACAAACTTTACCTTGATGAATACCAAAACTGTTGTGTCCAGATGAACTGCAGGCAAGAACAGAGCTTTCTTTTTCCTTTCCTTTTTTTTTTTTTTTTTTGGAGACAGTCTCACTCTGTTGCCCAGGCTGGTGTGCAGTAGCGTGATCTTGGGTCACTGCAACTTTTGCCTCCTGGTTTGAAGCAATTCTTGTGCCTCAGCCTCCTGAGTAGCTGGGACTACAGGCATCCACCACCATGCTAGGCTAATTTTTGTATTTTTGATAGAAATGGGTTTTTGCCATGTTGGCCAGACTGGTCTTGAACTCCTGGCTTCAATTGATCCACCTGCCTCAGCCTCCCAAAGTTCTGGGAATACAGGCATGAGCCACTGGGCCTGGCCTAAGAGCAGAGCTTTCAATGGAAATTTTTAACAAGTGGAATCTAGATCCCAAAGCATTTATTCAAAGAACTGCAACAGGAGATGAAACATGGCTTTACCAGTATGATCCTAAAGACAAAGCACAATGAAAGCAGTGGCTAGAAAGAGGTGGAAGTGGTCCAGTCAGAGCAAATGCGGATCAGTCAAGTGCAAAGGTCATGGCAATAGTTTTTTGGGATGCTCAAGGCATTTTGCTTGTTGACTTTCTCCAAAGAATGATAACATCTGCTCATTATGAGTGTGTTTTGAGAAAATTAGCCAACATAGAAAAACTTGAGGAAAGCTTTACCAGAGAGTCTTTCACTACAACAGCACTCTTGTTTATTCTTTTCATCAAATGGGGGCAATTTTGTGAGAGTTTTGATGAGAAATCACTAGGCATTCACCTTACAGTCCTGGTTTGGCTCCTTCTGACCTCTTTTTTTGTTTCCTAATTAAAAAATCTGTAAAGGGTACCCATAATGTTAAAGAGATGGCATTGACATGCTTAATTTCCCAGGGTCCTCAGTTCTTTAGGGATGGACTACATAGCTGGTATTGTTGCTTATAAAAATATCTTGAATTTGATGAAACTTATATTGAGCAAAGTTTATATTTTTTATCTTTTAATTTTTCCATGATCTTTAAGTCCCCTTGTATGTAAGCGTCTGTTTTTGGATTTTATTCTATCTCATGTATCTATATGTCTATTATGTCAAAACCATACTGTCTTGAGTACCCTAATTTTAAAATTGTGTTGAAATTGATGGTGTAACTCCCCCATCTTTATCCTTTTTCAGGCTTATTTTGGCTATTCTATGTTCTTTGCATTTCCATATGAATTTTTAAGTCAGTTTGTTAATTTCTACAAATTTATGCAAGATTTTAACTGGGATTTCATTTAATCTGTGTATCAATTTGGGAACAACTGACATCTTAACAATATCATAATCTAATCTATGGACATGGTTGTCTTAGCTTGTGCTGCCATAGCAAAATGCCATAGGCTTGGAGGCTTAAACAACAGGAATTTGTTTTTCATGGTTCCGAAAAGTCCAGGAAGAAGGTGCAGGCCAATTTTGTTCTCTGGTAAGGGCTCTCCTCCTGGCTTGCAGAAGGCTGCCTTCTTACTGTGTCCTAACATGGTAAAGAGAGAGAGAGGAAGCAAACTCTCTGGTGTCTTTTCTTGTAAGGCCCCATCCTCATGACCTCATGTAAATCTGATTACTCCCAAAGACTCTCATCTCCACATACCATCACAGTGCGGTTTAGGACTTCAACAAATGAATTTTTGGGGGAACACCATTCAGTTCATAGCAATGGTCTGTTCCTCCACTTGTTTAGTTCTAATTTAATTTATTTCAATAGGGTTTTGTAGTTTTCAGTGTTCAAACGTTACATATATTTTGGTAAATTCATTTTTAAGTGTTTTGTATTTTTCCATGCTACTATAAACAGCTTTAAAAAAACTTTGATCTCCAGTTTTTCTTTGCTAGTATGTAAAAATACAATTGGTTTTTGTATATTGACCTTGTATTCTATGACTTTGCTAAATTCACTTACTAGTTCTACTAGCCCTTTCGTACACTTCATAAGACTTTCCCAAGTACACCATAATGCCTCTGGGAATATAAAGATAGTTGTACATGTTTATCTCTAATCTCTATGCCTTTTCTTTTTCTTGGCTGATTATACTGACTACAGTGTTGAATACAAGAGGTGAGATTTGACTTCTTTGCTTGGTCCTATTGTTAGAGGGAAAGCATTCAGTCTTTTGCTAGTAAGTGTGATATTAGATGTAGATTTTTCATAGGAGTTCTTTAGCAGGTTGAGAAAGTCTCCTATTCTCAGTTAGTTGAGATTTTTAAAAAACCATGAGTGGATGTTGAATTTTGTGAAAGGCTTTTCCCCATCTGTTAAGATGATCATGATGTTTCTATTTTAGTCCATTAGTATGATGAATTAATTGATTTTTAAACATTAAACCAACTTTCCATTCCTGGCATAAATTCTACTTGGTTATGATACATTATGTTCTTCACATATTGCTGGATTTGGTTTTTAATATTTGTTAAGGACTTTTGGCATCTAGGAATACTGATCTGTAACTTTTTTTTTAATGTCTTTGGTTTTAGTATAGGATTGCATGATTTCCTCCTTAAATGTTTGATAGAATTCACCAGTGAAACCCATTTGAGTCTGGAGTTTTCTTTGTTGGAAGGTTTTAAACTACACATTACAATTTTTAAATAGATAATGTATTTCTTTTGGATTCACTTTTGGTATTTTGTGTCATTCAAAACAGTTTTTTACTTCATCTAAGTTGTGAAATGTATTTGCATAAAGTTACTATTTGTTTTTGTTTGTTTTTTTTTTTTGAGTCCGAATTTTGCTCTTGTTGCCCAGGCTGGAAGTGCGGTGGTACAATCTCAGCTCACTGCAGCCTTCACCTCCTGGGTTCAAGTGATTCTCCTGTTTCAACCTCCTGAATAGCTGGGATTACAGGCACGCACCACCACACCCAGCTAATTTTTTGTATTTTTAGTAGAGATGGGATTTCATCATGTTGACCAGATGGTCTCGAACTCCTGACCTCAGGTAATCCACCTGCCTCGGCCTCCTAAAGTGCAGGGATTACAGACGTGAGCCACTGAAGCCAGCCAAGTTGTACTATTCTTACTATCTTTTTAGTGCCTATGGGATCTGTTGTGCCATCTTCTCTTTTATTCTTGTTGTGGATTTGTGTCTTCTCACTTTTTATTCTTGATCAGTCTAGATAGAGATTGTCATTTTTTCAAAGGTCTGTATTTTTGTTTCATTAAATTTTGTTTTCTGTTTCATTTGCCTAAGCTCTATATTTATTTCCTTCTACTTATTTCTGGTTTAGTTTGTTATTTTCTGTCTTCATACAGTGAAAGCTTATATTATTGATTTTTTCTAAGTATTTAAAATTATAAGCTTCCCTGTGAGTACTATTTTCACTATATGTCCCAATTTTTTTTTATGTTGTATTTTCATTTTCATTGTTTAAAATATGTTTTATTTTGTGATTTTTTTTACCCATGGGTAATTTAACATTGTGTTATTTAATTTGTAAATATTTGGAGATTTTCCAGTTATCTTTATGTAATTTTTTTCTAATTTAATTCAGTTATGACCAGAAAGCCTACTATAGTATTTCATTCTTCTTTTAAAAACCTACTCTGTATTATTTCAGTCTTTATGCAAGGTATGCATATGGTATATCTTTTTGAATGTTTTATGTGCATTTGAAAAGAATGTATATTCTGCTGCTGATGATAGGTATTCTATGAATGTCAGATTAATTTGGTTGATTGTGTTAAGTGTTCCATATTCCTAATGTTATTCAGTCTACAAGTTCTGTCCATTACTGAAAAAGGAGTTTTGAGGTTTCCAATTCTAATTGTAGATTTATTTCTCCTTTTAATTATGTCGGTTTTTGCTTCATGTATTTTGAATAGCTGTTATTGGGTGCATGCACATTCAGGATTATTACGTTTTCTTGATGAATTTAACCCTTTATCCTAATGAGATGTTCCTTTTTATCTCTGGTAACGATCCTTGACCTGACATATGTTTGTCTGAGATTGATATAGCCATTCCAGTTTTCTTATGATTAGAGTTTAAATGCCATATCTTTTTATATATTTTTGTTTTATCTGTTTCTTTACATTCAAAATGAATTTCTTCTAGATAGAATATCGTCTGATCTTGCTTTTAAAATCTATCCTGACAACCTCTTTTTAGTGTTTAGACCATTTGCATTTAATGTGATTTCCTGTGTAAGTTTAAATCTGCCATCTCATTTTCTGTTTATCACATCTATTTTTTTGTTTGTTTCTTTTTCCCTCTTTTCCTTACTTTTAGGTTAATTCAGTGTTTTTTAGGATTCCATTTCATTTTCACAGTTGGTTTATTAGCTACTCCTCCTTTGTCACCACCCACCATGGCTGCTGTAGGGTTAACAATATACGTCTTTAACTTAGCACAGTCTGTCTTCAAATATGCCACTTCCTGTGTAATGTAGGAAACTTAACAATAGTGTACTTCCATTTGTCCCCTGGACAAATGTGCTACTGTTGTCATGTAGAGCATATTCATGAAATAGCTTCTTAAACACACTTTTCTGCTAATTTTATCATCTCTTAAATTTCTGAGTTTGTTTCTGTTGACTCATTTTTCTCAAGGCTACTAGTCATTGTTGCTGGTTTTTCATATATCTAGTACTTCTTGATCAGATGTCAGATATTGTGACTTGTACATTGCTGAGTGCTCACTTTTGTTGTATTCCTTTAAAGAGTACAGAATTTATTTCAAGCAAGTAGTTAAGTTACTAATAATCAGTTTGACCATTTTGAAGCTTATTTTTAATATCTTTTAAGGTAGATCTAGAGTAGTCTTTACTCTAAAGCTGATTTAGCAATACTCCTGATGCATTTTTTTTTTTTTTTTTTAATAGAGATAGAGTCTCATTATGTTGCCCAGGCTAGTCATGAACCCTTGGCCTCAAGCAATCTTCCCATCTTGGGCTTCCAAAGTACTGGGACTATAGGTGTAAGCCACCGCATCTGGCCCTCATGTACGTTTTCTACTGAATGTCCTGTGTATTCAATGAAGTCTCTCTACTCTAGCTAGTTGTAACTTAAACATTCCCAGACCTGTGGAATTCTAGGACTGTTTGACTTACACTTCCTGGTGATTCTTATTTTTCCAGAAGTTGTTCTTGCTCAGTCTTACAGTATTTCATTCTGCGTATGTACAGATAGCTATTCAACCAGAGATTCAAGGAACGCATATGCAGGTTTCTTTTTTTTTTTTAATTTATTTTTTATTATAAGTTCTAGGATACATGTGCATAACATGCAGGTTTGTTACATATGTATACTTGTGCCATGTTGGTGTGCTGCACCCATCAACTCGTCAGCACCCATCAATTCATCATTTATATCATGTATAACTCCCCAATGCAATCCCTCCCCCCTCCCCCCTCCCCATGATAGGCCCCGGTGTGTGATGTTCCCCTTCCTGAGTCCAAGTGATCTCATTGTTCAGTTCCCACCTATGAGTGAGAACATGCGGTGTTTGGTTTTCTGTTCTTGTGATAGTTTGCTAAGAATGATGGTTTCCAGCTGCATCCATATCCCTACAAAGGACGCAAACTCATCCTTTTTTATGGCTGCATAGTATTCCATGGTGTATATGTACCACATTTTCTTAATCCAGTCTGTCACAGATGGACATTTGGGTTAGTTCCAAGTCTTTGCTATTGTGAATAGTGCCACAATAAACATACGTGTGCATGTGTTCAGGACATAGGCATGGGCAAGGACTTCATGTCTAAAACACCAAAAGCAACGGCAGCAAAAGCCAAAATTGACAAATGGGATCTAATTAAACTAAAGAGCTTCTGCACAGCAAAAGAAACTACCATCAGAGTGAACAGGCAACCTACAGAATGGGAGAAAATTTTTGCAATCTACTCATCTGACAAAGGGCTAATATCCAAAATCTACAAAGAACTCAAACAAATATACAAGAAAAAAACAAACAACCCCATCAAAAAGTGGGCAAAGGATATGAACAGACATTTCTCAAAAGAAGACATTCATACAGCCAACAGACACATGAAAAAATGCTCATCATCACTCGCCATCAAAGAAATGCAAATCAAAACCACAATGAGATATCATCTCACACCAGTTAGAATGGCAATCATTCAAAAGTCAGGAAACAACAGGTGCTGGAGAGGATGTGGAGAAATAGGAACACTTTTACACTGTTGGTGGGATTGTAAACTAGTTCAACCATTATGGAAAACAGTATGGCAATTCCTCAAGGATCTAGAACTAGATGTACCATATGACCCAGCCATCCCACTACTGGGTATATACCCAAAGGATTATAAATCATGCTGCTATAAAGACACATGCAAGTTTCTAAAGCTCTTCCTCTGTATTGCCTTCCTCTCTTGAGTACCCTGCCCAGAAAACTGCAGCACCTGGCCTAGCTGACCTCTGTCTCTTTCTTCTCAACTCATTGGGATTGCAGGCTCTGTTTGGATTTCCATTCTCTGAGCCAAAGTCTGGAAATTAATTTTAGGAAGAAAGCCTGGGTGATGGTAGGGCTCACTTTATTTGTCTCCCTTTTATCAGATATCACAGTTCTGTACTGTCTATTTTCTACTGTCTGCAAATAGTTGCTTCCAATAGTTTTGTCTAGTTTTCTAGTTGTTTATAATAGGAGTATAAATTTTGGCTCTCTTATTCTCTGTTGATCAGAAATTACATCATAGCTTTTGAATTTTCTTACATCTCCCTATAAAAATAGGTCAAACAGGGCTGCAAAACCAAAGACCCATGGATAGCATCTACAACTAAAACTAGATGACTAGGCATTCCTGTGACCTTCCAAATATGAGTGGATGGAGCTAAATCACTGACAGCTTGAAGACCTGTGTGATGTTGTTATCTACACAGGAAAAAAAGAAAAAAAAGGAAGGCAGTTCAGCTTCTGATACCTTGAGATTACTAAAGCTATATCAAAAGGACAGAGCCAACTTGTAAAAGTCCCCATAGCTAAAGAGAGGTAATGTAAGGATCAATAACTGCAAAGGATTGAAACAGCAATTATATTTAAATTTATAAGTTTCAAATGACATTTAAAAAACCCCTTATCATAATCTTTGGAGGATACTAGAGAACCACCTCATTATTTTGAAAGCTGGTGAATATAAGAAATGAGGTGAGCATTTATCCCACCTTTCCTATTTTTACCTAGTATAACAAAATAGTTGATGAGGCAAAATTCCTTTTTTGAGATGTATTCCATCTCATAAAGAATGAATGAAAAAGTTTAAAAATCACCATTTTGCAACCCCAGATGAATTAATGAGTCTAGGCAGTGATTATCAATGGCTGCTAATATCACAAAAAGAACAATAAAAAACCACTATGTACCTACTACGGAATCATATACCTGTCACTTAGGAAGTAATCTTATAAAATCTGAGGGGAAAAAAAAATCCAACCTGAATCTGCAAGCTTCTTGATGTACCACTTTTTGAGAATTATAAGACAGAGTTACATATTAAAACACACCATGGAGATACAAAAACAAAATTGAGTGAGGGGACTTTAGGACAGGGATTAGCACACAATACATAGGACATATCTGGCCCATTGCCTGTTTTCATATGACTTGAGCCAAGAATAGTTTTTACATTTTTAAATGGTTGAAAAAATTCAGAAGAATATTTTGTGAGATATGAAATTTCTATGAAGTTCCAATTGCAGCATTCATAAAAAACTTTTGTTGGAACACAGCCATGCTCATTTGTTTATGTATTGTCTGTGGCTGCTTTCATGCTGCAAGGGCAGAGTTGAGTAGGCGCAGGAGTCTATACAATCTAAAATGCCAAAATATTTACCCACTGGCCCTTAACAACAACAACAAAAAATTGTCAATCCCTAATCTAGAGGACTAATGACCCAGCTTCTTTAACAAAACAATTCCAAGAAAAGGAAAAATCAGTAAGACTTAAGAGACAATCAAGTATCACAATATGTGGACCTTATTTGGATCCCTATTCAAAACACAATGTTTAAAAAACCAAGATCATCGGGAAAATGTGAACAGCAACAAAGATACTTGATGATATTAAGGAATTGTTAATTTTTAAAGGTGTGATGATTTTGTGATTATATTTTAAGAGGTCCTTCCTAGCTTTTAATTTTTTTATTTATTTTTATTTTTGTTTTATTTTTATTTTCTCCCTCTGTCTCCCAGGCTGGAGTGCAGTGGCGCGATCTCGGCTCACTGCAAGCTCCGCCTCCCGGGTTCATGCCATTCTCCTGCCTCAGCCTCCCAGCAGCTGGGACTACAGGAGCCCGCCACCACGCCCAGCTAATGTTTTTTTTTTTTTTTCTTTTTGTATTTTTAGTAGAGACGGGGTTTCACCATATTAGCCAGGATGGTCTCGATCTCCTGACCTTGTGATCCACCCACCTCGGCCTCCCAAAGTGCTGGGATTACAGGCATGAGCCTGGGATTACAGGATTACGCCCGGCCGTTCCTTAGCTTTTTAGAGATAGACTCTGAAATATATTCAGATACTTGGATTTGCTTCACAGTAATCCAGGGAGATGGGAGTTATTGAGTGTGGATGTAAGTAAAATAAGATTGGCCATGTTATGAAAAATTGTGATTGGAAGATGGGTGCGTAGTGTGATGGCTCATCATACTGTTTTACTATTTTCTCTAGCTTTGAATGTTTGAAAACTTAGAAATAAGTTCAAAAAATCAGTTCAAAGGCCATTTCCTCTGGGCCTAGTAATCGAATGCCTCTTTTCTGTGCTTCTGTAGAATCAAGGAACTTAACCAGATTAATTATTATTGGGTGGTTATTTATTTAATTTCCCCTGGACTCCCAGCTCCTTGAGGGCAAGGACCATTTGACTTTGATCTGTAGTGTCAGTTATAGGACATAGCACATAATCTGGTACATACTTCTGGAACAAAAATAGTGACTTTTCATGGCATACCATGATTTCTAGATGATAAAAATTCTAAAACACAGTCGTCCTTTTTTTGACATTATTTATTTTTATTTACTTTACTCCTTCCAAATAGCCTATAGTTCAGCATGAAACCAAACTGGTTATATAGCTTTTATAAATCAGGAAAAATATAACTCCAAAATAAAGTAAGTTATAGAATGGGCATCTTAATTTGAGCTGTCTCAGTCTGAGACATGATATTATTTAAGTGTGGAATAGGTACTTAGAAGTAAGGCAGATATTTCTTCTCCAAGCACAATATTGTATGTTTCTGAATATTGCAAAAATATCCATATTCAACTCTAAGATCAAAATCTAATCAGCTACAAATTATTTCTATCTACCTTCTTATTCCCTTTTGTTAGCTTAATACCTTAATTATTAGTTTAATAACCTAACAACTGGTTATGATTATTGAAAGTTTAATTTTTGCCTGGGTGTAGTGGCTTAAGCCTATAATCCCATCACTTTGGGAGGCCCAGTCTGGAAGATTGCTTGAGATCAGCCTGTACAACATAGTGAGACCCCATCTCTACAAGAAATTTTAAAATTAGCTGGGCATGGTGGTGCATGCGTGTGGTCCCAGCTACTCAGGAGGCTGAGGTGGGAGGATTGCTTGAGCCCAGGAGATCAAGGCTGCAGTGAGCTATTATCACACCACTGCACTCCATCCTTGGCAACAGAGCAAAACCCTGTCTCCAGAAAAAAAGAAAAAGTAATTTTAGAAAGCCCAATCTTTTGCTTTGTTTTCCCTCTTCACATTGTTGCCTTCATATCTGTAGCGATTCTCTTATCATGGATTTTTTTTTTTTTTTTTTTTTTTTTTGTCTGTTTTCAGTGTAATTTGATCCTCACAAACTGAGCTCCAGGATAGTGAGTCAGAAACACAACCCTGAAGCTTAAGCCAGGGTCTAATTTTTAAATAAATCACCTGGCACCAAAACACCTTATCACATTCATCAAGAAGACCTTTTGGTGTTCTGGGCTTGGGGACAAGGTGGATTGTCAAATGATTAGTCATCAAGTTATTTTTGTAACCTTATTCTCCTATGCTGTTTTCCTCTGAATCAGGGTTTTTACAGCAGGTGTGAACATTTATAATTGTCATTTTCATAAAAATAAAATGCTGTTTTCTTCAAAGCATTTACAAAATCATAACGGGAAGATTTTAAAGCTAATTTACCTAGCAAAATGCCAGTGACACCCCATGATATTCTCCTGGCTTCCTTGCCCAAACTGGTAGGTGAAGTCAGAACTGAGGGGTGCCTGAGGTACTAATGGAACTAGCTCAGTGACAGAGTCAACAGCAAGGGAAACAGACTCAGTAGGGTTAAGGGCACGGCTAGTTTTTCCCACCATCTTTGGACTTCCGATTGTGTACATCTTATCTCTACATCCATTTTCTTAGGTACTTTCCTCCCTTCCCTTGATGGCTTCATTTTTATCTCTATGGCAAGTCTTCATTATGTATGATAACAGGGGCCACGGAGAGCATGGATGACCACAATTTAGAAATGCGCTTCATAACTTATAATGCATGAAGACCAAAGCTCGTGATCCTCTTTATATGAAGTGTAGTGTGGCGCCCCACCTTGGTATCATGTGGCATTCTGGCCACTGCCCCTCAGGGAGGCAGTGCCAGAACTGGGAAAATTAAGGGATGGGTCAAAGTGTGATAGGAGGAAATGGGGGTGTCAACCATGTGCCAGAAATTGGCCCTCTTTCATTCAACAGACATGCTGGGCACAAAGATGAATGTACCCAGTTTTTGATCTCATGAAGTTTGCAGTGAGGTGTAGGGGCTACAAAAAGAAGACAGGGTAGAAGCAACAGCCAGCCATTGCAGGGCACAGCACCTCCTGCTGCTGGATTCCATGCAGATTTGACAGCCCTTATTTCTACTCCATCCCTGTGCATCACCTGACACAGTTGACAAGTTTCTCTGCTGGAAACTCTCACCCCTCTTAGCTTCCACATTACTCTGTCCTGGACATTCATTCTTGGTTTTGGCTCTTGTTCTTTTTTCTGATGGTAAATTAGCATTTCCTAGAGTTCTTCACTCTTGCCCATCCCACCCAGTGCTATCAATTCTGAACCTCAATTTTTCTACCTCAGCACTTTCCTGGATTATGACAGACTCTCATCAGTTAACAGTAACTTCCTTTGGCAGTGATTCTTGACCTGGTGGGGGAACAGTATCCAAAGCTCCAGTAGCAGAAGCTCCCTGGGTGATTTTGACACATTTCCCCCTCCTCTTGGATAGATTCTCTCTTATATTTTAGCCCCTAGCACGGTGGCCAGCTGTGGTAGGAGCTCAGTGATGTTAACCGCGTGTTTAATGGCAGTAAGCACAGGATGCTATGAGAACACAGAACAGGTTACTTAATTGTGAGAAAGTCAGGAAAAGCTACAGAGAAGCTATCAGTTGAGCTAAACTGAATTTTCTAGATGGATAAGCCTTAAAGAGATTCAAACAGGTGGGTTTTCATAGCAAGGCAGATCAGTTATTGAAATTTATGTATGGCAAGTGGTTAGACACACAGGCTTCTTTACTAAATCTCAGCATTAGGAGAAAAGAACTCTTTCTGAATTTTGAACAAGATTAGCATAAGTCAAATAAAAGTAAGATGTTCTATATCATTGGATAGGTAATCGATTTGTGGTCATCACTTCTCCCAAGAAATGATACTGGTCCTGGTATGAAATAGTCTAATTAATTTTTAAAAATAATTTCAACTTTCATTTTAGATTCAGGGGTACATGTGCAGGTTCATTACCTGAGTATATGGTGTGATGCTGAGGTTTGGGATACAAATGATCCCATCACCCAGGTAGGGAGCATAGTACCCAGTAGACAGTCTTTTAATTTTCATAAAGAGTTTCATTTATTCACTCAATAAACTTACTTAAGCACCTTCTAGTGTTGAGCACTATAATAGGTGCTGTATATTCATCAGTGAGCAAAACAAACAGCCCCTTCCCTCATGGGGCTTATAGTCTAGTGAAAAAATAGACATTAAGGAAATCACTACAAACACACAGAATGATGAATGCTATGAGAGAACGTGGATTGTTAAGGGAAAGTACAACAGGGTCACCTAGTTGAGATTAGGCAAGAAGTGAACAATGATCAGAGGTTAATTAGGCAAAAAAATTAGAGGGAAGAGGCAGAGAGAAGAGATGTAGGAAACTCCAGGGCAAAATGGTTTGAATAAATTGAGGAAGAGTCATAAAGCGGCTCAACTAAGAGTTGCTGCTGAGGAGGAAGGGCACACCCCTTCTCAGGTCCTGCTTCTGCCTCTTCCTTGAGTTCATGCCATATTGTAGTGGGTATCCCCCATCAACTCCAGCGACAGTGGTCTCCTTGCAGGTTCCCAGACAGGCTATGCTGTTTCATGCCTTTTAAAAATTGTGGTAAAAAACATGCAACATGAAATGTACCCTCATTTGAAGTGTTCAGTACAGTATTGTTAACTATAAGCACAGTGTTGTCCAGCACAAATCTAAGCATTATGCATAACGTAAGCATTAAGCATAGCATTAAGCAATAATGTTGTGCAGCACAAATGTTTGCATAAATTTTCTCACATACATGCATAAGAAGCTTACACAGCTCAAAAATCAGAGCAATGTTAAAAAGGCATAGAGAAGGCTTTTATTCCCACCCCTGCCCCATCTGTACTGTTCGCCTTCACTCCCTGCAAATGGTTATTAGCCTCTTGTGTATTAGTCCTCCAGTTCTTTATGTAAAGAATATACATTGTTCTGTCTTATTAAAAAAAAAAGTAGCATGTGATGGACATTGTTACGTAGCTTGCTTTTTTACCTAACAATATGTGTTAGAGTTCAGTTTATATAAAGCTGCACTGTCCAAGAAGGTCAGTAGGAGTCATATGTGGCTGTGGAGCACTTGAAATGTGGCAGGTGCAACTAAAAATGGAATTTTAAATTTTATTTAATTTAAATTTAGGTTTAAAAAATGAAAGTGAAAAATATCTTCCTATTAATCTCAACTTTATTGTTTTAATAGGACTACATTTCACTTTAACCATTGAAAATCCAACATCCAAATTGAGATGTGGTATAAGTGTAAAACACACACTGGATTTCAAAGACAGTACAAAAAAATGCAAACTGTCTCATTAATGTTTTACATTGTTTACAATCTAGTCATCAATTTGTTCAATGTTTTTTGATATAATTGGTTAAATAAATATTAAAACCAATTCTGCCTATTTCTCTTTTTTTAAAGTGATACTAGAAAACTTCAAATTACATATGTAGCTCAAATTCTGTTTCTTCTGGACAGTGCTGATATATAACATTTACTACTTTTTACACCTGTATAGTATTCCATTGTATAGAGTACCACAATTTACTTAACCAATCCACCTTTGATGCATATTTGAGTTGTTTCCAATCTTCTGTTAGAAAAAAAAAAAAAGCAGAAATGCTTACCCTTCTCCATGCATCACTTCATACATGTGCAGGTTGATCTGTAAAATGAATTCCTGGCATTGGGATTGCTGGGTCCAAATGTAAATACATTTGTAATTTTGATATTGCCAAATTGCCCTCCATAAGCACTGTACCAATTTGCACTCCCACCAGCAATGTGTGTACCAGTTTCCTCATATATTGCCACTCGAAACTACAATTAACTGTATTTTTGGATGTAATAATCAACATTTCTTTTTGCTAATTCTGAAAAGGTTTTAAGAAATCATAAATGGTTTGCCTAACTTCTTTTTCCATTTGAGAAAAAAAAAAAAAAAACGGATACCGATAAAATACTTAGAATTAGCATTTCAGAACTGACTCTTTTTTTTTTGAGATGGAGTCTCGCTCTGTCGCCCAGGCTGGAGTGCAGTGGCGCAGTCTCAGCTCACTGCAACCTCTGCCTCCTGGGTTCACACCATTCTCCTGCCTCAGCCTTCCGAGTAGCTTGGACTATAGGCGCCTGCCACCACACCCGGCTAATTTTTAAATTTTTGTTATTATTATTTTTTAATTAAAGCATCAAAGAAGTAACCCTCACTGTCTCCCAGGTTGTAAATTTCTGTGAAAGTTGCAACTTTCACCATACTGAGATTTAAGCACAGGGATTTTGTGAGGGTTCAGATGAACAAGGGACTACATTTTCTTCTGTTTTTTAAGAGTTGGGGATTTCTCAGATTACTCCAGCAGCCTTCCCTAGCTATGGTGGACTAACATTTAAGGGTAGACTGGCAGTTCGCATGCAGTTTTTGCGTGTTGTAAGTTAATCTCCTGGATTGGTTTTACTGTATGCTAAACATATTCTAACTCAGTGGGTTGCTTAACTGAGGAAACGCACTGACAACATAACTGGTGCTTAAGAGCTGCCATAATCATCAGATAGTTCATTCCACTGACTTCATTAGTAAATGGTAGATAAAGTTTATCTTTTCACTTTATGGATCTAACGGTTGTCTTTCATTTGAGACTTGTGTGCCCTCTACTGCCCTCTTTGCCTGTTTTTGTTTTTTCAGATGGAAATAAAGTAAGCATTCAGTATCCAAAAGCAAAATGCTTTAAATTTTCCATTCATAGGAACCTGAAAATAAGATTCTTGTGAAGAGAATTCTTACTATGGAGTTAGAGATATGCCAGATAAGTTAATAAATCAGTATAATGGAACCCTTGATTTGGGGGGATATAAAATAATATTTTGGCAAATTCTAGAGGCATTTTATATCAAATATGACTATGGACACTTAACTCTCTTTAGTATTGTATTGATTTTCAACATAAAAAGATTAAGAAAAAAAGTTGTCTTTATGTTGCTCATGCAGGAAAAGCACCAGGACATTAAGGACTTAGTATAAGGGTCATCCTTGGCAACTGGTTGTATTGAGTCATTGCTACTATGTTTGAGTTACACAATAAATAAATATACAACTTTCTAACAGGAAGTAGCTGCAGCCACAGCTATTCTTCATATTTTTGCTTCTGTTGCTAATTTTTGCCTAATTATTTTGTTTCAGGAAGGGTTTTCACTCATTGGTAGCAAGGACTGGTTGAAGATTGTAAGACGCATGGATTGTCTGTTGTTTGGAACAACGATAAAGGCAAGATTTAAGCTAATGATCATACTCTTCTCATCTTCTATGTGTGTATGTTGGGGAGGTGTTTGGGAGCATCTCTTGGTAGGTGACATGTACTGGGAAGAATACAAATGTTTAAGAAAGGCTTGTACTATGAGCAAAACATGAAACAAGGACTGTAGAGAGGCAGAAGCCTCATTAGCAGGAAGACATTGCTAAGGAGTCAGGCTCTAATGGATTTATCAATATGCATCTGATGGAGCTGTGCAGCCATTCTCTGTCCCCCAAGCACAAATCGGGAGGAGGTGGAGTGCATCATTTGTCTTGCTATTTGGATGTTTAAAAAGGTGTATATTTTCAAATGATTCAGTGAATATGTATTTTCATTTTTTCTAATATTAAAAAAATTCTCTTTTACTTGCTTTCTAGCTGTATTAAGTGTAAAGAATGATCCTCATCAAAGAAACATGCATATTAATCACCTGGATCATTTTCCTTCAAAAATAACTATGAAAACCAATCTGTTAACATTCACGGAGTAGATAACATTGAAATTTAAGTGAAAGATACTAATTTTTGAGGGACTCAGACTCTGAGAGTTAGACGATTATCTAGTGGAAGGGTATTAACCTGGGGTACACAGACCCCAGAGTCTCCATAGAATTCAGGGGGTCCATGAACTTCTATGGATTTTCACTGACCTCTAATTGAAATTTATCATTTCCTTCCACTATGAATGTAGGCCAGCAGATCACAGTAGTTTTAGAACTTCTCACAAATGGAAATCACAGATACTTTCATATCACAGTTCAGTTGTATCTGACATCTCAAATGTTTATGCTCATCACTACCTGAAAATTAAGGTGTTTGTTAGTCCTACTAGATCTTTATTATCAAATACATTAATAAAGAAGCATATACATTAGTTCACAAATTAGCGCCTTAATATTGTAATAAACAAATTCAGTATAATTGATTTCTTTGTAAACTTGTGTATTTTGTGTGATTAAAAACATTGTTCTGAGTCCACTGGCTTACCAGATTGTCGCAGGGGTCTGGAGTACACACTCCAAAATGTTCAAGAACCCCTGTTTTGTTTCCCATATAAGGAAAGTGACTTAGGCCAATAGCCCAGGTTATGACTAGCTATCAGAGAACCAGGCTGTGGCTGCCTTTTGATCTTTGGACTTAGCTCCAGACCATATCATACTGAATGAATGTATAGATCTCTGAAAAAGTTATACCATGCTATATGTTTGAGTTTTAAATTTTTCTAAATATACATTATTACTAAAATTTTAAACTAACTACAAAGAGCAAAATAAAAATCAACCATAATTTGACCACTCAAAAATAATTATTAATATTCTGAAGATTTTACTAAGCATATATACTGTATCAGTTAGGATTGTGTTCAGATGCATGTAAGAGAAAAATCAGCTATAATGGCCTAAAAAAACAGATTTCCTTTTTTTTACTTAAAAGGAAACCTAGGCTGGGCATGGTGGCTCATACCTGTAATCCCAGCACTTTGGGAGGCCAAGACGGGCGGATCACCTGAGGTCAGGAGTTCAAGACCAGCCTGTACAACATGGTGAAACCCCATCTTTACTAAAAATACAAAAATTAGCCGGGGGTGGTGATAGGTGCCTGTAATCCCAGCTACTTGGGAGGCTGAGACGAGAGAATTGCTTAAACCTAGGAGGCAGAGGTTGTAGTGAGCCAAGATCACACCACTACACTCCAGCCTGGGCAACAGAACGAGACTGTCTCCAAAAAAAAAAAAAAAAAAAAAAAAAAAAATCTAGAAACAGGCAGTTGCTAGCATCATCCAGCAACTCAACAGTGTCCACGTTGGTATCTCTGTAACTCTCCTGGCTGCTCCCTCTTGGGTGCAGAATGGTTGCTACAGCTTTACTGAATTTCTATTGAAGGAAGGTCAGTATCACCTGGCCCTTTTATAAGGAAAGCATCCACTTTCCTATACAGCTTTCCACCACCCACAACTACCAGAAGATGCCTGCTTATGTGTCATGGACCAGTGTAATATGGCTGTCCCGAACTGCAAAGATTAGGAAAACGAGCGTTTGACATTTCCAGCCCCTCTTGTGGATTGGCTTGTGCTAACTGAGTGTCAACCATATAGATAATTTATAAAATGGGGATTGTAGTACTTTGTATCCTGTTCTTTTTATCAGGAACATTATACCAAGTCATTAATCTCTGAAAACACTCATAATGGCTTGGTAGCATGTTATTGTTTGGATGCACTAGGGTTTAACTCATCGCTAATTTTTCCACTATTATAAAAATGTTCTGATCTTCATAAGGATTTATTTACAGGATTCTTTACTTAGAAGTCCCAGATGTATACACTTTTTTAAAAAATTTATAAATTTGCCCTCCCAATAGGTTGTCCCTGCTTCTACTGTACTGGTAATGTGTAAGAATGTTCATTTATCCAAATCCTCTCCAACATGGTGATACAATTTAAATTCAAAAACTAGTTTCTAATTTGACAGGCAGAAATGAACATATTCCTTTAATTTGCATTTCTTATTAAAACTGATGAGCATGGTAATGTGACATTTGCATTTCTTCTGTGAATCACCTGTCTACTTCTTTTGCCTAGTTTTTCTCTTCTTCAAACTATGTATAATTTGTGTAGTTGTATAATTTTATATATTTGTGTATATACCATATGTATAGATTTTTTAAACATTTAAAGCTAGGAACCATTTGCCTGCTATTGTGAATGTGTTTTTTTTTTTTTTTTTTTTTGAGACGGCATTTTGCTCGTTGCCCAGGCTAGAGTGCAATGGCACGATCTCAGCTCACTGCAACCTTCGCCTCCTGGGTTCAAGTGATTCCCTCGCCTCAGCCTCCCGAGTAGCTGGGATTACAGGCATGCGCTACTACACCCAGCTAATTTTGTATTTTTAGGAGAGACAAGGTTTCTCCATGTTGGTCAGGCTGGTCTGAAACTCCTGACCTCAGGTGATCTGCCCGCCTCGGCCTCCCGAAGTGCTGGGATTACAGGCATGAGCCACCACACCCAGCTGTAAATGGTATTCTTTATCCCAAATATATTTCCAGCTAGTTATTATTGGATTTTTTTCTGAATTAAATTTAACCTCCTTACTAAACTTTAATTAACTGTTTGTTTTTTTAATTTCTAGGAAAGTGTTTTTATAATTTACAATTCTATTTCTTTCCAATGATTTATATTTTTTATTACTTTCCCTACCTTACCGAATTGTCTAGAACTCCCAGAACACTGTAATCATAGGGTTATAGTATCTTTGACATCTTCCTGACTTGCATGGGAAGTAGTGTTTACACATTAATTCCATCTCTGGCTGTTAACTGGATTTTTTTTTTTTTTTTTTTTTTTTTTTTTTTTTTGAGAAGAGTCTCGCTCTGTTACTCAGGCTGGAGCACAGTGTTGTGATCTCCGTTCACTGCAGCCTCGACCTTCAGGGCTCAAGCAATCCTCCCACCCCATCCTCCTGAGTAATTAGGACCACAGGAATGTGCCACCATGCCTAGCTAATGGTTGGATATTCTTTATCATGTAAGGGAAATCTCTTTCAATTATAGTTTATTTAATGCCTTTATCAGGATTACATATCATTTTATCAAATGCTTTTTGACAAGTATTAAGATCATGGGTTTTTTTCCTCCTTTGATCTATTGACTTGATGTAATATATTGACATTGAACCAACAGACTCTTCTTTTGCCCTATCTGGTAAAGAGTATCTTTGGTGCTTCATGCCTTGGATAACTTTTAGTTTTCAAGTATTATGCCAAAACACTCTTATTGACAAATGGAAGAAGTAAAATTTTCATTCCTTTTATAGCAATTTAATATAATAAATTCTGTGAGTAGTAAGCATTATATTTCTTTTCTCTCTGAACTGAAATAAGTAGGTTGAATAAATTCTGCCTACTTATAAGTAGGCTTCCCTTTTTCCAGCAATCCTGATCAAATAGGTTCTGGCTAATGGGCTAACAGTAGACATGTAATTCCTTATCTTAAGGGCACTTTGGCTCAAAGAAGTAAACACAAACAACCGCTGTCCTCTTTACTTCTCATTCCCAGTAACTCACTGAGGAGTTTTTAAAATGATTTCATCTAGCCAAGGCTTTGAGTATTGCCTTTTAGTTTCAAAGCAAAGAATCAAATAAAATGCTGAAGTACCTTCTCTGGTTAAGACCTTTTTCTGTACTTCCTCCCACATTTTCTATAGTAGAGGAATTCACAATAAGTGGTGGGGAAAACTGCTTCATTTGGGGTCTCAGTGGTAATGGAAAATTTCATACCCATCTGGGTGATGAATCTAAAACCAGAGGGAAAATCCACTGGGTTTGTGTGAGGCCTCTAGTGTCTCTTCGGCTATGTCGTGTTAACTGGGCTCCACATCTTCCAGGGCGTGACGATGCCTTGGAACACCTACTGTGGAGCCTGTAGCCTAAGCATCTCTGTATGGAGATGTTATTCATACCTGTGAGCCAGCATTTGGTAGGTCTAATCCCTTCCAGAAAGTGAAGCCTTGATTTTCTTGTGAGTACAATAAGTGAAAAGTGAAAAGATAAGTGAAAAGAGATGAGCACTTATCCTTAAATTTGCTTCCTTGAGTCCGTATTAGTTGTTATAACTTGAAATTAAGTGTTCTGAAGGAGGGTAGATACAACTTTACATGTAAGCCACCACTTAAGATACAGTAATTATAAGTCCATCTTCTTAGGTGATAGAAACTAGAGACTGTGTATTTGGCGAAGTTCGTGATTGTTGGTATACTTGAGAACTTTTCACTTCACAGCAAGAAGCTCTTTCTGACTTTTGATTATGGCATAAAAATAAATCTCATCAAGACTTTCAATCGTTAGCAGTCCCTCTGGTTAATCCAATGGAAAGTTTTCCATTATGGTAACCTATGGCACTGAGGATATAGGATGGAGATACAACTAATTTTCAGATTTTTCCTGATGTACCTGGGTTTTATCTTGGATCCACATGCGTTGAAGTAGTATTTCTGGCTTTAGATGATAAGCTTAAATTCTGAAATTTTTACAGAAGCAAACATGGAACAAGACTTCAGTTAGGCTGTTAGACATGTAACCTACTCTGTTGCTTTTTTGGAGTTACACTCCAAAAATCTCTAGCTATCCAAACTGATTCTTATATACATTCACATATAGACACCTGTAGACTTATATAACTGGTCTCAGGTTTTTGCCCTGCTTGTAGGCTGTCTGCTTGTGCATACAGCTTTTTAAAGCTAGCTATGAAGTACAGTTGCTGATGTCACTGTCAAAAGATTAGATAATCGCAGAATCCTAATAGCTAATATAAGGGTACTTCATATAGATGTCTTCATATGGAGTCTGTTGGAAACAGCTAAACAACTGTAAATAAGAAATCAGCTTAATTTCACAAAAGAAGATTCATAGTAGTAGTATAGACTGAATGTATAGGTCTCTTATCAGTTCTTTTCCCTTCCTCAGGGAAGGTTAGCTTTCAGTGACTCTTGATAATTTGGGGATTATCCATCGAAGAGGAAAATAACTAAGGGTATGAATAGGTAACACACTAAAAGAAAAAATACAAATGACCAATAAGCATAAGAAAGATAGTCAACCTCACTTGTTATCAAAGAAATGAAATTTTTAAAAAAGTATGTTAACCTAGCATGTTGACAAAAATTTAAAAAAAGAATCTTCAGTGTTGGAGGGAAATGGGCACATAGATTCTTGGTGGGAGTAAATCAGCCCTGTCTGGCCACAGGGGAGTTAGGCATTATGTACCAAAATATGAATTACACACATCCTTTGACCCAACGAGTCTGCTTTTAGGCATGTATACACAAAGATGTATGTATAAGAGTGCTTGTCAAAGCTTGGTGGTTTATAATAGGAACAAAGGCTGGAAATAACCTATATGTTCATCCATAGGGGGCCAGTTAAATAAAGGAATACTCTTCAGCCATTGAAAGTAATGAGGTATATACTTCTATTTTTATATATTTGATGTTAAATTAAAAATTATGTTATGGAACAGCAATGAATTTTATATACATACACACACAATATATAACCTATAAAAATACATTTATCAGTGAACTCATTTTCCACAAAGGTGTCAAGAACATACCCTGAGGGAAAAGACAGTCTCTTCAATAAAGAGTTCTGGGAAACTAATATCTGTGTGCAGAAGGATGAAACTAGATTCCCATCTTTCACCATATACAAAAATGAAATAAAAAGGGATTGAATACTTAAAGACCTCAAACTAAGAAAACTACTACAAGAAAACATTGGGGAAACTCTCCAGGATGTTGGTCTGGGCAAAAATTTCTTGAGTAATACCCTACAAACATAGACAACAAAAGCAAAAGTGGACAAAGGGGATTGCTTTAAGTTAAAAAGCTTCTGCACAGCAAAGGAAATGATCAACCAAGTGAAGAGACAACCCACAGAATGGGAGAAAATATTTGCAAACTACCCATATAACAAGGGATTAATAACCAGAATGTATAAGGAGCTCAAACAACTCAATAGGGAAAAAAGCTAATAATCTGATTTAAAAATGGGCAAAAGATTTGAATAGACATTTCTCAAAAATCAGACATAACAAATGGCAAACAGGTATATGAAAAGGTGCTCAACATCACTGATCATCAGAGAAATGCAAATCACAACTACAATGAGATATCATCTCACTCCAGTTAAAATGGCTTTTATCCAAAAGACAGGCAATAACAAATGCAGGAGAGGATGTGGCGAAAAGGGGACCCTCTTACATGGTTTGTGGGAATGTAAATTAGTACAACCATTATGGAGAACAGTTTGGAGGTTCCTCAAAAAACTAAAAATAGAGCTACCATATGATCCAGCAATACTACTGCTGTATATATGCCCAAAAGAAAGGAAATCAGCATATCAGGATATCTGCACCCCCATGTTTGTTGCAGCACTATTCACTATAGCCAAGATTTGGAAGCAACCTAGGTGTTCATCAGCAGATGAATGGATAAAGAAAATGTGGTACTTACACACAGTGGAGTACCGTTCAGCCATAAAAAAGAATGAGACTCTGGGATAACTGGCTAGCCATACACAGAAAATTGAAACTGGAAGGGTCCTTACACCATAAACAAAAATTAACTCAAGATGGATTAAAGACTTAAATGTAAAACCAAAAGCTATAAAAATGCTGGAAGACAACCTAGGCAATACCATCCAGGACACAGGCATAGGCAAAGATTTCGTGACAAAGACGCCAAAAGCAAGTGCAACAAAAGCAAAAGTTGACAAATAGGATTTAATTAAACCAAAGAGCTATGCACAGCAAAAGAAACTATCAACAAAGTAAACATAAAACCTACAGAAGAGGAGAACATTTTTGCAAACTATGCATGTGACAAAGGTCTAATATCCAGCACCTACAAGAAACTTAAATTTACAAGAAAAAACCTCCATAAGAAAGTGGGAAAAGGAGGTGAATAGACACTTTCTTTTTTCTTCTGTTTTTTTTTTTTGAGATGGAAGCTCGCTGTTACCAGGCTGGAGTGCAATGGCACGCTCTTGGCTCACTGCAACCTCTGCCTTCTGGGTTCAAGTGATTCTCCTGCCTCAGCCTCCTGAATAGCTGGGACTAGAGGCATGTGCCACCATGCCCAGCTAATTTTTGTATTTTTACTAGAGACAGGGTTTCACCATGTTGGCCAGGATGGCCTCGATCTCTTGACCTTGTGATCCTCCTCCCTCAGCCTCCCAAAGAGCTGGGATTATAGGCGTGAGCCACTGTGCCCGGCTGAATAGACACTTTTTAAAAGTAAGACATACATGCAGCCAACAACTATATGAAAAAAAGCTCAACATTACTCAGTAGAGACATACAAATCAAAACCAGTGAGATACCATCTCACACCAGTCAGAATGACTATTACTGAAAAGTAAAAAAATAACAGATGCTGGCAGGTTGTGCTTATACACTGTTGGTGGGAGTGTAAATTAGGTCAGCCAGTGTGGAAGACAGTGTGGCAATTCCTCAAAGACCTAAAACACCATCTGACCCAGCAATCCTGTTACTTGGTATATAATCAAAGGAATATAAATCATTCTGTAATATTGACATATGCACATGCATGTTCTTTGTAGCACTATTCACAATAGCAAATACATGGAATCAACCTAAATGCCCATGAATGATAGACTGGAAAAAGAAAATGTGGTACATACACACCATGGAGTACTATGCAGTCATAAAAACAATGAAATATTTTTTGCAGGGACATGGGTGGAGCTGGAGGCCATTATCCCTAGCAAACTAACACAGGAACAGAAAACCAAATACCACAAGTTCTCACTTATAAGTGGGAGCTAAATGATGAGAACACATGAATACATAGAGGGGAACAACATACACTGGGGCCTTTTGGAGGGTAGAGGATCAGGAAAAATAACGAATGGGTACTAGGCTTAATACCCAGGTGATGCAATAATATGTACAACAAACTCCCGTGACACAAGTTTACCCATGTAAAAAACCTGCAGTTGGACTCCTGAACTTAGAATAAAAGTTAAAAATATGAGATCTTGTTACTTGCAACACCATGGATGGAACTGGGGGGTCATTATGTTAAGTGAAATAAACCAGGCACAGAAAGACAAACATCACATGTTCTCACTTATTTGAGGGATCTAAAAATCAAAACAATTGAACTCATGGAGATAAAGAGTAGAAAGATGGTTGCCAGAGGCTGGGAAGGGTAGTGGGGGGTAGTGGGGATGGTTAATGGATCCAAAAAAAGAAAGAATGAACAGGACCTAGTATTTGATAGCACAACAGGATGACAATAATGGAAATTTTAAAATAAGAATAGAGTTGGATTGTTTGTAACTCAAAGGATAAGTGCTTGAGGGGATGGATGCCCCATTTTCCATGATGTGATTATTACCAATTGAATGCCTGTATCAAAACATCTCATGTATCTCATATATATACCTATGTACCTAAAATTTTAGAAATTATACATGAGTGTTTGCATATATTCTTTTATATACCCACAGATATATATGACTATTTTCATATTTTTTCCAATGTTGGACAAGATAATGATAATGGATTACTTTTATATTCAGGGGAAAAATTAAATGAATTAAAATATGAAGAGAACCAAACAGTGGCAGTGAAAAGGGGTAGTGGTGTCTAGTCTTCTAAACATGATAGTTTACCATTATCTTAGCCATGCCAAGAGTTTTCTGTAACCTAAATATATGGCTTTACTCGATGGGTTTATTTAAATAGTGTGAATTGTGAACAGGAATATCAAGGACTATTTGCTTATAGGAACTTACAGGATTTTGTTAACTGTAGTTAAGAGTGTTTTCAAGGTAGCAACATGGTATATATATTTCATGGGGGAAAAGGACTGTCACTGTGCTAAGCCTAGTATCTGCATTTCTTTACAGAGGAAACTGATGAAAGGTATACAATATATACAGTCCTGTTTCAGGAGGCTTTTATGTAGGTTGACTCCTCTAAACTAGGCAGAGTAAGTAGACTAGAAAAAAGGGAAACTATTCTAAAATGATTTTATGTTGTTACAATCTAGATGTTTTTACACAGATGTTTTTATACTTGTAATCAAATAAGTTTGATGTAGTAGACAGATTTTTACAAATTTTTAATTGCATCTGTCCCACATTTGCTAATTTGCCAAGGGATGTGACTCATACAGCAAATTAAAGACAGCCTTTCACTATGCAACTTGTGTGGTAGTCTGGCCTCTTTAAGGATAAAGAGTACTACAGATCATTAGCATGAGATCTGTTAGCTTTGAGCATCTGCCTGTTACTATTCCTCAGTATTGTTTAAGCTCACTGCCTTGTTTAATGTGGTATCTACCTGGTTTGATATTAGTCAGTTTAGAAAAATTTTGTTGAGCAGGACTATGCTGTATTATTATCCTCTCAGATTTTTAACTTAAGGAATTAGAAGCTGTGAAATCTTTATTTCAAAGCATGATGAAACATTGATCTGCAATCAGTATAGTGATCTTGTCTTTATGATAGAGCTTTTCCATTTTTGCTGATGTCACTTCCCAGAGGGAAGTGAATTTTAGTATGATGAGCAACTCCCAAAAGGGGGAAGAAAATGAATTATTGGCTTTTCTATGTCTGCATCAATAAGTGAAGATGACTGTTCCCTTATCTATACCTCTTCTTCCGCCAAGCAAAGGAACCACTCAGTGGAAGACCCCAAAGTAAATAAAGGTAAAGTTATATGACGAGGGTCTCTCACATTAACTTTTGATTTGTCAAACAGGACAAGAGTCGCCTGTTTCGAGTACAGTTCAGTGGAGAGTCAAAGGAGCAGGCACTGGAACACTGCTGCAGTTGTGTTCAAAAGCTGGCGCAATACATAACCGTTCAGGTGCCGGATGGGAACATCCAGGAGCTTCAGCTGATTCCTGGCCCACCCAGGACAAGTGGCAGTCAAAGGAAGGACTCTGCAAAGAGTGTCCCATGGCAGGCTGGAGTAAGTAGGCTGATGTGTCGGCTATGCAGGAAACATGACAATGCAGTGCACAATGAGTGGCCAAAATGACAGTGGAGTTTGTCGAGTCTGTTAGGTTTGTAGTTTAAAAACATCTAATGTTGGGCGACTTTTTAAAATTGAGGCCAACACTCATTGTAGCTCCCTATTCAGAAATTAGGGAGGGAGGAGTACCAGCTGCATTCTGGGTGTCACTGTAGAACAGTGGTTCTCAAAGTGTGGTCCATGAACCCCTCCCTAGGACCCTTCCAGAGGGTCCACAAGGTCAAAATTATTTTTCTTAATATTTAAAGAAATAGTATCACTTGCCTTTTTCACTGTGTCAGCATTTGAATTGATGAGACAAAGGCATCATGAGTAAGGCTGCCGTCATCACACAGATCAGGCAGTGGCACCAAACTGTACTTATAGTCACCATGTTCCAATCATTCGCAGGAAGAACAAACTAACGAAATAACCCTGCAGTCTGCAGTACCATGGTTGTCTCAAGGGAATGCACCTGTGTGACATTTGTATTTTGAACTAGCCTCTTTTTCCATAAAATACCATCATCATGTGAGAGAACAATAGACTATGGTCATTCAGATTTGGGTATTTGGCAGACATTTTCTCAAAAATCAGTGAAATGAACTATCACTTCAGGAAAACAACTGATAGTATTTACTGAAAATGATAAAATTTAAACTTCCAAGTGAAAATTAGAATCTTGAAAAACTTGTATCTGCCACATGCTTCACAACTTCCCAACCTGGAAGACTTTTCTAAAGGTGCTATTAATAAATGTGATTTACTTTTTTATAAGTAATTACCTGATGAAATGTGTCAATATTTGAAAGACAGTATATTCAGTGAACCAGTATTGTCCAAATGACCAATGCCTGAATGCCACAAAATTATACGTGGATAAAGAGCTATTCAAAAGTGTAAGACAGGCTAAAAGAGTGTACTATAACAGTATAACAAGTTCATTGCTATGGTTTCAGATTCTATATTGCAACTTACCTTTAAGCAACTCACTCGTTGAGTTTTGGTGTTATATCAAGGACTATCCAGTTATCTGAACAGGCTATTCTAAAATAGCCCTCCCTTCTCCATCTACAATTTGTGTGAGGCCAGATTTTCTTCATGTCCCCAACCAAAGCAGCACATTACAGCAGACTGAGTGCAGCAGCAGATGTAAGAATCCAGTCACCTTCTATTAAACTAGGTAGTAAAGAGATTTGCAAAAATCATGACATTTTGTTTTAGAAAAGTTATTTTCCATAAAAATGTTTTCAATATTAACATAAAGTGGGTTTATTATTTTTAATATTTTAAAATTCCATGTTAATTTCTAATATGATAAATACCAGATAAATGTAACTCAAATCAAAGTTCTTTGAAGGCCTCATAAGGGGTCTTGAGAGAAAAACATTTGAGACTCATGACTATAGGATTTCTCCCAGAAATATGTGTTCTGCATTTCTTTGGCATAGTTTCAAATATTGTTGGAATAAGCACCTATCTCTGCTCCTGAGATGAGATTCTGCTTTCAAGCTGGGTTTTGCATTTGCTTTGAGAAGTCATTTTTCCAAACCTGGTTTTCCATTACTTCATCCTGTTAGTTTTCCTTAACCAAAACACTTCATTTTTGCTGATTGGTCACTAAGTTTCTTTTTTTTTTTTCCTGAGACAGAGTTTCGCTCTTGTTGCCCAGGCTGGAGTATGCAATGACACGATCTCGGCTCACTGCAACCTCGCCTCCCGAGTTCAAGCCATTCTCCTGCCTCAGCCTCCCGAGTAGCTGGGATTACAGGTGTCTGCCACCACATCCAGCTACTTTTTTTATTTTTAAGAGAGATGGGGTTTCATTATGTTGGCCAGGCTGGTCTTGAACTCCTGACCTCAGGCGATCCATCCGCCTCGGCCTCCCAAAGTGCTGGAATTACAGGCGTGAGCCATCAGGCCCGGCTGTCACTAAGTTTCCTGTTATTTATAATTTGTCTAAGGTGAACATAAATTTTCATTATTATAAAATCTTTTTCTTTAAGCAGGTGCTAACATGATTTCCTCTTGAATGTATTTAGTTTGCCAAACAGATTTTGGTGGTTTGAGTTCTTTCCCTTCATTTGATTTTCATGAAGATGTCCTAACGCTGAAGCTGCTTGCCTCACAAACCCTGGATCTAGTTTCAAACAATAATGCTCCGTCTATATTCAGCTCCTGCTGTATTTCTTAAGAATCCCCTCCCTACAAATGGGTTGGAGTGGTTACTATAAGGTATTTTATTGCTTGTGATTCTTTGCCCTTCAGATTTTCATGTTTCACTGCCCAATAGATTCAGATGATAGTATAGTATACCCAATGCATGGAGTGTAACAAAAACCTAAAAGGGTTCCAGAATTTGGGAACTCAGTCTGGAATTCCTTATAAAGGTAATGAAGTCACATCACGCTAGAACCTTGTCAGGTTACACAATTACCTAAGTATTACAAAGGCAAATAAATTGAAGTTGTAACATGCAGTTAACAAATGCAGGCTGAGTTGTGAGTTACAGCCCCAGATGAAGGCTCCAGCTCTCTGATGTTAAAGACTGATCCCAAATGTCTAGGTAGAAACACCTGAGAAGTGGTTAGGACACTTACATGCCTTTCTTGATTCTATTTTCAGGGACTCTTCTGAACTGTAATTGAGTGATTTGACTAAGATAGCATGATGTTGTGCAAAGACCACAGGCTTTGGTATCAAGATGGATCTAGGTTAGAATCCTGGCCCTATTTCTTAGCAGCTGTGTGATCTCACGGAAGCCAATTAGCTCCATCTGTAAAATGGTGAGATTAAAATGCTGTATAGAAAGCACCCAATACAATGCCTGGCAAATATAATCACAAAATCCATCATTACTATTATTGCCCCCAATGTTACCCATTCAGATGTGCCTTCCCTTGCAAATGAACAAATCAGCATCCTGACCAATTAGCAAGGATCAGAACCTCCAGAGCCAAAAGAGGGCATGATAAGACAGTGTATGAAGCTGCAGAGCAGATGACAAGTTAAAGTCATTGGATTAAATTCCACCAGGGTAACAGACCTTGTGAGGTACCACCTAAACATTCTAGTTTTCCTAATGGCAAAACATAAGGTTTGCCCTTAACTACTGATGTACAAACTTTGGTAGCATGTGCTCTTTCTCAGAATCTATCTTAAGAGGTACAAGCCATGGCCAAGTTCTGGTCATTTTGCTGCTCTCTTACATTCAGGTGTGTCATTTTTGTAATACCTATAATCTTTTAGTATAAAAGAGTTGTTTCCTTCTTTGCAAATAGAATTCTATTTCAAGTTCTTGAGTCATTTCCTGGCTCATATTTTAGTGTTTGCTTTTCCTTAGCCTTGTAATTTTGTTAATTGTGGCTTAACCAGGCATTTCTCAACCTTAGCACTTCAAAGGCAACCAGCCCACCCTGGGGAGGGGGATGGGAAAGACTCTTTCCCGTTAGCACAGAAAGTCCACAAGAAAGTAGCTAGGGGACTCCAGCTACTGTGTGCGCAGACCCTTCCATTTCTATGCTGTTGCAGGGGTGGACCCTAACCTCAGGTGGTTCAGTGCCACTTAGCTATTTTTTACAGTGTTTATGGCAATTTTGGTTGACATCTTAGTTCTTTGTGTGAGCTGAAATGATATGTATTCTAGGAAAGCATCAAATGTGATAGCTGAAGAAACACTAGGCACTAGAGTCTGCCTTGTGTTTACAGAGGAGAAAACTGAAGGAACTGAAGAGAAAAAGGGAGCTTGTCTAAGGGCTCTTGATTATAGAGTCCTTTGGTCATTTTGCTCATTTTTTTCATTTTCTTGTCTTTGTTCTTTCCTTCCTCACTGTACCTCCACACCTTCCTTCTTGTTGTTGTTGTTGTTGTTCAATGCTTCCAGGTCTGGTTTTCTGCTACCTACTGACTAGCAACCATCAGCTTCTCTGTAGGACAGAAGACAGAATTTGGCATCTCCCGCCTTCGGGTAGTCAGACTTGTTGCTGATGGACAGAAGCGCCCTCCAAAGAGTGCCCTGTTTTCTCCCTGTATTGCACCATCAGCTCATACCTAGTGCAGGAGCACCACTGCTTATCTGGAGATTAGCACTGCAGCAGCCTCAGGTACCCAAAGCATAGTGGGGCCTGCAGACATGTGGCTAGGAAGGAACGGAGGTAGGGCCCTTCAGGCCTCCAGACCTCCTGTACCTTGTTCATTCTATTTCCCTGGAAAGCATCCCATGTCCTACCTGAGAACAACTTATTACCACAGATTCTCTCCAGATAGCATGGACCTTAGAGCATCCCTGTACTTCCTGCTTAGCATACAGCCCTCCAGTTTACCCACTTCTCTGTGAACCTCCAGCACTTCCTGAGTTGCAAGATAATTCATGGTTTTACTTGTTAGGTTCTCACTAGGCTGTGGGCTTCCAGAGGGCAGGACTCTATCTTGTTCTTTGTAGCTCCTATCTCTGTACCATCTCAGTGTCTAATATGTAGGAGGCATAAACAGTCGTTGAAACCAGGTATCTATAAGTTTTACTTACAGAAGAATTCATTCCTTCAGAATATCTAAAATGAGATTTTTTTAAAAAAATCATTTTACTGAAAACATCCGTTGTCTTAAAATTATAGGGGTTTCCCCCCATTTTGCATTTCTGCAACGAACATGCATTACTTGAGCAATAATTTTTAGAAGGTGAAAAATCATGATCAGAAGCTGGGGTCCGTCCATGCATGCAGGCTGCCACGGCCAGCCCTCCAGGGCCTATACATGGTCCTGAATCCTAGGCTGGGCCTCTGACAACAGAAGAATGCCCCAGTGTCTGACAGGAAGCAGCACTAACAGCCTGCCAACGGCTGAGGAACATCAAATAGAAGTCAGGAGCTGCAAATTTAAACTCAGTACTTCTGCTGTGGTAACTCAAGTAACCCTCCATTTAAACTGAGACAGACCTATGCTGACAATCATTTTAACCACTCTTGGTGGTATTTTCTTTCCTTGAACATGAATGCGTATTTCTGCTTCTTTAATGTCCTGTGGTATGTAAGATTACATTCAGCTAGTCTCCTTATTGCATGTTGTTTTATTCCAGTCCCACCAGCACTCAGAACAGCAAGAGCGTGTAACGGCGGGCACAGGCGCTCCAGACGGAAGGACCTCACTGACGCAGTTAGCTCAGGTAGAGCTTATTTCTGTGTTTAATTTTCTTGTCATGAAAAGCAGTGACCCCTAATTTGTATCCCTTTGTTCACTTCTTTGCTTTAGGAGAGAAACCTAAAGCATTACTCTAAAAGGTGATAGAGACAGGGCCATTTTCATCTACCCCTTGCAGAGTAAGTTTTATTACAGTAAGCTGTGAGGTGAGACATGATGGCTGCAGGCACATAGTCAAGATCTACCCTCCAAAGGAAATAAAAAGAAGAAAAGTGGTTGAATGTCCAAGGCAGAAAATTTAATCACCACTTTCCCAAAAAAGAAGAATAAATGGAGGACTCCATTGTAATTATGGAAATGGAATTTGGGAACTATTTTAAGACAAATATCAAAATGAATGTGGATTCAGATCTACAGCAGTTTCTATATGGGCAGATTGTCAGTACTCAGCTAAGGATGTGTAGAAACCCAGGAGGATTCAACTCTGTTACCTCAGACTTGCTTTCAGACAGCCCCTTGCCCCCTGCCACAAAACCTCTTCATTCAAAACTATGGTTGTGCGATGTCTACTCTCCTGGGAGCTCTGCAAGGACTTTGTCTCCTCCTCACTGGATTCCTCATTGCAGGTGTTCAAGTCAGCAGCTTCTGCTTTCCACAGAATTCTGCGTGGAGTTCATCAATCTTCAAGTATGTTTTTTTTTTTTTTTGAGACAGGATCTCACTCTGTTGCCCAGGCTGGAGTGCAGTAGCACGATCTTGGCTCACTGCAACCTCCATCTCCTGGGTTCAAGCGATTCTCCTGCCTCAGCCTCCTGAGTAGCTGGGATTACAGGCATGTGCCACCACGCACAGCTAATTTTTGTATTTTTAGTAGAGACAGGGTTTCACTATGTTAGCCAGGCTGGTCTTGAACTCCAGACCTCAAGTGATTCCCTGACCTCGGACTCCAAAATTGCTGGGATTACAGGTGTGAGCCACTGTGCCTGGCCAAATTTTCTTTTAATTCCTCTACTAAACTGTGCTATCAGTAGTTTTTTTAAAAAAGGTGTTTCTCCATCTGGCTTGCCACTAACTCAAAATAAATGGACAATCATATAGAATAAAAACTCAAGAGGTAGGAAGACTAAGAAGAATTCATGTTTATTTATTTTAATAACCTAGTAACTATGAAAAAAAATTATTTGTCCAGCAGCAGAACTGACTGAATAATGCCCATATTTGCATTGGAGTTAGGGGCTAACTGAATCAGAGAAGGTGACGAACACAGAGCTGCAATAAAACAATAAACAAGGCAGGGTGTGATGTCCTTATTTAGGAAATATCAGTTGCTAGAAAAGGTATACCTTACCCAGTTTATTTACGTAGTATGGAAGAACCATATACAAATGAGAAAAAGCATGAAGCTTGGAGCTCAGATACATTACTTATTTGCTCTTATCTTTTGGACATGTCATTCTATGGAAGTTGGTAAAACCTTTTGGAAGGCAATTTAGCAGTACATATCAAATTTAATATGTTATCTATAACTTCATTTCAACTACACAAATATACATATGTTCATCACAATGCTTGTTAAGCAATTGGAAACATAAATGTTCATTTAATAGGATACTAAGTGTGGTATAACCATAGATGGGATAGAAATGCAATTAATACAAGGGATGTAGGCCGCACATGGTGGCTCACACCTGTAGTCTCAAGCACTTTGGGGGACTGAGGCAGGAGGATAACTTAAGGCCAGGAGTTCAAGACCAGCCTGGCCTAACATCATAGTGAGACCCCCCCCCCCATCTCTAAAAATAAACACAACAAGTGCTGTATATCCCAAGTAAATTTCTGTTATAGAGAATTCCTAGAGAAATATCAATTATGTACTTACACACTAAACCATGCTATCCACAGAAATAATAAAACCACCTACCTCATAGAATTAATGTGAGGAATCAATAAGATGACCGAGTCAATGCACCAAAGTAAGTGGACCACACAGAACCGGAGCCCATCATCATCATGTGGGGCTGTGGATCCAGTGTTGCCAGATCTTCCAAATTGTCAAGATTTTTATTTGAACTCTCCTAATACTTAAATGTTGGCAACTTATTCAACTGGTTTTAAAACACTGCAGGTTACCAAAGAAAACATACAGATGACAAATAAGCCTGTGAAAAGTTCAACATTATTAGTTGCTAGGCAAATGCCAATTAAAACTACAATGAGACATCCTGCAAACTTATTAGAATGCCTAAATTAAAAACAAAAACTGACCATACCAAACCCTGGATGGGTGAGCAACTAGAACTCTCATCTACACTGCTAGTGGAATGTAAATGGGACAGCCACTATAGATGACAGTTTGGCAGTTTCTTACAAAGTTAAATATACACTCACCACATGACTCAATCCCAGGTATTTACTGAAGTGAAATGAAAATCTGTGTTCACACAAAAACCCGTAAGTGAATGTTTATAGCACCTTTATTCATAATTGCAAAAAATAAAACAACCCAAATGTACTTCAACTAGAGAATAGGTAACCAAACTGTGGCACATTCATGCAATGTAATACTTAGCAGTAAAAATGAACTACTGAAATACTCAACATCGTGGATTAATCTCAAATGTATTCATTATGATAAGTGTAAGAAGCCAGATTCAACAGTGTATTATGTTTCATTTATATGACATTCTGGAAAAGGCAAAACTATATGGAGAAGAGATCAGTCATTGCTAAGGGTTAAGGGTTTCACGGCAATGGTTAGCACGAGGGTCACATAAGGGAGTTTTTTGGGAAGTGAAAGAAATGTTCTGTATTTTTATTGTGGTGATAGATGACTATTTGTCAAAACTCAGATGGCCAGAAAAAGATATGTGTGAACTAATGTCCTTTGGGCAGTTTGTGGCCTCTTTCTTATATTCAGAATGCGGCTAGCACATAGTAGACTGCTCACATCCACTCTGCCACCTATGCTGTGAGGAAGATGAACTAAGCTAGTGGAGCTCATTCATTGACAGGTTTATTTTCAATCCACAGGTTATCAGCACAGTCTTCTTCATTAAAGTAGAATCTCAACTTTGCAAACATCTCATCAGTATATTTGAAATTCTTTCCTTAAGGCAACAAGATTATCTCACATGCTATGTGTATTCAGAAAACATATTAATATACAAAATTGTAAGTGTAACAGTAAAACTACGTAAAGGAACCCTGTAAAGCTAATTAATACTAATTTTTTTTGGTGTGTATTTCTCTAATCTTTCCTTAAAGCACTATTTGCCTGTGTTCTATTAGCCAGGTATTGCTGACCTGTAATCTGTAACTACTTTTCTGGTATCCCTGCAGACTCTTCTGGCCTCGGAGGAGCTGCCCCGTATCTATGAACAATCTGCATGGGGTGCAGAAGAGTTAGGCCCCTTCCTGCGTTTGTGCCTTATGGATCAGAATTTCCCTGCGTTTGTGGAAGACGTAGAAAAGGAACTTAAAAAGCTGGCGGGGTTGAGAAATTAATGCTCTGTATACATATATAACTAAGGAACTTCAAAGTATTGAAAAATGCTTCCTCCTAAAATTAAAGAAGATATTAGAATAAAAAGCATTATTCCAAACACCTTTTATCAATGTTTTATTTTTAAAAACAGGTGAATCCACTTTTATACATCATTGCACTTCAATAATTACACAAAACACAAGTACATGCATCTACAGTTACGCACCGCATGAGAACCCTGTTAGGTTATAAAATCTATCATCAACCAGTAAATCAATGTGAAAAAATACAGTGTCAAACCAAAAAGTATAACTATAGTTGCATAGAATATCACCATGCTATAACATTTCAAGGTCATTGGAAACAAAAGAAAAATTATAAAAGTTTGCCTTGATTGAATGTACAAGAATAAGGTTCAACACATCAGTGCAAAAGGATTTATGAATTTACATGACTTAACAAAAGAAAAGATAATCACTTAAAAAGCAATCATACGTATATACTGCAATTCATTATACCCATTCAGTGGACTGTTCCAGCTTATTAAAGTCACAGGTTAAGCCCTTAAAATTATAGATTTCAGTTTATATTACTCATCTTTATGTACCAGAACTGCACAATTTCCTCATGACAACATACAATAAGGAATGAATATCAGCAGCTTAAAAATGAAACAAGCATTTACTTTATTTTGGATTTCTCCCACCCCCAAAAATATAAATATATATATATATATTTATATACTGTATATATCTGTAGGTTTTGCTGTACTTTACAAAAATGTATCACTAGATGGCAGCAGTGCATTTTAGAGCTTTGCCAATTTAACAGCTGCATTAAGTAAAAAATGGCGCATGCATGATCTGATCCTCAGAGGACCTTTTTCACTTCTATTTAAATATTTTAACAAAGGAAAAAAAGCAACATTCACAGCACATCAAGCCCAAAATAGTTTACACCTTCTACACTGAAGCATTGTTTAAAATGTACCTGGCTAGATCACCCTTACAGGAGAGGCTAAATAAGGCATGCTTTAGACAGTCATTGTGGTGTTGCTCACTTGAAAGGGGAGAGAACCAAAGAGGTCCAAGCAGAAAATTTAGCAGGTCATGTTGCCACCAGTTTCAGGAACCTAAAGATCTGTAAAGAAATATGTATTTGGAAATTATAAAGGGAATATGCACTGTCACTCACAACTACACCGAGTGCCACACAAAGCTTTGGTTCAAACAGCATACTCAAGGATGTGGTGTGAAATTCTGATCTCCATGTGCCTAACAAGATGACATTCTGGCCCTGCTGCTGCCTGGCCACCGTTCTTGTCTTGCCCCCATATGTGAGGTAAGACTAGCAGGCCTCTGGGAATAATCCACCTAAGAAGGTGACAATTTCACCTCTTTGTAAAGATATAATGTGGAAAAGTACTTATTTTAAAACATGTCTTCTGAAATGGCATTTATATAAACATGTGACAATGCACCTGATGGCAGAGCGCAGTGGCTCACGCCTGTAATCCCAGCACTTCCAGGAGGCTGAGGCAGGCGGATCACTTGAGGTCAGGAGTTCAAGACCACCCTGGCCAACATGATGAAACCCTGTCTCTACTAAAAATACAAAATTTAGCTGGGCGTGGTGGTGGGCACCTGGAATCCCAGCTACTTAGGAGGCTGCGGCAGGAGAACTGCTTGAACCCAGGAGGCGGAGGTTGCAGTGAGCCAAGATCACGCCACTGCACTGCAGCCTGGGCAATACAGTGAGACTCCATGTTAAAAATCCAAACAACAACAAAAAACGCAGCTGAAAAATGTTCCTTTCCAGTCCCTAAACTGGGCAGACAGAACTGGCTTCATCATTATCAGCTGCTCTGAAATGAATTAAAAGATTTTACAACATAACACCAATTACTGAAGAAGTTGTAAAAAGGTCAACAGAAGTACATTCATTTGAATATAATTTTAAAAACTGCTAAAGAAGGCCATACTTACATTGTAAGCAGTACTTAATTTGTGTTTCTCTGGCGCAAGTTTTTATCTTTGTGATTGTTGGTAGAGTTGGTTTTCCTTTGGAGGAAAAATCGCATCACATGAGTTAAACTCAGTCAATAACTTTTGAAAGTATAACACATGGAAATTCACTTACTGCCATCCCTGGTGTTGTAAGAAATGTTGTGGCACAATATGAGTGCATTAAAAAAACATTCATTAAGTAGCTACAGGTGAAGTATCCCTCATCTGAAATGCTTGGGATCATAAATGTTTCAGATTTTGAATTTTTTAGATTTTGGAATATTTGCATTACACTTACCAGTTCAGCATCCCTAATCTGAAAACCCAAAATTCAAAATGCTCCAATGAGCATTTCCTTTGAGCATCAAGTGAGCACACAAAAAAACTTCAGATTTTGAAGCATTTCAGATTATGGATTTTGGCAGTAGGTAGACTCAACCTGTATATACCTGATTTTATCCTCCTTTTGACCCCCAAGGCAGACAAGTACTTTCCCTTTGATTTCTGAACTATAATTACTATACAGGTGAGAACATGTAAAACTTTTCTCCACTGAACACAACACCACTGTCCCTTCTCAACTGATAAAAGGTAATCATGGCCGGGCGCGGTGGTTCACGCCTGTAGTCCCAGCACTTTGGGAGGCCGAGGCGGGTGGATCATGAGGTCAGGAGATCGAGACCATCCAGGCTAACACGGTGAAACCCCGTCTCTACTAAAAATACAAAAGATTGGCCGGCAGTGGTGACAGGCGCCTGTAGTCCCAGCTACTCGGGAGGCTGGGGCAGGAGAATGGCGTGAACCCGGGAGGCGGAGCTTGCAGTGAGCCGAGATTGCGCCACTGCACTCCAGCCTGGGTGACAGAGCAAGACTGTCTCAAAAAAAAAAAAAAAAAAAGAGGTAATCATAAGCTGGCAGTGCTGGGCCCTCTGGTACTTAACAAATTTGGGTGCTCTTTGTCTGCTTCTCACTCTTTAGTCCAACTCTAGGAGATTCTGCTCAGCTTAGATTGATTCCATACCTGCAGTACCCTCTCTCTTGGATACCAGCAATTGTTAATGGGGCTAGACGGTTTATCCAGGCTACAGTCCAGCCTCAAATTGCATTACACGAGTTAAACTTGGTCAATAACAACCTTTGAAAGTGTAACACATGGAAATACAGGGACTCTTTTACTGCCATCCCTGCTGTAGTGAGCAATTTTGTGGCACAGTATGAGTGCATTAAAAAACATTCCTTAAGTAGCTCCAGGTTGAGTATTCCTCATCTGAAATGCTTGGGATCAGAAATGTTTTAACATTGACAAAACGGGCAGCCTCAGATATACTGGCCATTTCCCCCACATTTTAAGCATATTGAATATGCAAAATTTGAAAAAAAATTTTTTGCATGGTATTCCACTTTGTATGGCCACTGAAAACAAGACTGCATAGCCTATCCTGAGAATCAAGTTGTTTTTAGTCAGATCTGTGTCAAGCTAAGAAATCTACAACACTGCAACCTTCATTTCCACTCACTGTCTTCCCCTCCAATCTTAGCTACTCCATTTGATTAAACTGCAAACACAACATAATTCAATCAGATACTGTTCAATCAATGTCCAATAAAGTACTTACATTGGTCCAGCTGGTTCATCATCTACATGGTGTTCAGTTTTTTAAAAAATCCATGAGAGATAAGAGAAGAAAGAAGAAAACTGTTAGATTCTGCATAAGGATTAATAGAATAGCAAACTGCAAGTGGCAATCATGGCTACTCACAGCATTTATTAAAGGCCATTCCATCTGGAGGTGCAAAACACTCATGGAGTTATTATTTCTAGATTCAAGTTTAAATGGCAGGTATGTTGTTTCAATGGTTTTAGTTAACACTTTGAATGCTTGTCATGAAAAACTGCAACTGTAGCGGACAGATAGGCTGCAACATTGTTATACTCATCTTGTCCCCAAGTTCCAGTGGTTCACTCTTAAATAGATGAGAAGACAAACCAACATTTCAGTTGTAAAATCCTGCTGTTTGTTTTCTTGTGGTGAATGCATGCAGTTTTGGCTCAATCCTGCAATGTGAATGGATGTGTACAATCTGTACATTTAGCCACACATCCTCACTTCCCCAAAGGGCACTCTGTTTTTCTTGCTGTTTTGTAATCTTTAGAAGAGTCTTTAGTCTGGAGAATGAGATTGAGAAGAGGCAACCACAACAGTTCAACCTAAATTGGGTCAGCCATGCTGGGCTATGCCAGCAACAAGTGTATGTATACCAGAGGATGTTCTGTGACACACCAAGGAGAGCTGAACAGTGGTGACATCCCTCTAGAAAAGACTTCAGAAAGATAGGCTCACTCTTGTGCCCTGGCCAAAACCAGAAGCCAAACCCAGGGGAGCCATGAGATAACTTTTTTAAAATCAAAAAGCCGACATTGTATGAGTTTATGCCTTCTTAAATTGATACTTTATGGTTCTGATTTATAAGTCTTTCGTGTTTCAACTAAGTGCAACTTGATCCCCTTTAAGCAGAGATATACATTCACAGAGACAGAATGTTTTAAAAAGGCCCACAAGGGGAAGGGAACAAGTAAGTGCTCTTAGTTTGTTTTTATTATACAAAAGTCAGGTGGACTAAATGATTCAGAACAGTTTGATTTCACTGAAGGCTTCTAGAAAAACTCTCAGCAGGATTCCACAAGGGGGCTTGGTGCACATGAAGCAGTTATGGAGATTACAGTCTCAGTGTAGGCATCTGCAGGAGCACACGTCGGGAGTAATGTCTGTCAGAGGGAGACATTGCTCCACCTGTTCCTTCGAGGCAACGGAGAGGCAAAGCCACCGCCAGCACACACAGTGACTGGAGCAAAAAAGGATTTCAAAAAAAAGAACTAACCACAAACCAATGACTCATCAGCCAAAACAATAGGCTAGCGACACACTAGTGTCCACAGGAGTCCACTACTAACAACAGTATACACTATCAAACAGGTACAGAGAACAAACTAAGACTTAAGGACACCCAAGACATCTGTGTGCTGTGTATGCAGTGGAGAGATACAAAGACATACCAGGTACTAAGACACACAAGCCCAGCCTAAATTCTCCCTTCACAACATCCTAATGCTCAGCATCCCGGCCAAGTCAGCTCAGCTACATGCTAGGAACTAAGCACTTTGGGGATTTAAATGAAAAGACACAGGAGCAAACTTGGAATATTTTTAGTGCTCTGGCTGTGCACTCGAAAATACAAAATTCTAATGCAAGATAGCCGAATCAAGAATACACCAATCTACTCCCAAATTTAAAATAAAAAGCAGGGGAGGGAGAATCGCAATAGCCAGGCTAATCTTTTCAAAGCATGACACTGTAGGCACCAACCCAAGCACCTCACACCACGGGCTGTTCTTCCTTTTAGAGTGTGGGTATTCCCTGGTGTCTGATTAGTAATGTCACTTTCCAGCCCAACAAGCTGGTAACATGCAAAGGGTTGCATGGAGGTGTTTTAGCGACAGTGCCTCCGGCGTAGCTGCCATGCCTGCAAGTGGGAGCAGCTGAGATTCACAAGGGGGAAAATCCCAGGAGCCCCCTTCATCTGTCTCCCCAAATCCACTTTCACACTGACAAAAGAGCCTCCTGTCTCCCCACTCTCCTGGACTCAATCACTATCTGCAGCACCACTCTCCCCTACAGGTCAGACAAACGACTTGACCCCTAACAGGGAAGTCAGGGGAGAGGGAAAGAACAGAATTACAGAAAAAGATACAAAAATCAAAGTAAATGAGGATTAAACAGCAAACTGAAATCCAAATTAGTTGTGAAAGTGAATGAAGTAAACTTGAAGAAAAGTGTTAACATTATGAACTGTGCATCGTATAGACTGAAGCGGAGATTAAACAAACTCCAAAAGCATGCATATCGCTCACTTACCACCATGTTTTAAGGGTTTGATGCAATTGAGGGGGGAAAAAAAAGAAGTCATAGTAACCGACAAATATCAACATACCCCAAACCCTCAGGCCAAAAGATAGCCAGCTTAAACAATGACTGTTCTCTCCACCTCAGTATTACAGCCACTGGCTGGATGAGAGGAAGAGGACTTGGGGGAGAATGGAAACAAGATGCTTCTGGAATCCACCTTATGAGAGTGAAGTTCCCGGTGGAGCTGTAGCACACACTGATTTATCTGCGTGTTCCATCTTCCCAACTGAATGGACCACAGCTCTCGCTCCCCCTATATCCGCCTCATCTAGAAGGGGTGCTCTGCAAGGTCTAGTAAATACCAGACTGCCTAATACAATATCACCTCCAAAAAGATGGCTTTAAAGTCCGAGTAATGAAGAGCTGACTCTCTAGTCAAAGGTCCTTTGTCACTGCATTCATCTCACTAGAAGGTTTTATGGTTTCTAAATTCACTTAAATTTTGCCTGACCTTAGCAGGTTAGCATTAAACCGAAGAGAGACTAAGAGTTACTTCCTATTTCCTTCCTTGTTTGGTTCTATTGCATTTTCTCCATAAGGTAACTTGTTATTGACAGATGGCCCCTAGATAACAGACTAGACACTGAATGCATGTTTTAGGTGTCATTTTAAAAGTCACATTTCTTTTCCAATATCCCTAGCCTGTATAAAGCTTCACATGCTACCAAATGTTTTGACCAACTAATAGATTTTGGAACATTAGAACAGCTCTTAATTCTAAAGTGTCTAAAAGAGCTTGGATATATCAGAGCCACTAAAAATGGCCCCCCAAAAAGCCTCAAATATCTTCTCCATCAGTAACTTGAAGAGAGTCCCTTTGACTTGCTTATAACAATTATCCCAATGTAAAAACAGAAAGTTCTTTTTTGGTGCCAGCACTTTTCTTAAATCAGCTCCTGTTTTAATTTGCTGTCTGTGAGGTCACTAAAATATCCAGAAGAACTGAAGGCCTCAGCAACTAAGTGGGTTGACTCCCCCATTCATTCCTCCAGGGCCTGGGGAGGGGAGACTTGAGAGCACATGCTGACTGCTCCTGGAGTGCAGTCGGCAGGACACCAACACAGAAGGCACACCCAAGCAGGTGCCCAGCTGTGACATGGATGGAAGGCTAGAGGCTGATAGCTTGACCTGATCTTTTTAGAGAATTATCATTTAACATTTTCAGGGAATACAGTCAAGTGGTGAGTAAAGTGAATAAAAAAAGCTCTTATTTGACTCCATGATTCACCTGTTCCTGAAAATACTGAAGGGTAAAGGTGATCTGTAGATTAATCCACCTAGAAGGCAACGTAGTGGGCAATGATCCTCAAACAGACCATACAGGGGACTAAAGGGACGCAGGTGGGAACTTTCATGTAGGAAATGGCCTGAGAATACTCCAGTAGATCAAGAAAAAAGACATGGGGCTTTCTTTTTTTTTTTTTTAAAGGAAGCAGCTAAACCTCAATCCTCAGCATTTTCAATGTGAGAAATCTAAAGTAATATTTGATTTTCTAGTGAAACATACACTAAACTATGTAAGTTGAAATTTGTACTTTTATACTTTTGTATTGTTCACTTAGTGCTTTTGTAGTAAGGGGATGAGTTACCAAGAACTCACAGACTGCCCAAAATATGAAGACTGTGCCTTCACATAAAAAAAGTTCAGTGAGTCTGAAATGAGCCATGGGTGTATCTTGATAATAAAGTGCTAGTTGGCAAAGGAGAAGTATGCCAGGCCTATAAAAAATCCCCATTTTCCTAATGGTATAAAAAAATCCAACACAGAGCCACAGATGGTTATCTGATAGGTAAACACTTAATCACCTCTAACACTCCCAAGTTTGTGTCAAATATAATGTACCTCTTCATTTATTCCAAAAAGGAGTGTATGTATATATCTAAATGAAAATTTGGGGAGGAGCGCATGGCAAGAAAGCAGACAGGTAAGTTTGTCCTTCCTATGGAGTGCACAGGGGTTGAGGGGAACTGGCTAAAGAAGGAAAAGGCAGAGAAGAAGGAAAACTCACCAAAGAACATTCAACTTTTTCTTTTGTTTAATGATTACTTCCAGGAAAGGAGAAGAAAAGCGGGCAGGGGTGGAAGCAGGGAGGAATTTGAGAGAAAGAGAGAAAGAGACAGAGGAGAAAAACAGAATGGAAATGCTGGAGCAAGGGCAGGGTGTGAAGATGGAGAGTGGAGCCTGGCCCTCACTGGCTGGCAGGAAGGGAAAGAGAGAAGGCAAACATTGCGATTATTCCAGCATCTCAGATTTTTCACCCCAATGCAACAATGAAGTAAACGCTGCTTTCATTACAATATTCTCCCAAGAGACTAGAGCAAGGAGGTTTTACTTTGCACTTACCCTGCCGTCATCTCTTTTACGGGTAGGATTCGTTCACTGTCTATAATAACTTAGTTTAAAAGAGGTATTTCCAGGAAGCTGTTCAGATTTGCTGGCCACAGATGTCTCCTATAACAAACTGGTCCCCCATTTGAATTCAATAACCAAGGAACTCTTAAAAAAAGAGAGCTGCTTCCCTGGGCAGGTGTCTGCACTTGTCCAACAGAACAATCCTAACCATTTCTCAAATCTAACCTGCCACATGCACTGTGATAGCAACCTTATAAGCGCAGTGACTTCTTATAGGCTGCTGCGTCACTCTCACCAGTGGCAGCCAGCCTTGCCTTAACATTTAAAAATCAGGTTCTGAAGCCCATCTATGCCTTCTGTTACCTGACTTTTTAGCTTCTCAACCTTTCCAAAGGGCAGGCTGAGGAAGGTGGTATTGGCAAAGGAAAAGCATTCTGGGGGGATAAAAAGGCCCTTTTCAGGAATGAGGCATGACTGATCCCACAGAGCCAAGCTGAAAACACACGAGAGACAGACAACTCTTTCCCTTTACTCCCAGATCTAAACAAAGGTGCACTCTTGCCTTGGGAGTCCTAATATGTGTCAGGAAAGAGAAATATCTGGAGGAAAAAAGCATTAGGAGTACATGAAATCCCAAAGAAAGCAGGTTCACTTCATAAAGTAGGAAAGTAAAGCTCCTGGGGACACTCCCAGGTTGCAGGAAACTAGAGACTCATTTACAGAGGCCATCTGCTCCTAGCCAACGTCCCTCCCATGCCTCTGCCCAGCTCACTGCTGAGTGCACACCTGGAGGGAGTCACCAGATACTGTCAGTGTCATCAACAAACCTCCTCACCAGCCACTCACTCTACTTACTGCAGGCAGAGAGATTTAGAACTGCTGAGAAGAAAGAAAAAGATGAGGAAGGGGCTGTTGCTCTCAAACATGTCCTCCCAGAGAGTCTACAGCCAATGGCATGCCTCTGGGGCCACACTCTTTCTGAGGGGGCACCAGACGTCACTTTGTATTCTCCACTGGACAGCCAGCTGTGGAGCAGGATACAGCACCACAGGTGCACAAACACAGGCCCCAGAACAGCTGGACTACAGCTGGCAACCCCACCATTACCCCAGGTTGGCTGCCACTGAGCCCAGGGGCACACCCATCTGTCTAGTCTAACCAGGGACAGACTAGTGGTGGTAACAGTTGGCCAATTAATTTCTTTACGCTGGTCATGTTATAGGGTGGGGATGGGGAGCCAGCTGGGAACCTGAAGTACTGCAGATAGAAGTCTCCATCAGCAGCTTCCCCCTTCACAGGGTGAGAGGCAAAAAAATCGATCACCAAAAATTTCCCAAGGCTTTTCTGACTCTAGGCATATCCAATAACCTACGATTTCAGCTCTTGCTCTTTCTAGTGCTTAATGGTGTGCTGTGGTTCTGCTGCTACCATCTCCTCCCTTCTCTGACCCTAGGTCAGCTTGAGGGCATAGCCTCGGGGCATGGACTCCATTTGTTCCGCCTTCGCTATCTCTGTCTTACACTAGATGGGTGGATACATCAGACTCTCCTTTGTCTGTGAGACACAGATGGAAAGCCACCCAGTAGAGAGCCTTGGAAACCTATCAAAGGGACCAACCAAGGAAGCAAATGTTGGCTCGTTCCAATGGCTTTTCTGAGAACAGTCTGACTGGGCTGGGGCAGTTACCTACAGGGGCTACACCAGGCAACCATGTGACAACCAGTTAGGTACCTTAAATCTGCCTGAAAGGCCAGGTGGCCTGCGATCTTGGGGTGGCTTCTAGGCTTGACTTGGATTCTCCTCAAGCTCAATCTGCCTGATGATCTGTATTGAAGGAGGACAGAGCTGAACAAAGAGACTGACAGCTGCCCATTCACCGCATGGGGCCTGAAAGGCAGATGGGACTAGGGTTTGGAAAACACCCAAACAGAGGGAGAGAGCTAAGGACAGCTCTAGATGGCTAATGCAAAAAAAAAAAAAAAAAAAAAAAGAAAGAAAAAAAAATCTTATGGGTAGGGGGTAGGTTAGAAACTGGTATAAGAATTTTCCTTCTTTCCTTTAGGGATTGAATCCCAACATCCCTATAGTCCTCTTTGGGTACTTGGAAACCACCCGAAGGAACCAACCCCAACAGTACAGCTATTTTGTAGGGATGCCCTTACCGTCAGGAACCTCATCTGGCCTCTTCCTCTTCTCATACACAACAATGATCACCACAAGGATGATAATTTCAGCCAGAATTCCCAAGAAAGGCCAGAGTGGGGCCAGGTGGCTCCGCACCCTGAGGACAGTAACAACAGAGGCGGAGCCAATGGCGTTGGTGGCGTTACATTCATACTCGCCAGGGTCTTCTGTGATCTGCAGGTTCACAATGTTCAACTCAGTGTAATTTTCCTTGTTGATGATGAAGAAGCGGCCAGAGGTGTTGACAATGTCCTGCAAAGAAGTGATAATACACAAAGGTGAGAGTGAGTAATTGAGCTCATGTTCAAGAGAGGGTGACACTGCTCTCCGTTCTTTTCAGGCACCAGCCAGTACGAAGAAGCAGTGTCTAGGGACATTTCATTAATGATTTCCCTTCAGTATCAACAACAACGAATCAACACACTTCTGACAGAGCCAGGCGAGCCTCCCTTACCATCGGTCCTCCGACTTGCCCAACTTCCACGAAATGAGTGCAGGTCCTATTGCCGAGAGACTCAGAAAAGTCCAACAACCTAGTAAATGCTTCCTCAAACACCAGGTAAGAAACCACAGCAGAAAGAGGATGGCGGGAGGACGGGTGCAGCCCCCACAGTCAGGCATGCCTAGGGACCTCAGACCTCTCTGATGACCTCAGAGTCAGCACACTGACTTCATGCTTGGTGAGTTCTGAAGAAGTCTTCTTAAGCTTCCTCCACAAACAATGCTAGGAACTCACTCCTAGTCAGACTGGGGGAAATTCAGAACTTTCATTTAAGGACTACAGGGTTAAGAGGAAAGGTTATTCAATCAACCAACAAATGTTTATGGCTGGGCATAGAGGCTCATGCCTATAATCTCAGTACTTTAGGAAGCTAAGGTGGGAGGATCGCTTGAGCCCAGCAGTTCAAGACTGGCCTCGGCAACAAACTGAGAGCCCATCTCTACAAAAAATCAAAAACAAAATTAGCTGAGCATAGTAGTGTACACCTGTGGTCCCAGCTACACATAAGGCTGAGGCAGGAGGATCACTTGAGCCTAGGAGGTTGCTGCACTCCAGCCTGGTAGACAGATCAAGACCCTGTCTTAACACAAAACAAAACAAACAAATAAAATAGAATAAGTGTTTACTAAAATATGTTGCATGCTTTACATCCTACTAAGGGTAGGTGGGAGGGAGAAGGTGAGATAGGGAGAAGACAAACCTAAAAATGAATAAGGAGCTTGGCCTCAAAAGGGAACCAGACATCCAAAGAGGCATGACTGATTACAAGAATGTGTTAAGAAGCCCCAGCAGAGTGTGTATAGAGTGCTGCAGGGCACAGTGAGCGGCCACTGCCGGCAAGAGGCAGGGAAAGCTTCCCAGATGAGCTAACATTTGCAGTAGACTGTGGAGGAGGACAGCTGATCAAATAAGGAGGCACAGTGCAGGCAGGGATTCACATGGGTGCGAAGGCAGAGGTACAAGAGTGCACAGGCAGAGGCCGGGACTCAGCAGGATGGCTCACTGCACTCAGCTCATGAGATCCCAGTAGGGAAAAAACAGACTCATGTGTCTTTACCCTGCAAAAACTAAAGCACAATCAGAAATAGGAGAGAAAAAGGGGAATATTATCCTGGAAATGATTCTAGATATAGCATACAATCTTGTCAGCATTTGAGTGCAGGTACATCTGAAATGGGGAACTCGTAGCTTTTAAAACAGCTAGTCTGTGATGCCTCAAGCTTTATCTTTCAGATTAAAACACATACTGAGTTAATTCCAACCTGCTTTGGCAAAAGCTCAAGGGCACTCCTTCCCAGTGACCAGCAGAGAGAAGTGGACATTTCCTCGCCAGTGCCTTAGAAAGTTTAGTGTCTTGTAAAAAAGACTCAACTCAGCATCTTCACCTCTCCAATCCTCATCTGCTCCCCCTTGTTAATGGGTCTCTGAAATCATCGCTGATGTTGGAGTCATTATCACAACTCAACATTTTATTATCGAGATGTCATGAAGTGGGAAGAATAATGGACTTGAAATTTAAAAAAAAAACTAGATAGAATTCTTGGTTTTGCCACTAATTTATCTTGGCTATTATGGAACCCTTCCAAAGAAGCTGGATTAATGATCTTTAGGGTCTTTTTGGATTCTGAAGACATAATCAAAGAGGATCCCTGGGATAGGAGGAATGCTGACAGAAAAGGTAACGGGTCAACAATCATAATGAGAAAGTGAGGGTCTAAAGCTCTGACTCTCCAAACACCATCATGAATCATCCCACTGATCAGAAAAGATGTTCTCTTTGACCTTTTCTGGGGCAAATACCATCAGGTTCCCAACGTCTAAGGCTGCCAAGGCTGCCCTTGGGCCTCCTCGGGTTGCCCCGATTCCTTATCAGTATGTTCTGTGTTGCAGGAATGTACTAGTAATTGCCCTCAGTACTTTGTTTCCCAAAAGCAAGGCAGGTACTCTAAGACCATTTCAAGAACAGTATTTTCTTCAGGATAAATGGATGAGAATTAGGCTCAGTTCTTCAGTGTCCTATCCTGAAGGCAAGTGATATGGATTGGATTTTGTCTCCACCCCAATTTCATGTTGAATTATAATCCCCAGTGTTGGAGGAGGGGCCTTGTGGGAGGTGACAGGTTCGTGGGGGCGGATATCCCCCTTGCTCAAGTTCCTGTGACAGTAAATTCTCATGAGACCCTATGAGACCTGGTTGTTTAAAAGTGTACAGCACCTCCCTCCCTCGCTCTCTTCCTCCTTTCCAGTCACACAGGACCTGCTTGCTTCCCCTCCGCCTTCCACCATGATTCTAAGTTTCTCTACTTATAGGGATCATTTAGGAAGAAATAAACAGCAACTGTAGTCTAAAAAATAGGTAAAGTTTCAAGATCAAAGAAGCCTGAGGGGGAGGCTAATTCTTTGGATTTAGCTTTCTTTTATCTTAACTATATTACCTGTCAATGCCTCACCTTTAGTTACAGTAATCTGAAAGCAATAAAACTCAAAGCAGGCCAGATGTCACTCTGTTGTCTAAGATAGGAAAGATCATCTTTCCTGTGTTTCCTGAGGCCTCCCCGGCAATGCTTCCTGTAAAGCCAGTGGAATTATGAGCCAATTAAACCTTTTTTCTTTATAAATTACCCAGTCTCTGAAAGTTATTTATAGCAGTGTGAGAATGGACTAATACAGCGAGCAATCTAATCTCTTACCAGATGGACAGCTTTAACAAATCATGTACAGGGATTTTTGTGCTGGAAGAGACTATCAATGACTTCTTGATTCATGCTGTAAACCAGTTCATGACTCTAGAAAGGGTGACCCTCGCCATGCACACATCTGAGGATACAACTAGTAAAGTAACTGACCCACATGTCTGGACCTCTGCAGGGAAAACTCCAGTAACCAGAGACCCCGGGCCTGCCTCCTACTCACCATGGGCATCCCGTTCTCCTTCTTGCGCCATATCCAGTCTGGGTGGGGGTAGCCAACTGACTTGCAATACATCGTGGCATCCTGCCCTTCATTCTTGTTCTCACTCCGTTTATGGCCAGTGATGTCAGGAGCGGCTGTGAGAAAGTGTTAGATGCAGTTACCATGGAAGCCTTCTCCAAACAGGATACAAAGGCCCCACCTTCTGGCTCAGAGCCCTGCTTGTAATGTAATCAGTCTTTATGCTTACTGTCATACTCAGCTTTGATGAAGAGCACTTCAGGTCAGAATAGGGTAAAGGGACCAATCCCATCCTCTACTCCCACCCACTAAAGATGCCCAGGCAGATACCAGGGTTACTAATACGTGAGGCTCTACTAATGTAGGTGATTCTCCAACCTACTGGAAAAGGCTGTAGGCCCAACTGCCCTGGATTAAGCCCACCTTTAAAGAAAATGCAAACAAATGCTATTAACTCTTCTATCAGCCCAAGTTTTTCTTAAAACACCTGCATGAACACCAATTATGCATCCTGTCAAATATCACACATTCCCTTAAGAAAATGAGATTCTGAAATAAAACAACTACAATCAAGTCCTATTACAAGGTATGTAAAAACAATGAATGCTTGGAGCAGCTACTCAATGAATAACAATGACCGAGGCTCTCCCAGGAAAGAGGGAATCCAGAAACTGGTCTTCACAAGGAAGAAGAAAGGAATGAACAGGAAATTCAACCAGTCTCCCAAGAGATTTTTTTTTTTTTATTGAATGATTGACTGAGATGGGGTCTTATTCTATCGTCCAGGCTGGAGCATAGTGGCATGATCACTGCTCACTGTAGCCTCAAGCTCCTGGGCTTAAGTGATCTTCAGCTACCGAGTAGCTAGAACTACAGGCACATGCCACCACATCTGGTTAATTTTTAAATTTCTTGTACAGACAAGGTCTTTACTACATTGCCCAGGCTGGTCCTGCACTCCTGACCTCAGTGATCCTCTCAACTTGGCCTCCCACAGTGCTGGGATTACAGGTGTTTGCATCTGCACCTGGCCCCAAGACCTTTTATTAACAACTTAAGAATCTGCCTTGGACACCTGATTTGCAACAATTCCTAGACTGAACCCAATATAGAAGGACTTTCAAGACATACTAGAGGCTGTTGCTCTTTTCTATTTATAGGGATCACTTAGGAAGAAATAAACAGCAACTGTAGTCTAAAAATTAAGTAAGTTTCAAGGATCAAAGAAGTCTGGGATAAAAGCTAATTCTCTGGATTTAGCTTTCTTTTATCTTAACTGTATTACCCGCCAATCCTTCACCAGGTTACAGTAATTTTTTTTTTTTTGGAGACACAGTTTCACTCGTCACCCAGGATGGAGTACAATGGTGCGATCTCAGCTCACAGCAACCTCTGCCTCCCGGTTTCAAGTGATTCTTCCGCCTCAGCCTCCTGAGCAGCTGGGATTACAGGCATGCGCCACCATGCCCGGCTAATTTTGTATTTTTAAGAGAGACGGGTTTCATCATGTTGGTCCGGCTGGTCTCAAACTCCTGACCTCAGGTGATCTGCCCGCCTCGGCCTCCCAGTGTCGGGATTACAGGCGTGAGCCACCACGCCCAGCTAATTTTGTTTTTTAGGAGAGATGGGGTTTCACCATGTTGGTCAGGCTGGTCTCGAACTCCTAACCTCAGATGATCTGCCCGCCTCAGCCTCCCAAAGTGCTGGGATTACAGGCGTGAGCCACCACGCCTGGCTGGGTTACAGTAATCTGACAGCAATAAAACTCAAAGCAGGCTAGATGTCACTCTGTTATCCAAGATAGGAAAGAGAATCGATATGCCTTGGTCCCAATTCCAGTTTTGTTGGTTCTTTTGTTATTCTGGGCTTTGCTGCTATAGCCATTATCAAATGGAGACATCTTGTGTCCTTGTCTACCTCCCAATGTTCTTGGATAGATAAATAGGATGTCGAAACATTCATCTTGAGACTGTAGAAGCCTGTACAATTTGCACTGGGACTAATCTTATGTTCCACCTTTGACTGGCTTGGCTTTTCTTGGGGTAAAAACAATGCAAAGTCCTACTAGTCACAGAATGTGCTTCCCAGGCACAAACTGGTTTTAGACTCACCCTCCAGACGCACCTGGATGGGCATGCACTGGGCAAGGCCCCAAGCTGTCTCTGTAACCAGTCCCTGCCAAACTGAGGCCTGCTGAGTAACACTCAGTGTGAAGTGTTTTCTAGACAGTATGTTACAAAGGAAGTACCTTTTTATTTTTCCAGGCAAAGTTTCTTACTACAGAAGGAAGTGGTCAATCTGGCTCTATCTCATTCCCACAAAGCCAGACTTTTCCCACAGCTACTCCGTCACTTCTTAGGCTGACTGTTCACCCTGGTCACCCTTCCTCAGAGCCTACTTCAGTCAATAAATTCCAAGCACTCCAAGGAGCAGGCTCCATAGCCACATAGGACCCAGCATGTCCAGATGGGGACAGAAGCAGAAGGGTTACCATGTGCTGCTCCAGCCAGCCATGTTTCATTCATCTGGCAAACACCTGCTGAGCACCGACTACACACCAGATACGTCAGACTGGTTGGGTAAGGCTTTTGTGATGAAGTGAACTTTAGCATGGTCGTGAAGAAAATAAGGGAGTATATACAAGGTTCCTGACCTGTGGTAAGTAAAGAATGTCACCTTTTTTTTTTTTTTTTTGAAATGGAGTCTCGTTGTGTTGCCCAGGCTGGAGTACAGTGGTGTGATCTTGGTTCACTGCAACCTTCACCTCCCGGGTTCAAGTGATTCTTCTGCCTTGGCCTCCCAAGTAGCTGGGATTATAGGCATCTGCCACCACACCTGGCTAATTTTTGTATTTTTAGTAGAGATGGGGTTTCACCATGTTGGCCAGGCTGGTCTCGAATTCCTGACCTTAGGTGATCCACCCACCTCAGCCTCCCAAAGTTCTGGGTTTACAGGCGTGAGCCACCGCGCCTGGCTAAGAATGTCACTTTCTGACAGGCCAGGAACCCCAAGTTATCTTGGGACCTCAAGAGGAGAGGAATTTGCCCAACTCGTAAGTATTTGAGGGTACAAAGCCATGGCTGGACTCGACTTTTTGAAAGTCTTATCTGAGATTCTTCATGGAACAGAGTTCTGACAAAGCCAATTAAAAACCCTAAGTGAAAAATAATTATTCTTGCTGCACTTTATGCAAATAATCAGGCCAAGTACAGTAAGACTAAAGTTTATTTTGTAAACAAATTAGTTCTATCATGATTTGTTTTTAATAAAAATGGGGACTAGAGAGAGAAAAATTATGCTTCAAAAGAAAAACTATAGTATACTGTTGTTAACTGTTCTAGAGGTTTTTTCCTGCAGTTCAGATGAAATTCTAAATTCTTTGTGGGTTAGAAGTCCCCAGACTAATGCTTTCAAATCTTTGCTTTTAAAATTGGGAACTGTGCTCCTCATCCTAGGACTCATTATTTACCTTATAGTAGGCTGTTCACTTAAACACTGCAGTAAAACTACAGATGAGAGTAGTAATGTTTTTCCCACACAAGCCCTGAAATCCCAGCCAAGTCTGCATGAGTACACTCAGACAGTTACAAAGTGGTTCCGCTCTTCTCAGTTTGGGGTTCACTCCCATTCCCACCTACGTCCCCTATCAGCAGGAAGAAGCCAGAGTGATCGAAGGCCTTTTCCCATCTTCAGAGCCTACACCTTAAGATTAAGGTGTTTTAAAACCCAAAGGGAGGGACTGAAACCATCTTTGCAAAATTATGACTGAGACAGTGAAAGAGATCTAACTTAATTGACTCCATCTTACTTCTAACCTCCAAGCTGTCCTTGTTCGTTCCCGGGCGCAGGCAGAACTAACTTTGCGAGAAACTTATAGTTTAAACAAAGATGGTAACACCCCTTTCCCAAAATAGACCCCCTTCTTGCCTGGGGACTAGATTGTCTTTGTAGGACTAACATTAGCCACAAGATTAGAAATTATGGTTTAGGAGTCATGCAGCTGGAGGCTACAAGATTCTAACCCTCCCTGAACTGCTCCTAAGATTAGTGCTTGAGATATTTTGCAGACCCTGCACTTAATGGATCAGCTGGCCCCACCCAGATCAATAAACTGGTTCATCTGATCTTGTGACCCCCACCCAGGAACTGACTGAGCACAAGAGGACAGCTCCTGACTCCCTACAATTTCATCTCTAACCAGTCAGCACTCCTGGCTCACTGGCTTCGCCCCACCCACCAAGTTTCCTTAGAAACTCTGCTCCCTGAAAGCTAGGGGAGACCGATTTAAATAGTAGTAAAACTCTGGTCTCCCGGCAAAAAAGAAAAGAAGGGAGTAGGTCACACATATCTGTAGGAAGAACACTCTGGGTCGAGGGAAATGCAAAGGTCTTGAGGTAGGACTGTGCTTGTTATGTACAAGGAACAGCAAAGAGGATTTGATTGAAACATAGTAAGCAAGGAGAAGAATGCAGGAGATAAAAGAAATCAGAGAGACTGGGGACCCAGATTAAGCAGGACTTTGTAGGCCACCATCATGACTCTGGCAGTTACAGTGAGTCTGCCGGGAAGCCCCTGGTGAATACTATGTGCAGGTATAACATGATGGGTGTGTTTTAACAGGCTCCCCGTGGCTACTATGTGAACAAGAATGGCAGAGACAGCAGTGGAAGCAAGACCGAGCAGGCGGCTATTAAAGTAACCCAGGCAAGGGAGAGGCTGGTTTCCACAGGGGCAGTCATAGTGGAAATAACGAGAAATGGTGAGATGCCAGGCATATTCTGGAGGTTGAGTTAACCTATTTGCTAATAGATTGGATGTGGATTGTGAGAAGAAAAGGAGTCAAGGATGACACCAAGGTTTCGGCCTGAGTAACTACGAGAATGGAGTTGACAGTTACTAAGATGAGGAAGATTTTGCAAAAGAATGAGTGTTTTTTGTTTGCTTAATCTTTGTTTTGTTAAAAGACAGAGAAATAGTGGCGGTAAAAACCAGAAGGTCAAGGTCTAGAAGAACATGGTAAGTTTAAGATACTTATTTAACATACGGCTAGGTGCGGTGGCTCACATCTGTAATCCCAGCACTTTGGGAGGCCGACATGGGCGGATCACCTAATGTCAGGAGTTTGAGACCAGCCTGACCAATATGGTGAAACCCCGTCTCTACAAAAATACAAAAATTAGCTGGGCATGGTAGCAGGTGCCTGTAATCCCAGCTACTTGGGAGGCTGAGGCAAGAGAATCGCTTGAACGCGGGAGGTGGAGGTTGCAGTGAGCCAAGATCATGCCCTTGCATTCCAGCCTGGGCGACAGAGTAAGACTCGGTCTCAAAAAAAAAAAAATACTTATTTAACATCCAAGTAAAAATATCAAGTCTGGAGCTCAGGGGAATGTTCTATGTTAGAGATATAAATTTCAGATATCAGCTTATATGTGGTACATTTTCCCATTTTCACTCTCCTTTGACCCAAAGAGGACACCCACTTTGGGTCAGTTATTGGCAATAGTACTATGAATTCAGTACTATCAGCTTTTGCTTTGGGGACTCATTTCCAAGACTGTACATTAGAACCATCTAGAATGCTAAAAGCTGAGTTGGCAGCTGCACTGCCTCTGAAAAGTCACTATTCTGAAAGGACCCAGACTTAAAGGCCCAGACTGGGAAAGGGGCTCAAACAGTCTTCACTCCTGCCTTGGTGTATGGGAGGAGGAGAACACCACTTCCCCTCTTTATTCGACACTCTGGGAAAGGGTGGCTGCCATACTGGGGGACACTCAACCAACCAATGGAGAGGCCGGCACACTGAGGAACTGAGGGCACTACAGAGCCATGTGAGTGAGTTGTACACATGGAGTGGATCCTCCAAGCTCTGTCAAGCTTTCAGATGACTGCAGCTCCAGCCAACAGCTTGACAGAAATCTCAGGAAAGGCCCCAAGCGGGAACACCCCACTAAGCTGCTCCCTAATTACTGACTCACAGAAACTGTGAGGTGATAAGTGCTTATCATTTTATGCCACTAAGTTTTGGGGTAATTTATTACACATATTTGTAAGAATAGATACAAATATACCAATTGATGAAGAAGACATTACCCCACTTTTTAAAATTGGAAAACTCAAGTTTGGAAAAGTAACTTAATGTTTAAATGGTAAAGCTAAAATCCAAGTTCAGGGTTGTCTGAATCCAGAGACCATGCTTTTTGTACTTTAACATACTGAGGGGAAATAAACTAGAACAGAGTCTACAAAAATAAAAATATACAACATGCGAGGAGGGAGACCATTAGGACAAATACTTAATGCATGCAGGGCTTAAAACCTAGATGATGGGTTGATGGGTGCAGCAAACCACCATGGCACATGTATACCTATGTAACAAACCTGCACGTTCTGCACATGTATCTCAGAACTTAAAGTAAAATTTAAAAAATATATATATATATTTATATGTATATTTTTATGTGTGTGTGTGTATCTCTACACACACACACACACACACACACACACACACACATGCATTACTGGTAACTGCAGAGCAAATAGCCCAAAAGTTATCTTTACTTGTAGATGTGCTAAAACACCTTAGACCCAAAGCATAACTGATATACCTGTCAGATTTTATTCTGTATTAGTACAGCGTAAAGAGCAGAGCTTCAGACCTGAAAACATGGAATTCTGGACTCGATCTCAACTTTATTACTCACCAACTGGGTAACCCAGGGCAGATCACGTCAAATCTCTGAGTTTTAGTATTGTAAAATGAGAGTAATACATGTTTCAGAGGTCTTGTGAGGATTAAATTACATCTCTGTACTAATCTAGAACATGGTTGGAATTTAGGGTCAAGCATTTAAACATCAATCAGGGAAAGGAAAGGCTAAGGTTTGGACTCTGTCATTAGTTCTAAGAAATCAAAGATACTGATTACTATGTGCTCTCCCCATTTGCTGATACCAACAGGACTTTTGTTTATAGCTCTAAAAATAAGGTTTAATCAGGTCAGATACTGATAAATTATCTGATTAATGGCCTATTTTAGTGCCTCACCTTCTATGGGCTTGCCATTTAATAAGGGACTGCTTAACCAGGTTTTGTTGGTCCAAAAGCAGGTCTGAGCGTCTAACTAAACCTTCATATCCTGAAGGAGACAGAGACAATACTCTGAGCTTCCCTTTACCCTCTTAGTGGGGCACAGACTAAGTGGTAAGAGCGAAGGGTAGGAGCTACAAAGTTAACAAAAAGACCCTTAGAAGAGATCTCTGATTCACTCAGGAATTCATTCATTCTCTGGCCTTGTTCATTACATATTCTAGTCACAATGGTTAATGGATATCCCTCCAGTATCCTAATAAATAGCAACACAGGGGTCCCAAAATAGTCTCAGTTACCCAACGGCACCTGACCCAATTTCATTATCTGGGCAGTCTGGGACTCCGGCTGAGCACAAATACATGTTCCTTAGTACCCTCTGCTACCCAACCTGGGGCACTAAGAGCAAAGGGTCAGCTTCTAGGCCAGGCTGGATGCTGGAGAAACTGTCAACTCAGGCCACGGAAGCATGTTTCAGATGACATTAAATGAAGTTAACAGAACAGACTTAAGAAAGCGATCAACATATAAGACCTCTTTACAGACACAGCTTATTTGGTGCTCAGTTTTTTTTTTGTTTGTTTTTTTTTTTTTTGAGACGGAGTTTCGCTCTGTCGCCCAGGCTGGAGCGCACTGGCACAATCTCGGCTCACGGCAACCTCTGTGAGCTGGAACTACAGGCGCCCGCCACCACGCCTGGCTAATTTTTGTATTTTGTAGTAGAGACAGGGTTTCACCATCTTGGTCAGGATGGTCTGGTCTTGAACTCCTGACCTCGTGATCTGCCGGTCTCAGCCTCCCAAAGTGCTGGGATTACAGGCGTGAGCCACTGCGCCCGGCCTTGGTGCTCACTTTTTAAAGCATGTTCATAACCTAGCAATTCATTTTCAAAGAAAATCTATCCTTAAAGGTGTTGTCAATGAGTAGGCTGTTTCCAAGTAAACACAGAGATTCTGCATTCACGATCTATTTGCTTCCTTCATACAACCTTATCAAATCCCAAAAACACCTATCTTTGTGGTGGACAAAATGAACACTTGGCTTAAGGCAATGGGAGAGTGAAGATTTACTGCTTGCCAAGAGCTATGCCCAAGAAGGAATATGAGACTGGTCAAGACAGAAGCAAGAAGGATGCAGGCTTTTGGCTCAACAAGCACTCTCCACCCACAGTAGATTCATCATTGGTTGTGAACACTACAGCAGTCTAGGACAGGTGCCTCCTTCTGCAGGTGAAACCACTGAGTAAGAGGTGTAGAAGTTTCCTCGAAGACAGTGATCCTCAACCCTGGCTGTACACCATAATCACCTGATGTGCCTTAATCTGATGCCCAAGCCACAGTTCATATGAATGAAATCAAAATTGAAGACCACTGTTCTATCACCTTTCCTGGCACCAGTACTGGAGGTCAGATACCCCCACCACAAGACAAGGAGATGAGTGGGTAGAGGTGTGGGAGTCATTCAGGTGACTTTTCCAAGCTGAGAAACTGACAAATTGAAATTTTCCAATAACACTAGGAAAATGGTCTTGGAAATCACTTCCTTCAATAACCAACCTCTCCCAGCCTACATCTTTCTCCTGTGCTGGATGCTTCCTGCCCTGAAACAATGGACTCCAAGTTCTTCAGTTTTGAGATTCGGACTGGCTTTCCTTGCTCCTCAAGCTTGCAGGCAGCCTACTGTGGGACCTTGTGACCGTGTAAGTTAATACTTAATAAACCCCCATATATATATCTCTCCTGTAAGTTCTGTCCCTCTAGGAAACCCTAATACACAACCTCTCCTCTCTGTCCACATAAGGGAACCCAGACCATCAGAGCCACACAGAACAAAGGAACCTTGAAGATGAGCTATCTCATTCTACTTCATCATGCACTTCAGGAAGCTTGAGACCCAGAGAAGGGAAGTGACTGGTCAGAGTCACACCGTGTTTAATGGCAGGACCACAATTAGAACACATTTCTCTTAACTCTTAGTCAAGGCCTTTTAAATGTTACATGCTCAACAGAGCACCATGGCTTGGTGTTAGGAGCACAGGATATAATGCTAGGGTGCCTGAGTGAGAACCCTGGCTCCACCAGTAAACTCTGTGACACTGGGCCAGTTATTCCCTCAAGCCTCAATTTTCTCACCTGGGAAGTGGAGATAATAATCACACTTATCCCATAGAGTTGTGGAGACTAAAGGAGGGAAAAGGAACAAATAATGCACCTAGCACAGTGCCTGACCCACAGTAAGCGTGCAATAATGTTAGCTATTCTTATTGTTATTAAGGAAAGTCAGGGTGGCACCCTGAAGAGAGGAAAACAAAGTGCAGGTATGGTTTTTGGGCTGAAGTTAATGTTCAAAATGCCCTAGCAGCTTTGTATTATTATGCCTTCAAAGACTTCTCAAGTCATGGCAATTCTGAGTCAGAAGCAGGTTGCTTTGACATCAGTTCTGACCTAAAGGATGTCACATCCTCCACGCATCCTCACTAGCTGCCTTTCTTGACTGTCAGTGAAGAAAGGATGGTGGAGATGCTGTGCATGCTGAAAGTGCCGTGCGAATGTGGTCTGTGTATCACTGTTCTTCACAATGATCTTCATCCCCACCACACTTGCCTTGGCCAGTCTGGATTAATACGTCATTTGTAACGTACCATGACAGAGTAGGAAATAGGAAGGCAGGGCAAGGCCACTTATAGAAATCCTAACCTTTATTCTTAATAGTCAAATATAGAGAAAGCTAAGGAGTAGGGAGGAGAAAAACAAGATCAATCCTGGCTCTCACGGCAACCAAATGACTGAAATGGATTTGAAATGTCCAATGAGGAGGGTGAGATGAACCTAGTAAGACAACAGGCTCAAGCCCCTTCTGGGCTGAGATGTGCTTCTCACAAGAGGCAGTGACATATCTGTTGCAGAGGACTGGGTGACCAACAAAATCCTTTTCCAAAAACAGCAATAAAATTCAAACTCCTTCTTTCCTGTACTACATCAAAATGGTTAAGGGATAAGGATAGTGCTTGGGAGTCATGAGAGCGGTTTTTTTCTTTTTACTTTGTAAATGATATCCGGATTTTCAATTTGCTTTTTTGTAAGCACTTTTTTTATTTTTAATTTTAGAAAAGGAAGGAAGGAGAAGAGGGAAAGAGTAAGGGGCAAAAGGTTGAAAAATTATAGGGATAGAAAATTTCAACATCTATTCATTCATGAATTCCCTGTAAGGTGTGCACTCTCTGGTATCACAGCCTCTGAAGAGTCACAAGCTGAGGATAGAGATGCCTCCTCAGTGTTAGCTGAGTGGACCCCCAGGGAGGCGGGGCTTTAGGGCCTCATCACTGCTGTCTTCCCTCTCCTAACCCGCCCAGGTCCATCTTCCTTCTCCACATCTGTGCAGATCACCTGCCGAATACCTGAGAAACGTAACCCTCGACAGTATCTTCCTGTTTATACTATGTCACATTGTGTCCTTTAAAAAAAAAAAGAGGAAGAGAATTTAAAAACCTGCTTCAGATACATGGCCTCCCCCACTACATGTAGATAACTCCTATCCTCCAAATTTTCTTGACGGAGATCTACAGGCTTTGGTTAAAAAACATGACCATCTTGGCTCTGTTCCCAGGCCACCATCCCTCTCTCTGGTTCCTGCAGCCTTCTTTTCTTTTGTAGACCACAGATAACTCAAGGTTTGGTAATCTGACAGATAATGCCCAGTCCCCGGCTAGGCTAAATCACTTCCCACAGTGCTGAGCCCAAACACCACCCCAGAAATGTTCTGAAAGACAGGAAAAGGCAGATAGGAAAGAAATGGCTGACAGCAGAATAGACGCTGAAGAAATATATAGCATGGTCTGAATTATATGCCCTGATGTGCTGATTCAACATGAGGATGAAGGATGTGGGAAAACATTTTCTCTAAGCCACACAGGAAGATACTCAGATTCCTTTCAGCCAAGAGGCCACTGATGTTCTCGGAACCTCTTTGCTCTCAAGTACAACCACCTCTTAACTCTCTATTACTCAGCAGATTTTTCAAATTGCTACAGCTATAAAAAGATAACTGTCTCTTATCACCACCCCAGAGACACTAAGGGAATAAAATGTGAGTTTCTATTAAAATGTTTTGGGAACTAACATACAGACATGTACTACTCTAAATGCAAGGCAGTTTTTCTACCCCAACCACAACTGGAAGTGAGCTCAGAATATGATCCTGGGCCTATGGCAAACCTTTAAAAACATATACTGAAAAAGTGAAGTGTTCACAGTCTTTACCAGACTCAACTATCCATAACTTGGAAGACAAGACATTAAACATTCAGCTCTTTTCTATCCAGGTGTTGGGGAGAGAAGACAGAATAGAATTCTTTACAAATTTTCTTGAGAGAGAAACACACAGTGTATCTATACAAGGTGGTCCAGAATATGGTTTAGGTTATTTATAAAACAGAATTCTCTCAAGGTCTACTTCTGTAAAACCAAGATACCACCACCTGCCTCACCTTCCTCATAGGGCTATTTGTACAGTGAGAATGCAACAGTGCACAGTAAGCACCTTGAATATAACACGTAAGTTGTAACTTGCTCTGATAATACTCCTGGCCTACAGCATCCTATTCTCTTACCCTGGCAACTGCTGCTTCCTACCTGCTGAAGAGAATATGAAGAAAGATGCCTCTAGGGCCACTAAACCCCACTTTCTTAAGCAGCCAAACAGATGGAAAAACCATTTCGGTTTTCCCTCTTGAAAGTGCTATTTAAAAATCATTAACTCAAAGTCACTAACAATTACAGTTAGTTAGGACTAATTATCTCAGGTTTGGGGAGCACAATGAACTAGACACCCCACTCTTTCCCTCCCTCATCCACCCTGCCTCTTTGCACTTGGACTTTGTGCCAAAGGCTCAGCCAGGAATGCAGCAGGGCCTCAAGTCTCACAGAGAAGTCTCCCTGCACAATTCAGCTCACCTAGGCTGGGGAACGCCCTCACTGGCTTAGAGAAAATGTTTCCCACATCCTTCATCCTCATGTTGAATACATGTGGCATTCTTCTAAAATGGGTAGAAACCAAGATTTCTCCAAGAAAAGCCACTGAAAAACTGAAATGCCAAGTTATCTGGCCCACTGTGACCTGTAACTGTAACTCCTTTAGGCATTCAGAACCAAACTGGCAGACGGAGGAGGCAGTGGCCATCCCTACATTAACTCACAAGTGAGGGCTGTGTCACCAAGATATTACTTTCATTTAATAACACCATATAATGGAAACCTTGAATATGTCTAAGCCTTTCTTGAATCTGCATTCTTAATCTCACAAATATTTTAGGAAGACCTGAATACCTATTATATGGGCCCTTTCCTTCTCCTAAATTTGTCCTTCTAGCTTCCAGGGATAACTCTATGGATTTAAAGAACAAGTCGGTGTCCTTACTAAGCAAAATGAGAAAGACTGAAAATAGAAAACCTGACCTCAAACAGTAGCCCTGCCTCCTCATGATCATTTTGTGAGAGTAGAAAAAACACTGGATTGGGGGTCAAGACCTGTGTTCTAGACTAGCTCTGCCACAAACTCACTGTGTGACAGAGAGCTAGAAGTTTCACTTTTCTGGGTCTCAGATGCTTCTCTGAAATAACATAGGAAAGGTGAAATTTATGATGTTGGGTAGCTCCAACTTTTATAGTTCTGTTTGCCCTTCTTGGAACTTTCTACTACTGCCTCATCTTTCAAAGGTTTCTATTACAATTCTAATGAATTATCTACAAACAGCTGATGTCCACTCTGCACACTGTACCCAATGTACCTTCCCCCTCAATCCTGCTGGCCCACAGAAGACCTATGTAATCATACTTGTAAGGCACTGACCTAAGAGCTTTACAAAGCCTTGGGCCATAGGAGCTGCCAACATTGAAACATTTTTGACATATAAAAACAGCAATTTTATGTAGTTCAATCTATTAACTTATTTAATCCTCCTAACAAACCCATGATGTAAGTACTGCTGATATCCTCATTTTAAAAATGAGGAAAAGGAAGCAAAGAGAAGTTAGTAAACCACCAAGGCCACACAGCTAGTAGATTTTGGGGTCGGAATTTAAACCCAGGCAGCCAGGCTCCTGAGCCTGTGGCCTAACCATAACATTAAATTGTGTCTTGACATGGAAAGAAGAGGAGCTTGAAGACTGGGACTCCAGACCAAGGTACTGTCTTGGAAGGAGAGTGAGAGGCTCACACCACAGCCTCTGCTGGGTTGTACCTTTCACTTCAATGGTGGCGTTTGCTTTAGGAGCGCTGACAAAGTGATATACGCAGTGGTATTCGCCTGAATCCTCAGCTCTCGGCTTATTGATCCTGCAGAGATGAGAAGAAAAACCAAGTGAGGAAACTGGGAACGGTCAAAATATACAACAGAAGGAGAATCAAAGGGGCAATCCGGGATCCTGCTCTCCAAACCCTCAATGCAACTCACCTCCTTCTAACTAAAAGCAAAAATCCCTCTCTATGCATCCTAAAACATTAATGTCTTGCTCTTTACAGGGTGCCAAGAATACAAAGATGGAATGGCAACATGGTCCCTAACCTTAGGATGCTCTGGTCTATTGGGAGAAACAAAATGCAAAAGAAGTAATCAAAATAGAAGGATGTCCAAAGTACTATAGCTTATATTCAGATATACAGTATAAAACCATCACAGCTGAGTGTGGTGGCTCACCCCTGTAATCCCAGCACTTTAGGAGGCTGAGACGGGTGATCAGGAGTTCAAGATTAGCCTGGCCAAGATGCTGAAACCCCGTCTCTACTAAGAATAAAAAAATTAGCTGGGTGTGGTGGCACACGCCTGTAATCCCAGCTACTTGGGAGGCTGAGGCAGGAGAATCACTTGAACCCGGGCAGCAGAGGTTGCAGTGAGCCGAGATCACACCAATGCACTACAGCCTGGGCGACAGAGCAAGACTCTATCTCAGAAAAACGAAAGCAAATAACAAAAATCACTAAAAACCTCTTGTTCACCTGGTGGTTCCAGTTAGATAAACAAGAAGAGAAACAAACAAACAAAAGCACAAGTTTTCTGAGCTTCTCCAAAGACCTTGTTTTGGTAGTTCTGTTCTTCCTACCTTGTCCTTTAGTAGCATGCCTTTCCACAAGTCTACTCGCTAACAGGACCCAAGCATAAAGAAAAAGAAAAAAATCTGCCATCAGAGCATCAGCCATAGACATGCAGCAAAAAGTCTTATGATAAACCCCAGGGCCCTACATGATCTGGCCCCTGTCTATATCCCTAGCTCCACCCCATGCCACTGTCTAGCTCTTCTGGTCTCTCTTCAGTTTTTCAAGCACCAAGCTTGTTCCCATCTCAAAACCTCCACACAAGATGTTCCTTTACAGAGAATGCTCTTCTTGTCCCTTAGTCTACCTAACTCCTTTTCCATCAGGTCTTGGCTTACATGTCAGTTTATTCCAGCCCCAATCTAAATGTCATCCCTTTCCACAACATTCTCTCTCATACTACTCTGTACTTCTTCACAGTACTTATCATGTGTGTGATTATGTATTTATGTGATTACTTGATTAATGTCCAGCTTCCCAAGAGACCAAGTTCTATGTGGATAGACACTGTTTATTCGGCATACTACCCCATACCGAGCACCTCGCCTGGTGCCTGGAATACAACAGGGGAATGAATAAATGAATGAATTACTGAGTGAACACAGAGTGAATATCTGTGCACAGATTCAGATCAAGTTAAGCAGAGTGACAGGAAGGACTGTAAGAAGAGTGTATGGGTCAGGCGCTGGGGCTCACACCCGTAATCCCAGCACTTGGGGAGGCTGAGGTGGGTGGACTGCTTGAGCCCAGGAGTTTGAGATCAGCCTGGTAAACATGACGAAACCCTGTCTCTACAAGAAATTAAAAAACTAGCTGGGCATAGTGGTGCACGTATAGTCCTAGCTACTCGGGAGGCTAAGAGGCGGGAGGATCACTTGAACTTGGGAGGTCAAGGCGGCAGTGAGCCATGATCATGCCACTGTACTCCAGTCTGGGTGACAGAGTAAGACCCTGTTTCAAAAAAAAGAAAAAAAGAAAAAGTAGTATATATGGCCAGAACAGCACTTCATCTCAATCACACACACAGGGTGATCCCAAACAAGCTTTCTTGCCCCTGAGGGCCAACTACACATCAACTCAGTACACTCTGGCCTACAAGCACATACACCAAACATGTGCAGAAAGGTCAGTGAGTAATTACAGAAAAAAGAAAAACAGCAGCCTCCAGATCAGAGGATAAATGTTTATATAGGGCTGAGCTCTGGCTCTTTTGCTTAGGGGTTAAAATATGATACTTGTGATGGTCAAATCTCTACTGCACTATTTAATGTCTAAGAAAAACTCCTAAACTCAACCACTCACTGGCCTAATGCATTTATCCATCTTATATTGCTCATTCCAAAAAGGAAACACAGATTAAGAGACTATGGACAAGGAGAGACATAGCCTATCCCCAGGACTGTCTCAAGATATCCACATAGCAGCACAATATTCTGCGAGAAGCAGTCAAGGTGTCTTCTCAATGTGACACGATGCCTCTTCTTAAATCTGTATGCTCCCAATTGGAAAACAGACAAGTCAGCTGCTCTTATCAAACAAGCGTTCCAGAGTTTGAGGAAGGAGCAGCAGCTCTTTCTTCAGCGCTTAAACTAAAGTTCTTTGGGTCTAAGCCCTGAAGAAAAAGCTGCTGCTCCTTCCTCAAACTCAGCCCTGAACTTAAGACTGAAGTTCTTAGACTTCTAAGTTCTTTGAGAAATACTTGGGAAGAGAACTCCTACACTTGAGTACATGCCTATAGGCTCAAAATCTCCCCACACCATTCTCTTGGACTAGCTATTAGCAAGAAATTAAAGCAAAGGGATAACATCCCCTACAGGCTGGGCAGAAGCAGGGTTCTGAAATCGGCTCTTCAGGCTGACTTATTAAGTAGCCCAAGGAACCCATCAGTTGTTACTCCACAAAATGTAGAATCCCTGAAAAACTAGAGATACACAACACCCTTGGAGAGCTTCAAATAAGTTGAGAGGAAAAAAAAGAGAGAAGAAGCATTTTATAAAGTCAGGCTGAAACTTCATGAAGTTAAAGCTTAACACTTTGCAGGCAATAGTACAAGACCCAAGAGAAACATGATTGGATGTCTGCTATCTTAAAGGAGGTATTATAAAAAACAAGTCTGAGGCTGGACACAGTGGCTCACGCCTGTAAATCCAGCACTTTGGGAGGCCAAGGTGAGAAGACTGCTTACACTCAGGAGTTCAAGACCAGCCTGGGCAACACGGTGAACCCCAGTCTCTACAAAAAATACAAAAAAAAATTACCCGGGTGTGGTGGTGTGCACCTGTGGTCCCAGCTACTGGGGAGGATGGCTTGAGCCCGGGAGGCAGAGGTTGCAGTGAGCTGAGACCGCACTACTGCACTCCAGGCTGGGAGGCAGAGCCAGACCCTGTCTCAATAAAATAACAACAAAAAATCAAGTCTGTAAAACTAATGGACAGAACAAGAAAAAAATGCTTTTCATTCCACCTAACAATTTTATTTGATTAATCCTTTCCAAACTATGAGGAAAATCGCTGAGGCTAAATTTCTAATTTTTTTTATCAGAAGAAACTACAGTGGAGATAGGTTAACTACCTTGCCACTAAACGAATGGCATAGCAGATAAAATAAAAGCAATTCTAGAAAAATTTCTAGAAAATCAGAAGACCTGGAACCTAGCCTTGGTTCTAGAACTTACTAAATACAGTATTTGGCCTTAAAGCAGCCAAGAGTCACTCTTTCCTTGCTTGGGAAAAAAGGAGGAGCCACAGATTCATTTGGATCAACGAAATAAGGGGTGTGAAAAGGTCTCAATGCTGCAATATCCTGCAGAATGCCCTTGCCATCACGGGTACACGGGCTTTCCTGGTCTCACTTCAGTGCTCTCTTTCTTTGCACTGCATTAACCTTCTAAGCAGGATTAGCTGATTCTTTTCCAGACAGTTTTCAACCAGGAACAAACTATTCTGAAACATGGGGTGCCATGTGTTCTAGATATTCCAAAAAGCACCAAATATTTGGGTGCTGGCTAACTCTAGCCAGCAAATACCCTTCTTTCTTCAAAGGATATTTCCAGGCTACCATCCTCACTCCAGATCATTCAAGAGCCCTGCATCCGCTGGTCCTTATCAGGTTACAGTGATGTTACACACTCCTAAAAGGGAATTCACTAGGAAATCTACCCAGTGGAAAGATGGCTTAGGGAGATGTCTTGCTCTACAGTCACAAAGCAGACTTCAATCTGTTTCTTCAAACCTAACTTCGATCTGTACTGGATTGGGCAAAGAGACTACATTCTAAGTGTGACTCTCCTATTGACTAGTATTGTTACCCTGAACAAATCACTACTTCATGGCCTCAGTTTCTCTATGATTATAGTGAGGGGATAATCTATGGTTCTCAAATCTGGCTGCTCATTAGAATCCTTTGGGAATCTTTTCTAGACCACTGGGCCTTACCTGAGATATACTGGAATGGACTCTCCAAGGGAGAGCCAAATATATCTCATGTCCCTCCTGCATGGCACAACTATAGATTACGAATGTCAAGTAAGCTCAGCCACACTCCCTCCCACCTTCCCAGGAGCTGCCCACCCTTCTCACCTGTACTCCATGTTGCTGGCATTCTTACGAGTGGCACTCAGTTCCACCCCATTCTTTGTCCAGTAGCTGTATGTAAGGGTGTGAGAGCTGGAGGTGAGGTTACACTGCAGGGTGACAGGGAGAACAGGGCTGTCTCGAATAATGACCTCTTCACTGGTGACAATCCTTGGCTCTGTAATAAGAGTGCACAATGATAGGGGGCAATAGCCTTCTATCCTCTGTAGCCCTGGCCTGAGAACTGGACGGGGTAGGAGGGGGAAACTTGAAAAAGAGGGAGGGCAGACAGGACCACATGAGGAATTTCACTTTACCACTTTGGAGGAAGTCAAGAAAGGAAAAACAATGATTATAAGCAAATGACCACTAGCGCAGACAACAGCCTGAAGACCAGTTGGCCTAGATGTGAAAGAATGGGAGTATTACGGGTGCTTGTACTGGTAACAATCCACTTATGCTTTTGAATACCACCTTTTTAAAAGAACCACCAAACAATTCGGATTCAATTAGAAAACCAGGCTCCACCTTGTCGTTCTGAAGACAAAGGCCATATCATTTATATACCTATTATAATATACTCCCTATTGTGTCACTGGGCCTTGGAACAGTAATAATTAGATAATACAAGTATAACTTTCCCCACATTTAAATGTTAAACCTATGGCAAACCAGCCATGGCCATTATTTATGCAGAAAAAAGACACTGGATTCTAAAAGCATACTTCCTATTGGAAGTCACTTGCATTTTCCAAATTTCGTGGAGGCAAAATTCTTGAAAAAGCATCATCAGTTCTTCCTCTCCAGCCACACTTATTCCCAAAACAAGTTTTTTTTTGTTTTTGTTTTCCAGAATTGCACTTTAAAACACATTCCATTCTGAGAAAATATAACTAGAGTGCAATATTGTGTTGGTATTATGGGCTCCTAGAATTTTAGAAAGGCCCTTAAGAGTTCATTGAATCCCACTCTTAAATTTTAAGAGCTGGAAAAGTGAAACGATTTGTGCAAGGCCATAAGTATTACTAATGGCAAAGCTGGGCCGAGAAGACGTATCTGACTGAATTCTCTATCCCTGCCCCCCAGCCCCAAGACCACCCCCGCCACCTTTTGTCCTAGGGCATACTTCACCTCTGGTTCTATTCTGTGCTTAGATAACCAGGGATCACTAGCTTATCTACAAAAATAACCTACTTGAGTCAAATATTATAATACATTGAACAGAAATGCTTAAAATCACTCTATATTATTCCTGAAAGTTTCATCTTTAAAGCACTTTGAAATCCATCACTGTATTAAAGTCAAGACATTTCTAGGTTTGTTGTCTTTTGTTAATGTGCTTTGTCTTCATTATTTCCCCAGGCTTAGTTTTCTCTACTTTTGATCAAACATCTCCAGGTTAAGTCTACACTAACCATCTTTTCCCAACCACAATAAGAGGTATTTGCTATTTGTTTTCCAATTCTCTCTCAGAAACCCTTGACTGACTTCCCATTTCCCTGTGTCTAGCCACTTCCTGTCTACAGCTCTGCAGCAGCTCCCCTCACCATTTTATACAGTATTGTGCTGAGCCTTAACTTGAGGAAAGAACTCTCTCCCTCCATGTGAACTAAGCTGCTTGCTATTCAGGGAGGGGGAAAGCATGGGAAAGTCGTGGGATACCTGGAAAATGTAATGTCTTAAGGACCTCCTAACTGATGTAACATTTCTGATTTGTAGAGTTAATGTCTTTGAAGAAACTTGTAATAAAGCAAAACCTTAAGTTTGCTCAATTAACAAATTAGTTCTATTTTCCAACTTTGGCAAAAGGATAACGGTTATCTTCCATTCAGCACTGGTCCTTATCAGTAACATCAAACAGGGTCTCTATGTACAGATAATGGAGGCATAGCAGCCACTAAGACAGAAGCAGATGCATGTAAACACGTTAGCGCAGTGGTGTCCCATGGTTTCCAAGACACACTGGACAGAAGCCAAATCCCTGGGCCTTAAGAAGTCGAGCAGAAACGGCTGCAAACCCTGCAATGGAAGGCGCGCACACACACCATCAGCAGAAAGCATCACAATTCCAAGAAAAATCAAAACCAAGCAAAAACAAAAGAGAAAAAGATAGAACCAGTACTCCACAGAAGAGAAATTAAAAAAATATAAAGGCAACATTAAAACCCAAACACACTTTTAGGTTTTTACTGAATTTTTATTATCCAATTTCATTTTCTGTCCCACTTGGGACTCTCCTTCTGGCTATTCCTCTCAAATTGCACTGAGAAAGGGTAAACTCTGAGAATGAGGCCAAGAGCTTCCAGATGTTTAAATACAAGGAGGCCAAAGTAAATGCTACTCTTACCTGTGGCGATGCAAATGACCACTGCAGCTCAGGGAGATTAAGAAGCTGATGAAAGCAACCTGGTAGACTTTCTGTCAAGAATTCTTGGAAGGCAAAGGAAAGCACTTTTTCCCTTAAGTGTTAAAGATCCAGGAGAGAGTCAGCTGGGAGCAAGTGGATAATTTAAATAGGTTTAAATATGATTCTGCACCATAGGAGGGTTGTGGGGTAGGGTAACCTGCCTCCTGTGATTGCTGTATATGAAAAACAGTGCTACACCAAGTTCCTTGGCCATGGTGCCTCATCTGCATTCTGCACCAGGATGAAGATGGGGCTTTTATTTTTGTGGCCAAGCGCTGCCCAGTCAAAGTCCAAGAGAGATGAACATTTAGGAGAAGCTCAAATGTGTTTACCTGCCACTGATGTCTATTTAAAAGCAGTGGATAGGAGACCCTTACCCTATATGGCCAGAGAGATACCTAAAAACTGGGCACACTTCTCTTCCTGCCTTACATACTCAATGAGCTCTGGGGAAAGTACTACCAGGAGGTCATTCTTAGATAGAACACTTGACCTCCCCATAGAGGCAATGTCTTTTGGGATGCTGAGATCATAAAACAATCCAATTAGAGTTGGATCCAGGGTGTTTGAAAAAAAAAAAAAAAGCAGCAGCAGCAGCAGCAGCAGCACCAACCTCCTGGCCCTCCAAAACAGCTAACTAGGGTTAACTGACTGATGGGGAAGTCTGAAGAGAGTCTAGCCAAGATTTGGTTCAACCACATGCAGACAACTCTAAGTGAACTGGGGTAATCCTACGTATTCTCGGGATTGGCAGGTCAGTATCCCAAAGCCACATCTTTTTCTAGCTCCTTGGCATGGCCATTCTAGCTATGAGTCAGGCTCTTGGAAGTACAAGTGCAAATGCCCAGCCCAGTCCATATCTATAAACTTCCACAGACCTTTGTGGCCATGTAGGTAATTCTGCTTTTATAAGGAAAGGAGCAAGGGGGGCAGGAGAAGGAGGCGTGCAGGGGGAAATATTGTTAAAAAAAAAAAAAAAAAAAAAATCACTGGGTTAATGTTCCCCATTTTCACATAGACACAGTTTTCTTTTCCTCTTTCCAGAAGCAGGTTCTCTGATTCAACAGTGCCAACTGCAGCAGCCTCTCCTACCACTGCCCTACAAAGGACTCTTTTTTTACCCATAGGGATCTTCAAGTGGCTACAAAGAACAGACACTAATTTGCTGTTTTCCATATAAGTATATAGACTCAAGGCCCATGTCTTACGACTTTATGTATTATCGAATTCCTCATCAAAGCAAGATTTTACTAGTCTTACTTTCTCTAGATCAATCAGCTCTTTAAGCTAGAACTGGCTATAGATCTCTCATTGTGTCCTCAAAGAAAAGGTGAAAACCCCAGAGGATCTTTCCAAAAGTGAATGTCCCCTCAATTATAACCAGGTTTGATGTGGGGCCAGAACTCTTCTTGGCCAGGAACATTGGTTCTGTGGTGGCTTCTCCCTCCCTCTGCTTCCCAACATAAGGTAGCAAGTCACTTTTGAGAAAGAGAGAGAAGTGGCCACAAAAGTCCCAGTGTCATACGTCTCACACATACCTGCTACAAGGGGAAGATTCTGAGCCAGCTGGTCAGCTCACCCCATCACCTCGAGAAACCAGGTTGGAAGTTAGTTTCCTCTTTTTTCAAGACACAAAGAAAGGGCCAGTGAGTGGTCCCCACACTATGTCTGGAGTTCCCATCCTCTGGGATAAAGCACACTGTGCCAATAGCTACTCATCAGAGTCAAACCATGAACAGGAATCAACTGCAACTCTGACTTCCAGACAGTGTGATAGGTTAAAAAATAATAATTTGCAGCTTAGTGTGACCTGACTCCTAATAGCAAAACATATGAAGGAAGTCCCAGGCGGCTGCTTTTAAAGAGGAGACTAATTAGCAGGCCCAGTGAGGAGTACACTGCTGCAGTAGAAGGCTGTTATCAGAGAAGCAATGCCACGGTTTTAGAAAAGAAAAGGAGCTGGAACTATGAAAATATCCAAGCTTACATGCCACCCAACAACCAAAACACACCACCACACTGTACCCATGGCAACATTCCCATCACAAGATGACACCAAGTCACAGTAAGGGAAGAGGCTGGGCAGACACAAACTTAAAACCATAGAGGTGAAGGCAGCTACTTAGAGAGCTTCAAACAGAAGAACAGAAGAAATAAAAAGTAGTTAGACTGGGGAAAGAAACAAAAATAGAAAGGCACCAGAGAAGAAATCAGCAAAAGTATAGCAGGAAACCTACTACAAAATCAAAGGGGAGGGAAAGAAACCATTTCAACACTACCCTCCTTGGACCGCCTGGTTTTGTGAGTTTTAATTTTTTTTAAGCTTCCCAGTTCTCCCCCCGCAACTCTCCCCAACACAGATGATTTTGGACAGTCACGGATTTCCTCAAGTTCTTTGTTCCTGAGAAGAAAGACACAGAGAAGGGTTGGGGAATAAGGGAGGCAGAAAGGACGGCAAAGAAAAGAAGAAAAAAAGTTGCCACAGATGTTTTCATACACTACAACCAGAAGGGTCATGGGTTTGAAAAAAAAACGAAGACAAGGGGTGGGGTGAGTGATCATACTGGGGAAGAGGGAAAGGATGCAGAAGGGAAGGGTCATTGGGCCACCTCTAATGACTACAGTACTACTACTGTAGGGTGCTGGACTCACTCTGAAGGACGCTTATGGTGGCCTGGGCTCGAATCCATGTTATGGAGGGGTTTTGCCTCAAGTCATTCCTCTTGGGGTCGTTGCTGGCCCTGCACTCGTAAGTCCCAGAGTCCTCCAAGGTGAGCCGGGTTATTCTCAGCACACTCACGCCGTTTGACCCGTAGGCGGTGTTTACGGTGACACGGCGCTTCCGAGCACCGTCCCACAGCTGTCTGAAAGACTCTGCCCGGTTGACTTCTGCGTACCACCACTGGATCTCTGGCGTGGGGCTCCCGACCACGTCACAGTACAGCTCAAAGGCGTCCCCCGTGAGCTTAGTTTCTGACATGGGCGACTTGACAAACCCAGCTAGAGGGAGGGGGAGCAGGAATGCAGTGACAGGCCAATCAGAAAAAAAAAAGAATCAACAGGTGTTAATAGTAATTTAAAGAAAAGAAAAGAAAAAAGCAAATGAGTTGCAAAGAACAAAAAAGGATTCATTTTTAAACTATAAAGAGACAGTACAGCAATTCATACAAGCTTTTAGAAGAAGAACCACACCCTGGGAAGCTTATGAAGCAAAGGCAGGCTAATTACAAGCTGGGGCAGCCCAGGTGCTGGCCAGGCAGAAGCAAGCCCACTGGAAAGCATTTTAGCAATGGGGCCAGCTGGTAGGAATGAGAAAGCCTCAGGTCTTGGGAAGAGCCTCTTTCCTTAAAACACAAACCATTTATTACCTTTTCAAACTCAGGCAAGTGATGAAAGATAACCAGAAGAGGCAGTAGTTTTATATGCCAAATCAGGATCTCTCTTTTGGATAGGTAAACACTTTATTAGAAATGCAGTGTCTTTTGCAAGCCTCAACAAGAAGTATTAACTGACCTACTGGTGCCTTCCCTTGGGATTCAGAGTCCAAATTTCAACTGAAAGAGTAGCAAATTTATCTCTCACATAGGATTCTATCCTGGGTTCAGATTAGACTTTCTCCACCTTCTAGTCTTCCCTGGGCCAATGGCAAACAAACAACCCAGTTGTCTATATTAGGCAGCCTCTTCCTGAATGCAGACCCTCAGTCTCAGGAGAACAAGACAGTCTATACTTCACACCACAGTGAGATATATTAATACTTTCTGGGTCAGCTCAGAAGTGGGACCAACATTCCCAGCAACCCAACTATTGCCAGCAAATGGAGGGACTGTGCCCTCCGTAACCCCAGAGATCCATTAACTAGAAAAATCTGAAAAGCTATGGTATTTGACAGGCTCTATACAGTTGAATTGCCTGGCTTCTAGAAGCCAGCTCAAAAGAACGAGAAATGTACACTGATGAATTAAACCAAACACTAGGGTAAAGGCCAGGCCTCAACCAATACTCTCAGGAACTGCCCAGGAACTAAAGTTGATGCCTACCTCCAATTGCCCATAATTTGCTTAGGGTTACACTTCCGTAAGACAAGGTGGAAATGGCAGAAAGAGTTAAAAAAAATTCAGGCTTAATTTAAAAACTTGGAGTTAGGTCCACAGGAAACAAAATTCAGAGTGCGAGCATACTCTCTCTTACCCTTCCACTCCACCTAGGGTTCATTCAGCATTTCTGTTGATTCAGACAGTATCCTAAGGTATAAGGAAAGACACTAAAAGAGGACATTCTGATTGGCTTGGAAACTTCCCCTGGGAGGCCTGCTGCATAAGCCAAGCCAGCCCCTCTGCAGTGAGCAGGGAGTGAGGTCAGGATCTGCCAACATCAGATTAAGAACATTCCAGAGGAAAGGATGAAATAAATGGAACTGTTTTCCTACAGTCCAGAAGCCAAGGATGTAACAGGCTAGCTAAAAATGGAGGTTACTAAATGGAAAAATTCCTGTTTACATCCGTAGCAGTATTTGCCTTTGGTGATAACCCCACACCATGGACTAAGAACATTAATGGAGGTACTATACTTACTCAAGTAGAGGCCAAGACCTCCAAATTCATACTAGTCTTTCACTTCCTGACATTTTCAGAATCTGGGGAGCACAGGAATGCAGTGATTAACAGGCTTAGACTAAACGTTCTGCCTTTAATGCCATTTTAAACTACCTCTTCAGATTCAGCATGCATTCCTTGTAAGGAAATATCTACCAGAGGCCCTAAGAAGCCCAACAGATGTCATTCTCAGATGCAGGAGAAGCTTTAGAATTACAGAAAGGAGCCCCCAAGCCCCTGCATGAAGAGCTGAGCTCATTGTCAAATACAGTGGTATACAAGGAGCCATGTCTCAGTCTCACAAACTACCACCTGCCCATCTGTCAAAGTCAATGCCAGCTAATATAAACAAAGAAGTAAAGGAGGGCCGGGTGCAATGGCTCACGCTGTAATCCCAGCACTTTGGGAGGCTGACGTGGGAGGATCACAAGGTCAGGAGTTCAAGACCAGCCTGGCCACCATGGTGAAACCCCATCTCTACTAAAAATACAAAAATTAGCCAGGCGTGATGGTGCTCACCTGTAGTCCCAGGTACTCGGGAGGCTGAGACAGAAGAATCTTTTGAACCCAGAAGGCAGAGGTTGCAGTGAGCCGAGATTGTGCCACTGCACTCTGACCTGGGTGACAAAGCGAGACTCAGTCTCAAAAAAAAAAAAAAAGAAAAGAAAAGAAAAGAAAAAGAAGAAGGAAGGAAGGAAGGAGGGCAGGCAGGAAGGAAGGAAGGAGAGAGAAAGGAAGGAAGAAAGAGGAAGCTGGTTTTATTTATTTTACTACTGGTTCAATCACCAGAGAAAACTGATTATCAGTAAATCCCTGAAATGCAGTAAAACTATTATTCTGTTTTAATCATATTCTTAACCATAAGTGGTAATCACAAATGGTCTTACCATGTTATCTGTGAACTTGGGGAGTTACAGCCTCTCAAATGCTGTTAATTATGTACTTGATTATGCCCTAGAACTATTAGTGGATTTCTTTTGTACTTTTTCCCTTCTTCTGTATTGTACTTCAAAGCAGGCCTAGACTTCAGCCTGTTTGTCAGTCTGTTGACAATGCTAATGTAAAAGGGATGCCTGAAAGTATCCTTTCACCAAGAATCCATCCAATTCCACTGTAACCCCAAGTCCTAATACCACACAATTCATAGGTAGCTGAGAAACAGTCTGACTATGATTCCCACTGCACACAACCGGGCAAGGCACTTGGCCTGATCATGCCACCCTGGGCAAGACTTCCTGCTAAGAGGAAGGAATGCTGATCTAAGTCAGTTCAATTTTCTACCTGTATCAAGGAAATGGGACCAACACAAAAATGTTCTTTGCATTAGTAAATTCTATGATGTATATTTAAATGAACTTTTAAAACACAAAATAAAAAATCCTTTAAAATGCCAACAATGGACATTTTTCTGTGCTCTTTGAAGGCCATTATTGTTATTATTGTTATTAGACATTTACAGTAACAGGCGACATTTTCTAAGTATGCGTTATACGATTAAGCAATGTGTTAAGCACTTTTTTCATTATCTCATTTACTCCTCACAATGGCCTTATATGATAAGTGCCCTTATAATCTACTTAAAGATGTGGAAACTAACGTCCAAAAAAGTTAAATATTTTGCCCACAGTAACATGCTAATAACAAGAGTCTGACCTGGAATCCAAAGTGAAAGCATGGTCTCTTAACATCACAACTGCGGTCAATGTATCTCACTGGCCTGAAAAGGTTTACTTAAAGATATGCTTTATCACCACTTAGTTTAATAAATAAATAAATAAATAAATATTCCTGACCACAAAAAGCCAGGAACCTTTGACCGATTGTGCAACATACTATGATCACTAACTCCATAAAATTATAATCTTATTAGAGAATGGAGATAGAGAAGCACTGGGTCAAAGAGTTCCTAAAGCAACTGGAGGAGGGTGAACAGTGTGAAAAGATAAGACGATTCTGAGGCAAGACTGCCTCTAGTCCTGATGATTCCAATGCCCTGCTCTGGAGAAGGCTGGCTTCAGAGAAGGAAGGAATTTACAAGACATTGGAAACATTTCTCTGGTGCTGTAGTTAGGAGCTAAATTAATAAAGAGCAGCACCTGAAATTTCTATAGAGCTTCACAGTTTGCAAAGTGCTTCCACATACATCACATCTCATTTCATTCACACAGTTCTACAAGGTTCATACATAGGGCAGGTGCAGATACAGGTTCATGACTTGCCCAAGATCACTTAGGCAGCTAATCCTGAGTGGGGCTGGGAGTAGAATGCAGGTCTTCAGCTTAGTCTAGGGTTCTTTCCAATAAACTGTGCTGCCTCTAACCAAACTAAGGAATTCCTTGATAGCTGAACACTCATGAAAACAGATCTATGTCCCCTCCAAACAGCATGGAAAAGAAAGAAAAGAAAAAGAGAAAAGGAAAGAACCCTCTTTACAAAGTACTGTGAAATCACAATTAGCAAGGGAAAGTTATTAGCAACCATCCACCTCATTATCCATCCAAAATTAGCTTCAATCCAGGAAAAGAACCAGCTCTCAGCAGCAGCAACAGGAGGTTCAGAGCCTGACTCACTGCCCTGCCTTTCATTACTAAGGGCTTTCAAACAAATATGTACCTTCAACAAGAAAACACACACTGCCTAAAGTTGGGAGGCCAATAGAAGCATCTGTTTGCTCTCTAAGTCAAGGGTCATCCAATATTTTGGAAAAACCCTAAATTTTAGAAAACAAGCTTCCACCCCACCCTCTTCCCCACCCACTATCTTAAGTGACTGGGCTCAGATCTGCAAGAGTTTTGGAAAGTATTAACATCAGTGCATTCAGAGCAACAGTAGGATAAAGAGGGAAACTGAACAGTGGTTACTGGCTTTGAGGGAGGAAGAGACTAGAAGCTGATGTTGGAGGGGGTAGCAGGCAGAGCATTAAAAATGGAGGCAGCAAACCTAGGAGAAGCATAATGCAAAATTGCGTAACTAGGGATGGGGGATGGGAGGCAAAGATGACAGCTGGGACTAGCAGCCGGAGAAAAGGAGGAGCTTGCTGGCAGGAAAAACTGGATGTGTAGATATGTAGCAGAGGGTGAGAAGAAAAAGGGAACACAGAAGAGCAAGTTGAGCCCAATCCCAGGAAAACTGCTTTCATATATGCCCTAAGGAAGTAAAAAAAGCTAGCCTAGCCCTATATAGGAGAGACTATCATAATTTTTTACATTTACCTCCAAGGCAACCACAGAACAAGAAATCAGACTTTCTCTCTCCCTCAGCTGACCACTGCCAAGGCCAGGCCTTTAAGTCTTGCCTGCTTTTGTCACCTTTTTTAAAAAACAGCTGTTCCCTTCAAACCCCCTCTACCTCTAATCCCCTGTGGTTGGCTCATGCTATTCTCTCCTTCATGCTTCGCAATAAAGAGAAAATGACAGCCAAGGTCATCAGAGCATTTCTCTCCTCTGTCTCTCTCTCACACACACACAAATTCAAATCATCTACCTCAAAATAAAGACTAAGCAAGACCCACTGACATCTAAATGTGAATATAGGAACTGTGAGTATTCAAATGTCTAAAGGACCCCTAAGTGTTGTGAGGCTGTCATAGACTTGAGCCTACACAAACTACTGTAGAGCCTGCCTATCCTTCCTGTTAATCAAGAAACAGATCATTCATCACTATTCCTTAACACCAAAGGCAGATCAGAAGTCTACATGCACTCATGCTGTGTGTACTGATCAAGGGTAAGGCAGGCTTGAAGCCCTGGGAGCAGTGGAAATGGGGTAACTTCATTCTCTGCAGCAGGAAGAGGTACCATGGATTAGTCTCATCTTTAGGTAGAGATGGCAGCAATTACAAAGCATTTTCCAAATTCAAACCTGCTCCTTCCACAGCTACCTTGATCAGGCAGATATGACAAAAGTTTGGAAATTAAGATCATCCCCATCACTAGCTTCTAAACCAGGGTCCACCCTTTGTTCGGAAATTATACCATTCAAAATGACCAAAGGCATCTGTACTAGTCAGCCTTTTGCTTTGGAGAAATAGGGGAATCTAGTCCATGCCAAGAGAAACTACATAGTTTAGTGACCAAATTGCAGCAAACTCTAAAAGCAGTTGTCTGGATTCACATAAGGCTCTGTCACTAACTGTATGACTGTAAGCAAGTGACCTAACCTCTCTGAGCTTCATCTCCCTAATCTGTAAAACGGGGCTAATAATAGCAGCTACCTCACAGGGTTATTGTGATTATAGGAGATAACATAGCTTAAAACACTACCTGACACATAGTAAGCACTCAATAATGTTAGCTATTATTATATGTCTCCATAGAAGTAAGTGCTAAACAGGCAACGGGCAGCAGCCTGCAGCACTGCTCCACAACAGGCTGGGAAGCAGAACTTCACATCCAAAATGAATTTAACTTAAAATCCAAGTTCTTCAAGAAACAACAAAAAATTAACCTGAACTTCCCGAATAAAATGAGAACCAGAACAGAAATGTTAACTGCAGAAGGGAATGAAAAAGAAGGGAATTCTTCATTCCTTCCTATCCTTAGAGCATACTAGAATGAAGAAACTGATAACAGCAGACATATGTATGTGGACTCAAGGAATTAGCAAGTGTTTTCAGAGTTATAAACCACTAATTCTGAGATATTCTGAATAATCTGTAAAGTCCAAGAATAATGAGAATAAAGAGAGCCAATACAAATTCTCCTTTTCAAAAAAAATTCTTCTAAAGTCAAAAATAAACCTATCAATTAAAAATCAGGCTGCTTAACAATATTTGGGAAGATACTGGATATTGAGCAGGCCAAACTTTTAATTTACAAAATGTAAGATGTAGTTATAGAATCTGAGATCATGTCACATCAGCTTAATTTCAGCCTAAGAAAAGATGTCAGGTTTTGAATCAGCACCACCACAACATAAATTCTCTTAACTTTAAGCAGTTTCTTCAAATGGGAATGATGCCACTTACTTTATAGGGTAGTTGTGAAAATCATGTTACATTATGTGTAAGAGTTCTGTAAACTATAAAATTCTATGCAAATGTTAAGTTACTTTAGGACAGACAAGAAATAAGCATTTGGTATGACGGATCTCCCTCAACAAAATCATTCAGTCCTGTTGCCAATTCCTATTGACAAGCTAAACAAGCATGATCTACCTAAATCTGTAGGTTTAAAAAAAAAGTCAATGACAAAAAAGAAAAAAAAGTATGATTTAAAAAAAAACATGAGCTGCTCACGCCTGTAATCTCAGCACTTTGGGACACCAAGGTGGGCTGATCGCTCGAGTCCAAGAGCTCGAGACTGGCCTGGGTAACACGGCAAAAGCCTGTCTCTTCAAAAAAAATTAGCCAGGCGTGGTGGTGCATGTCTATGATTCCAGCTACTCAGGAGGCTGAGGCAGGAGAATCACCTGAGTCCAGGAAGTTGAGGCTGCAGCACGCTGGGGTCACAACATTGCACTCCAGCCTGAACGACAGACAGCCTGTCTCAACAAACAAAGAAAACAAAAACTATAGGAATCTCTCATCTCAGAAAAATATAACCAAAGTTTTGCGTGTTTCAGGGGTATTCCAGACCCTGAGTCTAGATTGTACTGCTGTTAGATGAGTGAACAGTTAAGGGTCTATTAAGATGAGAGCTCACCTTATAGGGAAATGAGCCATGGTTTAAAAAACCTGGGATGGATTTTTCAACTTATTCAACCTGTTTCCTCATCTGAAAAATGGGGACAATGATTTCTATCTTCTTCATAAGGTAATGGCAAGATTCACACCAACAATGTATGTAAAATTACTTTGTAACCTGTAAAGCTATACATGTAATAACATGTCAGTTTCATGCAAGCATTCTACTCTATTAGGTAAAGAATGATCTGAGGCCAGGTGCAGTGGCTCATGCCTGTAATCCCAACACTTTGGGAGGCTGAGTTGGGAGGACTGCACCAGTCTGGGAAACATGGTGAAACCCTGTCTCTACCAAATAGCTGAACATGGTGTGTGCACCTCTAGTACCAGCTACTTAGAAGGCTGAGGTAGGAGGATCAATTGAACCTGAGAGGTTGAGGATGCAGGCAGCTATGATCATGCCACTGCACTCCAGCCTGGTGACAGAGTAGAGACTCTGTCTCAAGGGAGTAAAAAAAAGAATGATCTAAACCAGTCCTGAGTGTTCTGTTAACATACCTCAAAAGTAGTGTGGAAGAAACTGGGGACAGGGCTCACACACATCCACGAAGGAGGCGGATGTCTATTGGATTGACTTTTTCCAACTCTTTCCATTTTCCAAAAGAAAAAAGCATTGCAAACCACTGATCCAGAGAATTAACATGTTTCAAATAGAAAGTGACATTAAATGAGGTAAGGTTGCCAGAAATTAATAAAAATGATTTAGAATAAATTCTAGTTAAAAAAAAAAAATCTTATAAAAATAGAACCTGACATCAGACCTGAGAAACAGAAAGAATTGGAAAATGTAGGCCGGGTGCGGAGTCTCACATCTGTAATCCCAGCACTTTGGGAGGCCGAGGCGGGCGGATCACTTGAGGTTGGGAGTTTGAGACCAACCCGAGCCACATGGAGAAAACTTGTCTCTACTAAAAATATAAAACTAACTGGGCGTGGTGGCGCATGCCTGTAATCCCAGCTACTCGGGAGGCTAAAGCAGGAGAATCAGTTGAACCTGGGAGGTGGAGGTTGCAGTGATCTGAGATCGAGCCATTGCAATCCAGCCTGGCAACAAGAGCAAAACTCGCCTCACAAAAAAAAAAAAAAAAAAGACTTGGAAAATGTTAAAAGCAAAGAGAAGATTCCGCTCAGAATTGAACCCCTCTTGCATTTCTTCTGCACGTCTGTCTTCCAAGGGTCATGCCTATGATCCTGAATATCCTCACATGGACTCTAACAGATTGAAAACTCTGCCTGTATGTTATTTATCAGAAAATACTATGGCCATCATGCGGTGGCTTACGCCTATAATCCCACCTACTTGGGAGGCTGAGGCACAAGAATTGTTTGAATCCAGGAGGCGGAGGTTGCAGTGAGCCGAGATCACACCACTGCACTCCAGCCTGGGTGACAGAGCAAGGATACGTCTCAAAAATAAAAAAAAAAAAAGAAAATGCTAGCCACTTCTAGGCTTTTACAGTACTCAGGTAAACAGCTTCATTATCAAAGACACTGCTGGAGACTAACAACATTTCTTCTTCACCCCAGGGAGGAAAAAGGCATTTAATTTACTCTTGAGCAGTCGGATCCAAGAAAGTGATGCCAAATACAATAAATCAGGGCCCATTTTGACTTTGACATCAAAATGACCATGACTTTTTTAAAACTGAAGATGTGTCCATCCAAGGAGAAAAATGCAGTAGCCACAAACTATATGTCAAGCTAGTCTTTTCAGGGGAATTTTAGGTAATTCACTTCCTAACTTCACAAATAGTACTTAAGCTGCTGGTCCATAAGAGAAAAAGCTAGTTTTGCTAGCCATTAAAAACCAGGAATGGGCCGGGCGCGGTGGCTCAAGCCTGTAATCCCAGCACTTTGGGAGGCCGAGACAGGCGGATCACGAGGTCAGGAGATCGAGACCATCCTGGCTGACACGGTGAAACCCCGTCTCTACTAAAAACTACAAAAAACTAGCCGGGCGACGTGGCGGCGCCTGTAGTCCCAGCTACCCGGGAGGCTGAGACAGGAGAATGGCGTGAACCCGGGAGGCGGAGCTTGCAGTGAGCTGAGATCCGGCCACAGCACTCCAGCCTGGGTGACAGAGCGAGACTCCGTCTCAAAAAAATTAAAAAAAATAAATAAATAAATAAATAAATAAATAAATAAATAAATAAAAAAAAACAGGAATGTCTCATGCAGGGGAAACAGAAAAATGCACACAAATAAGCTGTATCTTAAAGAGAGTTCTTAATGAAAGGTCTGGTTCAAATATGTAAGTGAAACCCTTACATATTTAAGCAAATGCTCATAAAAGTTCTCTTATCCCAAGAGATTGTCAAAAGTAGCTAAGGGCAGAACTAGAACTGTACCCAAAATGGAGCTTTGAGGCCAAAAACAATTTTAATTTATTAAAAGAAAAATAATACCAGTTACAAAACATTATAAGAGTTACTTCAATTGACTCTCCAGTTAGCATTAAAGCCAAAATGAAAACAATATACCAGAAAGGTTTAATACTTCAATTTGACAAAGATTCTTTGCCTGACCAATATCTAGGCTTCTGAACCTTCTCCTAGGCCCATCTGTGAACTCCCTTATAAAATTCAGTTTTAGCAAAGAACCCTGCTAAGTCAGTTTACCAAGAACCCCCATCCTTGATCACCCTCAATATCAGATCAGGTTCTTCAGCCTCTACCATTCCCTAGCTGAGGGTCTGATCAACCTGGCCTATCCTCAGTGAGAATGTTTAGGCTGGCTTAACCAAATCCTCCTTACCCCTAATGTTTCCTCTTAGTAATTTTCCACCCACTGACCCCCACTTGCCTATGCTGTATTCAGAGTTGGGCCCATCTCTCTCCCCAATGCAGAATTTCACTGCAGTGGTCTGGTCCCTGCACCTATCACAATGTTCTGAATAAAGCTTTTCTTACCATGCTTAACAAGTATCACTTTTTTTTTCTTTAACAAGTTGAATAAACCATTCTCAAAAGCCACAGGTAATTACTGCTCAAAAGCTAATCTTTGCCAATACTTTTTCTGTGAAATGCACCTGTCCATAAATTCAGCATTAACTTCTGATAACAAGCTTACTTTCTGTCTCTGACAACACAGTAACAGTCACGACTTAAATGTTAAGATAACAAAATTCATCTCATTCTTCCATCATCATATATCCCATGAATATGACAATGAACACAAGCAGTCCAAGCTGATAGTCTAAGTATAATCTAGAAGACATTTTCACTGAAAGAGGTAGTAAGCTACCTCTTCCCACCTTTTTTTAAACAGCCATTCTCAGAAACCACAGAGTCAAAAACTCTGCCCAGAGAGAAATTCAAGTTTTGAATCACAGGATGTTAGGTAACAGGAGTCCTAGTCTTCCCAGCTGATGAACTATTAATATTTCCAAAGCATAAATAGCTTATAGCAGAAATCACACTGAGAACTTTGTCATTATGTACAAAAGGAAAAGCTTTCCTTAGACGACAAAATTCTAAAGCAGCAATTCTTAAATTTTACCATGCAGCAGAATCATTTGGAGGGCCTATTAGAACACAGACTGAGGCCTCAGACTGCACTTACAAGTTCTCAGGTGATGCTCATGCTGCTGCTCCAGGGACCACACTCTGACAATGTCTTGGAGAATCTGAAACTATGCAAATTTTGTGCAAATTTTCAGCTTTTTTAAATGGAAGGAAAATAAAGGGATAAGAGCCACACAGATGTTTCTGAAATCATACAAAGACTCTCCCATCATCTGAGTCTGTGATCCATGGCCAAAAGGAGTAGAGTAGCAAAACCAGTTGCTAAAAAATTGTGTCACTATGATTTCAAAACAATGTCTTTTATCTTGGATTTGTTCAGTTTTCCAGTGGGAAATATATACATTCACAGGATGCCTTTGATTTACCATTTATTGAGGTCCTGTTTACGAAGGACTGTGCACAGGGATAAACTTTGTTCCTAAATAGATTTCAACCTTGCAAGACACAAGACAGAATAATCAAAATACAGTACCACTGATAACAGCACTTCTATGACAGATATGTACAACAGGAACACATATGAAAAAGTAATTTTGTTGGAGGAGTGGACTAATGTATACCTAGAAAGCTTATGCATTAAAATCTAAATCTAGCCTTGTCAGTTGGGGGGAAAAGATGGTCTTGTTCTAGGCAAGAGGAAACATCATGCGCACAGTATTACAAATAGTAGGAATGAGTTCTAGATAAAGGTGAAAAAATTCAACATTTTTGAGTGCTATTATATGTCAAGCACCTATTAAGTGCTCATGCTATTCAGAAAAATAGGGCAGATGATTCTCAAGACCTCATAATATAGGGAGAATGACAGGTATCCTGTAAGCTACGAAGAGCATATTCTAAAATAAGCAGCTTGGGCTTCTTACCATACAACAAGGGGTATGACTGCTCTGGTGGCAGTACAAAGGTTGTCAGAAATAAGGAAGTCAACAAGGAGTTAAGAAGCTCCTTCAATAATCCAAATGAAAAATGAATCCGAACTAATTATTGAAGGAATGGTAAGAAGGTAACAGACATGAAAAATGTTTACAAGATAGAATCAAGTGAACTTATTGACGTGGGGTGGGCAGTGATACTATAACTGCAATAAGGGAAAGCATGCTGAATTGGCTTTAGAGACATCTGGAGATATCCAAATGTAGTTAAAAATAAGGATCTGATATGCAGGAGAGAGGTGGAGGCTGGAAATATGTACTCGGGAATCATCAGCTTGTGGACGCTGAAGCCATGGGAGGAGATGAGCTGACGCAGGGAGGATGAAAAAGAAACTGAGAATGGAACTTTCTACATAATTATACTTCTTTCCAAATGATTCACCACTGAATGCAATGTACTTCCATTAGGATAAAATACCCCAAGTTAGGAACTAATTCCCTTCCCAATCTAGACAACACTTTTAAAAATGTCAAGTATTTTATTATGTTGCTTCAGAAGACTTAAAACTCCATGTCAATGACTCAGATACAAGGCACAGTATCCATACCAGAAGGTCTCAAATCAGCATTAGACTTTGAGTAGAGTGTGTAATGCTATTAGCCTTTACAAAGAATCCCGGCCGGCCGGGTGCAGTGACTCCCGCCTGTAATCCCAGCACTTTGGGAGGCCGAGGCAGGCAGATCACCTGAGGTGAGGAGTTTAAGAGCAACCTGGCCAAGATGGTGAAACCCCACCTCTACTAAAAAATACAAAAACGTAGCTAGGTGTGGTGGTAGGCACCTGTAATCCCAGCTACTTGGGAGGCTGAGGCAGGAGAATCACTTGAATCCAGAAGACGGAAGTTGCAGTGAGCCGAGATGGCACCACTGCACTCCAGCCTGGGCAACAGAGCAAAAGTCCGTCTCAAAAAAAAAAAAAAACAAAGAATTCTTAACTTCTGAGAAAAACAGTATCCATATGGTTCCAAAGATTACCTTTGGAAATGCTTTTTTCCCCTTATTTTTTGTATGACACATAATAATTGTATGTATTTACATGACACATCATAATTATATATATTTATGGGATACATAGTGATGTTTCTATATATATACGATGTGTAATGATCAGATGGGGTAATTAGCATATCCATCATCATCTCAGACATTTATCATTTGTGTCGTGAACACTCAGTATTTTCTATTTTAGCAACATGAAAATATATATTACTATTATAGTCATCCCACATCTAGTATTTTCTAGCTATAAAACACTAGAACTTACTCCTCCTATCTAGCTTAACGTCCTTAAACAAATCCCTCCCTATTCCTTTCTTCCCTCACCCTCCTGTTCTGCTTTTTACTTTTTTTTTTTAGAGACAGGGTCTCGCTCTTGTCACCCAGGCTGGAGTGCAGTAGCATGATCATAGCTCACTGTAACCTCAACCTTCTTGGCTCAAGCGATCCTCCCACCTCAGCCTCTAGAGTAGCTACAACTATAGGTGTGTGCCACCCCACCCAGCTAAGTCTTTTAGTTTTTTGTAGAGATGAGGGTCTTGCTATGTTTTTTGTACAGTATGCTGGTCTCAAACTACCAGCCTCAAGTGGTCTTCCTGCCTTGACCTCCCAAAGTACTGGGATTACAGGCATGAGCCATTGTACTGGCCTACTTTTTACTTCTATGACATCACCTTTTTTTTAGCTTCTGCATACGAGTGAGAACATGCAGTGTTTAAATTACCGTTCCTGGGTTATTTCACTTAACATGGAATGCTTTTTGTGGAGAAAAAGCTAACACATAATCCCAACCAAATTTTCTCAACTTTTAAAAAGGAAAACATGCGGAATCTCAGCCTAAAGCCCAAAGCTAAATCAACTCCCACTCTGCAGTAAAGAGTACTGAAAAGAAACAAAGCCAATATGCCACAGACCAGTGATTCTGGAGAAAATATTAACAGAAATAGTACCTCCTATTTTAGACTGTGATAAAAGTTCATGAAATATTACAATGTTTATGCCCCTTTTCCTACCTTCTGGTCCTCTCCAGTATTTCTGTAAAGATTAAACAAATATGATTTTGGAAAATAAGGATATGACTGATACACAGACAAGTGAACAAGTCACTCTTCACTTCCACAATGGCATGAAATGGGAACATTTTCCCCTCTCTAGGCCCCAGTGGTTTCTCAATTTAAAAAAAATTGAGGATGTTCAGCAGAACTTTACTGAGTCTTATTTTGAATCTTGAAAAATGAGACAAATTTGACTCTGTTACATATGGACCATATGGACAATGTGCTGAAACTGCAAACATTCCCACTACTTAAGTTGTGGTAGTAGCAAAAATTATTTATACAGTTACACTGAGCCAGAGTCCAAAGAATATTTGATATTTGGTGTGACACAGTTTATGAAGATCCTGTATTTGTCCCTGAATTCTCAACAACTCATTATTGTTCATTCAAGAACGCAGGGAAAATCATTCTTAAAGTAATACGCAATTTCACTCCCATTAAATGGGAATTTATCACATATTCAACTCACTCTTAAATAATTAAAAGATCCCACTTGTGGAATTTAGTATGCCAATCTCGAAACAGACTATCAAGAACACTTTCTTAAAATTAAATATATGCTCCCCAACAATAAAATACTATTCAGTGCTAAAAAAAAAAAACCCCAAAAAACAAAAAAAAAACACTCTCAAGCCATTAAAAGCCAAGGAGAGACCTTAAATGCATATTACTAAGTGAAAGAAGCCATTCTGAAAAGGGTACACAGTATGATTCCAACTACATATATGACATTCTGAAAAGGGCAAAAGCTATGGAGACAATAAAAAGATCAGTGGTCCCAGTAGATAAGAAGAAAGGAGGGATGAAGAGGTGGTACACGGGATTTTTAGGATAGTGAAACCATCCGTATAATACTATAATGATTAGCATATGTAATTACATATTTATCAAAACTCATAGTATGCACAACATCAAGAATAAACCCTAAACTCAAAGTCCTAAACTATAGACTTTGAGTGATGATGTGTCAATGTAGGTTCATCAATTGTAACAAACGTACCACTCTGGTGGGAATGTGATAGTGGGGGAAGCTGTATGTGTGTGGGGACAGGGGTACATGGGAACTTTCTGTACTTCCTGCTCAATTTTGCTGTGAACCTAAAATTGCTCTAAAAATGCAGTCGATTTTTTTTAAATTAAAAGTATCAACTGAAAAATACTTATAACCATGTACTGAGGTTTATTTGTACTCGAAACTGAGCATATCTGATTGCAATTTTTCAAATGATAATAAACGCAAAGCTACTTTTGAGCAATCAGAAATCACTTCTGCTCAGACAAGCTAGTAATGTTCACCTATCTCGTGTTTCTGATGGAAGCACAGAAAACATGGGACAGGTTGGGCATAGTGGCTCACACTTGTAATCCCAACATGGGAAGGCCAAGGCAGGAGGGCTGCTTGAGCCCACGGAGGTCAAGACCACCCTGGGTAACATAGAGAGACCCTATGTCTTACAAAAATGTAAAGAATTAGCCAGGCATGATGGTGTGCACCTGTAGTCCCAGCTACTCAAGAGGCTGAGGTGGGAGGAACACTTGGACCCAGGAGGTCAAAGCTGCAATAAACCATGATCACACCACTGCACTCTAACCTAGGCCCACAGAGCGAGACCTGTCTCAAAAAAAAAAAAAAGAAGAAGAAAAGAAAACATGGGACTCTTAAACCTTAAGATCTATCAGACTTCCACTAGGCTATCTTAATTAATGCCCTTCTAACTCCATTAAACAGAAATCTCCCATGGTAGGGAAAAGAATGTTATAGGAGGAAATCTCCTAAGCCTTCATCACGTTAAATGCCCGGGAGAATAAATTACACTTATGGGTAAGGTAACCATATAACTTGTCATCCAAACCTGAATACTTGTGAGAGTGAAAGGGGTGCTATTAATAATTCTGACAGGGCAATAGGCACAAGATGGGAATTATGGTTACTTGACTTACAGGGAACCTGGAGGATGTATTATGTAAGATTAAGCAATTAAGAGTGGAGATACCTCAGAATAAAATTCCAGGTCAAATAAACTTCTAAATACAGTATATTTGTGATTTACAAACTTGGAGCAATAATTTTCCAAGAATCCCTTTGACTGTTAAATATCTGTGTCTCAGATTCACATGTATCAAGTCCTCCAAACTACTTCCAAAATTCCTATTTTATTTTTATTTATTAAAATTATAAATCTTCCACCTTATTCTTCTGCATTCAGTATTAACTGGTAACTATACCACCCTTGGCTAATTTTTCCATTAACCAGAACCTACTGTCTTACTATAAAGTACACAATTCAAGGCCCTACTGCTCCAAAAGAAAATGCTTCTCTTGATTTTAAATGGCAGTATACAAAGATCAATGAACCCTAATATTTACAAAGGGTAGTTCTCCACTTAGTAATTTCAGAGCACTATCATATTTAGTAAAATCATAAACTCTGGTTAAAAAAAATAGGCCAAGATTGTGTGAGCTAGCATTGACTCTCTAGAACTTATTATCGTATACTCTCTAATAGTGTCTCAGAAATGAATATGAAGCTATATGGTAACAAAATGCTGGATTTTTTTTTTTTTTTTTTTTTTTGAGACAGAGTCTTGCTCTGTCGCCCAGGATGGAGTGCAGTGGCATGATCTCAGCTCACTGCAACCTCTGCCTCCCGTGTTCAAGCAATTCTCCTGCCTCGGCCTCCCAAGTAACTGGGATTACAGGAACCTGCCACCATGCCTGGCTAATTTTTGTGTTTTTTGTAGAGACAGGGTTTCACCATGTTGGCCAGGGTGGTCTCAAACTCTTAACCTCGAGTGATCCGCCTGCCTCAGCCTCCCAAAGTGCGGGGATTACAGGTGTGAGCCACTGTGCCTGGCCTGGACTTATCAATTTAAATTGTAACTTTTTGAAAAGTATATTTAAGCCAGATGTGGTGGCTCATGCCTGTAATCCCAGAACTTTGGGAAGCTGAGGCAGGTAGATCACTTGAGCTTAGGAACTCAAGATCTGCCTAGGTAACAAGACAAAACCTCATCTCCATAAAAACTACAAAAAAAAAAAAAATTAGCTGGACATGGTCGTCCACACCCATAGTCCCAACTACTTGGGAGGCTAAGGTGGGACAATCATTTGAGCCTTGGAGGTGGAGGTTGCACTGAGCTGAGACTGCGCCACTGCACTTCAGCCTAGGCAACAGAAGGAGACCCTGTCTAAAAAAATAAATAAATGCATATTTACAGAAATCATTCCATTTAATAAATACATACACATATATTAAAACCTGAAACCTCAGTTCCCTTGTGCATGTAATCAGAAGACTGGAATGGAGAGTTTCTAAAGTCCTTTCAGCTTTAACATTCTGAAAATCTATGTATTTGTAGATGTAATTGATGAATTAATTGTAATGCCATATTCTATGAATCCATGAAGATACATAAGGTAAGAAAGAATATATGTTAATAGATTATAAATTATTTGGAAACCAGGATGTCTCTAATTTTGTTTCCCCACAGTGCCTTGCTGCACACATTATACTAAATATTTGTTAAAAGAAAGGTGAGGAATAAGATTCTTATTAATGAAGGATTCAGATAAAAATCCTTTCATTAAATTTCAACCAATTAAGAACTTAAAATGTACTAGTCATGTTAATAAAAGTATAATAAATGAAACCATCTTTCTTTGATTAGTGGAGCTTTTCATAGAAAGGTGGCCATCAGAGCCACCTTTCTTAATTCAACAGAATCATATTAATACATTCTAAAACACTAGACTATGATATATTTGAATTTACCACAGATACCTTAGAAGTTACCTTTTGTTTAAAAAAAATCAAATCCCTAGTGTCAGTTTGCTTTCTAACAAGCAAGGGAACAAATCTGAGCTTAAAATAGATTTCTTATTTGAGTTTTTACTTTACAGTTAGGCTTCAACTTCACCACTGTTTTCCAAATTAGGTAGTGATGCTGCCCATCACTAAGTCTAAAAGAGATGGATGTTCATAGTCTCTGTGAAACTCCTAGCATCAAAAACAAACAGCCTAAAAAATCTTTTTTTTTTTTTTTTTTTTTTTTTTAAAGATAACCTTGAAAAAAACCATGGTGGGACAGGCATGGACATATTCTAACTTTTCTTTAAAAAATAAAAAAGAACATTTCAAAAAGATTTCATAACTAATGTCTCCAAAAGGAAATTCATTATAATAGCAGCTAGCCTTTATTGATCATTTATGTATCAGACATAACGCAAAGCATATCATAATTTAATTTGCTACATAAAAATACAGTCTACCTCTTAAGGTTGCTTTTGCCATTCTATACAGTACAGAGGAAGGATGCACACCTTGGCAGTATTCTTTCAGAGCTTGCAACCACTACACTCTACTGCCTCACTGACAGCAATGCTTTTACTATGAACAATCAGAACTAAATAATATCCTATATACATTATTTAATGCAAACACATTTTATCTTGGAATGATTGTACACAGTGAATTGTACTTCTTTGTCATCAAGGTTAACAGTTCAGGCCTTTATCACTACACTTTCATCCCCAATCTGAATTACCTATACAAAAATTCTATGTGGGTCTGTGAGTTTAAAAGGTATTTGGCATCACTAACCAAGACCCATTTTTAAAAGCTGATGTTCCTGGCCGGGCGCGGTGGCTCAAGCCTGTAATCCCAGCACTTTGGGAGGCCGAGACGGGCGGATCATGAGGTCAGGAGATCGAGACCATCCTGGCTAATACGGTGAAACCCCGTCTCTACTAAAAAATACAAAAAACTAGCCGGGCGACGAGGCGGGCGCCTGTAGTCCCAGCTACTCGGGAGGCTGAGACAGGAGAATGGCGTAAACCCGGGAGGCGGAGCTTGCAGTGAGCTGAGAGCCAGCCACTGCACTCCAGCCTGGGCAGCAGAGCAAGACTCCGTCTCAAGAAAAAAAAAAAAAAAAAAAAAAAAAAAAGCTGATGTTCCTAACTAGTAAACTGGAACTTGGTAATAGATTTCCAGTTCTTACTGACACATCTCCAAGATGGTTACTAAAATGACACACAGGGGCCCTAAGATTTTCTTCCCACCAAGAAAGGTTCATCCTCTTTCCAACCAGAGATTTAGCACATTTTAACCAGAGATTTAGCACATTTCTGCACTCTATCATGTACATATACCTGGATTTCAAAACTCGGGTAAATGACAGGTAGCTCTTTCTTCCCCAGAGATTGGCAAGCCTTGTAATAAAAATTATTTTACTGAATCCATTTTGCATTAGGTAATTATACTTGTGCTATTTTATACATTCTGTCTTAAATGGGTCATCTTTTCTGTTGGTCTCATTTCAATAATGGACATACATATTAGTATATGTATTTTAATTTGTGGCTTTACAAAGTATGCAGAAGACCTTTTCCATGCAAGTATCAAGACTGACCAAGTAGATTATGAACCAAAGGTACAAAACCCTTTTATGCAAAAACTTTAGAAGTAGGTCTACAAAGGGGTCATCCATTTTTCAATTTAAAAACCCTGCTCCACAGACCCTAAGGATTCTTTGGAACACTTACGGGACTCCTTCTACCCCTCAAACAGCTCTACTTGTATCTAATTAACAACAACAAACTTCCTGCAGCTACAGGTTGAAAACTCCTAAATCTAATTCTTGCCCCAAATTAACACTCAGATATACCACAGGCCAAAGACGCTATACTTTAGTTGCAGAACCCTTAATAGAATTCAAATATTCCGACTCCTGTTCATTAATGCTCTATTCACTAAAACCTGCTGCCTCCTCAGTCCCTCAGGAAATCCCAAAATTCAGCCAACTGTCCAAATCTATTCTATTCTCCCTTCACAATTACTTCTTATTTCTACTCTCCTCAACTTGTTTCAGGTCTGTATTACCTCATAACTACATGATTAAGTAGAACTTTCACCTCTGCAATGAGGTAGAGTTAGGTTATACTACTTACCTAGTGTACCAAACACCAGCAAAATATGGCTGCTTATCTTGAAAAGGGACAGCCAAAATTGTTTCTAGAATGCTTTCACTAAAAATTAGCAGAGTTGTCCCAGGAGTTATCCACATGACTAATACATTAAATGTGTGAACATTGAAGACTTCAGCCAAAAAGTATGCCTGAGGATAAAAACTGAAGTAGTATATTTTTCTGTTCCATTTAATGAAGTTTTTCCCTGCTTCCCTCTCAGTAGGCCAATTTCAATATCAAGAATGCCGTCATTATCAACATAATTCCCTTTGGTGACAGTCAGTAACAATAGATGTATTCCAGCAGTTCCATATTTTTATATTTACATAAATGAAAATATCTGTCACTCCGATTACTATATTCAAAAAAGACTATAAATACCAAGATGAGTTATAACATACCACTAAATGCAAAGCATCACAGTATGTAAATGACATGCCTACATAAACCAAGCTTCGAAAGAATACACAACTAACACTGCTAACTAAAAAGTAGGAATATCAAGGAGTAAAAGGAAGAACGTCAACATTTTAAACACCTACGTGTTATTTGAAGTTATCATGTAAGCAAATCCTATCACAATTTTTAAAAATCCAATTAACTTTTTCCTTCTTTAAAAAAACTGAATGAAATAATTCAGTGTCAAAATGTTGGCTAACCACTATCCAATGCAGAAGGATTCATCCTTCCTAACTAACCACTGGTATTCCCTTCTGTGGTTAGTTACAGCTATTCTTTGGAAATCTGACCTGATGGAAAACTTCACTAAATTCTAGGCACAGATGGCTGACAAGCTTATGTATCTGGTTACCTCAGGCTCACCTACTACTGGGCCTGTCAAGTTTTTCCAGTGGTGTATTTTGAGAGTTCAAGACTTGACACAATTCTTTAGTTCTTTCCTTGACAAACAGATAGTGTTGCAGAATGGTAAGGTGACACCCTACTAAGACACTACTAAAAACACATTCCACTCAAACTCCCATTCTGGCTTTACAAAGCTGCTGAAATATACACACCTGTTACTAAAATACAAACGCCAGGAAAGCTCATTCTTCTGATAACTTCTGAGCAATTTTCACTATAACCTAATGTTCCTACAGCAAGAACTACTACTTTGTATACTCTACTGGGTTTTCCCCCCCTTTAATGCATATCAAAATTTGCCCTTTCATCTTCCAGCTGTAAAGTCTGATTACCCTTAGCACCACCCCCACCCCATAATTGAATTTTAATGTCTACTTGCCACTAAGTAGCAAATTATATGCTTCATGGGCAGACGTTTCAGAATGTTTCATGTACACTATTCCACAGTGGTAGCTTTGCAGGGAAGCAAGTACCACATAGCTCACAATCAATATTCATTACTAGCCGCCTGCCTGGAATTCTTTCTGCCTCGATGTCCTCACTTCCATCAGGAATTAATTTCCTTTGTGAAATTAAGCCTTGAAGACCAGCTGAGCTGTTTCTGAGAAATATGGGCATTATGACCCTTTGGGGATTAAAAGATTTTTTTAAAATGTTAGAAAGATCTCTACTATACAAATAAAGTCATTAAACAGCTACTAGGAAATGCAAAAATACCCACTCACAATATGCAAACACTCCTGCTCAAAAACACCCGTCATCTAAACTTTTATATTACACTTAGAATATGGAATCACTACCTCTCTGCCTAAAAAGGATTAAAACAGAATTTAAAAATTTTAAGTGGCAAATGTTTATCTAGAAACAACTGAAGATACCAAAAGAAACAGGATCAAGAAGGTATGTGTAAGAAGAAAATAAAATTAAGATAGGAAAAATAAAATGACTTTATAAGAAATTACAGGCGGCCGGGCGCGGTGGCTCAAGCCTGTAATCCCAGCACTTTGGGAGGCCGAGACGGGCGGATCACGAGGTCAGGAGATCGAGACCATCCTGGCTAACACAGTGAAACCCCGTCTCTACTAAAAATAAAATACAAAAAAGTAGCCGGGCGAGGTGGCGGGCGCCTGTAGTCCCAGCTACTCAGGAGGCTGAGGCAGGAGAATGGCGTGAACCCGGGAGGCGGAGCTTGCAGTGAGCTGAGATGCAGCCACCGTGCTCCAGCCTGGGCAACTGAGCGAGACTCCATCTCAAAAAAAAAAAAAAAAAAAAAAAAAGAAATTACAGGCTGGGTGCAGTGGCTCAAGCCTGTAATCCCAATACTTTGGAGACCAGCCTGAGCAACAGTGAGACTCTGTCTCTACAAAATATTTTTAAAAATTAGCTGGGCATGGTGGCACGCACCTGTGGTTCCACTACTTGGGAGGCTGGGGTAGAAGGATCACTTGAGCCCAGACAGTGGAGGCTGCGGTGGGCTGTGGTCTCGCCACTGACTCCAGCCTGGATGAAAGAGCAAGATCCTGTCTCAAACAAAACAAAACAAAACAAAAAACACCTCCCTGGGCAACTTAGTGAGACACCATCTCTACAAAAAAGTTTTTTTAAAAATTAGCCGGGTGTGGTGGTACATGCCTGTAATCCCAGCTACTCAGGACACTGAGACAGGAGGATTGCTTGAGTCTGGGAAGCTGAGGCTGCAGTGAGCTATGATCATACCACTGCACTCCAGCCTGGGCAACAGAACAAGACCCTGTCTCAAAAAAAAAAAAAAAAAGTAATAACTTAAATTAAAAATTTTAAACTAAGGCATAGAGGTCTTTAAAAGGATTCCAAATCATATCGTAGAAGAAAACAAAGATGGACAACAGAATTATGGTGATGGGAATAAAGCTTCCATTGCTTTAACTATTTAGATCATGTCTTAATTACTAATGTTTAAAAAGAAAAAAACTTTCTGCTGCTAAAATCTGAAAACAAGATGTACAGCAAGCTGTGTACGTCTCTGTAAAATTTTACAAGAACCAAGAAAATGTAAAACTTTCAAAACATTCACTGGAAAACTGGAGGAAAATAATATACCACAGTTTCCTAGTAAAACTTATGCTGCTAAACTTTTTACTTTTTTTTTTTTTTTTTTTTTTGAGACGGAGTCTCACTCTGTCGCCCAAGCTGGAGTGCAGTGGCCGGATCTCAGCTCACTGCAAGCTCCGCCTCCCGGGTTTACGCCATTCTCCTGCCTCAGCCTCCCGAGTAGCTGGGACTACAGGCGCCCGCCACCTCGCCCGGCTAGATTTTTGTATTTTTTAGTAGAGACGGGGTTTCACCGTGTTAGCCAGGACGGTCTCGATCTGCTGACCTCGTGATCCGCCCGTCTCGGCCTCCCAAAGTGCTGGGATTACAGGCTTGAGCCACCGCACCCAGCCCATGCTGCTAAACTTCTAAGTCAAACAACAACTACTAAAACATGTCACTTCTATGGAACAACCTAACTTTGATGGTGCAATATACTACTGTAGTATTAGCAAAATTACCTGCTCCAAGTCAGCTTCAAAAATAAAGACCACTGCTACATGGATACATTAATGTTAAACGCTAACCCGAAAGACCAAGGAGGGTGATCTACTGAAATAGTTTGGAATAAGCGCATTTAGTGTTATAAGCATCAGGTTCCACATACCCTAAAAGGTAAATAAGTTGTGTGTTAACCAAAAAAGTTCATTTTAACTACTTTGTTGCTTGTTAAAAATAAGAAGGGACTAATACCCTCTATATTAAAGATTTCAAATCTTATAATCATTTTACTATAGAACACATAGCTAACTTTAAAACAAAAGGTTAAAAAGTAACCAAGATAACTGAATGGATATTAGGGCAGAGAGAAAAGTTAGCTAAGGACATGTATCTTGTGTTAAGTACTGTACTGGGCTTCGTATGTATGCAATCTAACCACCATCCTGTGAGGTGTGCATTATGTCTAATAAGCAGCTGAGGAAACAGAGGCTAAGAGAAATTAAGAGATTTGCCAAAAATCAGGGTTTCAACCTAATCTCTCAGGCTCCAAAATTCATAATATAATCCTTTGGTGAAAAGGACACAACTTGGAGGCCCACTGATAATTTCATTTCATCAGCATGGTGTTTTTAAATCCAACTTTCAGTGTTTTCAAAGCATGTACTCTCTAGTTTAGCAAATGGTACTTGTTTAGTTCTTGTGGTAAATGAGTTTGCAAACCCTGCTTTAATGCATGTTAACAGAAAGAATAAAGGCAAGTCAACAGCTGTTCTCCTTGCCTTTCCATTCCTAGATGGGATGTGGCTTTCACTACTGATAGTCCTAGGGACCAAGTACTATAATCCCACATCAGAAGATACTTACAAGTACAGGAACAAACTGAAGATATTCTCAATGGGGGCTGCCCTGCCTTTTATAGGGCATTTTAGAAATTTGTCTATTTTTGGTTGACACAATGACTGAGGTGAAACTACTAGTCTTTAGTGGGCAGGCACCAAGGATTCTCAATATCCCATAAAGCAGGGAAAAGTCTTACACAGTAAAGAATTGTCCCGCTTCCTAAACCACGTTCAAATGACATTCAAGATGAAAAACTTGTTCTGAGCCCAGAACCCAACTCTGTTTTAAATATAACACAAAGTATTCTTGCATGATTTTAATCATCACTTAATTTTCTAGGAATGTAATTACTGTGTAAAGTGAGAATAGACTGTTCTTTGTTTCATTTGGAACTCTACCAAGAGCCGCTCACCTTTTCAGAAAATCACATTATCAACAGCAACACTGCCTATAGTATTCGATTCACCATTACAACACAACTGTATCGGTCTGAATTTGTAGCTTGGTTTTTCTAATATAAACAATGGGCTACTCCAATGTCTTTCTGTGTAGCCATCCCTTAGTACTTACAGACTGATCTAATAAACATTTTATTATTATAGTTACTTTCCCTTATTTTCTCCTTTATATTACATTTAGGACATCAGATTGTTTTTTCTTCAATAACATGTAGGTAGGTCAAAACACCTATGAATTTTATTTTGGGATAGTAAAAGGCAGTTACAAAAATTTGCTATAAAAAGGAAACATAGACATCTGACTTCACTTTCAGTTACCTATCTCGGGGAGGAAAGGAGAGAATGGGGATGAAAAATAACAAGGGTCCCTGTGACAAAATTTAACTTAAAGTGACAACAGTGAGCACACTACAAAGACTATAGAAATTCAGTATCAACCTTCCCTAGTAGAGAGGAATAATTAATTCAATGAAAAGACTGGCCTATTAACAACCATCTAAAATGCACATTTTAATGATAAAATCATCATTTGTCAAAAGAGCCAACGTTGAAATAATCTGGCCTTTCTCATTAGTACTTTATTTTTTCCTCTTAACTTTCTTACGAACCACCAGAGTTGCAGTTAACCTATTAAGGGTAAACACTATAAATACCATGCCTTATAACTCAAAGCTAAACAAGCATGCCATTTAAAAATATAGCAGTTCATTAAGCACTTTAGCATACATTATAATTTAATCCCATAAAACTCTATGGGTTAAGTATTATACTAATTTTTAAAATAGAAACCAGAGCACTAAAATGCAGACAGACAGTATTTCAGCGCTACTGCCAAATCCAATGCTCTTTCTATTTAACTTCACTGCCCGACAAGATGACCTTTTCAGTATAGTTCTTATTCACATTTTATATTTACAATGGTAATTTCCTACTTTCATAAAAACTACAAGTTACTTTTAATACTTTTAAAAATTACCTTAAATATATTTCAAATAAATATGGGTAAGTATAACTAGGGTTATGTTTCATGTTCCTTAATATCATTCTCCTGTTTCATGTTCCTTAATATCATTCTCCCATTGTTCAATTCCGCTTATTCTTATGAACACCACTCCTTGCCTCAGCCCATAACAAAACAACAAAAGGAAGAGCTCCCATAATGAATTACTGATAAACAGGGACACACCACTACTAAAAACTCATCAAACCATGATTTTCTTGGTACTCAAATTTAGGCATAAAGTAATCACATCCCATGGGAGACTGAGGCAGGAGAATCGCTTGAACCCGGGAGGTGTAGGTTGCAGTGAGCTGAGATCGTGTCACTGCACTCCAGCCTGGGTGACAAAGCGAGACTCCGTCTCTTAAAAAAAAAAAAAGAAAGAAAGAAAAACAAAGTAATCACATCCCTAGTCTGTCTGCATTGTTAACATCCACGTTGACTCTCTAAATCAGGTGGTTACAATTCAGCAAATGAAAATTATTTTGAACCTATTAGAAAAGGGTGTGGTTGATCACATCTTTGTTTACACCTTTTTCTTCTTCCAAACCAAGAATACAAATATATTCCAAGCCCCCAGGTATAAATAAGGAAAAGGGCAATCCTTAAAAGAGAAGCCCCAGAAACATCCTTATCATATACCCTTCAGGCAATAATGCCCTAAATTTTTAAATATTTTAGGTAAGAAGGGGGAGAATCATTTAAAAAAAAAAAAAAAGCCTGAGGCCCACAGCCCACCTTCTTCTCGAAAACAGCTTTAATTTTCAGAGAATAAATGAAAAAAATTACTGTCAGTTATAAGGTAGCTGAACTGAAGAAAACATATATAGAAGTATGAGGCTATCAAAATAAAACAATGCTACTCTATCCTATATTTTCTCATACAAAATTTGCAATGCAACATGATTTTGTCCACATTAAATCTACATTAGGAAGATTTCTTTTAATACACAAAAACCTCACCAAATTACAAGTCTGTCTTTTAAGTTCTAACTGGAAGGCCAAAATAGCAAAGATACATTCTTCCAGGGTCGCCATATTAAGTAAACAAAAATTCTTCATTTGTGATCTGAAATTCAAATATAACTGGGCATTCTATATTTTATCTGACAACCCTACACTCTTCAAACTAATTAAAGTGAGCTCCCATCTCTACCAAGGTATTACAGCACCAGCTCCCACTTTTAAAGAACAGGCTATGGTTTCTATCACAGCAGAATTTTAACTAATGAAGTCTCAGGAGTTAGAATGAAAGTGTCGTTTACCAGGTTTTTAATAGCACATATTTACCATACAAAAGAAAAAGCTTAATTACTAATGGCCAAAGGTTATACTTTTACTAGGTTTCACCTCAAGTCTAATGGGCTCTTTATTATTTAGGCTTCTTTGTATTAAACACATACTGGAAGAGTTTCATAGTTTAGCTTTTTGATAACAAAAAGAAGCTGCTTCTGAGCCATAAAAAAGGATGAGTTTGCGTCCTTTGTAGGGACATGGATGCAGCTGGAAACCATCATTCTTAGCAAACTATCACAAGAACAGAAAACCAAACACCGCATGTTCTCACTCATAGGTGGGAACTGAACAATGAGATCACTTGGACTCGGGAAGGGGAACATCACGCACTGGGGCCTATCATGGGGAGGGGGGAGGGGGGAGGAGGGAGGGATTGCATTGGGGAGTTATACATGATATAAATGATGAATTGATGGGTGCTGACGAGTTGATGGGTGCAGCACACCAACATGGCATAAGTATACATATGTAACAAACCTGCACGTTATGCACATGTACCCTAGAACTTAAAGTATAATAAAAAAAAAAAAAAAGAAAAAGAAAAAGAAAGAAAAGAAAAAAGAAAGGATTAAAAAAAAAAAAAAAAAAGAAGCTGCTTCTGAAGGTTATAGTAAACGAAATTCTGTTTTAGTATCACAGGCAAGTCCTAAAAGCTACCTTAATGGATTCCAAAGTTAATCTACCATTTTTCTTGGATTCATAATTATAGAAGTTTAGAGCTAGAAACACGAATTTCTGATCTTTAAAAACTTCTAGCTGGCAGGGGCTGTGGCTCATGCCTGTGATCCCGGCACTTTGGGAGGCAGAGGCAGGAGGATCACTTTAGTCCAGGAGTTTGAGACCAGCCTGGGCAACATAGGGAGACCTCATCTCCATAAAAAATTTAAAAATTAGCCAGGCATGGTAGTACATGCCTGTGGTCCCAGCTACTTGGAAAGCTGAGGCAGGAGGATCACCTGAGCCTGGAAGGTTGAGGCTGCAGTGAGCAATGATCGCGCGACTGCATTCCAGCCTAGGCAATAGAGCGAGACCCTGTTTCAAAACAAAACAAACAATAGAAAAACACACTAACTTTTGAAAAGCCCATTTCATTTCATATTCATTTCCATAAAGATTTTTCTCTCATTGAGCTCCTAAACAAGCACAGTACTAAATACAACAGAAAAATCACTTCTGGTTTAAAGTGCCCTCTCAACCAGCTCTTTGTCCTACTTATAATGGTTCCGACAATGAGTGCAAATAACTATTCTTCCACTGGTTTTATTAAAATCATCTTAATACTAAACCTATGCTTTTCTTCCCTGTGCTCTAGGCCATTGCTCTTTGATACAGCCTATCCATCTTTGGAGACTGCCTAATTCCCTTACTTCATTTACACTGCTACCTTGAAAGTATTAATAGATAATCACATCCCCCTAGTGCTCCCTTTTCCTAAGTTTAGCTCCTTCAGGCTTTTCTCCTAATCTTAAGCTACCATCAACATAGATTCTATGTCTCTTCCAAAATGTGGTTAGAAAGTATTCTTATTTGGAGTTCAATCCTAGTAAGAAAACAGTAACGCTGTTAGAGGTAGCACCATACTTTTGATACGTGATCACTATGTTATTTGTGTAAGGGTAATTCAATGACAATTCACTGCAAGCTATCTGAAACCTCTTTATACTTGCTCTTTTCCAGGTAGCAGTTTCCTGGTTTGCATTAAGGCCATTTATTTCATCTCCCTTGATGCATAATTTGAGATTCAGCATTAATGAATGCAATTTCAATGCTAGAGCTCCTGTGCTGTTTTTTTCCAGTTGTTCCACTGGATTGTTCCCAAACCTGCTAAACTCGTATAATCAAAAAATCCCAAGTTAAATTTAACACATTCCTTCAATCTATGAATTTAGAATTATTTCAGATAGCTGCCAACAAAGGAAGACATCTTGTTGCCTTCTTTTCCTCCAGGAAGTAGTGTCTAAAAACTAAGAAATAATCCCACTACTCTAGGATCTTAAACGTGAACGGCAGATGATTCTTTAGTGATGGTTCTGCTTCCCCTCTCTTTCTCTTCCCTTGGCCAGTACTCAAGTCAATCCGTACTCAACAGAAATGTGCCTCAGACTACAGCAACCAAGTAAAGCATTCGGCTTAGAATAAACATTAGTACTCCCAGCCCTGCACTAAACTCCAAGGCTTGGGAATAAGGAACACAAAGTCTAATTTAAAACGAAGCTCAACTGAATATACTGGAAAAGTTATGTCTTGATTATGATATTCAAATTACTGTGGCTTCCCGTTTCTAAAGTTCTAACAGGAAAAAAAGTCACTATATATAATGGCTAATGTATAAATCCAAAATGTTGTATTTTCTTTACTCATAATGACTAATAACAGTATGTGCTGATATTCCTGATAAATGCCTAGTGAAAATCCTTATTGTGTTAATAAAAATCGTAATTATTCCAGACTAATACAGCATGTAAAAAATAAACAAAAACCCAAAACTGCTCCATACCTGAAAATGCTGTTTTTCAACTGAGTTTCATGGCCCATGAATGAACTGTGAATTCAATTTAGAAGGTCACTATGGTTCTCTTAAGTACCTCACACAGATGAAGAATAGGTAATGTTTCACAAAATGTTACATATTTGTGTAATTTTGTTACAAATTTCTGTTAGTCAAAAACTACTCTATCTGGGTCACAGACAAAAAAGTTTGAAAGCCTTTTTCTAAAGAGCTTTATTTTTAAAGTAATTTCAACATGATTACATGTGAGCCAAATATTATCTTTTACTCACATAAACTAACCCCTACTGACTATATTTCAGGTCCTAGAAAATTCTAGTTTGCAATGTAATTTTTAGGTTATTTTTAAATTAATAAGTAGCAAGGATGCAGCTGAAACTAGATGATGAATACACGGGGGTTTATTACATTATTTAATCTATTTTTGTACATGTTTGAAATTGGGAAGATCTAAAAGAAAAAAAAGGCAAAGAAATGGATCTAACAGATAACAAAGTAGTACAATGAATGTTTACAAATTGAGAACTTTAAACACAATGTTTTTAAGGAATAACAATCTAGGAATTGCTTGGATTTAATTCAGGTAACACTTGGGGTTGCATTCTTCAACTACAATGGACGGATTTCCCCGATCTTAAACAATGCAGAAGGGACTGCAGAAACTAACTCATATACAGAAAACAAACTTTCTCAAAAGATAACATAAAAATACAAACAGTTAAGTGTGTTTCATTGTCTCTTTATTAGCCAACCACTTTCAGCCAACAGAAAGATCATAAAATACCTACCTACCTGACAGGAATATTCACTTCTTTATTCACACTGGCAATTTTCCCAGCAAGTTTAAGATCTCTGTATAACGTTGTTCTGCCTCCCTTGAAACAAGAACTGCAAGGGTTGTCTGAAGTAGATTTAGAGGCAGATTTGAAAACAGTGCATGCCTCAAAGTTAATTTTCATTATATCCAAAGTAAGTTTCTAAAAACTTTTAAACAGAAAGTGGTATCATCTCTGAGCCTTTAACCTATTGGAGACAGCATCTAAGCTGTAAGGGCAAGAGAATTAGTAATTTTTAGAACTGAAAGGAAATTTAGACATCATCTAGTCCAATGGTTTCCAAATACTACCATCAGGAAGAAAATAATCTCAAAGGCATAACAATTTATATATGCAAACAAACTCTTGTTTGTTTTCCTGTATCTTCCTGCACATGAACTACTATGCCTTATTGGTATTCTATCAGAAAAGGATGTGACATTTCATCATATATTTTATATTTAATCATGTTTAGTATGTGAGTATCCATTTAGACATGATTAAAACTATTGGTACGATTTGGGACTTAATGTTTTCTAATTATAGAAACTTACATAATATATCCAACCCTAATACTTTCAGAGTGATTTCATACCATCTCATTTATATTTCATTGTCTAGTAAATTTGAAGTAATACCTGGGTGACCGATGATTTTTAATAAGGCAAGAAAAGGATATCCAAATTGGCATATTTCAGCCGGGCATAGTGGCTCACACCTGTAATCACAGCACTTTGGGAGGCCAAGGTGGGCGGATCACCTAAGGTCAGGAGTTCGAGACCAGCCTGGCCAACATGGTGAAACCCCACCTCTACTAAAAATACAAAAATTAGCTGGGTGTGGCGCCGGTCGCCTGTAATCCCAGCTACTCAGGAAGCTGATGCAGGAAGAATTGCTTGAACCCAGAAGGCGGAGGTTGCAGTGAGCCGAGATCATGCCACTGCACTCCAGCCTGGGCAACAGAGCAAGACTCCATCTCAAAAAAAAAAAAGAAAAAAAAATATTGACATACTTCTGGAAAATACCATAAAGCATATCATAAAGCTCCAGTAGTTAAGATTATTTGGTAGGAAGGCTAGTCTTAAAATATTCTGTAATTGTTTCAGAAATGCAAGAGAATATCATTTAGCACCTTTCAGTACAAGAAACTCAATACAAGATGTTGCCATCAAGCTGACCACATTCTATTTTAATAAATGGATAACACTCAGTTTATTTATTTGAAAAACAATAAACACAACAAAAAACCAGCAGGTATCTGAGGAAGATTAAATGTCTCTCTTAACTTACTGTGTGCAAGTAAATTTACATACGTAGGAAATCTTTAAATATTTAGAAAACCCCATTTATATACAGATAGACTAAAGTTCTGAGCAATCAGGTCAAAATAACCTCAAATTAATAAGGCTTGATTGATAAATGTTTGCCTTTGTATATACACAAAAGCAAACAAAAGTTAGGCCTACTTTCAGTTTCAGACAATATAATAAATTGAAATTATACACAAATTGACTCTCCTACCTAAACTGAATAGATCCTTAAAAAGCAGATACATTTTACTTGTGTATTCACTCTCTTAAATTTGGACATCAATATCACTAAAATAATGTTTTTACACAAGATCACTTTTCAATTCAGTAAGAAGTTTCGTTATGTATATAAGCCTAAAATATGTAACCATTTATAACCAATTAATTTTACTGGAGGGGTTTCCTGTCTTCCCAAAGCCAATCCTTACCAACTAAAATTAGGAATTTAAAAAAAAAAAAAAAAACCATAAAAATTTCACAAACAAGCTTACAAATGCATTATCTAAGGTGCTTAAAATTAAACTCCATATTATGAACGACATTTTAAAAATTTGTATAAAATGATAATGTTTTGTAAAGAGGCATACTGAAAGCTAAGCCAATTGTTCACAGGAGGTGATTCTCCACCATTATTTTAACTTTGATGTGCAAATTTACTTTAGAGGTCCCTGGTCTATTTACTCTTTCTGACAGATTCTATTTTTCCGGATGTTCTTCAAACGAAGATTCATTCCTCATTCTTGCATCCTTGTACTACTGCAGCCTTTCTTCTGTCTTTCCCTTTCTCTTACAACTTCATTCTCTACTTCTGATCCTGTCCAGATTGTACTCTCACTGCAAACAATAAACTGAATAGAATATATCAGAACAATTTTCATAAAATTCACTTTTCCAAAACTACTTTGCATAATTTTATTCAAACTTTTGTTGAACATCTCTTGTACGGTATACAACATGGCCACTCACTGTTTTTCTACATACTTCATTTTAATAGATATTAGCACTTTATCTCCTTACTGAATCTTTGTAAAAACCTTTACACAGATCCAGCAAAGTTTCAGAGTTTACACACAAAACACCTTACTTTTAAAAAGTACCTCAGACTAACGAAAAACAATGCTCAAACTGACAGAGCACTTTTCTATTTACATTTGGTCATCTTTCAAGGTCCAATTAAATCTTTCTTTTAATTTAAATAACTATTTTTATTTAAACTTTATTTTAACATTTGAATAAAGATAATATAATGTTGCTTTTTATTAATGTCTAAAGGTATAATCCACAAAAGAAAATGTTTCACATCAGATCTGTATTAATAAGAAAAAACAAGGGGATTCCCTCAAAACAGTCTAATTTCTCATAAGGATCTGTATCACGCGAAGTCAGACCTGTAATGAATTCCAACCTGACATTTAAGGGTTTTTATTTCCTTTTGTGGTTTTAAATCTTGGTATACTCACAGGTTAAGCTCTACCGCGTCAGGCAACACAAAAACCCATCTGTATCTCTTTCTAATTTGGATCCAGTAACCTTGTAAAACAAACCCAGGGAATGGGTCCTGATGTGGTAACATGGCCTATCCTCCCAGACCCAACCAATTTCTCATGCCTGGGTGCTCCATTATATCAGTAGTGACAGTTTAGCCAGTAGCCTGAGAGACTGAAAGCCTGTGATCTCCTTAGGAAGGGCTTTATTTCAAGGCAAACTATTTCTTCTGGTCAAATCTTATTTGGATTATCTCAAAATTTTTTGCTTGACATTTGGCATGTCATCTGTGCCACAGCTGCCATAGATAAGATTTGTCTTCTGTTGCTCATTTCAGCTCAAACAGGAGACACAAAATCAATTAGCAAATACACCTCTAAAAATGTACTCAGGGAGAGAAAATTGCCAAACCACTGAAGCAAACAGCCCTTGACAGAAGAGAAAAAGATCCATGAATCATCTAATGCAAATACTGGCATTATATTACAAAGCACAATGTTCACAACTATCTAGTATCACCCAAGCAAAATGGTTTCTAAAATTTAGGTCGTTAAAAGTAAGATTCATTAGATTCCTTATTTTCCTCCACTGAACAGTGTTAATTATGTGATATCATATTTTCCATATGAATATATTACGTTTTTACACACCACTCCACATTTATTAATTCAACTAACATCTATAACACTCCCACTGTGTGCTGGGTACCACATTCTATTTCTCTTATTCAAAACAATAATATTCTATGAGAAAGTGATACCTGGCCCGTTTGAAAGATTTGGTTCACTTGAAAAAGAAAGAAAGAAAAAAGCCATAAAGTCTCTCCCAGAAACTCAACTGAAAATATTAACTTCCTCACCAGAACTGGCAATTGCAGACACAGTGCAGCTGGTCACTTTTCTGAGAAAGTTACATAAGCGAAAGCACAAATCTCTATGTGGGGCCTTCAAATGGCCTAGTTACCATGACAGCAGCATTAACAATCAAGTTTTCAATATACACATGAAGGAAAATAAATAATAAATAATGCTACTCTTTAAAGGATAATAGTAATAGCTAACATGTACTGAGACTCACAATATTCCAGGCTGAATGCTAAGCTGCCATTACCTCATTTAATAAACCTCACATCATCCCTAGGGAATGGACATTATTGCAATCCCCATTTTACAGATGATGAAACTGAAGTTTGCATTACTCAAGGTCACTCAGCTACTGAGAGCTGGAACTCAAACCTGAGTCTGTTACTGTCCAAAGCGTGCACTCTTGATTATCATATTATACTACTTTGTTTACACTCACTCAATTGCAGTCTAATGCTTTTGAATGTCTTATAAGGTTACTTTTTAGAACAAGTTCCTTCTTTAAACTACCATTTTGATGATACATATAAAAGTCAACAAATAAGGATTTTACTTGGAACTGGTCTTACAAGTTTAAATACTTGGATGAGAAACAAAATCTGAATGAAAGCCCTGAATGCCCACAGCAATGGGTCAGAAACTCACTGGAGTTTCAAGAGACCTCGAGAGTCATACAGGCCAAATTCTTCATTTTAGGAATAATGAAACAAACATTTTTGAAAAACATCTATATTCAACCTAAACTACATTTCCAATTCAGAGACACTTGTGAGTTTTTTTTCCTCCAATCATTTAAATAGAAAATCTAACATTTCTAACATTTCAACATCATGCACAAGCAAGGTATCCCTTTTTGAAAGTACTGTAAGAAAATACAAACTCCATGACATGAAGTTAGATCACTGCAGGGCTATTTATTACTAAATGAAAGGGTGAATATTATAATAAGACACGTTATAGAAAGCTATAAAATGGCATCCTTAACTATACGAACTCAAACTCAAAAATAGCCATTTTTCCTTGAATTAAATTTACATTCATTTGGGTCAACCAGCAGCTCAGCTTCATTTCATCGGTCATGTCATGTGACTGAATTCAAGCTCATTTCAAGGGAAAGGCCGTTCTATGCTGTATTTAGAACACATATCACTGAGCAGACAGATGAGTCTTTATAGGCCTATCCAGAAACCTCGCTTTAGTTGCTAAGAAACTACAATTTTACCGTATTATAAGTCATTGGAAAAAAGCTATGCCAGCAGAGATTAAACACGTTAAGATCAAGAATCTCTCACCTATTGTGCAAAATGAAACTATGCTATTACCATAAACTGAATAGCTAAAATTAGCATTAGGCTTCTTTAAGTCATGTTGTTGACACAGTCGAAAAACTGATAAGACAAATTAAGACTAACTCTACCCTGCCTTCCACAGTGGACTCATTATACTTAGAGGAAAACAGGAAAAATACCCAATACACTTAGCATATTCAATGCTAGAAACAGAAAAAATGTTTCCTTCCTGACGCCTGCAGTGATATCCAAGGCCATGAAGCATACATAAAATTTGGTACTACAAACACATATTTAACTGATGGATACTGTCAATCCTTTATTCATATATTTTCCCTCTAACATTCAGCATTTTAAACTCAGTTTCTCAAAAACCAATAAACACTGAAAGATTAGCAAAAATAATTTATAGTTCATTCTCCAGTACTGACTTCTCATAAATTCCTTCATAGAAAAAATATTCTTTAACCTCTTAACGGCTGTTTCCACAAGGGCAGAAACAGGTTCACAATCCTAGACTCACTTGTGAAAGATCAATTCAGCAGCTGAATGGTAACACATGCCTTCAATCAGAATCTGTTCTGTTTAGATCCCTATGCCCATGATTCCCCACCATTTCTCCATCTTCTCAAAGGAGCTTCAATTCAAAACCCAGTAATTCTCTCCTTTCTACTGTACCACCTCCCAGGGGCCACTTTCAGGTTCCTCGGAAATAACATCTCTTCTGTATTGAAACTTTTAAATCTCAAAAATCCACTTCCCCATCTCCCTGTTGCCAGTCACTGCCCTCAATCCCACCACTGCAGTTAGTTGCAGCTATGTGTCCCCGTCTTCCCAAAGGCCCGACCAATATCATACAGCATTTGCCACATACCAACTCCTCCCTTCCCTAATTTATCCTCCACACTGCAAACCAACATTACACCCCCGACTTCCTGCATTTTACTCCCTTCCCTTATTTTTCGTCTTCCCCTACCCCCATCTCTATACCCAGGCCTCCTTACTTCTCTAATAAATATTTCCCCACCTCAGTTCCAACCCTTTCCCTCCATCCTCTGCTCATTTTCCTCTCCTTATTTAGAAACTCCTTTTTGCTCTCCCAACCACTACCCTAGAATGCCCAGCACTCCACCCTCTTTAGCAAACCCAGCCCTCTTCCCCCAGCTCATTTGGAGATACTGCTGCTTCTCTCTCCAGGTCCCCTACTGCAGTCAACCCACTCCCTTATCTTCCCACCCACCCTCCCTCTATCCCCAGATCCAAGGTTCCCTGATTCTTTACCCCCTCCTTTGGTATCTAGTACTCAGCTCACCATTAGTGTGCTTCAGGACTCTCTTCCCCCCAATTTCTCCCTTATTTTTAAGGATGTCACCAGTCCTACGGGGCCTCCTAGAATCCCGGACGACCCCAGCTCCCAGGGGGCTTGACCGACACCTCCATCCCTGTCGCCCGGAACACAAACGCCCGTCTTGTGCCACCCTCCCTAAGAGCTGTGCCCCCTCCTCATCCGCCCCCGCTACTCCAGCTCCTCACGTCGGCTTCCTCCGTGTCCCCTCGCCGACCCGGCACGACGAGCCCCACGACGTGGAGCCCCCGAGTCGGCAACACCTCGGGCTCTCCCTGGACGCCCCCGCCGCTCGGACGGGCGCCTCCTCAAACCCGCGGCCAGTACCTCCTCTTCTCGGACCCGCAGCCCTTCAGACGCCCACTCGGCCCCCTACTCCGAGCTCCAGCGTCCCCTCGGGCCAGAGCCAGGCCCTCTCCGGCCGCGGCGCCCTCAGCCCCCGCCCGGCCCGCCCCCGGCGACCGGCTTACCGTTCTGAGCAGCGCCTGGCCCTGGGAGGAGGGAGCCAGAAACCAGCAACAGCGAGAGGGCCAGGACGCTGGGCAGCGACGAGCCCGACATCCTCCCTAGCAGAAGACCCAACAGCGAATGGGCCGGGGCCAGAGCCGGGGCCGGGGAAGGGAGGGGAGGGAGGGAGGGGGCGGGCGAGCGCGCGAGGGAGTGAGCGAGGGAGGAAGCCGCGGCTCCGCTCCGTCCTTCCCCGTCCTCCTCCTGCCGCCGCAGCGCCCAAGCCTCGCGAGACCTTCGCTCCGTGTCGTGGGCGGCTGAGGAGCGACCGCCGCAAGGCTCGCGAGAAGAGGCGGCCCCGATGGAGACTCCCGCCCCGCGAACCCGGCGGACCCGCCCCTGCAGAGGCTGATTGGCCTAGCGCGAGGTAGGTCACGTGCCGAGGGCGCCTCTGGCCATGTGACGGGGCGAGGCGGGACTCCGCCAGCTCCGCGGGCGGTGGGTAACCGGGAAGCCCTCGTTCGGTTTACTCCTCTGTGGCCCAGGCGCACCCATAAATAAGAGGAAGCTTTGAAACACAGTACATTTCCTCCACCCATCCTGCCTTTCATTTGTTAGCGCTCTTGGCTGCAGAGTTTCATACACTGTGCCTCCTTTCCTCCTTCCTCTCATTCTTCCTCTCATTGTCCCCTGCCCTGCTGTTTCTTCCTTCTGGACTTTGAACATAGACCTCTACTGGTAACTGGCTCCAACTCCTTCTCTCATCTGCTGTTTTTTCCTTCCAGGAAAAGTGGTGCGCCCCCTGTGCCCCCTGTTACCTTGTGCCTTCCTGCTGGACATCGCTCCCTTTGCCTGAAATGTCCTCCTTTTCCGCGTCTGCCTACTCCTCCTCCCCACCCCCATCTGGGCCTTATTTTAGCTTATGGACTCTCAGGGCCTAAAGTTCAACTAGCCTAATTGCATGTTCATAGACACAATTCTACAAGGAAGTCATCATGTATGAACTTACATGAAGACTCCTGAGAAGCGTCTTCATGCGGGAAACTTTATTGAGAACGTGCTGTGTCCCAGGCGCATAGTGAAACCCACATGGAAAGATAGTCCCCGCCCTCATGGAGTGCATTGCCTAGGCTAGCAGAGGAGTAGAATGAGGAAGGGTCAAATGGCCCATAGGAAAGGATCTAGCAAAGCATTCTGGAGGGTGATTGGCAGTGTGGTTACTACTGTTTGCATAGAAGTTTGGGAAATGCTCTTTTTAGGGATATTTTTTGTACTACCCTCAGCGCTTGTGGTTGGCAAAGTTCTATGGCTTAGCTCATCCCTGACTCACAGCAGACGTCCTGGGAGTGTCTGTGGAATCTCCGAGGAGCCAAGTAAACAGTCCTGGTGGCCTGACTTGATTTTTTAAAGAGAGGGTTTGGAGGACCTGGAAGAAGGAGACCCTCGCAATCTCTGTCAAGCTAAAGTGGTCTGGAGGTTTCAACAGGAACTGAACCGCTTGTGGTTCCAGACCAGACTTTCTAGCAAGGGCCAGGACCACTATGGCATGTTGTTGATTGAAGTGAAAACTGTATCTTTCAAAACCTGAGGTGTGTGAGTAACAAAAAGATTGGCATATACCTTCCTCTGGACAAAGGCCATTCTGCAGACTGCCCTGTAAGGAGGGCTACAGGGCTGCCTGTGGTGGGATCAATATTTTCAGCTGATGGAAGCTTTGGTTGGATGCAACCATTCTGCCTCATTATAGCTGTAACAAATATGGCTCTTTGATCCTTACAACAAGAAATTCTTACAAAATGATCATGCTATTTTTGTGGATAGGGAAGCTGAAGCCAAGGGAGGACACGAATGGCTCCAGCTCTGACAATGTTTGTATTAATCATTAATGCCAAACAGTCTGGTTTGCTTGTTAATAGGCTCATGGTAGAAGTGCATTTTCTTGTCGCCTTGAAGTCGGGAGTGGCATGTGATGTGCTTGGGTCAGTGAAATGTGTAAAGTGGCATGCATTGCTTTCAAGCAGAAGCATTTCATTTCCAGTTTAGACTCTGTTCCATACTCTTTTGTCTTGGTAGTGATTACTGATCATGACGATGAAAGCACATATCAAAAAGAACTTTATGTCAGCATTAGTCCCTGAGTTAGCATAATAAGCTGAACCCCTCTGCTAACCCATACAGAACAGGTACCCTCTGTTGAATTAAACTGTGAGATTCAAGGGGTATTTGTTCCTGTGACATAACATAGACTGTTCCGGCTAAGGGAAAGATGAAATTCAAGTCCACAACACCAACACTACCATCCAGGAGCTCTATCACCTTAGGCAAGTGACCTAATCTCTCTGGACCTTATTTTCTGTCAAATGGTGCTAATGATAGCACCTGCCTTACAAGTTTATAGAAGCAATAAATTAGTATTATGTGCGATGTTTAGAACAGTTTCTGGTGCATAGTAAACACTCATGTTGATGCTGATGATGCTACTACAATTCTGACTCCAGCTTTGTATTCTTCTTATCTCATGCTTGCAAAAAGTGATCTGGGAAGAATATTTTTAAGTATGGGTGTTACCAGTCAACTCTCAAAACCTGCACTTATGAAAAACCCTTTTGCCCAGGGAGAAATGTCTCCAAATTCCACATGATAGTAGCTGTACTTCGTCACTTTTTGTTGAGAAAATACATAATAACTAGGACCTTTTAATAATTCTGTAATTTTTTTTTTTTTTTTTTTTTTTTTTTTTTTTTTTTGAGATGGAGTCTTGTTCTGTGGCCCGGGCTGGAGTGCAGTGGCGGGATCTCGGCTCACTGCAACCTCCACCTCCCAGGTTCAAGAGATTCTCGTGCCTCAATCTCCCAAGTAGCTGGGATTACAGGCGGCTGCCACCATGCCCAGCTAAGTTTTGTATTTTTAATAGAGACAGGGTTTTGCCATGTTGGCCAGGCTGGTCTCAAACTCCTGACCTCAGGTGATCCGCCTGCCTCAGCCTCCCAAAGTGCTGGGATTACAGGCATGAGCCACCGTGCCTGGTCTAAGTCAGTAACTTCTGTAAAAGAATTTAGGAATTTGTATTTAGTTGTTGTTCAAGATTTACATACACTGTAAAAAAAAAAAAAATCACTCTACAAGTGTATGTGGCTGTGCCAGAGATTGGCTGTGTTCTTTGCAATACCTTAGAAGAGCCCTAGGGGTCCTCAGAGCTCAAGCTGAGACACATTTTCCTGGCCTCCAGGGACTGCTTGGAGTTAGGCTCTCCGTTGCTGATCGCGCCCCCTGGTGGGAAGGCCTGTAATACAGCATTCCCAACTGAAAGGCTTCGCGTGGATTGGTTTGAACATGGTTCACTCAGCCATTGGATGTTAGTCAAAAGGCTTGTACTGTTCCTAGAGTTGACCTTGAACTTCCTAATGGTTTCCTTCCTCTTGTAAAGATCTCTGCCCCTTTAAAACTCTTACTATTCAGATTACCACCCCACTCATCTTGATTGTTGTCATCTTGAGACCTCCCAGTCAATGTAATCTTTTCCCTGCCCCTTCTGACGCCTGGTACCATCCTTGAACTCCATCCATGGGTGAGTTCAACATCCATATTCATGACCTATTCAGTACCATAATCTCTTAATCCTTTTACCTTCTCATGTCCAACTTTCTCCTCAACTAAACCAACGCTTTCGAGCTCATACCGTCAACACTTTAATCACCCAAAAAGGGCTTCATCTTTGAAATATGAAAATATAATACCCCACTGTCCATTCACCAACACCTAGCCTTTCATTTCCTTGTGCTAGTACCCTATTTGCTGTAATTCTTCAACCTCACTGAGACCACTAATCTGCTAATCCCACCAATGTGTCTTTATCCATTCTTCATTTCTTTCTTGGTCCAATTTAGAGCACATGATTCATCATTATAATCACTCCCTTGCCCACTTCAACTTTCAACATACTTTCCTGGAAAAACCACGACCTGACTGAGCCCTATAGTCTGAAATAAGGTACCATGCCTGTACCTGAGCAGCTGAGTGTTGCCAGAGAGAAATCATACAAACTGTCTAAATGACTTCATTTTAAATTCATGATCTCAAACTTCAAAAGGATATTCAACACTACTCAGCAATCCTACTGTTTCATATGTGATAAGCATGAATTTTCAACTACAACCGTCACATGCCAGAAATGCCTCATTTTTTTTTTCTTTCTATAAATCAGATTTAATCTATTCTGAGTACCTTTCTGCTGAGATGACAAGAAATTCAATGTTGGCCTTTATGAGTCTCCCTGACTACTTCCCAGGATAATATGAAATTCCTGGTGTTTTACACAGCCTGGGACATTCCTTTTTATTTGCTTTTTAGTTCACCATGGTGACTGCTGGTAGGAACATTGACCAGATCCACGTGATTCCTTGAAGGTGAATGGCTCAGTGCTTCCCACCACTTCCCCCAGCAGCCTCACCCCACACCACACTCCCTTTCAGTTCTTTGTGATGGCTCTGCTTCATCTTACCTTGGGGACCTTTGCATATTTTGTTCTCTTTGCCCCAAATACTGAGCAACCCATCTTTTTTGCCTGGTCTACTTCTCATCCTTTAGATCTCAGCTTCAACTCATCTCTCCCAATACGAAATTTTAAACCACAGTGAGGTGCCATTTCACGTGCACATATTTAATTCAATAATTTTTTAATGCTGGGCACAGTGGCTCATGGCTGTAATCCCAGCACTTTGGGAGGCTGAGGTGGGTGGATCACTTGAGGTCAGGAGTTCAAGACCAGCCTGGCCAACATGGCAAAAGCCCGTCTCTACTAAAAATACAAAAATTAGCAGGACATGGTGGCGCACATCTGTAATCCCAACTTACAGGAGACTTACTTGAACCCAGGAGGCAGAGGTTGCTGTGAGCCAAGATCACGCCAGTGCACTGTAGCTTGGGCAACAGTACGACATTCTGTCTCAAAATAATAATAATAATAATTTTTTTAAACCTGAAAATACCAAATATTGATAGGGATGTAGAGCAACAGGAACTCTCGTACATTGCTAGTATGCAGATAAAAATGGCAAAACTACTTTGAAGAACTCTGACAATTGTCCATCAAGTTAAATACATATCTAATCTATGACCACCAATTCTATTCCTGAATCTCAGTGCCCAAGAGAAGTGAAATACATGTCTACAAAATGGATTGTACACGAATGTTCATAGCAGATTTATTCATAATAGCCAAAACAAGAAACCACCCAAATACTCATCAACAGATGAATGGATAAACTGTGGACTAGTCATATGATAGGATACTACTCAGCAAAAATAAATCAATCGATTACTGACACACAACAACATGGATGAATCTCAGAAGAATGATACTGAGTGAAAGTGAGACAAAAAATGTATATGTGTGTATATATATATAGCATAGTTCTACAAAGTTATAGAACGGGCAAAACTAATTTACATTGACACAAATCAGATCAGTTTCAGTGGTTTCCTGGGACAGGGAGGGGATTGACTGGAAGGGACACAGGGGATGTTCTGGGTGATAAAAATTTTCTGTATCTTGATCTGGGGAATGGTTACATTAGTGTATACATTTGTTAAAACTTATTGAAGCTACGCTTCAATTTAAAAATGTAAATAAAAACATCTCCTTGTCAGAGCCTTTCCTGGGCTCCACAACTCAGTTAAACCTCATTCTTTTTTTTTTTTTTTTTTTTTTTTTTTTCAGACAGAGTTTTGCTCTGTCGCCCAGGCTGGAATTCAGTGGCACAATCTCAGCTCACTGCAACCTCTGCCTCTCAGGATCAAGTGATTCTCTTGCCTCAGCCTTCCAAATAGCTGGGATTACAGGTGTGCACCACCACACCTGGTTAATTTTTGTATTTTTAGTAGAGATAGGGTTTCACCATGTTGGCCAGGCTGGTCTTAAACTCCTTACCACAGATGATCCGCCCGCCTCAGTCTCTGAAGTGCTGGAATTACAGGCATGAGCCACCATGCCCAGCCTAAGCCTCATTCTTAAATACACTGATTGTTCCATGCATATCTTCATGGCTCTTATCACAGCTGGGATTTTACATTTATTTGTGTGGTTATTCAACTTGCATCTGAATCCTTCTCTAGACCTCCAGGAGGAGGGAACCATGACCAACAGTATCAGTATTATTTACCACTGTATCTCTGTTGTAGGCAGAAAGAGTGAGGGTCATGGTCAATTCAGTATACCACTGGAGGCTATATGAGTAAACAGCAAACTGTTCTCATGAAAGCAGGATGTTGGCAAACTAACAAACTGCCTCTGCCGCCCAGAAGGAATGCTGAGGGCAGTCACGCCCCAAGCAGTGTTGCTTGTGGTTGGGCACATCTGAAGCCTGTTAGCAATAATGTGAACCTGTGATCAATTAAGCAGCTGACCAATAGTTACCTCCTCCTCCCTGCTCTTTCTACCCAATAAATATGAAGGGCTGTGGAAGCTCAGGGCTGCCTTTGCTCAGTAGAAGCAAGGAGCCTTCTTTTTCTTCCCCAGACCCTTTCTTTAAAACAGTTTCTTGGCCAGGCGCGGTGGCTCAAGCCTGTAATCCCAGCGCTTTGGGAGGCCGAGACGGGCGGATCACGAGGTCAGAAGATCGAGACCATCCTGGCTAACATGGTGAAACCCCGTCTCTACTAAAAAATACAAAAAACTAGCTGGGTAAGGTGGCAGGCGCCTGTAGTCCCAGCTACTCGGGAGGCTGAGGCAGGAGAATGGCGTAAACCCGGGAGGCGGAGCTTGCAGTGAGCTGAGATCCGGCCACTGCACTCCAGCCCGGGCGACAGAGCGAGACTCCGTCTCAAAAAAAAAAAAAAGTTTCTTTTGTTTTAAGTTTTCATTTCTGTGTTCTTCCTCCTTTTTTCAGTCCTGTGGTAACCCTAGTAACCATGGCAAATTGCAGCATATCTCCAGTACCTACTACCATGCCTGGCATGCAGTGGGCATTTAGTGAATATCTCCTGAATGAAGAGACAAAGCATACAGCTAGACTCAGAATCTCAGACTCTTGCCTCTCAATCCAGTGCTCCTTTCACTCTATCACTATGATGTTGGAATCCCGTTCTGCCTCAAGGCCCAACTCTAATTCCACTTGTTCTGGAAAACCATCTCTGTTCACTGTTCATTCAGTCCTCATTCATTTCACAAATGTTGGGTGCATAGTCTGTGCAAGGGTATGGTATACAATGATGACAGGGAACACAGACATTGAACAACAATGATACCATTTCTTACTTAATTATAATTTTCGTCCATGATAAGAGTAGACATATTGGATGCTAAGGGAGTATGTTACAGGGAAACCTAACTATGTCTGAGGTGGAAGGAGTGGTCAAGAAAGGCTCCTGGAGGAAGGGACAGCAAAGCTGTGTTCTGAAGGATGCTTAAGAGTTAGCCAGGCTGTCAGGCGTGGTGGCTTACGTCTGTAATCCCAGCACTTTGGAAGGCCAAGGTGGGCAGATCACCTGAGGTCAGGAGTTTGAGACCAGTCTAGCCAACTTGGTGAAACCGCTTCTCTACTAAAAATACAAAAATTGGCCGGGCACGGTGGCTCAAGCCTGTGATCCCAGCACTTCGGGAGGCCGAGACAGGTGGATCACGAGGTCAGGAGATCGAGACCATCCTGGCTAACACGGTGAAACCCCATCTCTACTAAAAAAATACAAAAAAACTAGCCGGGCGAGGTGGCGGGTGCCTGTAGTCCCAGCTACTTGGGAGGCTGAGGCAGGAGAATGGCATGAACCCGGGAGGCAGAGCTTGCAGTGAGCTGAGATCCGGCCACTGCACTCCAGCCTGGGCAACAGAGCAAGACTCTGTCTCACACAAAAAAAAAAAATACAAAAATTAGCTGGATATGGTGGTGCACACCTGTAATCTCAGCTACTTGGGAGGTTGAGGCATGAGAATCGCTTGAACCCAGGAGGTGGAGGTTGCAGTGAGCTGAGATCACACTACTGCACTCCAGCTTAGGTGACAGAGCATGACTCCATCTCAAAGAAAAAAAAAAAAAAAGAGTTAGCTGGGCTAAAAAGTAATAAACAACAACAAAAAATTATATCTAGAGGCAAAAATAAAAAATAAAAAACAAATGAACAAAAAAGGATTAGCCTGGCACAGATAAGGTAGGTCTGTTGCAGATGGGTTTAAAGGGTTGGAAGCAGGTAGGACATTGTCAAGGTCTGCAGAGGAGCCCAGTGTGTCTAGAGCTCAGACAGCAAGGAGAAGGGGGGCAAAAGGAGGCTGAGGCTGAAGGAGGGGCACTGGGGCCATATCAGGCAATGCCTTGAGGACCATATTAAAGGTTTAAGATGTTGATCACCTATGAGGTAACCGGTAGCTTCCTTTAACAAAATCTAGTCCAGAACCTCTTTGTCAATAAAAGAAATCTATCTGTAAATACCATAATATATTAAAGGAGAATAAGTAGTTAAACTGTGCTACCCATAAGCCTGATCACGTGTTACTCTCCATCATCATTTCCTTCTATTAGAAACATTTTACTTAGCTGTTCCTCCAGGCTCAGCTGTGCTACAGAGAATTAAGGGAAGGGCCATTGTCCTTTGGATCAGAACGTAAATGGCCAGGAACCCTCGCCTAAGGTCATGGTGTGGTGGCTGTTGTCTCCAAGTAGAAAGTGAATGTAGCTGGCTCACGCCTGTAATTCCAGCACTTTGGGAGGCCAAGGTGGGTGGATCGCGAGGTCAGGAGATCGAGACCATCCTGGCTAACATGGTGAAACCCTGACTCTACTAAAAATACAAAAAAGTTAGCCGGGCGTGGTGGTGTGCACCTGTAGTCCCAGCTACTCGGGAGGCTGAGGCAGGAGAATGGCGTGAACCCGGGAGGCCAAGCTTGCAGTGAGCCGAGATCACACCACTGCACTCCAGCCTGGGTGATTGAGCGAGACTCTGTCTCAAAAAAAAAAAAAAAGAAAGAAAGAAGGAAGGAAGGAAGGAAGGAAGGAAGGAAGGAAGGAAGGAAGGAAGGAAGGAAGGAGGAGAGGGAGGAAAGGGAAGGGAAGGGAAGGGAGGGGAGGGGAGGGGAAGGGAAGGGAAGGGGGAGGGAGGGAGGGAGGGAGGGAGGAAGGAAGGAAGGAAGGAAGGAAGGAAGGAAGGAAGGAAGGAAGGAAGGAAGGAAGGAAGGAAGGAGAGGGAGGGAGGGGAAGGGAAGGGAAGGGGGAGGGAGGGAGGAAGGAAGGAAGGAAGGAAGGAAGGAAGGAAGGAAGGAAGGAAGGAAGGAAGGAAGGAAGGAAGGAAGGAAGGAAGGAAGGAAGGAAGGAAAGAAAGAAAGAAAGAAAGAAAGTGAATGTAGCGCAGAGAACAATGCAATGAGTCGTGAGGGAGGACCAGTTCTCCCTCCACACAAGGAGACTCTCCAGCAATTGCCAAGGCTGCATGTCCAGCCCTCAATGCTTCCTTCTGCCTCCAGATACCTATAAGGCTCCTCCATATACCACTGAAAAATGTTACCAAGCCTTGCATGACAGGCTAATTTTATACCTCTCCACATCCAGTCTCCCCATCTAGAACAACATCTTACATGCTACAGCTTTTCACCGTTTACAAAGCATTTCCCACTATAGGAAAAATAAAGCATTCATTATCCCATTATTTCACTTGGTTATCACAACCACCAACCTTGTTCATTTCATAAACAAGATAACTAGGCTTCAGAATGGAGAATGCCTTGTTCAGGGTCCCCAGCTGGCAGATAATAGAGCCAGAATTTGAACCCAAGTCCTTTGGACCTCAAAGGAAATATGCTGAGGGTGGCTGAGTCACTTTCTTGGGAAAGATGATCTCTTGCAATGACCCTCCTCGGACACAATGAGTCTTGTCTGAAGATAAGGCACTCTCTCTGGGCAAGTTCTCCATTCAAGATCTGCTAAGGCTGGTATAATGTTGTTTCACCTTCTGGCCCTGGGAGTTTGAGGTGCTCATAATTTCTTCAGGGAACATCTTGGGTACCAGCTCCACTATGATGGCCAATGCTCAAATGGGGCAGGGCAACTGAACAGCTGAGGTAGGCTTTCACCACTGTTGGGGTTCGGGTTTTAGCAGCTAACACATGACATTCCTTTAATCACTTCTCAAACTTGGAAACAACTGAGAGACAGACACAGGAGTCAGATATATGGAGGTCAAAATGGTGGAGAACATGGCTTAGTCTGCTGGCCAAGTGAGCTTGTTAACACTTTGCCCCTGAATTTGGCAGACTTATTCAGAGATGCTGGCAGTGCAGGAAAACCACAAGTCTCCCATGACCACTAGAAAACTTGGGGCGGCATGGAGAAGCAGAACCACACATCTGCTCTCTGTACGATGCAGGTCCCAGGCTTGCTCAAGTCCTTCTGCCTCAGTTTTCCACCAGAAAACTCATTCCTGAGCCCAGGAGGAGAAGCAAGTAAAAGGAGGCCACACGTGTTATAATAATGAAGTGATTCTCTACCCCGGCCACACATTAGAATCAACCAGGGAGCTTGAAAAAAACACCAGTGCCAAAATAGATACACACACAAATGTCCAGGTTCCAGCTCCAGAGATTTAAATGTAATTGATCTGGGGATGGGGCCCAGCTTGCGTAGCAGAGTAATGCACTTTAATGTGCCATAATGCAGTGCTTCTCGAATGTTGATGCACATTAGATTACCTGGGGAACTTTTAAAAATCCCAACCCTAGACCACACCAATTAAATCAGAATCCCTGGAGGGGAGACCCAGGCATCAGTGTATTTTTAAGACTCCCCAGGTGATTCCAATATGCAGCCAAAATTGAGAACAGGTGCTCAAATGTGGTCGTGTTGTTGTTATTGCTTCAAATTTGAGTGTTCAGCAGAATCACAAGAAAGGCTTGTTAAAAGATGGGCTTCTGGGCCCCACCCCCAGAGTTTCTGACTCAGTAGGTTTGGGTTGGGAGCCTGAGAATCTCCATTTCTAACAAGCTGCCAGGTGGTGCAGATGCTACTGGTTTGGAGACCACACTTTGACACCTGCTGCTTCACAGGGTGTGCAGAGAAGCATTTCCTTCATCAGCTGACAAAGCCACGGTAAGACCGGATAGGATAACTTTCATCCCTGAAGGTCTATAGAAAAATATGCCAAAATCCATAGCATTAGCCTTCATGATGTTTTAAAGAGGGTTCGTAGATTCTGACTTTTCAAAAGAGCTTGCCACATCGTGGCTGGTGTCAGAATGACCAAGATGCTCTTTATTTTGGTGCTTTCCTTCTCACAGTTGGGAAACTCATTTCTGGTTTTTGCCAGGTTAATGGCTGGTTATAGTTGAAACAGAGATGCCTTTTGAGTATTGACTTTTTCTTTTGAGAAGTGCTTCCATCTACATAGCTCTAATTGGACCACTCCATTCTTACAAGTCCCTGTTTCCCTGTTTAGTTCAGGGGTGGTCACCAGACTCAAGCCAGGCCATCCAGAAGCCCTGGAAAATATTTGGGTTAAAACTGAGGAAAGAGAGTCGGTTTCTCTCTTCTCCGTGTTATAAGCTATGAGACGTGAGACTTGGGGTGAAACCACGTTTCCGCTCTATTGTGAGCTCCTCAAGGACAGAGTGTTATTTACTGCCGTATTTCTCCGTGTCTAGCATAGTTAGTGGTGGACAGCAGGGCATCGAATAAACACTATAAACAGGTTTGATGAGGTGTAAGTGACATACAATGAACAGTGCATATTTAAATAGTCAATTTGATATGTTTTGACATATTTAACCACTCTAATAAACAGATTTTCAGATTGAATTAAAAAAATAAGACCCAACTATATGCTGTCTCTAAGATAGCCATTTCAAATATGAAGCCACAAATAGATTTAGAGTAAGAGAATTGAAAAAGTATCCCATGCAGACATTAATTAAAGAAAAGCCAGAATGACTGTATTAATATCAAAGTGGATTTCAGAAGAAGAAATATTATCAGGGAATAATGCTCATATTACATAATGATAATGGGGTCAATTCACCAGGAGCACATAACAATCCGAGATGGTGTGTACATGATAACAGTGCTTTATTATGCATGAAGCAAAAACTGAAAGGTGAAATAGACAAGTCCTCAATTATAACTGGATATTTTAACACCTTTCTTTCAGTGATAGAAAAAGTAGATAGAAAATCCATAAGGATATGGGAGACTGATACAATACAATCCATCAACTGGAGGTAATAGCATTGTCTACCTAATAGTAGTAGAATATGCATTCTTTCCAAATGCACACAGAGCATTCACTAAGATAGCCTATGTTCCAGACTATAAAATAAGTTTCAACAAATTTAAAGTTATTGCCAGGCATGGTGGGGACACGCCTGTAGTTCCAGGTATGCGGGAGGATCCCTTGAGCTTAGGAGTTTTGAGACCAGCTTAGGCAACATTGTGAGACCCCCATCTAAAAAAAAAAAATTGAAAGTAGTGAAATCATGCAAACTGTGTTGTCTGACCATAAAGGAATATACTACTAAAAATCAAAGAGAAAAAGATACCTTCAAAATCCTCAAATAATTGGAAACTGAACAACATACTTCTAAAAAAAAAAAAAAACAAACAAAGAATAAATAATAATGGAAATTTGAAAGTATTTTTTTTTTTTTTTTTTTTTTTGAGACGGAGTCTCGCTCTGTTGCCCAGGCTGGAGTGCAGTGGCCCAATCTCAGCTCACTACAACCTCCACCTCCCAGGTTCAAGCAATTCTCCTACCTCAGCCTCCCGAGTAGGTGGGACTACAGGCACATGACACCATGCCCAGCCATTTTTTGTATTTTTAGTAGAGATGGGGTTTCGCCGTGTTGGCCAGGCTGGTCTTAAACTCCTGACCTCAGGTGATCCACCTGCCTTGGCCTCCCAAATTGGTGGGATTACAAGCATGAGCAACTGAACCAGGCCACATTGATCATTTCTATACTCTTCATTCTTATGTGTGGATGCAAATTTCCATCTGGTATCATTTTCCTACTGCCTGATGAATTCTCTAAACTTTTGCCTGAGAAAGTCTTTATTTCCCCTTCTCTTTTGAAACACATTTTAGCTAGTCACAGCGGCTCACTCATGTAAACCCAGCATTTTGGGAGGCCAAGGCAGGAGGCCCAGGAGATTAAGACCAGCCTGAGCAACATGGTGACATCTCATCTCTAAAAAGAAGGAAAGGAAGGAAGGCAGGAAGGAGAGGAAGGTATTTTTTGTCGGGTATAGAATTCCAAGTTAACAGATTCTTTTTTCAATTCTTTAAAGATGTCATTCCATTATTTTTTGCTTGGCATAATTTCTGATGAAAATTCTGCTATAATCCTTGCCTTTGTTCCATCAAACATAATACGTCGTTTTTTTCTGGCTGCTATTCAATTATTTTCTTTATCACTGGTTTTTCAGCAATTGGATTATAATGTGCCTTGATGTTTGTTGTTTTCTTTATGTTTCTTCCATTTGGAGTTCATTGAGCTTCTTGGATCTGTAGGTTTATAGCTTTCCTCAAATTTGGAAAATCTTATGCCATTATTTCTTCTCATAAGTTTCTATTCTTCTACCCTTCTGCAATTCTAGTTATACTTATTTTATTTTATTTTATTTTTGAGATGGAGTCTCGCTCTGTTGCCCAGGCTGGAGTGCAATGGCATGATCTTGGCTTACTACAACCTCCACCTCTAGGGTTCAAGTGATTCTCCTGTCTCAGCCTCCCTAGTAGCTGGGATTACAGGCACCCGCCACCAAGCCCAGAAAATTTTTATATTTTTAGTAGAGACAGGGTTTCACCATGTTAGCCAGACTGGTCTCGAACTCCTGACCTCAGGTGATCCACCTGCCTTGGCCTCCCAAAGTGCTGGGATTACAGGCACAAGCCACCATGTCCAGGCCATCACATGTATCTTAGATCACTTGTTATCATCCCATAGAATCACTAGGCTTGTTTTTTGTTTTTGTTTTGTTTTTGAGACAGAGTCTCACTCTTGCCCAGGCTGGAGTGCGGTAGATCACAGTTCACTGCAGCCTTAACTTTCTGGGCTCAAGTAATCCTTCCATCTCAGCCTCCCAAGTAGCTGGGACCATACACATGTGCCACCACACCCAGCTAATTTTTGTATTTTTTATAGAGATAGGGTTTTGCCTTGTTGCCAGGCTGGTCTCAAACTCCTGACCTCAGGTGATCCACCTGCCTCGGCCTCCTGAAGTGCTGGAATTACAGGCGTGAGCCACTGTGCCCAGCCACATTTACCATGGAGGAGCGGGAGGGGGAGAGGGGAGGAGGAGGAGGAGGAGGAGGAAAGGGAGGAGAAGGGGAAATAAAGACTTTCTCATGCAAAAGTTTAGAGAATTCATCAGGAAGTAGGAAAATGATACTGCCCACCTCAGCCTCCCAAAGTGCTGGGATTGCAGGCGTTCACTTTTTTTCATTCTCATTTTTCTCTGTGTTCTTCATTTTCGGTAAATATTGCTATGTCCTCACATTCACTGACCTCTTTTTTCTAGTGTTTAATCTTCTGTCAATCCAATCTTGTACAGATTTCATTTCCGATAATTGTGTTTTTCACTCTAGAAATTCCATTTGGGTCTTTTAATATCTTTTCTTTGTCTCCTCATTATTTTTATGTTTTCCTTTTCATCTTAAGCATATTTGTAAGATTTAAAAATAGCTTTAAAATCCTGGTCTGCTAATTCTATCATCTTTGTCATCTCTAGGTTTTTGGCTTTTTTTTTTTTTTTTTTTTTTTTTTTAAGAGACAAAATCTCTCTCTCACTCTATCATCCAGGCTGGCGTACACAGTGACACGATCATAGCTCACTGCAGTATCCAATTCCTGGGCTCAAGAGATCCTACCGCTTCAGCTTCCTAAGTAGCTGGGACTATAGGCATGTTCTACCACATCCTGCTAAATAAAAAAAAAAATTTTTTTTTGGAGAGGCGGGGTCTCATGATGTTGTCCAAACTGGTTTTGAACTCCTGGCCTCAAGCAATAATCTTGCCTCAGCCTCCCAAAGCGCTGAGATTACAGGCATGAGTCACCATGCCCAGCCCATTTCTAGTATTTTCTAATGATGCATTTTTCTCTTTGCTATGGGTCATCTTCCTGCTGATTTGTATGCCTGGTATCCAAAAAAACCTTGCATCAAAAAAAAAAAAAACTAGCTTTTTCATTGGGTGCTCTACATGGTAAATTTTACCTTGCTGATTGCTACACTTTGTTGCTCTTCTTTAAGGAATGTTGGGCTTTGTTTGGCATGAACTTAAACTATTGCAAATCAGTTTGATCTTTTTGAGGCTTGTTTTTCTGCACTTTTATGGTATCAGAACAGCCATTTTTCTAGGTGTATTTATGTCTTCTGTCAAGGCCTCCTGCTTCTGAGAATGCGCCCTATATTACAAAGTCTCTACTCTGGCTGGTGGGAACAAAAACTAGTTCTAGCTGTGTGTGAGCTTCAGGAATTATTTGAACAATTGTTTTCCAATGGTTTTTACCCCAACCTCCTGGAGTTTCACCCCAGGCATGTACAGATCACTACTCAGCCAAAGGCTAGTTTAGAGGATCCTTCTGCAGATCTCTAGAGCTTTCTGGTGTGCAGCTTCCTCCTTTCCTGTACACTGCCCTACAGGTTCCAGCCGCCTCAGCCTCCCCAAATTCCAGTCTCTGTCTTCTCAACTCAACAAGGTTGGTGGTTCTGAATGGGTCCCTCTCCCTGCACTGCAGCCAGAAAACTGCCTGAAGGCAGCAATTGCAGAACTCACAATACCTGTTCCCCTTCGCTCAGGGACTGCAGTCCTGTGCTGCCCATGTTGTTTTATATATTTTGCCTGGTTTACTAGTTGTTTATAATGGGATTGCAATTTTTGTAGCACTTAATCCTTCACAGGAAGAAGTAGAAGTTAGAGTTAACTACTTTTAACTGTTTCTCTTTTTGTTCTTCTACTAGTTGCTTTCATAAGGTTAAATGATATTCTGAAGCCAACATATTTTTAATTTTTCAACTTCCTGCTATGAATGATGAAGATTTCGCCTACCCTCCACTTTCTCCATCCCTCTTCCCAGTTTGAATAGTCATGTGATGTTTTTGTTGTTGTTCTTCTTCACTTACTGTGTAAATTTCAGTAGTATACTTGGTAATGTATTTCTCACTCCATCATCTTTTTTTCTTTTTTTCTTTCTTGAGATGGAGTCTCACTCTGTCGCCCAGGCTGGAGTGCAGTGGCGCAATCTCAGCTCACTGCAAGCTCCACCTCCTGGGTTCACGCCATTCTCCTGCCTCAGCCTCCCCAGTAGCTGGGATTACAGGCACCCACCACCATACTCAGCTAATTTTTTTGCATTTTTTAGTAGAGATGGGGTTTCACCGTGTTAGCCCGGATGGTCTCGATCTCCTGACCTCGTGATCCGCCCGCCTCGGCCTCTCAAAGTGCTGGGATTACAGACGTGTGCCACTGCGCCCAGCCATTCCATCATCTTTTGATAGTATCTTTGGATCTTCAGGTTATTGGCTGGGCAAGATATCTCACGCCTGTAATCCCAGCAGTTTGGGAGGCCCAGGCAGGTGGATCACCTGAGGTCAGGAGTTTGAGACCAGCCTGGCCAACATGGTGAAACCCTGTCTCTACTAAAAATACAAAAATTAGCAGGGCGTGTTGGCGCACCCCTGTAATCCCAGCTACTCGGGAGGCTGAGGCAGGAGAATCACTTGAACCCGGGAGGTGGAGATTGCAGTCAGCCAAGATTGCAGTGAGCCAAGATCGTGCCACTGCTCTCCAGCCTGGGTGACAAAGCAAGACTGTCACACAAAAAAAGGTTTTTTTAAAGAAAGCTCTTGAACCCCGGTGGCAGGGGTTGCAGTGAGCAGAGATTTCGCCACTGCACTCCAGCCTGGGTGACAGAGCGAGACTCTGTCTCAAAAAAAAAAAAAATGAGGTTATTAACACTCTACCCTTCCCTTCATTTCTATTTCTTGACTTCCAACTCCCTGATTCTTTAATAACCTATACTTTTTATTCCCACATTGCTGTAGTTGCAATCATTTATATTTTCTTGTGTAAATATATTTAAATCTTCTGAGTTTTGCCTAGGAATTACTTCCAAAAGTTGAAAACTAATAGAAAATAATGTATATTACTGTCATTAAGAAAACATTTACTGGCCTGGTGCAGTGGCTTACTCCTGTAATCCCAGCACTTTGGGAGGCCGAGACAGGCAGATCACCTGAGGTCAGGAGTTCGAGACCAGCCTGGCCAACATGATGAAACCTCGTCTCTACTAAAAATACAAAAACTCGCTGGGCCTGCTGGTGTGTGCCTGTAATCCCAGCTACTTGGGAGGCTGAGGCATGAGAATGGCTCAAACCTGGGAGGCAGAAGTTGCAGTGAGCCGAGACCACGCCACTACATTCTGGCCTGGACAACAGAGCGAAACTCCACCTCAAAAAAAAAAAAAAAAAAAGAAAGAAAAGAAAAGAGAAAAAGAAAAAAAATATTTACTGCAGAGTCAAGCTGTGTGATCAACTTACAATTCCTTCTTTATGAGGTCAGTGATATAAACCCGTAATACTTGAATGAGTCGAGGTCAAATGGATTCTATTTTGCTTCATATTTGGACCATGACTTTGTTGTACACATTCTTTCCTAAAATTTCTAATTACCTTCCTCTTATCAAGAAAACTAATGTAAGACTAAGCCACTAAGCTCTTCCAGCTTCTTACCTACCATTTTTGCTGGGAATCGATTCTACTCTTCTTCTTGAAGACATTCTTGCTGAATTCCACTGATCTGTTTTTCTTTTTTTTTTGAGACGGAGTCTCGCTCTGTCTCCCGGACTGGAGTGCAGTGGCCGGATCTCAGCTCACTGCAAGCTCCGCCTCCCAGGTTTATGCCATTCTCCTGCCTCCACCTCCAGAGTAGCTGGGACTACAGGCGCCCGCCACTTCGCCCCAGCTAGTTTTTTGTATTTTTTAGTAGAGACGGGGTTTCACCGTGTTAGCCAGGATGGTCTCAATCTCCTGACCTCGTGATCCGCCTGTCTCGGCCTCCCAAAGTGCTGGGATTACAGGCTTGAGCCACCGCGCCCGGCCCTGTTTTTCTTTTTTTTTTTTCTTTTTTTTGAGATGGAGTATTGTTCTGTCTCCCAGGCTGGAGTTCAGTGGCGCGATCTCTGCTCACTGCAACCTCCGCCTCCCAGGGTCATGTGATTCTCGTGCCTCAGCCTCCACAGCAGCTGAGACTACAAACATGCCTGCCATCACTCCAGGCTAATTTTTGTTTCACCATGTTGGTGAGGCTGGTCTCAATTCCTAACCTCAGGTGATCTACCTGCCTCAGCCTCCCAAAGTCCTGGGATTACTGGCGTGAGCCACTGTACCTGGCCAACTGATCTGTTTTTCTAATATACAGTGATTGGCTTCTAGATCTGTTACGGTATGGTCTTAGTGAAACTCTTTTTCCTAGGTGAACACTACAGGAAGTATTGTAATGAACACTGGTAGATTCCCCAACTCACATCCCACTCAGAGGATTAGTCTAGATTAACAATAATAATCCCATTCATTTTGCTAGTGACTCAATTCTGGCTAATGAGACATGAGAATAAATTAGCAAGGGGACTTCTGGGAAAGATTTTCGTCCCTAAGAGGGAAAAAAAACAGCAAACACGGTCCTTTTTCTTCGTCTGGACATTGTCTTATCTAATTAGATATGACACCTGAAATTGTGGCAGCCATCTTGCTGTCAGCTTGAGGCTGAAGCCAACACTAAGAGGTGTCAGAACAGAGGTATGGAAAGAACCTGAACTCCAGATGATATCATGGAGCTAATGACTCAACTAATTCTGGAAGCCTTACATCCAGACTTTCTGTTTCCTTATTGCTTAAGCCAGTTTCCTGTCTCTTAGAACCAAATATTTTTTATGTGAAAAACACTGTTGGTTGCTTGCACAATATTTTTTCTCCTCTTCTTTATTACTAGGAGAACCTCATTTTTTCCCACAGAGAGGCATTATACAAAAGGAAAGGAAGGGAAGGGAGGGGAGGGGAGGGGAGGGGAGGGGAGGGGAGGGGAGGGGAGGAAGGGAAAGAGAGAAAGAGAGGCTTTGACCTTCAGATTCCTTTTTTCAGCTAGAGATGACTGTAAGACCCATCAAATTCTAGCGAATGAGATACAAATACAAATTTCTGAGTAGGGCCTCAGGAAAACCTTTTTAATGGGAATAGATATGGTCTTCATACTTCCTCCTTCCTTCTTACTGAGAATGGAGATTGATGCTTGGAGTTACTGCAGCCATCTTGTGATAGGGAGGGTGAAGACCAAATGCTAGAGATGGCAGAAATGGAAAAAGAAGATATCAGGAAACTTTAGGACATCCCTGAGCTGCTAAGCCAGTCATAAAATGCCTGTAACCAGACATTCTGTGATGTGGGGAAAATAAAACCTTATTTCTTTAAGCTGCCATTTATAGATAATACATCAAGAATCCAACTGCTTCCTCTTCCTTGGTTTTCACCTTCATTTTGCTTGATGATATCCTCAAGATTCTCTCTCTTAAAAAGTATGTGAGATGGATGCTTTCTTAGCCTGTGTCTGTCTGAAAATTCCTTATTTTGTTCTCATACTTGATTGATAGTGTGGATGTATTATACAGTGCTAGCTTAAAAACAATTTTCCCTCACAACTGTTAAGATGTTGCTCCATTTTCTTCTGGCATTTAATGTTACTGATGAGAAGTCCACTATTAATTTGATTTTGCACCAATGCAAGTGGTTTCAAAAATTTTCTAGGGGAGCTTTTACAAAATTTTATTTTGGTGTTCTGAAATTTCACAATGATATGTCAAGGTATGGGTCTTTTTCACTCATTATGTGCAATACTTGCTGGGCTCTTTTAATCTGAAAACTATTATGTCTTTACTACTTGAGATAAATTATGACCTTCTGTGCTCTTTTGTTCTCCTTCTGAATGTTTGACTTTCTGGATTGATTGTCTCTTATGTTTTCTGTCATATTTCCCATCCCTTTTGCTTTTTCCTTTATGTTCTAAGAGATCTCCTTTATCTGCCAATTCTACTATTACATTTCTAATTTCAGCCATTACAATTAAAATTTTAAGAACAATTTCTTGGTTGGGTGTGGTGGCTCATGCCTATAATCCTAGTACTCTGAAAGGCCAAGGCAGAAGGATTGCCTGAGTCCAGGAGCTTGAGACCAGCTCATGCAACAAAGTGAGACCTTGTCTTCTTAGTGAACAACAACAACAACAAAATTAATAATAACAAAGAACAGTTTCTTATTCTATGATTGTTCCTTTATCATAGCAATCTGTACTTGTTTTATGGATATATTTTAAAAGTCTCTCTGGAAATATAGTTTGTAACAGTTTTCTGTTCTCTGCATTCTGTATTCCTCTTGAGCCAGTTTTTTAAAAAATATATTTTTATCATGATCTGTTTCTTCTATTTGTATGTGCAAAGATATACATTTGCTTTTTTATATTTAAGAAAGAGAAACCATGTTGATTTTTCTGGGTACCAGTTTTAAGTTTCCTGGGTACTGCATGAAGCTAGGTCTGTTTTCCCATTTAGTTCTCCCGGAAGGAAAAGGTTGACCAGGTGTAAGAATGAAGTTTGTTCATGAAGTTTGTTCCGGGCATAAGAATGAAGTTTGTTACTATAGTGAGACTGGGCTAAGAGTTGACTTTTAGCACTGGGAGAAGGGTATTCCCTATGGTTAATCCCATCTTGCTGAGCTCTACAAGAGTAGAGATAGCAAAGGGCGTGGTCTAAGGAGGGCATCTTGGGAAGTTGTTAGGGAAAGACTTCCATTTAATCTCTGCTCTCATAACTCTTCTTTCCTCACCAGCCAGCTCTTGGGCTCTGCTGGGTGTACCAGCCCCTCAGCTTCCTTCACTTACTCTGCACAGTGGGCTCACTTCTACTTCTCATCCATCAGCAGCTTCTCTCCACTTACTATTTTGTACAAATCTTGGAAAGTCTCTTTTTGGTGATGGTCTACTCTCATTCTCTGCTCTATTCAGATCATTTCTTTTGCTTTTTTTTTTTTTTTTTTTTTGAGAAGAAGTCTTGCTGTGTTGCCCAGGCTGGAGTGCAATGGCATGATCTTGGCTCACTGCAAACTCCACCTCCCGGGTTCAAGCCATTCTCCCACCTCAGCCTCCCAACTACTGGTGTGCGCCATCACGCCTGGCTAATTTTTTATTTTTTTAGTAGAGACGGGGTTTCACCATATTGGCCAAGCTGGTCTTGAATTCCTGACCTCAAGTGATCCACCCACCTTGGCCTCCCAAAGTTCTGGGATTACAGGCGTGAGCCACCACGCCTGGCCTCATTTTCTTTTACTGGCATTCTAATCGAGTTTCAGGAGGGAGAGAAGGCAAATGTTTGTGCTTGGTCCATCATCTTTGCTAAAATTTTATTTTTAATTTTTCATCCATCTTCATAAATGAGATTGTTACACAGCTTTTCTTTTCCTTTATGTCATGTTTCTTTGGTTTTGGGTTCAGGGTTACAGGAACTTTAAAGAATGGTTGATTCATATTCCATGTATTTCTATGCCCTGGGATAGTTTAAATTCATCCACACACTGATCCAGTAACTTACAGCATTGCAGTCACCTGGGAATATATTTTAAAGTGCATATTTCACTTGTCTTTGTATAATCACTAGAAAAATATGGAAAGATGTATATAAATCGTTACATTTATACACAAACTAATAAAATTTGTTTCAGCAGGAGTAAGATCAAGGAGAAAATGGGGAGACAATTTTTCTTTTACATATTGTTGGATTTTTTTTACAACCACTAAATGTAACTTCTGAAATGAAAAAAAAAAAAACTTTATGAAAAATACAGATTCCCAGGCCAAATTTTGGAGACCTAAGTTTGTTGAGTCTGGGAAGCCAGGAAATCTATATATGTTTTTAGATATGTACCTAGGTAATTGTGATATGCAATCAAGTTTAGAAACCCCTAGTATAGATATTATAGGAATTAGTTTTTTCTTGAAATTGTGAAAGTACTTACCTATAGAATCCCACTGCCCTAAGGCTTGGTGGCGGAGGGCAGGGCAGGTGGAGGGAATGTTGTTCTTTGACTCCTTTTTACAGTTTGTCTTGTAAAGATCAAAATATGCCACTCCAAAACATGCCACTTTGGCATACAATTATTTTGAGCTGAAGGCATTTCAGATTCAATAGATGCAGAAAGAAGTCGTCTTATCTGATGAGAAGTAGAAACTTATGAGAAATGAGGACTGCCATAAATCCCCTTCTCCTAGGGAAGTTTTATGGTTGCAAAGAAGACGGAGTTGGCGCAAAGATGGATCTGAACAAACAAACCTCATTCCGTTAATTTCCCTCATATATTTACTTTCCTGTGGTTTACTGCCTTTGGGAGCCTAAGATTTCTTTTTTCCTTTGTCTTGTCACTTCTCTACAAATTTATTGTTCTTTGTTAAGATACATAAACCCACATTCTAAACACCTCTTTGAATTTTTCATCACTGAGTTTCTCCTGGGTACATGCCCACTGTACATGCTAATAAACTATTTGTTTTTCCTTTATTAATCTGTCTTTTCTTAGTTAATTTCCAGAGCCCTGGCCAGAGAACCTATGTGGGTAGAGAAAAAAGCTCCCACCCTCTTACCGTCAATTTTGGTATATTATGCATCTCCTGGGAAATCATCCATTCTATTAAATGTATTAATGAAAAATTAGATCTACTAATTTCTTATTAGCTTTACAGTTACCCTTTTTATCTTTATTTTTATTTTATTTTATTTTATTTTATTTTTTTGAGACAGGGTGTCGCTCTGTCGCCCAGACTGGAGTACAGTGGCGCGATCTCGGCTCACTGCAAGCTCCGCCTCCCGGGTTCACACCATTCTCCTGCCTCAGCCTCCCTAGTAGCTGGGACTACAGGCGCCCACCACCGCGCCCTGCTAATTTTTTGCATTTTTAGTAGAGACGGGGTTTCACCGTGTTAGCCAGTATGGTCTGGATCTCCTGACCTCGTGATCCGCCCGCCTCCGCCTCCCAAAGTGCTCGGATTACAGGCATGAGCCTCTGCACCCGGCCTTTATCTTTATTTTGAACTCCTTTCTTATTCTTAGTATTTGTGATTACTCTGTTTTTTTTAAAAGTTTTATTGTGGTAAAAAAAATATATATAAGAAAATTTACCATTTAATCCATTTTTAGGTGTACAGTTCAGTGCCATTTTGTTCACTCATAATGTTGTACAACCATCACCGCTATTCATCTTAGAACTTTTTCATCGCCCTGAGCAGAAATTCTGAACCCATTGAATAGTATCTGTCCATTCCTTCCTTCCCTAGCCGCTGCTAACCTCTGTTCTACTTTCTACCCCCTACAAATTTGCCTATTCTTGGCACTTCATGTAAGTGGAATCTTAAAATAATTATCCTTTTCCGTCTTGCTTATTTCGCTTAACATAATATTTTCAAGATTTATCCATGTTGTATCTGACTTTCATTCTTTTTAAAGGTTAATATCCTATGAAGTATGTATATATCACATTTTGTTTATCCATTCATCTGTTGATCTCCTTTTGGGTTGTTTCCACTTTTTGGCTATTGTGAATCATGCTGCTATGGACATTTGTGGGCAAGGATCTATTTGAGTCTTTACATTCAATTATTTTGGGTACATACCTAGAAATGGAATTGCTGGATATGGTAATTTTACATTAAAATTTTTGAGCAACTGCCAATTGTTTTCCACAGGAGTCACATCATTTTATATTACCGCCAACAATGTACAAGGGTTCCAATTTCTTCACATCCCCACCAACACTTGTTATTTTCTTTTTTAATAATGACTATCCTAATGGTATGAAGCGATATCTCATTGTGTTTTTGATTTGCATTTCCCTAATAGCTAGTGATATTGAACATCTTTCATGTGCACATTGGCCACTTGTTTATCTTCTTTGGAGAAATTTATATTCAAGTCCTTTGCCCATTTATTTATTTATTTATTTTTTGAGACGGAGTCTCCCTCTGTCGCCCATGCTGGAGTGCAATGGGGCAATCTTGGCTCACTGCAACCTCCACTTCCCGGGTTCAAGCAACTCTCCTGTCTCTGCCTCCTGAGTAGCTGGAACCACAGGCACTGCCACTACGCCCTGCTAATTTTTGTATTTTTAGTAGAGATCGGGTTTCATGATGTTGGCCAGGCTGGTCTTGAACTCCTGACCTCAAGTGAACCACTGACCTCGGCCTCCCAAAGGGCTGGGATTACAGACTTGAGCCACTGCGCCCCGCCTTCCTTTGCCCTTTTTTTTTTTTTTTTTTTTTTTTTTGAGACGGTGTCTCGCTCTGTCGTCCAGGCTGGAGTGCAGTGGCCGGATCTCAGCCCACTGCAAGCTCCGCCCATTTTTAAAAATTGAGGGTTTTTTTTGTTGTTGTTATTGAGTTGTAAGAGTTTCTCTATTTCTTTTTTTTTCCTTTGGAGACGGAGTCTCGCTCTGTCACCCAGGTTGGAGTGATTAGCCTGCCTCAGCCTCCCCAGAAGTAGCTGGGACTTCTGGCATGTGCCTCATGCCCACCTAATTTTTGTATTTTTAGTAGATTCGGGGTTTTGTCATATTGGCCAGGCTGGTCTCAAACTCCTGACCTCCAGTGATCTGCCTGCCTCGGCCTCCCAAAGTGCTGAGATTACAGGTGTGAGCCATCATGACTGGCCGAGTTTCTCTATTTTTTATTTATTTATTTTTTGAGATGAGTCTCGTTCTTGTTGCCAGGCTGGAGTCCAATGGCACACTCTTGGCTCACTGCAACCTCCGCCTTTGGGTTCAAGCTGTTCTCCTGCCTCAGCCTCCTGAGTAGCTGGAATTACAGGCTTGCACCACCACACCTGGCTAATCTTTGTATTTTTGTAGAGATGGGTTTCACCATGTTGACCAGGCTGGTCTTGAACTCCTGACCTCAGGTGATCCGCTCACCTCGGCCTCTAAAGTGCTAGGATTACAGGCATGAGCCACCATGCCTGGACTATTTTTGAATGATCTGTTTATTATTCTGTGTCTCCTGGAATTCTGTGAAGCATCCATTGGCTTTTCTAGACTTGTGCTGTTCAGTACAGTAGCCACTAGCCACAGGTGATTATTAAGATTTCAACTTTAGTTAATTAAAATTAAGTAAATTAAAATTTTAGTTCCTTGGTGACATTAGCCACATTTCACATCCTTAGTAGACACACATGGCAAGTGGCTGCCATACTGGACAGCACAGAATGAACAGTCCTGTCATCACAGAAAGTTCTATTGGACAGCACTGTTCTAGCTCTGCTTTCCACAGCTCTTACTTTTTCTCCAATATTCTGTGTCTCTATTTTTATGGTCTTCATTCTGAGAGATGTCCTTGACTTTATTCAGACCTTTAATTGGCATTCAATCATGGCCATTGCATTATTGGCTTCTAATATTTAATTTTGAATTTTATTTGGCAATGGTCTTTATAAATGCCAACGTTTCTTTTGTTTTTCTATTGCTACCTTTTCACAGCAGCATATTATTTTATTTTTTATATTTATGTATTTATTTATTTATTTTTTGAGACAGAGTCTTGCTCTGTCGCCCAGGCTGGAGTGCAGTGACGTGATTTCAGCTCACTGCAACCTCTGCCTCCTGGGTTCAAGCAATTCTCCTGTCTCAGCCTCCTAAATAGCTGGGCTTAATTACAGGCCCGTGCCACCACACGCGGTTAATTTTTGTATTTTTAGTGGAGACGGAGTTTCGCCATGTTGGCCAAGCTGGTCTCGAACTCCTGACCTCAGGTGATTCACCCGCCCTGGCCTCCCAAAGTGGTGGGATTACAGGCGTGAGCCAGCACTCCTGACCAGCATATTCTTATTTTGTAGGTGAAGTTTGCTCTTGATTATCCCCAAGGACACTAATTCACTGTAAGAAACTATTTTTAAGATCTGCTGTTTTCTGAATTAATTGTTTCGTCCATAATTAAATGTCCTATTTGTTCATCTTGGATTTTCTCTTCCATACTGTTGGTTTTTCTAAAATGTCTATTGATTCTTAATTGTCCATTTATATTTTATAAATACAAATCTAGGCCGATTCATAACTTGCATTCATTCTCTTAACAATTGAAACTCCATTTCCACAGCTGACATTTCTCCTTAATTATAAGATTGATGGGCGGCTCTCAGTGTGCCAAGGTCAGTAACAGTCAGATCAACTCCCACAGTTGCTAAAAAAGGAAGGTTTTACTCTAGAGGTGAGTGCTTTATTTCAATCATGGGTGAAGCTGCCTTTCTATTTTACCCTTTCTTCCACTTCTATTTTGAATTTACAGAATTGTCTAGGGCCTGATCTGATTCTCTTGTCTCAAGACCTGACTAAGAGTCCCCCAGGCAGATTCTCCAAGTAATCAGAGAGTGGTAATCATGGCTTTATCCTGCAGTGAAACATTGCAGCCAGCTGCTTTATATAGAATGATGACTTGCTCAGTTGCTCCAGGGCAGACCGTTAATTTGTGACTCCAAGTTCCACCTCTACTCCTTGCCTTTGCTGAGTCCTGGAAGCTCTTTGAGGAAAAAACATCTCTAACTTATATTTTGAATCTCTGCTACATCTATTTAGGATGTGAATTTCCCTGCTGTGATTTCTCTGTCAACTAAATACCACCTTCATTAATTAATCTTTGCTTTTGTGGACCTCTAGTGCAGTAGATTGAATTAATCTTCAGAGTAATCAATTATCATCAATCTATAATGTTCCTCTCTGATTATTGTTATTACTAATACTATTACTATTATTTATTTTGGTCTTCGTGCATGACAAAGGCAGTCTCTTTTCATCAAAATGTTAGACTCTTCTGAGTCTTCTGCTTAACTGTCCTGTCCTTGGGCTTTCCTCTCTGTCCTTGAAGAATCCAGTTTGAGCTAGAATCCACAAGTCAATTTAATGAAAATTCACCATCCCTGATATATGACCATCCTGGCCTGTCTTCTGCAAGAATTCTGTTGAGTAGCCCTGATGTTTCCGCTTAGTAATTCTCCGTTCCCTGATCCCCCACCCTGCTCCTTGGTTATAAATTCCCACGTGTCCTTGTTGGAGTTGGGTTTGGGTCCAGTCTCTTTCCCCTACTGCAAGACCTCATTGCAGTGGTCCCTATACCTATCACCACGGCATCCTTGACAAGTGTCTTGGATCATCTCTTCTTTAACATGCACCATTGCAACTCCTGTTCCTCTTCTTAGAATGAATGTATTTTTGCTTCATGTATGTTCATATTTTTAACTAGTATAAATGGTACTAAAAGCCTTGTTTTCTTTTTTCAGTCAACATTGTATTTTAAATATACATCCATGACATCTTATACATTTCTAATTAATGCCTTAAAATGTACAATCCTACTGTGTGTACAGAAGGAAAAAGGCCTGGAGCTATTTGGGGAACAGCACTAGTGACAACCATTGTTTGTCCTTCTGGTCAACCAATATTCAGTTTGCTTTATTTCCCCTCAGAAAAAATACACTCCTTCCTGTATCTAAGGGAGTTGTCCGAAACATCCCATGGAGCCCTCCCCACCTTCTCTCCTGGGGATGCACATGGTTCTTGCTTTGGCCCTGATTTCCTGCCCTGGGAGTAGCTACTTTGTCCTTTGTTCTCCTTGTTGTTCCTCTGGAAGATTCTTTCTTCTCCATTATCTGAAGTAACCATCAGCCCATTTCCTGCCCACTGGTGGTTGGGGGCCCTAGGGCCCTTTAAGACTCAAATTTAAACTTTTTTTCACTCATAATTTCTTTGGCAACACTCTTTTAAAATTTAGTAGCCTTCTTATTTGATTCCAGTCAGTTCCATATGGCAGAGCTCATCTATAGTTATTTTCTAGATATATTTCCTTAATTTATTACATTTCTTGTTTCTTACCCTTTCCCCAACCCTTCCCCTTCACTTAATTGCAGGTAAAGGTGTTAAGCTGATCAAGCTTTGGTGGAAAAGTCACACATGTAGTCTCTTTTCCCAGAACCATTTTGTAAAATTAAAAGGAATTACTGAATATCTCACCCTTTTGACATTCACTTTGGGACATCTTCATCCATTCAAAGGTTTTTATCACTGGATGAAACAGCCATAAATTTGATTTGATCCTTGTTGAAAGCCTGAAATTGTAATTGGTCTTTGTCCTTCAAAGTCCTTCTCATTTTTCCTTTTACTTGTTAGGGTGGAATAGCAGTTGTTCTCAACTTCCAACTTTGCAAGACTCCAGTTTTCTAGTCCTTCTCAATTTCCTTTCATTCCTACTTGGAAACTTGCCAATTATTTTCTGAGCTTCTCTCAAATACGGTCAATAAAAACTTATGCTCACTACTATCTTCCTTTTCAGAGCTACCTTCCAAGTTTTTGCAGATCCACCTTCTAATATTTTGCCACTGCATAACATGAATCACCGGCCAGGCACAGTGGCTCATGCCTGTAATCCCAGCAATTTGGGAGGTTGTGGCAGGCGGATCACCTGAGGTGAGGAGTTGGAGACCAGCCTGGCCAACATGGTTAAACCCCGTCTATACTTAAAATTATATATATACAAAAATTAGCCAGGTATGGTGGCACACACCTGTAATCCCAGCTACTCGGGAGGCTGAGGCAGGAGAATTGCTCCTGAGCCTACCTGGGAGGCAGAGGTTGCAGTGAGCTGAGATTGTGCAACTGCACTCCAGCCTGGGAGACAGAGCAAGATAAAGAAAGGAAGAAAGAAAGAAAGAAAGAAAGAAAGAAAGAAAGAAAGAAAGAAAGAAAGAAAGAAAGAAAGAAAGAAAGAGAGAGAGAGAGAGAGAGAGAGAGAGAGAGAGGGAGGGAGGGAGGGAGGGAGGGAGGGAGGGGCGGGGCGGGGAGGAGAGGGAGAAGGAAGGGAGGGAGGGAGGGAGGGAGGGAGGAAGGAAGGAAGGAAGGAAGGAAGGAAGGAAGGAAGGAAGGAAGGAAGGAAGGAAGGAAGACAAAAACATGAATCGCCGTCCTTCCAACATTTGCTAACAGTTTCCTTGCAATCTGATGGCCAGTGCCTAAGCCATAAGCCATCAAAGCCATATTTTAGATTATATTATGGTAGGACTCCACTTGTGTATCAACCAGGATAGATGGATTATGCTGTGGTGACAAACAGCCTTAAACAACCATAAAATCATAATGCTCTAACACCCCAAAGGAGTATTTCTTGGTCATTGCAAGTCAGCAGTGGTCTCTCATAGCCACTCAGGGACCCAGACCAGTGAAGTGGCCACCATCTCTAACATTGCTTGTCATCACACCAAAGGGAAAGAAAATGTGGTAAACACATTGGCTTTTAAAGCTTCTACTTAGAAGTGATACTTGCCACTTAAATTTTATGGACAAAGCAAGTCATATGACCATATGTAACTTCAAGGAGGCAGGCAAGTGGGTATATGGCCACTAATCATAGCCATGTATCCAGGAGGAGAACCAGAAATATTTGTTGAATGGTACTATCTCACATAATTTGCCTATTTTTTATTGCTGTTTCTTTTTTTGTTGATTGTTAGAGTTCCTTGTAGGATCTAGAAAATGTTATGTACTCCCTCATCAGTTCTGTTTTGTTTTGAGACACAGTTTTACTCCTGTCGCCCAGACTGGAGTGCAATGGCGTGATCTCGGCTCACTGCAACCTCCACCTCCAAGGTTCAAGTGATTCTTCTGCCTCAGCCTCCCGAGTAACTGGGATTACAGGCATGCGTCACCACGCCCCCCCAGCTACATTTTTTTGTATTTCTAGTAGAGATGGGGTTTCACTATGTTGGCCAAGCTGGTCTCAAATTCTTGACCTTGTGATCCACCCACCTTGGCCTCCCAAAGTATTGGGATTACAGGCATGAGCCACCGTGCCCAGCCCCTTATCAATGTTAAACATTGAAAATATCTTCTGTCCATCCTTCATCTGTTAATTTTGTCCATAGTATCCTTCACTGTACAGAAATCCTTTTTGTTGGTGTAGATCCATTCACCAATTTTTCCAGATGAAAGTTTTGGCTTGCCGGGCGCGGTGGCTCAAGCCTGTAATCCCAGCACTTTGGGAGGCTGAGATGGGCGGATCACGAGGTCAGGAGATCGAGACCATCCTGGCTAACACGGTGAAACCCCGTCTCTACTAAAAAAATACAAAAAACTAGCCGGGCGAGGTGGCGGGCGCCTGTAGTCCCAGCTACTCGGGAGGCTGAGGCAGGAGAATGGCGTAAACCCGGGAGGCGGAGCTTGCAGTGAGCTGAGGTCCGGCCACTGCACTCCAGCCTGGGCGGCAGAGCAAGACTCCGTCTCAAAAAAAAAAAAAAAAAAAAAAAAAAGAAAGTTTTGGCTTTTGGGGTCTTATTTTAAAAATCCTTTCCCCATCCCAAGGCCACAATATGTAATTATATACTTTCTCCTATTAACTATTTTACTTTCCATATCTAAATTTTAATACAGCTAGAGTTCACCTTTTTCTTAAGGCGTGAAGTAGGAATCTTTTCTTTTAATCCATAAGAGGAGCGAATATTCTCAATACCATCAACTATAAAATTAATCATTTATCCACTAATTTATGGTTCCATCTTTATAATATTCCAAATTTATGAAATCTGTTTTTGTCCCACTAGTCTATGTGTTTGTTCCAATTCTTTCTAGTATAGTACTATGGTTTTGTAGAATATTGAAGCAGGATATTTTCCTGACCCCTTCACAGGCCTTGCGACAGGGGTGTTTCACTTACTCAGCCCGCAGTGCTCCACCCCTCACAGAAGGGGGAGCACATGTGAGCAGGTGCAGGAGCCAGGGTGAGTGCTTTTGGGTGCTGATAGGAGCAAAACTCCATGTGGGCCCCACAGCAGTGACTGGGGGAGTCGTCCCTGCAACCTCTGAAGCCCCAGAAGGAGTGTTACAGTGACCTTTTCGCTTTGCCATCTATGGACTGCTTAAGTGTTAACAGCTCAGTGGAGGGTCAGTGTGGCAGCCTTTTGCACCCACACTTGAGGCACCCGAGTTCTTGTCTGGTGTCCAGAAGGAATGAGGTCACACAAATGAATCAAAGGTGGTAAATGCGGGGAATTTTATTGCCAATGAAAGTGGCTCTCAGTGGGTAGGGGGGAGCTGGAAAGGAGACAAAGTGGGAAGGTAATCTTCCCTTAAAGTCCAGATGTCCTTGGCTGGACTCCTCTCCGAAGCTACACTGTCAAGCTGTCCCTCTGAAGTCAAGCCTCTTGTCTCTGACTTCCAACTGTAGTCTCTGACATCCAACTGCTTCTCCTCTCTCTACTGGCTGAGCCTGTAGTTTTTAATGTGCACAGGATGGGGGACAGTGTAGGCCATGGGTGGTTTTTTTTTTTTTGAGACGGAGTCTCGCTGTGTCGCCCAGGCTGGAGTGCAGTGGCGCGATCTCGGCTCACTGCAAGCTCTGCCTCCCGGGTTCACGCCATTCTCCTGCCTCAGCCTCCTGAGTAGCTGGGACTACAGGCGCCCGCCACCTCGCCCGGCTAGTTTTTTGCATTTTTTTAGTAGAGACGGGGTTTCACCGTGTTAGCCAGGATGGTCTCGATCTCCTGACCTCGTGATCCGCCCGCCTCGGCCTCCCAAAGTGCTGGGATTACAGGCTTGAGCCACCGCGCCCGGCCCATGGGTGGTTTTTGAAAAGGCAACATTCAAGCAGGAAAACAGGGATGTCAGTTTTCATTTTGGGCTGCAGGTTCAGGCTATTCAGCTTGAGGGTGGGGCTTTAGCCAGGGACCCGCCCCCTTCTGCCCAGAATTTCTCTGCCTCCCGTCCCTATCAATATCTTTGCTTTGTAGAGAATCTCTGCTCTTCTTCACAGCTGTCTTAATTATCTGTGAATTTCTATTCTTCCCTATGTATTCAGAATATTTTAAGTTGCTAAAACCTTTTGATATAAATTGTACTAAACGTATAGATGATTTTGAAAGACAATGAACATCTTTGTGATGTTAAAATTTTCCTTTTTTTTTTTTTTTGAGATGGAGTCTTGCTCTGTCACCCAGGCTGGAGTGCAGTGGCATGATCTTGGCTCACTGCAACCTCTGCCTCCCAGGTTCAAGTGATTCTCCTGCCTCAGCCTCCCGAGTAGCTGGGACTACAGGTGTGTGTCACCACACCTGGCTAATTTTTGTATTTTTAGTAGAGACAGGGTTTCACCATGTTGGCCAGGATGGTCTTGATTTCCTGACCTTGTAATCCACCCACCTCAGCCTCCCAAAGTGATAGGATTACAGGTGTGAGCCCCCATGCCTGGTCCATTCTTAGTTTTTTTCGAGATGGAGTCTTGCTCTGTCACCCAGACTGGAGTGCAATGGCGAAATCTCGACTCACTGCAATCTCCACCTCCTGGGTTCAAGCAATTCTTGTGCTTTGGCTTCCTAAGTAGCTAGGACTACAGGTGCCTGCCACCACGCCCAGCTAATTTTTGTATTTTTAGTAGAGATGGGGTTTCACCATATTGGCCAGGCTGGTCACTCCTGACCTCAAGTGATCCGCCCCCCTCAGCTTCCCAAAGTGCTGGGATTACAGGCGTGAGCCACTGTGCCCACCCCAAATGTTCCATTCTTTAACATGACATGTCTTTCCATTTTTTCTAGTCTTTATGTATTTTATTAGAGTTTTTTTTTTTTTTTGAGACGGAGTCTCGCTCAGTTGCCTAGGCTGGAGTGCAGTGGTGCAATCTCGGCTCACTGCAAGCTCTGCCTCCAGGGTTCACACCATTCTCCTGCCTCAGCCTCCCAAGTAGCTGGGACTACAGGTGCCCACTGCCACGCCCAGCTAATTTTTTGCATTTTTAGTAGAGACGGGGTTTCACCATGTTAGCCAGGATGGTCTCGATTTCCTTACCTCGTGATCCACCCGCCTCGGCCTCCCAAAGTGCTGGGATTACAGGCGTGAGCCACCACACCCGGCTTTATTAGAGTTTTAAAGCTTTTCTTGTATATTCTTTGATAGGTTTATTTATATTGTTAAAATAGATAATTGGGACGTCATTAGGATGAGACACTCCAATGCCTGAGGTTCTTAGCAGAGAAACCAAACCCCAACTCAGTGTAAACTGTAAAATGAAACTTAGGCTAAACCAATCATAAACTGTTAACTAAACTTCTAACAGACTTTCCACTTTAACCAATTAAATTTTTTTTTTGTCTTGCTTTCATGAGCACCTTATAAAGGTTTCTCCCTTGTATCTTCTCAGTAGAGCACTGACCTGCTCATAGTCTGGTGTTGACTGATGAATGGCAGAATGCTCAAATAAACAAATAAACTCATTAAGATTTTAAGGTGTCTGAGTTTATCTTTTCTTTTCTTTTCTTTTTTTTTTTTTTTTTTTTTGAGACAGAGTCTTGCTCTGTTACCCTGGCTGGAGTGTAATGGCACGATCTTGGCTCACTGCAACCTCCACTTCCTGGGTTCAAACGATTCTCCTGCCTCAGACTCTCAAGTAGCTGGGGTTACAGGCACATGCCACCACAACTGGTTAATTTTTTGTATTTTTGGTAGAGACGGGGTTTCACTCTGTTAGCCAGGATGGTCTCGATCTCCTGACCTGGTGATCTGCTCACCTCAGCCTCCCAAAGTGCTGGGATTACAGGCGTAAACTGTGCCTGGTGTGTTTTACCCTTTTCTTATTAGGGAGGTAAGGTAAGAGACTAATCACAACAATATGATCAGAAACTAAACTAGATTGGGGTTGAATTGTAGTTCTGCTAGACTCAGTCTCTGGTTTGATGGGGAGGTTGTCAAGTCTCTACCTACTCAGCCATATCACACGATGGGAAATTCACTTATGCCTCCTAGAGGTTTGAGCTTGGTTCTTTAGCTTCCCACTCAACATGGCTTCAATTTTGGCAAATAGGAGAGCGGGACCAGCTGTGCATTTGACACAAGTCCCCCTTCCTCTACAGGGTGTTGACTCCTAATTACTGTGAGAGTGGAAAGTTTCAGTTTGTTATTCTGTGCCCCTCCCACAGCCTCCCATGCCACTCAGGCACTTGGCAAATGTTCCATGGAAAAGCTGGCCATGCTTCAAGGGCTCTGTTCAATCTGAGACCCTACATCTTTAATTATGAGAAATAATTGGACATTGTATCTTAAAATATTTTTCTGGTTCTTTTTCCGAGACTCCTGTTGTGGAAATGGATGTAGGCCCTTATACTTTTGTCATCCATATAACTTTTTTTTTGAGACAGAGTCTTGCTCTGTCACCCAGGCTGCACTGCAGTGGCACAGTCTCAGCTCATTGCAACCTCTGCCTCCTGGGTTCAAGCAATTCTGCCTAAGCCCCCTGAGTAGCCGGGACTACAGGTGCATGCCACCATGCCCAGCTAATTTTTGTATTTTTAGTAGAGATGGGGTTTTGCCATGTTGGCCAGGCTGGTCTCGAACTCCTGACCTCAGGTGATCCACCCACCTCAGCCTCCCAAAGTGCTGGGATTACAGGTGTGAGCCACCACCATGCCTGGCCCACTTTTCTTTATATTTTCTATTTTTAGACCTTTTCCGTTTTTTTGAGATGGAGTCTTGCTGTGTTGCCAGGCTGGAGTGTAGTGGTACAATCTCGACTCACTCCAAACTCTGTCTCCTAGGTTCAGGTGATTCCTCTGCTTCAGCAGCCTCCAGAGTAGCTGGGATTACAGGCACGCGCCACCACGCCTGGCTAATTTTTGTATTTTTAGTAGATAGGGTTTCACCATGTTGGCCATGGTCTCGATCTCCTGACCTCATGATCCACTCACCTCAGCCTCCCAAAGTGCTGGGATTACAGGCATGAGTCACCGCACCTGGCCCCAATATTTTTGATTTTGGTGATTGTCTTCTGCCTGATCTTCCAACTCTCTAATTTATTTTTTGGCTGAATACATTCTGCTGTTTACTCCATCTACTGAGTTATTTGTTGCAATGGTTATTAAATGTTGTCATTGCCAACATTTCTAGTTATTTTTAAATCATTGCCTATCTTGCTTGATATTTACAGTGTCCTCCCTTATGTCTTGGAGGATGTGTATTGTTCTTATTGTAAATCCCTCTTTTGCCTAGTCTGTTCATATGACTTTTTTTTTTTTTTTTAGAGACAAGAGTCTTGCTCTGTCACCCAGGCTGGAGTGCAGTGGCACTATCTCGGCTCACTGCAAGCTCTGCCTACCAGGTTCACACCATTCTCCTGCCTTAGCCTCCCAAGTAGTTGGGACTACAGGTGCCTGCCACCACACCTGGCTAATTTTTTGTATTTTTTTAGTAGAGACGGGGTTTCACCATGTTAGACAGGATGGTCTCAATCTCCTGACCTCGTGATCCAACCGCCTCGGCCTCCCAAAGTGCTGGAATTACAGGCATGAGCCACCACGCCCGACCCATATTACCCCTTTTGTTAGTCACTCATTTAGTGGTGGTTTTGGCTCTGAGCTCATCTTCCCTTGGAAGTGTTGGCTATCTTGGTGAATAATGTGTCCTCTGTGAGAAGGAGTGAGGTTAAAGATGGGGCTCCAGCTTTGGCTCCTCCAGGCAAAGGTATGAGGGGAGTGCCTCAGGGTGCAGAGCCTCTAGCAGCTATTCCCCATTTGCCACCTGTCCACAGACAAGCCAAAGTGAAGTGCCTCCCCTTCCAGACCTTCCTCTGCGTAGTCTCTTATCCCAACCAAGGGTACAAGAAGAAGGAGAGACTGCTCCATGGCTCCTAGCCAGCCTTCATCTATTGAATCTGTTTTCCACCAGCCAGTCCAGCTGGCTCCAGAAGTGCCTTGAGGTTCCCTTGCCATTTTCGGCTGGTGTTGTGTTGATGTTTTCTGCCTGCAGAGGTGAAAGGGCAGGCTACCCTCCACCTGGAGAAGTATGGGGGATAGAAAAGCAACAAGAAAGCCCTCTCCCAGACTTATATCGACCCATGACCTCTGGCTGTCACCACTCCAGGCTGCAGTGCTCACCCGACTAGGACCCATCTAGCTTTTGTTTCTCAGGGTCAGATTCTGGATACATCATCCCTCTCTCCCTTATACAGTGTCTCCAGGGCCGAGTCTGGGGGAGGGAATCTGCAGTCCACTCCATCCAGCACCAAGGTAAAAATCTGAAGCCCCATCTACTTTCCATCTTCTAAAAATTCTCCACTATTTCTGGTTTGCTAATGGTTCTTCATTTTATTTTCTAGCCCTGTTATGTACTGATTGTCTTAAAAACCATTTGTATCTTTTCTGCCATTTTCAAATGTGAGAGCATGTTCTGAGACCCTTCCTTTTCCTCTTAAGAAGAATCTCTTTGGCCGGGTGCGATTGCTCATGCCTGTAATCCCAGCACTTTGGTAGGCTGCGATGGGTGGAGCAATTGAGGTCAGGAGTTTGACCATGGTCAACATGGTGAAAACCCGTATCTACTAAAAATACAAAAAATTAGCTGGGCGTGGTGGCAGGCAACTGTAATCCCAGCTACTTGGGAGGCTGAGGCAAGAGAATCTCTTGAACCCAGGAGACGGAGGTTGCAGTGAGCCAAGATCACGCCATTGCACTCCAGCCTAGGCAACAAGAGAAAAATTCTGTCTCAAAAAGAAGAAGAAAGAAGAAGGAGAAGGAGAAGAAGAAATCTCCTACTTAGTAGAGGCAGCGATTCTTGTGCAACTTTGTAACTTTCATTCATCCCATTCACTCTTTCCTGTGTTCTTGTCTGTAAAATGGGAATAGAGGAGTAGGTGATGTTTGAGGGCCTTTCACCTTCTCTGTGCTGTAGCTCCAAGGATCAGGCCCAACTGTTGTTTGGCTCATTTTCTGCTGTACATTCACATTAGTTCAGAAATGTGAGTGATGGCACCACTTTCTTTCTAATTTCATTCTGGTCATTGGTAGAGAGCAAAATGTAGAGCTGAAAAATGAAGATTGTTTCCTCTTAGAAAAACAAAAAGCACAACCATCTACAGAAACCTATTCCTATAACGAGCAGCTGAGGCAGGTGAACAGAGGATTGTCCCGAGAAATGTGAATGAAACTGCCGCCAAGGAATGGGGTATCTAGAGTGGGGGATGATGCGAGGGATTTTTTTTATTCCTTCCCAAAGCAAAAGCAGACTTTTAAATTATTTTTATCTTGCATTCTGGCCTCTTTCAAATCCTCTGAAGCCCCCCAAAGTTGCCAATGACTAACGTGAGACTATAACTCTCTAGGAAATAGGGATATCTCTGCCTCTGATGCCGGAAAACAGGGCAATAGACAGAATAACCTCCAAGAACCTTGCCTATCAAATACAGCATCCAGTCATGTCTCTTTGTAGAGGTAGAAACCATTCATGCTTCTGGGAAGAGCTAAAAACCATTCTGAGAAAGGTTGCAGGAGCTGAAAGGAACACTGGGATGCTGGCTCCCCCTGCGCCTTCCACCACGATTGTAAGTTTCTTGAGGCCTCCTCAGAAGCTAAGCTGATGCCAGCTTCATGCTTCCTGTTCAGCCTGCTGAAGTGTGAACCAATTAAACCTCTTTTCTTGATAAATTACCCAGTCTCAGGTATCTCTTTATAGCAATTTGAGAACAGCCCAATCTGCCATCGATGGTTTTAGGTACTATAAAGCCATAGACTGTTGGGCAAGGGCTTCAGCTCGACCCTCATATACAAATAGGGAAATAGGCTGAAAGAGCTCAGAGACTTCCCTGACATCACCATAGTGAGGCAGTAGCTGAACTGGGAGTAGAACCCAAGGCCTCTTACTGCTATGTAGGAGTCTGATACCTGTACCTGGATGCCTCAAGTAAGTTCCTGAAGCTTCTAAGCCCCCCACTGCTTTTGAAGGAAACTCTGGGTCAGGTATAGAATAAGGGCTAATTAAATGTGCAGTACTGTGGCAGACACTGTGGATCCCCATTGTGGTTGAAGGACCTAGCCCTGCAGGTGCTAGGAGGACTGCAGGAAGATGGTCTCTCAGCTGTAAGTCCTCTTTGGGAATTGCCTCTGCTGAAGAAAGCAACCTGGATCAAAATAACTTCCCCCTTTTCAGAAGATCCACATCCAATGACTGAATTGTGCTTGAGTATTAAAGGCCAGCTCTGTCCCTGACACAGGACAACTTGAAAGGGGTTGTTCCAGCTTCAGAGTGCCCCATGTGGTTGGTGAAGGCCTTTGCTGAGTCTGTACTGTGGCCTAACTTCTCCCCTGCCCAATTCTACTTTTCTCCCTTTTCTTCCCCAGGTGTTGAGCTGCAGAGCACTCTCTATTCTAATCTCATCTAATCTCAGAGTCTGCTTCTTAAAGAACCCATCCTGCCACATTTGGGTTGAATTACAGTCATGATGAAGCCTGAACTTGGGAAGCAGTCAGGGTCTGGTGGCTTCAGTCGTGGCTGGGGAGCAGCTGAAGAGAGATGGGTCATGAGGTGGGGCATAGACCCTGGACCTGGAGGCCTGGATTCCTGCCTCTCCATAGCAGCTCACCTGCCCAATTATGATTTTGCCTGCAACCCCCAAAGCAGAGCAGGGAGAGGCTGTGTGATTATTACTGTTACAATCACTGCTTAAAATCAATGCTAGGTGTTCCAGTAGATCAATCTCCCCCTAAATCTTCACCCCTCTTCTTGGGCTCTGCTCACTCTCACCTCCCTCACTCTCAGCAGATGATCTTGCCTCGTACTGTCCTTTACAGGAAAAATGAAAATGAAGCCATTGGGAAGCTTTCATGAGTTTCACATCTCGTATCCTTGTTACCCTATCCTCACCTCCTCCCATCCAGCCCAAGGAAGGGTGGTCCTCCCTAGGTACTGGGCCCTGCCCCTTTCTGCTTCCTTAGAAATCTCTACATGTCGATTATCATGACCCTTCTCCCTCATGGGGCTTACCTGTTTCCTCTCTCCTGGTACCTTCCCATGGGTACATAAATATGTTTAGGTCTCTCATATCTGGAAAAAAGCACCAACCACAGATAAAAGAAAATATTTGCAAATTATATGTTTGATAAAGGACTTGTATCCAAAAATTTACAAAGAACTCTTAAAACTCAACAAGAAAACAAACAACCTAGGCCGGGCGCGGTGGCTCAAGCCTGTAATCCCAGCACTTTTGGAGGCTGAGATGGGCAGATCACGAGGTCAGGAGATCGAGACCATCCTGGCTAACACGGTGAAACCCCGTCTCTACTAAAAAAATACAAAAAAAAACTAGCCGGGCGATGTGGCGGGCGCCTGTAGTCCCAGTTAGTCGGGAGGCTGAGGCAAGAGAATGGCATAAACCCGGGAGGCGGAGCTTGCAGTGAGCCGAGATCGTGCCACTGTACTCCAGCCTGGGCGACAGAGCGAGAGTCCGTCTAAAAAAAAAAAAAAAAGAAAACAAACAACCTTATTAAAAAATGGGCCAAAGACCTTAACAAACACCTCATCAGGAAGACATTTAGGTGGCAAGTAAGCATATGAAAATATGTTTCACATCAAATGTCACTGGAGAATGCAAATTAAAACAATAAGACATGACTACACACCTATTGAAATGGCCAAAAATCCAGAACACTGACAACACTAAAAACTGGTGAAGATGCAGAGGAACAGGAACTCTCATTCATTGATGGTGGGAATGCAAAATGGTACAGCCTCTTTAAAAGACTGTTTTTGGCAGTTTCTTTTTTGTTATTTATTTTTTATTTTTTTATTTTTTTAAATTATACTTTAAGTTCTAGGGTACATGTGTACAACATGCAGGTTTGTTACATATGTATACATGTGCCATGTTGGTGTGCTGCACCCATTAACTTGTCATTTACATTAGGTATATCTCCTAATGCTATCCTTCCCCCCTCCTCCCACCCCACGACAGGCCCCAGTGTGTGATGTTCCCCTTCCTGTGTCCAAGTGTTCTCATTGTTCAATTCCCACCTATGAGTGAGAACAAGCGGTATTTGGTTTTCTGTTCTTGTGATAGTTTGCTGAGAATGATGGTTTCCAGCTGCAGCCATGTCCCTACAAAGGACATGAACTCATCCTTTTATGGCTGCATAGTACTCCATGGTGTATATGTGCCACATTTTCTTAATCCAGTCTGTCATTGATGGACATCTGGGTTGGTTCCAAGTCTTTGCTATTGTGAATAGTGCCGCAATAAACATGTGTGTGCATGTGTCTTTATAGCAGCATGATTTATAATCCTTTGGGTATATACCCAGTAATGGGATGGCTGGGTCAAATGGTATTTCTAGTTCTAGATTACAAAACTAAACATACTCTTACCATATAATCCACCTTCCTTTGTTAAATGAGGAGCAATCACACTTCTCAGTATTTAACAAAGGAAGTTGAAAAGTTACACCTGAACAAAAAACCCTGCACATGAATGTTTATAGCAACTTCATTCACAATTGCCAAGGACATCCTCTTGTCCTTCAGTAGGTGAATAGATAAAAAACTGTGGTACATCCAGACCATAGAATATTATTCAGTGCTAAAAAGGAATGAGCTAGCAAACCGTGGAAGGACTTGAGGAGAACTTAAATGCATATCACTAAGTGAAAGAAGTTAATCTGAAAAGCCAAGATACTGTATGATTCCAGCTATATGATATTCTGGAAAAGGCAAATCTATGAAAACAGTAAAAAGGTCAATGGTTTCCAGGAGTTGAGGGGAGGAGAGGAATGAATAAGTAGAACACAGACTGTTTAGGGCAGTGAAACTACCCTATATGATACTATAATGGTGTAAACATGTCATTATATATTTGTCAAAACCCACAATTTGTATAACACCAAGAATGAACCTTCATGTAAACTACAGACTTTGTGATGATGATATGTCAAGGTAAGTTCATTGATGGTAACAAATGTACCCCATAAATTGATTATCGGGGAGGCTGTACCTGTGTGGGACCGGGGGTATATGGGAAATCTCTGTATCTTCTGCTCAATTTTGCTGTGAACTAAAACTGTTCTAAAAAATAAAATCTATTTTTAAAAACAACACCACAACATTTTCTATCCATGTACTTGTCAACTACTGGTCTTTTCATTTATCCACACTCATGCCACAAGCAGTTATTAGGCACTATGCTAGGTGCAGGAATACAGCAGTGGACAACAAAGTTATGACTCAAATTCTATGGAGGGAGATAGGTAATAAATGCATAACCGAGTAATATATAATATTGTTAGTAAATAAGTGCTAAGGAAAAAAACTCAAGCAGAGTAAAGAAGTTGGGGATGACCAAGGCTGGGGATAGCGACACCACTTTATATAGGGTGGTCAGGGAAGGCCTTCCTGGAAAGGTAACACTTCAACAGAGACCTGGAGAAAGTAGGGAATGCGCTCTATGGACATCTGGGGAAAGAGTGTCCCAGTCAGAGGGAAGAGCAAGAGCAAAGGCCCCAAGGCAAGCATGACTGGTATATTTAAGGAGCAGTAAAGGAAGCGAACACAGAGTAGAGGAAGCAAGGGGGAGAGAGATGAGATCAGAAGGAAAGCACAGAGACAGATCATGTAGGAGGATCATATTGAACAATTGAAGGACTTAACTTTTACCCCAGAGAATTCTGAGCAGAGGAATGACTTGATTTGCCTGCATTTAAAGAGGTCACTGTAGCTGCTGTGTAGAAAGTAAACTATAGAGAGAAGAAGTGGAAGGAAAGAGACTAATCAGAAAGCCACTGCAATACAGGTAAATGTGGATGGCTTGGATTAGGGTGGTAGCAGTGGAGAGAAGAAAGGTGCTCCTGGTTCTGGATATATTTCTAAGGTAGGAGCCAGTAGGATTGCTGTGTGGGTTTTGCAAGAAACAGAAAAATCGGCTGGGTGTGGTGGCTCATGCCTGTAATGCCAGCACTTTGGGAGGCCAAGGTGGGTGGATCACCTGAGGTCAGGAGTTCGAGATCAGCCTGGCCAACCTGGTGAAACCCCCATCTCTACTAAAATACAAAAAATTAGCTGGGCCTGGTGGCAGACGCCTGTAGCCCCAGGTACTCAGGAGGCTGAGGCACAAGAATCCCTTGAGCCCTGGAGGCGGAGGTTGCAGTGAGCTGAGATTGCTCCACTGCACTGCGGTTTGGGCTACAGAGTAAGACCCCATCTCAAAAAAAAAAAAAAAAAAAGGAAACAGAAAAATGAAAAATCAAGGATGACCGCAAGGTTTTTGCCCTGAGCCAGAAGAAGAATGAAGTTGCCATCGCCTGAGATGGGGAAGACTGCAGGACAAATGGTTTGTTGTTTGTTTTGGTGGCAGTGGGTAGGCAGGAGGATGAAAATCATGAGTTTGATTCAAGACAAGTTAGTGAAGATGTTGAGTAGGCAGTCAGGTATACAGAATTAAAAGATACAGTCCAAGGTGGAAACTTGAATTAGAGCGTTCTCAACACACAGATTGTATTAAAGCCGTCAGACTGGATGAGATAACTGAGGGAGTGGGCCTAGACCCAGAAGAAAAGAGTGTGAGTACTAAGTCCTGGAGTTCCTATACGTTAAGGGGTTGGGGAGAGGAGAAGGATCCAGCACAGGAGACTAGAAGGAATAACCAGCAAGGTGAGAGGAAAAGCAAGAACTTTCTGTTCTAGAGGCAGAAAGTGTTTCAAGAAAGGTAGTGAATGATTTGGGAGAGAGTGAAAAGATCGATGATGCAGGAGAGGAGAATTGCTGGTGTGATTTCCTGAGTAGGCTAGTTGTGCAAGAGGAGGGCTGACCTGAATGGTAGCACAGGGAGGGAAGGCAGAGGGTGTGGCCCAGGAGCTCTTTTCTCTGCTCCCAGATCTGCTCTTCTCGAGGTGGCCTTCCCCTTCTGCCCCCTGCACTTGACCACTTTCCTGGTGTCAGACTCTGCAAGCAGCACCACCAGGGTAATTAGATCAATGTCTTCCCAAGTGTGTATTGTCTTAGAGAAGGCCAGACCTGGGCAGGTCCCTGATGCCTTTCACTTATCAAGTTCTTCCCACCGTTCAAGGTCAGTGTAAGTCCACCTCCTCTGCGAACCCTTCCCTGACCTCCACAGCCTCAGCCCACACAGCTTTCCCCTCTCCTTCCCTCCCATTCCTCCTTTAAGCTGGGCATTGAGGAGCATCCTCGGACACCTAAGACAGGAGGCCATTTCTTTTTTTTTTTTTTTTGAGACGGAATCTCACTCTGTCGCCCAGGCTGGAGTGCAGTGGCCGGATCTCAGCTCACTGCAAGCTCTGCCTCCCAGGTTCACGCCATTCTCCTGCCTCAGCCTCCCAAGTAGCTGGGACTACAGGCACCCGCCACCTCGCCCGGCTACTTTTTTTGTATTTTTTAGTAGAGACGGGGTTTCACCGTGTTAGCCAGGATGGTCTCGATCTCCTGACCTTGTGATCCACCCGTCTCGGCCTCCCAAAGTGCTGGGATTACAGGCTTCAGCCACCGCGCCCAGCCAGGAGCCCATTTCAGCTGCGTTTCCACTTATTACCAGGAGGGGGCTCAGAGTAGCAAGTGCCTATGTCAACCATGATGGAAATAACTTGAAAAGGAGTAGGGAAGTTGGAGACTGTTAATTCCCTTCTGGCTTTGCAGGCCGCTTGTCCTTGGCGCTAGCCTGCTTCATTAGTCCTGTCTGCTGCAGGGCTGAGGGGGAAATTCTGATGCTCTCAGTGAGAAATGGTGGCTCAGGGCTGCAGAGGAGCTTTGGGAGGACTTTGAGAGGAAAAGGCCCAGAACAGTTAAGCTACCTCCTCTGGCCACATGGTTAGTTCGTGGCAGGGATGAGAGGTGAGCCCTGGTGTCCTGGTTTTCAGCCTGCTGTACTGTCAATGCCCCTTCCCGCCAGCCAGGGTCAAGACATTCACTCCAGAGTTCAAGCCCTCATTCAGCCACAGCATCCCAGGTGGGAGTTTGGGAGCATGAATGAGGAGCCTGGAGGAGAATGAGCCAGAGTTCCTGCCCTAAAGGAGCCCTCAAAGTACCTGGGGAGATATGACACGTGGCTCGGGTCAAGTGGAGAACACTGTGGGCAGCACACATCAGAACAGACCAAGGTTGAAGCTGGCACCTGCTCCTTGGAGGAGGCTTAGGGAAGTAAGTGGATTGGTCCAGTTGGAGAGGACAACCTCTGATAGACTCCCTCCTCCTAAGCTGGGAGGAACCGGACTGTGTGAGTATTTATGGAGGGGTGGAGGATGATGGAGAGGGGCCACATTTTGACAGCAATGCTGACCCCAAAGAATAATGAAGGGCTGGTTGAGGAGCTACTAGGGTGAGGAGAGAAACTCTGGCTGGAGTCACTCCTCAGAAGCCACACATCTGGCTGCACCTCTCCCTGAGTAGACAACATTAGTGCTGCTGCTCAAGTTCCTGTGTGGAAACCCAGAGCCCATCCCTGTTTGCCTGTGAAGGTGCCAGGTTCCTGCAGAAAGGATTTCTTTTGAAGTTAATGTTTGTGATGGTCTCATCATGAGAACTGAGGAAGAAAGAGGAGCCGCATATGTTATTTTGCTGAAAGTCCTGTTTTAAGAAAACAAATGCAAGGTTGTATTCGTGAGCAACTGCTAACCACAATAATGGAAGAAGCAGGTAAGCTAACAAGATATAATACCCCATGCCTCATGTAGTAACTTTGGGTGAGGTAGGCCAGTGGGCAGGAAGCCCCATGTCTGGTGGCAGAAGCAGGGTGGGAAGGAAACTGGAAGAGAACTGAGCCTTGGTCACTGACTGAGGATGCTGCAACTCACACATCCTGCTTCGTGGCCTGGCTTGTCTCGAACTGGGTTCTTCCCTAGCACCAGTAACCCAAGTGGAGATCTTGCAGCAGCCAAGACATGGTGCCAAGTAGGGTCACTTTCACTGCAAAATGCCTATCTCCAGGAGAGAGGGAGAGTGGACTGAGAGAAGCCAGGGAGAGAAAAAGGGCGGGGATTTGCAGTTGGTTGGCCTGCCTCAGAGATTAGGGTTGACATGAAGAACTGCAGGTTAAGAGTGCTCCATTAAGGAAGATTGGATAAACTGTTCTCACCATTGGGGCAGTTAAACCTTCCCTTGAGTCCATTTGGTAAGGTGCCCTGAAGATGTCTAGGCATAATGTCACAAGCCCAGCTGAAAACAAATACCACAAAGAGACCCTGTAATTCTGCAAACAGCAATATTAGCACTTAAGATTCAGTACCTGGCTTACTTCTGTAGTCCTAGCTACCAGGAAGGCTGAGGAAGGAGGATTTCTTGTGCCCAGAGGTGAATACAAGGCTGTAGTGAGCTACGATTGTACTACTGCACTCTAGCCTGAGTGACAGAACAAGACCCCATCTCTTAAAAAAAAAAAAAAAAAGGATTAAGCACCTGGATTGAAATTCAGATTTCTGGATTTCATGTGGTTTATCCACTGTCTTCCTTACGAGGGCCATCACCACTGGCTTGTGAGGCTGGGCACTTGTGGGGGGGGGCACTTGATCTTATTTGTCTAGCAGGAACCTTTAGTTGTTCTGGTCAGTGCCCGCTTCTCTGAGCCTGTCTTGGGGCAAGCCTAAGAGCAGGGCCAGGACTAGCGTGAGGTGCCTGCACCTATGATGCAAAACTGAAGGAGGGTGCTCACTTTCAGGTCAGCGCAAGGGCAGAGCCTATTCAGTTATTTGCATGTGAGAGCTATTAGAAAAAAACAACTCCCAATGAGATAGAAGAGTTCCCCTGGTAGCATGGTGCCGTTTTTAGTTTGTTCTGTTGTTTTGTTTTTTAAACTCTGTCCAACCCTCCTATGTGGAGGACCTCCCACCTTCCTTCCAACTCACCAGCTGCAGGACACAAACTCTGAAATGGCTTTGTGGTATTGGGAGTGTTGTCAGCCCAGGTTATAGTAAAGAAATTGGAAAGAGAAAGGGGATTGAATGGTTCGGTTTCACTGGGGATGGGGAGGAAGACAGATAATGGAAAGGGTGAACAGGGAAGAAGAACAGAGGCTGGTGAGTCAGAGAGAAGCAGGTAGTTAGAAAAGACTGCTTAGAAGCTCTTTCGTTATGTTGTTGTGTATGTATTAGGGCCTTAGGGTTGTGAGGTGTTCCCCGGTGATCCTCCTTGGAGTACCCGTTCCTCTTTCATTAGGCTGCTCCTGTTATTTTGCTTGCCAGACGCTGCCAGCTGGAATTAGTTGGTTCTAGACATTTGAAGCCTATTCCAAGACTCAATTCCCAGGACTAAGAAACTAGGAAGCCGGAAACTGCATTGGTTGCTATGCACCGTATTCAATTTTGCACCGGATTCAGTCATTTGAGAGAAATGTGGTTGCCTTCAGTTTAGGCTGGATGGAACGGCTCCTGATGTTACCCTATGAGTCCTAAGTGAGTGGGCAGAGTGGAGTGTGGGTGGGTGGCCTTTGCCAAGACATCAAGGATTTGAGGCCTAAAAATGCAAACAACTTGGGAAGTAATATGCACCAACCAGCCTGAGGGAAGGGAGGCCAGTGCCAAGATGTTGGCTCAGCATCACAGGGATCCTCGATAAAATCCCCAATCCCCACTTGGGCCTTAAATCCCTGACACTGCCAAGAATTGATTTTTGTTTCTTGAGGAAGCAGTCAAAATGAATACATTTTCAGTATCATTCTTAGGAGAGGCATCTCAATGTTTCTGAGCTGCTTTCTATGAGATGGACTGCTTAGCTGCTCTAAAAAGACAGAAATGTCTCCATAGCTTACACTGTACAGTTTGCTTTATCTACGTGTATTTAAATAGATGAGAGAGACACTTTTCCTTTTGTATGTCAAAGGAGGCAAAAGGAAGTTGTCTCCTAATTTCAGTCATAATTTGTGCCCTGAGGAAAGTTATAATATTCTATTGTATGGATACACCACATTTGCCTATCCATTCATCTGGAGATGTAGACACTTGGTTGCTTCTACATTTTCCCTATTGTGAGTAAAGCCACTATGAATATGAGTGTACGAATATCTCTTTGAGACCCTGCTTTCAATTCTTTGGGGGTATGCCCATAAGTGGAATTGCTGAATCATATAGTAGTTCTATTTTTAATTTTTTTTTTTGAGACAGAGTCTCACTGGAGTGCAGTGGCATGATTTCAGTCCACTGCAACCTCTGCCTCCTGGGTTCAAGTGATTCTCCTACCTCAGCCTCCCGAGTAGCTGGGACTATAGGCGAGTGCCACCATGCCTGGATAATTTTTGTATCTTTTTTTTTTTTTTAGTAGAGATGGGGTTTCACCATGCTGGCCAGGCTGGTCTTGAACTCCCGACCTCAGGTGATCTGCCCGCCTTGGCCTCCCAGAGTATTAGGATTACAGGTGTGAGCCACCACACCTGGCCTATTTTTAATGTTTTTGAGGAACTACCAGACTGGTTTCCATAGCTCAGGGCTGCTCCTTTAACATGCTTTCCCCAAAGCCTCCATTGGTGAGTTTCATTTCCATCTCATTTGCCACACTGGGTCACGTGACTGCCTCTAGCTGCAAGTGGATTGGGGTACCCATGTATTTTCAACCAGGCATAGAACTTCTTAGAACAAATGCAACACTCTGTTGGTAAGGAAGAAGAAGAGAATGAATTTTAGTGGACAACTAGCAGCCTAAGGGCAAATGAGAACACTGGAGGGCTTCATGTAGGCAAGATACATTGTGGCATTGTGGGAGGATTTGCGCTTTAGAAGGCTCTCTCTGGCACCTATGGACTGAGGAGTCATAGTCAGCAGAATCAGTTAAGAGGCTTCAACAACAATCCAGTGAGGAGTGATGGGGGCTCAGATGAAGATGGGGTGGCAGTCGGGTATTCAGGAAAGGGATGGATTCCTAAGATATTCTGATATTGGCAGTGGGAAGAGGGGAGAAGTGGGAGGGAGGGAGGGATGAGTCCAGGTTTTGAGCATAGTCCTTCCTGTATATCTAGAAGGGGAAACAGGTTTGGGGGACAGGTGATAGTTCAGTTTTGCACATGTTGAATTTGAGGAACCTGCAGGATGGTAGGTAGATAAAAAGTAGGATAAGACTTGTCCCAGTCTGGGTCTTTTGGGATTGGTTTGTGACCTCCTTGGTGAACTTGAAGCAAAACTGGAGATAGCACATTCTGAGTCATCTACTCCTGTGCTGGCCCAGGAAGCAGGTTGTAGGGAGGTGGGGGGTGGGAGGGATAGAGGTGAGAGGGGTAAGGCTGTTGTCCAGAAAGAATGCATGAAGACAACCTTCCATCCTGAGTTTTTCTGGTTCTGATGGGAATCTCTGTGTAGCACCCCCATTCCTGAGTTCCCAGGGACAATCAGACAAACATTCTCTGAACCAAGGAGACCCCTGCATGGTGGGATGGTCATTCTAGCTATCGGTGTCCAGATCCAAGTGTCTGAGTCTCAGATGAGCTGGTCCTACACACATGCTATCTGTGCCCTGCCCAAGCTGTTTGCCCTTCCTAGCAGATCAGAGCCCTCTCAATCTGCTGCTTCCAGGGATGAGAGCCAATACACCTTTCCTTCCCTCCTGACCTCTGCTCTTGAATGATTATTTTAAAATGTCCCCCCATAGACACACTATAAACTGCTCTGTGATGTTCCTTCACTGTCTACCATGGCTGAGTCATGCCAGATTATAAATCCCCTAGGACAGGACCAGTGTCACCACTGCAGGGCACAAGGCATAGGACTGACTCTTTGTGAAGGGAAGGAAAGTAAGTTTCTCTAGATCTGTTCAATGCCACCTTCGGGGTCCTCCAGCAGGGCTCCTGGCTCCCTCAGCCCAGGCATACCTCTCCATGTGATGCTTCTTTCCCAGGTTGCTGGGCCAAGTGGGGGCTACTCATCCTGAGACCTGTAAGGCCAGACCCAGGCTGGACGAGGCTGGATAGGGCCTGGCAGGGCAGCGGGGAGCAGCGTGGATTTCTCCAGAGTTCCTGGAGGTCGTCAGGGACAAGACAGCTGGGCCTCTCTGCTGCCATCCCTAGGAGCAGTCGGCAGTTACACAGACACAGCTGCTGTGTGATTCAAAAACACATATGGACGTAGACTCAAATACAGAGTTGCTTGAATGTGTTCACAAATATACACACCTGGCCGGGCACGGTGGCTCATGCCTGTAATCCTAGCACTTTGGGAGGCCAAGGTGAACGGATCACGAGGTCAAGAGATTGAGACCATCCTGGCCAAAATGGTGAAACCCTGTCTCTACTAAAAATACAAAAATTAGCTGGATGTGGTGGTGCACACCTGTAATCCTAGCTACTCAGGAGGCTGAGGCAGGAGAATCGCTTGAACTCGGGAGTCGGAGGTTACAGTGAGCCGAGATCATGCCACTGCACTCCAGAGTCAGATTCCGTCTCAAAAAAAAAAAAAAAAAGGACAAAAACCCCCCACACCCATGCACCGCCACCCCTACCCATATACCACATGCACACTTAAATTCAGAGGGCAAATCCTGGTTCCTCCCTTCATAGCTATGTGTCCCCAAGTTACTTAATCTCTTTGTATCTTAGTTTCCCTGTTTCCAATCTGCAAAAAAAGAGGATAATAATGGTATTCACCTCAATGAGTTGTTGTGAAGATTAAATGAGATAAAATGGTAAAGAGCTTACAACAGTGGCAACACATGCAGAGAGACACACGTTTTCATACTCATTTCTCAAGCCCTGCCCAGTACTGCCACTGGCACTGGTGGTGAGCCTGGCAGCAGTACAAGGTTGGAGTCCCTTCATCCCTCTGAGCCTTGGTTTTCTCATCTGTGAAATGGGAAAATATCTACCCGGTGGGGCTGTCTGGAAAACTAAAGAGGCCCAGCATGGAAAGCTACTAACCTAACTCTGGCCCACAAAAGCCTCCCTACGTTTTAGCTGTCACTGTCCTGTGAGGAAGAACAGATCCAAGAACAGGTGCAGGGATGGGCTGCACCACGGCAAAATCTGGACAGGCCCGACCCCCATCTCCTCCTAGGCTGGAGCGGAGCCCTGTGAGGACAGAGCCCAAGGCCACTAGGTGTCAGGCCTGTTGGAGCCAAGTCCGGCCAGCAGTCTGGGGTGGGGCTGGGGGCAGGGCTCGTCGGATGGCCGTGGGTGGAAGGAAAAGAGGAAAACCAGCTCAGTGGAAATTGTCCTGCGGTTGGCTCAGGCGCCCACGACACTGTATTTATAGAGAGCTCCCTGCAGCTCTTAATTCCTCGCAGTCGAGTTAACCCTTTCTGGGCTGTGGTGCCAGCATGGTGTGGAGGAAGAACCCAGGACTGGGGTCGGACAGCAGGATTCCAGCGCTGTTCCGCCGCCAGTCGATGACCAGTCAGTCGCCTGTCCCCTCTCGCAGAAAGGAAGATTCAGCTCTTGGAAGTGTGGGAACTGGGTGGGGGATGGGCAGCGCCCTGCTCCCGGAGCCGAGGGTTTTCCCCGCCAGGGTCAGGCCTGGGGGCGGGGCGGGGCGGGGCGGGGGCCAGGCCGTGTGCTCTGCCCAGCGGGCTGGCTCAGGCCTCTGTCCGCAGCCGCCGCCGCGGGGCCAATCCGGCCTCGGGGACGCACCGGAGCCGCCTTTCCGGGCCCCAGGCGGATTCTCCGGCCCGGCCCGCCCCGCCCCTCGGACTCCCCGGGCCGCCCCCGGCCCCTATTCGGGCCAGGCCTCGCTGCTGCGGCGGCGACTGAGCTAGGCTGGGCCGCGTCCCCGAGTCCCAGAGTCGGCGCGGCGCGGTGAGTGCTGGCGTGGCGCGGGCGGCGCGGGGTGGGGCGGCCTTTGTCTGCTGCGGGCCGGGCCCAGAGCCTGCGGAGGTCCGCAAGTTCCCGCGCTGGGCTGCAGGAGCTGAGCGGGGGCGCCTTCCCTCCGGGCTCCCGCTCACCTGCCCTCCCCCGGGTCCGGGCGGTCCCCCGCGCACAGGAGTCCCGGGAACCGCGGGCGCCGCTCCTGCCCTGGGCTGTGGGGCCCGCGGAGAGCTGGGGGCGCCTGGATCCTATCCCGCCCCACTTCCCTCGGCCAGAGAGGGGCCCGGGCGCCGTCGGACCTGCAGACCCCGGAAGCTGCGGACCGGGCCGGGTGGGTGAATGCGCTTTTGGAGGCCCCGGGTCTGGAGCGGGCATGGGGGCAGATCTGTCCGGTGTTGAAGCTTAACGAAGCCGCCGGCCGGGGCTCGGAGGTTAGCGGGGTCTCTCGGGTCCTGCGGAGGAAAACGCCCAGCTCCGGGAGGGGAGCGGCGGGGAGGGAGGGCGAGTGGTTAGGCGGGTCCACTCTGCGGGGCCCAGCAGGGCGAAGGTGTGGGCGACTGGTGCACGTCTACAGGCAGCCGTGGGCAGCATGAGGGGTTAGATTCCGGGAAGGACAGGTAGAGACGGCTGGCAGGGGCCACGGGGTGAGTAGGTGTCGGGGGTGGGGAGGGAACTGGGATGGGCAGTTTGGGCTTGGGAAGCCTCAGGGAGGTGGGGGGTGAGGTGGGATGGAGAGGAGATGCGGGCGACTGTGGAGGGAGGTGGGGACCCCGAGTGGGGGCACACTAGAAGGGAGGGGATTGAATCCCAGCGCCCAGGGCCCTCCCTGCGACCGTTTAGCTAGCGAATTGGCAAGTTTGGCAGCCTAAGGCAGGGGATTTATTTCTAAGCCAAACTTGCCCTAATGAGAAAAGCGTGATGAATGACTCAGATATGGGATCTATCACTGAGGGAAAACATTAAGCAAGTAGTAAAGCAAAAAAGATTGTGTGTGTGTGTGTGTGTGGCGGGGTGGGGGGGCTGTTATTTGTCTTAATTTAGAAAAACGATTTACCTTCAAATTGGATGTGGATAATTGTAAATAAGTCTCATCTCTTCATTAAAGCCCCAGGTCCTTTTCTTATAAGCATGTCTTTAGCAGTTAGTTTCTATATTAGAAAGTAATGAAGTTGCTTTGTCTTTAAGGGAGTTCTTTATTTAGTGTGGCCTCCTCTAGTTCCCTCTGGCCTCCCAGAAGTCCCTAGGAAATCTGATGCTGTGCTGCCTTCCTTGTAGTGTGGGGGCCTGCAAATAGGTGGGACAGCTTGAGGCTGAGGGGAATTGAAGTTTAAACTTGAACTGAAAGTCTAAACCTGTCCGATGGGTTGGGCTGATCTGAGTGCAGGGCGGGGTGGAGGGCTATGGGGCTGTAGGGTATGAAGTGGCTCATTTCATGGGAGTATTTTGGGTGAGTACATTTTCCTACCCGATGGTAGGCTGGCTGAATGTCTCATGTTCAGATACCTGACAGCTGCGTTGGGTGCTTTAATATTTATGCAAAGGACAATTATAGAAGTGTGGTCCTTTCAAAGTAGTCCTCTGGGGTGTCTGTGTCCTTATTAGGTTGACTTCTGAAGCTTCCTGTGGGAATTCCTCCATCCTTAAACTTTGGCCTTCCCTGGAGGAGTACATCTTCATTCTTTGGAGTAGGATTTGAGTTTGACACTGAGCCTGACAATGCTGTTTGGAGTCAGAGATGCAGTGTGATAAGAGAGCCACGAGTTGGAATTCCACAGCACCTAAAGAGACTCCTAGAAAGTGTTGTAGAACAAGTGGCTGGATGGTACTTGGCTGCACATATGGGGTTTGGGGTCTGTGCAGAAAAATGACCAAATCCAACCAGCCTCTGAGATTATGACCACATGGGGGTTGTTAAGCTGTGGATCTGAGTCATAGGGTCAGGGAAAGAGGAAAAATGGCAAGGAGGATGATGTAAGCTTATCCTCTGAGTGGGTGTCGACTTCTCATTGTCCTTTTCCCACATCCCCAGGGCAGGAGTGGTAGGGAAGTCCACCAGCAAAAGGGGGAGGGCACACCCAGGGCCTGGGGGGTGGGGAGAGGGGTGAGGACTGGTTCACATGATTTTTGAGAAATTGCCTTTGATCTTGTTGGCTCAGAATGGACCCCACACCTGGAAGGGGGCCACATGTACAGTTATGCAACCCTTGCCTGCCACCCCCAGTTTTGCTGCCCCTGCGGTGTGCCAGATAAGAGCATTGGGTTTTCAGGTTTGGGAGTGGATAGGGTTGTACTGGAAGCTAAATAGACATTATCTCATGTAATCCTCATAGTAATCCTATGAGGTAGGGTATCATTAACACCGTTGTACAGTTGGGGAAACTGAGGCCCAGAAAGGGCAAGTCACATGCCCAAAGACACACAGCCGGCAAATGGTGGAGCTGGGCTGTTGTCTCCTTCCAGAACTAGCTTTTTCTGCTGCTCTGGAGGTAGGCACAGATTTTACTTCTCTTTCTGGAGCCTGGCAAGATGTGCCAAGGGTCTCCGTAGTAAGCCAGGGAAGACTCATCTGGGGAACCAGAGAAAGGGCATGCCTGACCTGGGTGACCCAGCGACTAGTGGTCTTCACAGCATAGTCAGGGCTTTTGCTGAGAGTTCTTCTCTTCCAGAGCCCTGGCCTTCATCATGCTGGGGCTTCCAGTAGTCCCTCCTCCACCCTCCAGTTCTGACCAGTGCTCCCAGCCAGCTGCGTCCTTTCTTCCTTTCTTTCTCTTTGTGGTCCAGAGAATGAATGCCTGCTCCACACACCTTATGCCATTGGAAATTTGACCTTCGCTAGGCATAGGGAGCATAATCTGCAGGAAGTGGAGTGAGAAGCATTTCTTGCTGGGAGCCTTGGAGCAGAGAGAGATACTGTCTCTGGGAGGCAGGGGTCCTAGGTTACCCTAGAGGCAATACAGGCTCCTAGGAACTGGGGCTCCCTTGTGGGAGACTTTGGAATGTGGCCTTGTGAGAATGCTCTGTGCTAAGGGATATGGCAGCAGAAAGGTAGGAGCCCGTGGTACTTGGAGCTGTGACCGGGCATCTGCGAAGAGGAAGGGGCCGAGAACTACTAGAATGAGTCAGAGCCAGAGATGGAGTCAAGTTGTGCATTTGCTACTTTGGAGCTGGGTCAGTGGTGGGGCTGTAGGTGAAAAGTGGGGACACAGAAGGAGTAAGGTCCCAGAGACCCAGATGTGTGGTCTGACAGAGGAGGTCTTGGCCAGGGAGACTGGGGTAGGGGCAAAGTGTTGGCTCAGTGCAGAGGCCTCATCTAGGAGACCTTGTCTCCATACTTGCGGCAATAATAACAGCAATAATAATAACTATTACTGCAGTTTTGGTACTGGGCACTTTCCTAAGTCCTCTCTCTCTATTGTCTTACTTTATTCTCACAGCAACCCTGTGGGGTAGGGATTGTTACCCCCATTTTAGAGATTTGGAATTGGGTCTCAAATAGGTTAAGTCATTTAAACTTGGTCATGTGTTTAGCAAGGCATCAGTGTCAGGATTTAAACCCAAGGCTACCTGCTTCTGAGCTCATGCTGTACCCTAGGCAGGCAAGGCAGCCTGATGATTCCATTCAACAAGTGAGGAAGAGAGGAGGGTCAGCTGGCTCTTAGTCACCTCTGCTGGTGGCTGATGATTGAGTGTGGGTCCTTGGGCAGCCGGCCACCACTCTCTGGGTTCAGATTTCCATCTGTACAATGGGCCTGGAGATAGGCACTGGACCAGATGTACCATAAGAGGCCTTCTAGCTCTGAGGTCTGGTGGAGACTGCTACACTCCCAGAGGGGTCTGGCGCTTAGATGGAGAGGGGTTGGCAGAGTTGTTCTGCTAGACTGAGCCTCTTTCAGGGTAGAAACCAAAGGAATTTGGAGGCAAGGAGGCATTTAGGCAGATCACATCTGGAGAAAATGTTCCCTTCCGTGAGTGCAGTCTGGAAAGGTTTTGGGAAAGGACAGGATTTCTGGGTATGTTTAGGTGGGTACCTAGCAGGACTGAGCAGATATTGAGTGAATGCAGATGTGTGTGCTCTGGGCCTGCCAGTGTCTGCCCTCTGATGTGGTCTTGTGTGCTCTCATCCCTTTCCTTCCTCTCCCTATTCCCCTTGTTGCCATCCCTTCTTTTGACTGGACCTCCTCTGGGCGCAATGTAGCTTTCACTTTTTTCAGGGCTCTGTGCCTACTGTGCATGTGTGTGTGTATGTGTGTGTGTGTGTATACACATTTCCACATACATGTATAGGTCAGTTTTGCAGCCCCTGCACATGCTTCTAGTTCCAGGGAGACCTTAGCCCTGCTTTGCTGGCCAGCCCTGATGACATACTACTGTCCTGACTCACACAGAAATCACTTGGAGAGGAAGAACTGATTCCTGCTCTTGGAAGGGGTCACGGGACTGGGGAGTGGTGCCCAGTGGACATCCTTGAACACAAAAAGCCCAAACTGACTCAGATTATCAGGAAAAAGGAAAGCAAACAGGGAGGCTGTTGCCAGGGAACTCTAGGGACCCTCCCATCTCTTTTCTGAGGCTGCTGCCCATTTATAGAGCACCTAGTATTAACTAAGTCAGTTTTGATAATTTTCCTCATTGAGTCCTATAATCATCCTATGAGGGTAAGGTTTATAATCCCCATTTTACAGATGAGCAAACTGAGGCCCAGAGAGGATATTTTCATAAAGTTTCATTACTAGGAAGTGACAGAGTCTGGATTTCAACCTGTCTCTCCAACTCCAAAGTCATCTTCCTAAACACTAGTGCTAACTTCTTCCATGAAGCTTCTTGCAATTACACCAGCCCAACATGTGATATGGTCACAGCATGGGATGGTGGTCAGGGCCCTTTGATGATTGATGAGATAAAGACCCAGAAAGGCAAGGGGGTTTGCCCTAGGGAGCCTGGCAAGTGAGTGATAGAGCCTGGTCTAAAGTCCAGTATATCTCTCTTGTTGCTGTTTTCCTTTTTTCTTTTGTTAATTTCCACAAGAATTTACATGTCCATAGTTAAAAACAGAGAAGTGTATCAAGCAGAAAACAGTAGCAAACTCTCACCCTTATTCCCACACGTCAGAGTTGCATTCACTCTCAGGCATCCAAATCCTTTCCCCATATACAAACGTCCATCCATCCATATATCCATCCATCTCTCTGCCTAAACACACATGCATTCATTCATTCACTCATTGAATAGTGCATTGAGAACCCATTATATGCCAAGCCATTGCTAGAATTAAGGATGCAATAGTTAAATAAAGCAGATGTGGTTCCTTCTTAGGGAGGTTCCCGTGTATCATGAAGAAAACAGACTGGGTGCAATGAGTAACAGGCTCCTTAGAGTGGCAGATCTCTTACCTGGCCTTTCTGTCAAGGTGACCCTCAGAATATGGAGGTGTTACCTTTTATCTTAGTCCATGTTTTACTGCTGTAACAGAATACCACAGCCTGGGTAATACATAAAGAAAAAAAGTTTATTTGACTTGTAGTTCTGGAGACTGGAAGTCCAAGAGCATGGTGCTGGCATCTGGTGAGGGCCTTCTTGCTGTGTTATCCTATTGTGGAAGGGCATGTGAGTGTGCAGGACAGTATGGGGGCAGCACTTATTCTTTTATCAGGAACCCACTTTTCCTGTGATAACAACATTAATCTCTTCACTTCTTACAGGCCCCACCTCTTAATACTGTTACAGTGGCAATTAAATTTCAACATGAATTTTAAAGGAGACATTCAAATCATAGCACCCACGTCATCTAGGAAGAAGGAACTGTGTTTGCAGCAACTCTGTGAGGTAGGAAAGGGAGTCCTATGTTGTAGAAACTGGAAGCAGACCACTGTGGTGAGGGGCAAGTAGAAAGAGGTGAGACTGGGCAGGTGGGCAGGGCCAGGGCAGATGGGGCTCTGTAGGCTATGGAGGAGCTGAGATCTTATCACAAAGAAAGTGAACAGCCCTAGGATTAACTATTGAAGGCACTGACATAATATGACTTACATTTTTATATTAATAGCAATTATTCTGGCTGTTGTATAGAGTATAGATTGGAGAACAAAATTGGGTGGGGGAACTAGAAAAGGTAAACAGACTGGTGAAGAGGCTTTTATAGTTATCCAGGCAAGAGATGATGGTGACTTAGAAGACCAGGAAGACAAGCAGGGGTGGAGAGAAATGGAGATAGCGAAGATATAGCAGACATATTTGAGGAGTCCTTCAGTTACAGATAATAGAAAACTAGCTCAAGTACATTTAAGAAAAAAAAAAAAAAAAAGACTGGTTCAAGTACCTAGGCAGTCTATGTGTGCAGCTTGCTTCAGGGCTTAAATGATGGTTTTAGGGCTCTGTATCCTTCTAGCTTCCATCTCTGCCTCTGTTCATTTGTTTGGATCAATTCTTTAGATTGTTGGTAGCAGATAGATTTATTGCTAACAGTCCCAGACCATATCCTTCTTAGCAATCTCAGCAAGAAAGAGACTTTTTTGATGGCTGCTGCAGCAAGGCTCTGGGGAAGTCTCTGACTGGGTGTGGCTTGGCTTACAGCTCATTCTCGAACTAATCACTGAGTAGGGGCAGGTTACAATGAGCCAGGTCTTGTAACATGCCCAGGCCCTTACCTGGGAGGACAGCTCCACTACTACAGCATGGACTGGGCTCCCTGCAGGAGTGTGGAGCCTTGCTACCAGAAGGGGCCAGCATAGACCAAGAGAAGGGCACTGTAGAATAAAGGACATGGAGCAAAATAACTGTTAAGACTAGCTACCAAAGACAGATAATCTGCTCAGCACTGAATTTGCCTCTTTGTCAAGGAAACAAGGAGCAGAAGATGCTAAGAAGGAATTGAAGTTTAAGGCCAAGTGGGAAGGTGCTCATCTGTTTTAATTGGATTTGTCTTGCCCCTGGGATTGCCTGTCCTGGTATAGGGTGAACTTGGAGATAGTATCTTTGAGAAGCTGTCAGGGATATTTCAGGCCAGTCTAGGGTAGAAGAGGGTTGGAGATGTGGGTCGCAGTATTCCACAGTTTCCTGCTGTGCACAGATTCAATCCAGAGTCCTCATCTACCTCCCTCACTACCTCCCTTGCTTTCTCTCCTGAGTCTCAGCCTCTCCTGGAGTCCCATCTTCCCAGAATATGCTGTGGACATCTCCTCTTCTGGAACCAATGAGCAAGTGAGCACTTGAAGAAGAGCCCACTAGTAGGCACTTGCATGGCTTCACTGGGGTTTTGCAAATGCACTTCTTTTCTTTTTCTTCTCCATTTCATTGGTCCCCAGCCAGAAGCAGTGAAGCTTCTCTCTTTTTTTCATTTTATTTTTTTTTTGAGACGGAGTCTCGCTCTGTCGTCCAGGCTGGAGTGCAATGGCGTGATCTCGGCTCACTGCAACCTCCACCTCCCGGGTTCACACCATTCTTCTGCCTCAGCCTCCCGAATAGCTAGAACTACAGGTGCCTGCCACCACACCTGGCTAATTTTTTTGTATTTTTAGTAGAGACGAGGTTTCACCATGTTAGCCAGGATTGTCTCGATCTGTTGACCTCGTGATCCGCCTGTCTCGGCCTCCCAAAGTGCTGGGATTACAGGCTTGAGCCACCGCACCTGGCCGCAGTGAAGCTTCTCATGACAGCCCTGGGGATGAGATGGGTAGATGGGAGCTGGGTAGCAGCACAGGTAGGCACACTCCTCACCCCAGTGTACTGAATGGTGGGTGGACATTGATCCAGGGACAGATGGTGCTGTGGGCTTTCCTATTCCTGTCCTCTCTCTGAGGACCTTGATGACACCCAAACACAAACAGAGACAGGAGAGTAACCTTTTCAGATGATATTCATTCATTCTTTTTTTAATCCACCAACAAATTATCGAGCATTGTCTATGCACCAGGAACGGTCAAAAGAGTGCTTCAAAAGATCACGACAGGGCTACACGGCATTGTAAATATAGTTAATGCTGCCGACTTACACACTGAAACCTGGATAAAATGGCCAACTTCATGTTACATATATTTTACGACAGTGAAAAGAATGTTGTGGCAGTTGGAGGAATGGACTCAGTTTAACTGGGTGAAATGGAATAGTAACAAATGAAATATCATATAAAACTCCACTCCATTCTCAACTCCCTCAGAAGAGGTTGGCAGAGGTGTGGGTTAGCAGCAATGAGTGTGAGTGACTTCTCATGGTTGGCTGCAGATTTGATAGTCTGTTATTTTGGTGAATAGTGTGACATGGCTGCTCAATGGTGACTTCGTCAAGGAAGATCAAATACGTGCAGGGCTGTGATAAGGAAGGGGGCAGACTTGTTCTGTGTGGTCCAAGGGGTCAGATGAGGACTGTTGTGGGCTGTATTGGCAGATAAATTTGGGCTCAGTGTAAGGCAGAGCTTCTCATCGATGAACTCTGTCCAAAAGCAAGTGGATAGCCCATGGAGGCCATGGGGGCCCATCATAGGGGAGGGCAAACAGATTGTGTGTATGTGGGGAGGCGGGGGGAGGGGGCAGAGAAAGGTGCCCTGTTCTGATACTTGACCATTAATTTCTGCAGTTTCCCTAGAACTTGTTCTCATGGCATCTCCTCAGTGACCCCACCTTTGGCTCTGTCACCACCATTGCATGAATGACTGCCCTGTCCCTCTGTTCTGAGCTGCAGCTGGGTGTGTCTGGGAGTCCGTAGGACATTTTGGTGTGGATGATCCATAGCTCGAGCTCAGTAGGAGCTGATCTTCCCCCTCCACATGCTTCATTTCCAGGTCTCCCCATCTTGTTATGGGTGTCCATGTTTGCCCATTGCTCAAGCCTTCAGTGCCCCCTTCACACCTCCAGCCCCTCCCTCAATACAGATAGTCCCCAAGCCTGGTCACTTCTACCCTTGACATTTGTCCAAAGCTGGGCTCATGCATCACTCAGTGACTCTGATGAGATAGTCTCCTGTTCGTGTTTTGAGATACCTATTTTAGATGTGGTTTCCTTTTGTGGCTCTGAGCAGTGGCAATGCTCATGGGGTAGGGAGAGGGGGAAGAGAAGGAGAAAGTAAGGGTGGGATGGCTCCTTCGTTAGTTCAGATGCTATAAGAAAGACTCAAAATAGCAGTGACTTATGCTGGAAGAGATGTTTATTTCTCATCCATGTGACCATATGGGTATATCCAGGGCTGATACTACAGTCCCTCAGGGTTCTTCTGCCTGCTGCTCTGCCGTCCTCAGGGTGTTGCCTTTGGCAGTCCGATCGCCACACACACCAATCTGTGTTCCAGCCAGTGGGAAGGGGGAGGGGAAAGGGAGGGGAGGGTGTGCTTCTCTCTTTAAGGGCATGATCCAGAAGTTGCACACACCAGTGTACATATTACATGGCCACACTCAGCTGCAAGTAAGGCTGGGATCTGCAGTCGTTAGCTGAGTGGCCCTGTGCCTAACTAAAAATGCTATGGAAGACGGGGAGAGCTGGGTGTGGTAGCAGCACCTGTAGTCCCTGCTGCTTGGGAGGCTGAGGCAGGAGGATCACTTGAGCCCGGGAGTTCAAGGGTGCAGTGGGTTCTGATTGCACCACTGAACTATGATGGTACTGCTCTAGCCTGGGTGACAGAGCGGGACCCTGTCTCTTAAAAATAAAAGGGAGAAAATGGGTGTAAGTGGACAACAACTAGCAATTTCTGCCACAGTCACTTTGTGCATTTTAAGTGTGAACTGCGTGGCTGTGAATTGGCTAAACCTTAAGGATATAGTCCCTGAAAGCGTCAAATACTGATAAAGTTCCACCAGAATCCACAAAGCTTTTATTTTATAGGTAGGAACACTGAGCTCAGAGAAGAGAAGTCGCCTAGTTAAGATTGCATAACAAAGTGTCAGAGCTGGGACCAGAACCCCAAACTCTGGGCTCATTTTCTAGAATTCCAAGGAGATCTGGCTGAGAGGCAGACAGGCAGTGTCAGGAGGATGGGTCTCTGGAGTTCAGGAAAAGGCTACCTTTCCCAGTGTGGCTACCTGGGGAGCTGCTCATGACTTTTCAGGGATCACCTTTGGGGTTATGCCTTTGAGGTGCCTCCAAGTCACCCTGACTATATCATAAATAGTATACTATACCTAACTGCAGTGATCTACCCACATGTCCCTCTTCCCTGCTCCTTGAGGACAGACGCGTAGCTTAGTCATCTCTGCCACTAGTACTTCCCTACCAGGAACTCCGTAAGTAGAGAAATGAATTACTAAAGATATGAATGCATGTAGATTCAAGGACTCCTTCAGTTGCAGACAATAGAAACTTAGCTCAAACTGGTTTAAGGAAAAAAATGGTAGGCTCAAATATCTGGGCAGTCTAGGTCTGCAGCTTGCTTCAGGCATAGCTGGATCCAGGGACTTGTCTGACATTTTCAGAACTCTGTGTCTCTCTGACCCTTTTTGTCGTCTTTGTGGGAAGCGTTGCCCAAGGAGCCCCTGCGGGGACTGGGAGGAAGTAGGAGGTTAGGAGGAAGTGGAGTGATGTGGGTGATTATGGTGGGGGCAAGGAGACCCTCTTGGGCATCCCCAGGCCCAGGGCATTTTGGCCCCGAGCCCAGGTGCAGTCTGGATTTGTTGTTGTAGCTTTCTGAGGGCACATCTTGGGTCATCTCTTGGGAGCCTCCCTATGGCCCTGCTTCTGCAGGGTTGGATGCCCTTGCTGTACCTTAGGCTGAGGACAGCCTGAGCGCTCACTCCTGCTGCTCTGTGAAAGCCCAAGGTGCTCTGTGGTTTTGGTATAGAGCAGGAAGGAGGAGGAGCAGGAGTGGGTGCTAGCGGGTGACTCACGTGGAGGGGTGGCACATGTTGACTCCAGGGCAGGTCCTGGCTGGGGATGAGATTCCCCTTTGTGGCAGACATTGTTGTGGGGATGGGGTACACAGGCAGCATGAGGCCTGCGTGGCTGCACGTGGCTCTGGGTTCTGGGATGCCCAGCTCTGTGTTCCCAGGCCACTCTCCCATTATCCAGGAGCACTTCCTTTCTGAGCTCTGTCTTTGTCTCCTGTCTTCAGCTCCTTCAGGCCCAGCTGTCAGGGTAGGGGTCTCTGGGTGCTGTGGACTCCTCTGGTCTCTTTGCTTCTGGGCTGTCAAACTCCTTCTCTCCAGGGCAGGTTTCCAGGATCCAGAGTCTAGGAAAGGAATGAAAGGGAGCAAGTCCCAGGCCCAGCCCTGGAAGTTCCTCATCTTCCCTCTGGAGGGAAGGGCAGCTCGGCCCTGGGAGAGCCTGGGTAGGTCTGATCAGGGGAGGTGCCCTCTGTTCCCTGCACCTGCCCAGAGTGGCAGGAATTAGCCTGATATATGAAGGAGACAGTTATATGAAGGGTCTTGAGTGCCAGGCAGAGGAATGGGGTCTGACTTCTATAGTGAATGGGGAGCCATGGGAGGTTCTTGAGAGGGGAGGGACATAAGCAGATTCCTGTCTTAGGTCCTAAGAGAAGGCACCTTAGAGAATGGGGCTGGCAGGGAAAGAGAGGAGCAAGCAGGGCCAGTGAGGAGGGTGCTGGGTCAGGGTGGGAGATGGAAGCTTGAGAAGCAGTGTGGAGAGTGAGGGAGGTGGCCCAGGAAGAACCCACAGGCCTTGGTTCTGTCTGGGGGTAAAGAGAGGAAGGGAGATGTGGAATCTGGGCATCCATTCATCCTTAGCCCTGGTGTTTCCCGCAGGGGGTGGGCAGGTTGTGCAGGCAGCTGCCTGCTGGATCTTCCTGTGGGCCTCAGGGTGGCCCTTGTAGGGCAGGATGTGGTGCCTGCCAAAGGTGCTTTATGAATGGAGCCCGGGAAGACTGCTGACTCAGCAGGCGGCAAGGCTTTGAGGCCGGAAGCGTCTGGAAAGGAAGTGGCTGCTCAGGGCTTCCCCACTGTAGACAGCTGGGAGAGAAGGGGGGCTGGCCAGGATGCACATGGTTTGGCTGAGGGACTCCCTCAGCCCAGCTGCTGGGGGTGTGTGTGTGTAGGAGTGGAGGGTGGTGGGGGGCAGGTGTGCCTGGCTGGGACTGGAAGGATTGAGGCTGGGCGCCTGGGATGGAATTGAGGCTAGCAGCTGTTAATGAGGTTTGCTCTGCGGAAGGGCAGAAAGGTGTAGCAGAATTGGACTCTTTTCAGCTGTGCTGACTGGCAAATTATTTGACATTAACAAAGTCACTTATCTGGGCTTTAATTTTTTTTTTTTTTTTTTTTTTTGAGACGGAGTCTTGCTCTATTGCCAGGCTAGAGTGCAGTGGTGCGATCTCCGCTCAGTACAACCTCTGCCTCCTGGGTTCAAGCAGTTCTTTTGCCTCAGCCTCCTGAGTAGCTGGGATTACAGGCCTACGCCACCACGCCCAGCTAATTTTTATATTTTTAGTAGACATGAGGTTTCACAGTGTTGGTCAGGCTGGTCTCAAACTCCTGACCTCGTGATCCGCCTACCTCAGCCTCCCAAAGCGCTGGGATTACAGGCATGAGCCACCACACCCGGCCATGGGCTTTGATTTTTTAAAGTCCTGCAAAAATAGGACCAAGTGGTACAGCCTATCTCCCAGGGTGTTAGGAGGACGTGAAATCATTTCTATTCTTGCTGATCAATGTTGGTTGGCATAGATGTGGCTTGATCAGGACACGGCACTAATGTTTAGGCAGCAGCTGTCAGACTCAGGGAAGAGGTGTGTGCAGCCTGGAGGGTGGCTGGGATTGGGAGCAGGGCTGGACTTAGGGATGTCCGCTCTTCCCATCCCCAGCTCAGGCCTGACCTGCAGCCACAGACCTGCCTTTTACTCAGTCCTGACTCCAGCCTTGGGGTCATCCCCATTCCTCGCCTCTTCCACTTCTGATCTGTCTTGGTCACTCAATACAGATATATTAAGCTATCAAATGTTCTCTCTCTGCATTCCCACACTCATACACCTAGTCGCCTCCTAAAACTCTGTCCTAGAAGCTTCTTTGCAAATACTGCTGACTTCACACAAGCTATACTGAACCCTTCCATTTTCTCTGCCTCAGCGAATGCTCCACCCTGTCACTGAGACTCGAAACCACGGCCGGCCTGACTGCTCTTTCTCTCTACCCAAGTCCTCAAATGCTGTCACTTTTACCCAGACATGCTTTGTCTCTTCTGTCTGCCCCTCATTTATTCAACTACTATCCCTTCCTACAGGGATGGCTATAATAGCCTCTTTTTTTTTATTTTTATTTTTTGAGATTGACTCTCGCTCTGTCACCCAGTCTGGAGTGCAGTGGCGCAATCTCGGCTCACTGCAACCTCTGCCTCCTGGGTTCAAGCGATTCTCCTGCCTCATCCTCCCAAACAGCTGGGATTACAGGTGCCCACCACCATACCCAGCTAATTATTTGTATTTTTAGTAGAGATGGGGTTTCACCATGTTGTTCAGACTGGTCACAAACTCCTGACTTCAAGTGATCCGCCTGCCTCAGCCTCCCAAAGTGCTGGGATTACAGGCATAAGCCAACACACTCAGCCTGAAATAGCCTCTTAACTGGCCTGTCCCTTGCCCTGATACAATCCAGTCTGTGCCGAGGAGCTAGAGTGAGTTTTAAGCATTGTTACCTAGATTATGCGTGATTAAAACGCTCCCCAGTGATTCCCATTACTCATAGAAAAAACTAAACTCCTCACTAGTCTCTCAAAGCCCTGCTTGATCTGGCTGAAACACACCCTCCCATCAGATGTGGGGTGGAGGTGCTATCAGATTAATTTTCATGAAGCTCAGCTCTGACCATGTATTTCCCTTATTCAGGAAGCTTCAGTGGCTCCCAGCTGCCTTTAGGATGCAGTTCACACCTGTCAGCCCATCTCTAAGTCTGGCCCCGACAGGAGCTCCTGCTCTGCCCTACCAGCTACTGCCAAATTAATCTGCACACATCCTAGCCCCAGAGCAAGCCAACCTTGCCTTCACCTGCTGCCTTGCCTCTTCTTCCTTATATCTGGATACATCTTAGCTGAAAGGGTGGATCCCAGCTGCCCCCTGCCCCATCTTCCCTGTCAGGCCTCCCCAGGGACTCCCTGCCAAGCATCTCAGCAGGGGGCCCTGTGGGGTACGGGAACGAAGACCTCCCAGTGGGCAGTTGCAGCCTTCCCCACTCTGGTCCAGGAGAGATGAGGCGAGAGACGGTCTGGGGAGAACCTTTGGAGACAAAGGCCTTGCATCCTCTTCCTCCCAGGCAGGGGCAGCCTTCCACCACGGGGAGCCCAGCTGTCAGCTGCCTCACAGGAAGATGCTGCATCGGCGGGGCAGCCCTGGCATGGGTGTGCACGTGGGTGCAGCCCTGGGAGCACTGTGGTTCTGCCTCACAGGTGAGGGTAGCAGCATGGGGACTGGAGGGGAGGGACAGTGATTGTGGCAGTTGGGGAGGGGGTGCCCACGCCTGTCAGGGGTCCTGCCAAGCCAGCTCTGGCTAGCAGGGCCATACCTTACTTCCACCTGTGGGATCCAGTAGGCAACTCACTTTACTGTTCTTAGCCTCTATTTCCTTGTCTGTAAAATGGGAACATGAGTGCTAAATGTGATCGTGTTGTTTCTTGAACACACTGTGTGTGCCCCCTCCCAGGACCTTTCCACTGGCTTTTTCCTCTGCCTGGAACTTTCTGCCCCTAAACGTCTGCATGACTGGATCCCATATTTTGTTGAGGTCTTTGCTTAGTGTCACCTCCTCTCAAGGCTCTCCTGGCTCCCTTGTATAAAATAGCACACTGCCGCTCCTCCCTCCCGATTCCTGGCCTCCCTGCATTATTCTGCCTAGATTCGCCCCCACCTGGCATTTTCTTGCTTCCTCCCTGTTCAAAGAGCAGGGTCCATCCCAGGGCCAGGGCGGCTGCTGCATAGTAGGTGCCCAATAACTGTGTAGAATAAACGATGTGACTCTCCCCACACAGTGCACTCAATAATAATAGCTATTTTAATAATACCCTGACCGCATTTCAAATTCTCATCAGCATCTCTGCTCTGAGACGGCGTCCTCTGTGGGGAAGACGAAGCTGAGTGTCTGGCGCCATCTTGTGGCCGTAAAGAAGTGGTGCCTGTCTCTACCCATGGCTGCTCTGATTTCTCTAGAGCAAGAAAGGGTTTTGTCTGGGTGACTTACCAGGTTTCATTCCCCCAAATGCCCCCTCCAAGGGACACTCTGGTCCGACTGACAGGGCATGAGAACTGGTCTGGGGCACCAGGGGTTTCAGCAAGAGATCCAAGGCTGGCTTAAGAACTTTAGAGATCTCAGCCGGGCGCGGTGGCTCACGCCTGTAATTCCAGCACTTTGGGAGGCGGAGGTGGGCGGATCACGAGGTCAGGAGATCGAGACCACTGTGAAACCCCGTCTGTACTAAAAATACAAAAAAATTAGCCGGGCGCGGTGGCGGGTGCCTGTAGTCCCAGCTACTCAGGAGGCTGAGGCAGGAGAATGGCGTGAACCCAGGAGGCGGAGCTTGCAGTGAGCCAAGATGGCGCCACTGCACTCCAGCCTGGGCGACAGAGCAAGACTCCGTCTCAAAAAAAACCCGAAAACTTTAGAGATCTCTAGGTACTGCGAAGATTATGATACTGAGTATGATCCACAATAAAAATAATAACCATAAAGTCAATGTTATTTTTCTAAATGCAGGAAACCTTTAACGAGTGCTGTATTCAATTGGCGTTGTTTCAAGGCTGATCTTCACACATTTTGAGTGTGCCTGTTTTGCTAGTGCTCGAAGCACACAATCTAACCATTACCCAAGAATGGTAGTGCCAGGGTGGGGGGGCTCGCTTCCCCAAAAGAAAGGCTATCAGGACCCCTGCCTAACTATCCAGGGCTCTAGAAGAAGAGCTAGTATGAAGACAGAGGTGACTGGGTGGGGAGGCTGCGGGGTAACTCCACAGGATAGAGGGCAGGGATGGGATCAAGGACCCTGCCCAGGGGCTTTTTGCTGGAGGCTCTGGCTCTGGACATGACCTGGCCCTGTCTCTGGAAGTGAAGTTGACTCTGGACAGCTGGGATGCCTGTTCCAGCTTTCCTCCTTCTCTCCATGCTCCCCCTCTTCCCCCTCTTCCTCTCCTTCTTCCTCCCCCTCCTCCTTTGTCCTTTTTTTTTTTTTTTTTTTTGAGATGGGGTCTTGCTCTGTTGCCGAGGATGGAGTGCAGCAGTGGCGTGATCTCAGCTCACTGCAACCTCCACCTTCCAGGTTCAAGCAATTCTCCTGCCTCAGCCTCCCGAGTAGCTGGGATTACAGGTGTGCACTGCCACACTTGGCTAATTTTTTGTATTTTTTAGTAGAGACGGGGTTTCACCATATCTGCCAGGCTGGTCTTGAACTCCTGACCTCAGATGATCCACCTGCCTCAGCCTCCTGCACCGGGCCTTTTTCCCTTCTAACTCGTCAGCAAGTCCTGTTGATTCTCCCTCCTAAATTAACTTTGAATCTGCTTCCCTCTCTTCCTCTCTACTGCCACCCTTTGAAGCCACACCACCCTCACCTCTTACAGGGATGGCTGAAATAGCCCCTAACTGGCTTCCCCTCTGCCCTGCCACAGTCCAGTCTCCACAGAGGAGCTAGAGTGAGTTTTAAGCATTGCTACTCAGATTATGCATGATTAAAACACTCCCCAGTGATTCCCATTACTCATAGAAAAACTTAGATTCCTCACTGGTTTCTCCAAGTCATCTTTGGTCAGGGTGGGACATGCCCTCCCATCAGATGCATCTGCCACACGGGACACTCCCTGATATTTTCACACAGCAAGGCCAGTCTTGCCTCAGGGCCTTCCACCGGCTGTTTCCCCTATGGGGGTTCTCTCTGTGTCAGCTCTTTTTCGTTCCTTGTAAATTTCAGCTTAATCGCCTTAAAGATCACGTGCCTCACCACCGTATTTAAAGGTACAGGTGTTCTCTCTTGTATAAAAACAAATTGTGTTTCTTTAGGAAAAGGAAAAAAAAAAGCACTTGTGATTCTCTCTTCTCCAGAGAAAACCACTATTGACATTTTTGGTGGATACTGTTTTGGACTCCCCAGTTTATAAAATTACGCTCATGGGGAAATGCACATGGCGCAGGCAGGTGTAAAGTACCTGCCAGATTTTGAAAAGCTGTTGCTTCACTTGCTAACCTGCTGGCTTCTTTTCTTCACATACCTTAGTCACATGCTGATGAGAATCTGTGTGCCCGTTTGTCCCTCTCTCCCATTAAAATGTAATTTCTGTGGGTGTGTGACCTTAGTGTTGCTCTCTGTTGCATTTCTGACTCTTATGCTTGATACCTGCAGGTGCTCACTATATTCTCGACTGAATGAGGCCCTGAGACAATAAATTACTTTGGGTCTCAGGCCTAAAAGGAGGGGTGGATAGAGCCTGGGTTTAGCGGGACAAGGAGGGGGACTAGGGAGGCCCAGAGAGTTCCCACCCATCCTCAGTCCCCCTTTTATGTCCCCCACTTCCCCTGCCCCCAGGAGCCCTGGAGGTCCAGGTCCCTGAGGACCCGGTGGTGGCACTGGTGGGCACCGATGCCACCCTGCGCTGCTCCTTCTCCCCCGAGCCTGGCTTTAGCCTGGCACAGCTTAACCTCATCTGGCAGCTGACAGACACCAAACAGCTGGTGCACAGTTTCACCGAGGGCCGGGACCAGGGCAGCGCTTATGCCAACCGCACGGCACTCTTCCTGGACCTGCTGGCACAGGGCAACGCATCCCTGAGGCTGCAGCGCGTGCGTGTGGCAGACGAGGGCAGCTTCACCTGCTTCGTGAGCATCCGGGATTTTGGCAGCGCTGCTGTCAGCCTGCAGGTGGCTGGTGAGCACCGGGAGTGGGGGACACCTTCCCCTTGGTTCATCCTCCATTCCCCCTGCAGCTCACTCCCTGCTACACCACTGCTCCCAGAACCCCAGCCCCAGTGCTGATTCCTGTACTCAGCCCCATGCATCCTTTTCGTCGTCTGCCATTGCCCTGCCCTTGACCCCTGTCCTCTGCCACCTCCAGCTCCCTACTCGAAGCCCAGCATGACCCTGGAGCCTAACAAGGACCTGCAGCCCGGGGACACGGTGACCATCACGTGCTCCAGCTACCGAGGCTACCCTGAGGCTGAGGTGTTCTGGCAGGATGGGCAGGGTGCGCCCCTGACTGGCAACGTGACCACGTCGCAGATGGCCAATGAGCAGGGCTTGTTTGATGTGCACAGTGTCCTGCGGGTGGTGCTGGGTGCGAATGGCACCTACAGCTGCCTGGTGCGCAACCCCGTGCTGCAGCAGGACGCACACGGCTCCATCACCATCACACCCCAGAGAAGCCCCACAGGTTTCTTTGCTTAAATGTCCCCCTGGGGGAGGGGGGTTCTGCTTCTATCAGCAGGGGTTGGGAGCTCCGAATCTAGCCCCACCTTCAGTCTCCTGGAACAGCGAGTTGCCTCCTAATGATAGGGAGAAAGATAACGGGGAGGTGGGGGTGTTCATTGGATGGGGTTGGGGGCGGAGCAATCACAGACCTTCTTGGCTATCCTGACTTCAAGGCTCTGGAAGCTAATGGGAAGACTGGAGCCACATCTGGGTTAGCAGAGGGGTGGGAGAAAGAAAGGAGTCCTGATGGCAGGATTCACCAGGGCTGGAGTTGGTGAGGGTCACCTACCCCAGGCCTGGCCCTGGGGTTGATCTGGTCAGGCCAAGACCCACCTGCTGTGATTGTTCTCAGAGGACTGGGAAGACTCCATATCTGAGAGTCCTCAGGCTTAATTTACTTTTGCATCTAAGAAGAAAATAGGAAGATGGAACGGGGTCTGGGAGTTGATGGGGGAAGAGGTTGGGAGACTTGGATGGTAGCCTGGAGAGTCCTGCTTCTCCTCATCACCCTGCCCCTCTGACCCCGCCCCCAGGAGCCGTGGAGGTCCAGGTCCCTGAGGACCCGGTGGTAGCCCTGGTGGGCACCGATGCCACCCTGCGCTGCTCCTTCTCCCCCGAGCCTGGCTTTAGCCTGGCACAGCTCAACCTCATCTGGCAGCTGACAGATACCAAACAGCTGGTGCACAGTTTCACCGAGGGCCGGGACCAGGGCAGCGCTTATGCCAACCGCACGGCACTCTTCCTGGACCTGCTGGCACAGGGCAACGCATCCCTGAGGCTGCAGCGCGTGCGTGTGGCAGACGAGGGCAGCTTCACCTGCTTCGTGAGCATCCGGGATTTTGGCAGCGCTGCTGTCAGCCTGCAGGTGGCTGGTGAGCACCGGGAGGGGGACGCCTTCCCCTTGGTTCATCCTCCATTCCCCCTGCAGCTCACCCCCTGCTGCACCACTGCTCCCAGAACCCCAGCCCCAGTGCTGATTCCTGTACTCAGCCCCATGCATCCTTTTCGTCGTCTGCCATTGCCCTGCCCTTGACCCCTGTCCTCTGCCACCTCCAGCTCCCTACTCGAAGCCCAGCATGACCCTGGAGCCTAACAAGGACCTGCGACCCGGGGACACGGTGACCATCACGTGCTCCAGCTACCGAGGCTACCCTGAGGCCGAGGTGTTCTGGCAGGATGGGCAGGGTGCGCCCCTGACTGGCAACGTGACCACGTCGCAGATGGCCAATGAGCAGGGCTTGTTTGATGTGCACAGTGTCCTGCGGGTGGTGCTGGGTGCGAATGGCACCTACAGCTGCCTGGTGCGCAACCCGGTGCTGCAGCAGGACGCGCATGGTTCTGTCACCATCACAGGTAGGGGCAGATGAACAACTGGGGAAGGACAGAGCGAGTAACTGCCTCTTCAGTGGACCCTAAGGTGGAATTTCCATAGGTTTGGGTGGCCAGAAGACTTTTTCAAAATCCCTTTCATAGACTTCAGGTGCTCACACTCTTAAGTCCTTAAGGGACTCACCCACAAGTCCTTAAGGGACTCGAGCTGATAAGAACCATTTATAATGTTTGCCTTCCTAAGAGTGCTTTTCTTTTTTTTTTTTTTTTTTTTTTTTGAGGCAGAGTCTCACTCTGTCGCCCAGGCTGGAGTGCAGTGGCCGGATCTCAGCTCACTGCAAGCTCCGCCTCCCGGGTTTACGCCATTCTCCTGCCTCAGCCTCCCGAGTAGCTGGGACTACAGGCGCCCGCCACTTCGCCCGGCTAGTTTTTGTATTTTTAGTAGAGATGGGGTTTCACCGTGTTAGCCAGGATGGTCTCGATCTCCTGACCTCGTGATCCGCCCGTCTCGGCCTCCCAAAGTGCTGGGATTACAGGCTTGAGCCACCGCGCCCGGCCCTAAGAGTGCTTTTCGTGGCACTTATGCTTCTTATGCAGAGGACAAAGTACCTGCCTGGAATTTGGAGGCATGGGCAGGAATGCTGGGGCAGCCACAAGGCATGGCCCAGGGGACTTGTGTGGGTGTGCTTTCCAACAACAACTCCTCTGAGTGGTAGGAAGGTATTCTGGGTCAGTGGGTGCCATCTGATTCTGAAGCCCTGAGTGACAGCTGGACCTCCCCAGTTAGTCCTCAACACCTGAGTTCAAACGTCAGCTCTTCTTCCTGCAGGCGTGAGCTCCACCCAGGCAGCAGTTGGATGGGCAGGGGCTGTCTCTGCTGCCCCCATGTGGTCAAACACCAGATAGAGGCTGCCCCTTTAGTGATTTCCAGGTCCTAGCCTGGTCGGCACCTCTTGTGCCTGAGGGTATGAAGAGTGTTGAGGTCAAGAGCCGCAGTCTCCATCTGTGTTTGGCCCTGAGAGGCCTCTAGTTAGTCACTTCCTGGGCTGATGTGCTCAGTCTGGCTCTTCAGTATCTCTCTCTGGGCCAACCGAGCTTTCCCAGAGACCTCCTCCTGGTACACAGTGAGGTCAGGACAGCAGGTTTTGTCTGTCTGGTTCTCCTCTTGTCTTCTGACGACTTCCACCTGACCCCCAGCCCATCCAAGTTCTGATCTTGACCCCAGTTTCCAGGTCTGCACGTACCTCGGGACTCACTGACTTATTCCTGTCCTTTTCCCCTTGAGCCCTATGTGGTCCCCACTTCTGACAAGCTCGGAGCCAGGGCCTGTCACATCTCCTGCTTGGAGTTCAGGCTCACTCCTCCTTCTCTCTTAGGTGTTTCCTTCCAGCAAGGATGTGCTCCCTCTGCCCACCCCTTCCCCAAGATGGAAAATACTCCCTTCCTGGAGACCCCATGGGCCTGTGCTATCCAGGAGAGAGTAGCTGCCCTGAGCTCTTGAATGGTCTGAGACATGTCCTTGACCTTTTAGAGAACAGCATATGGTCTAGTGGTAAAAATGCTGTTCACAGGAGAAAAGAAGAAATAGAAGATAGAGTGATCTTGGCAGAGGATATGAAGCTTTCAGAGGAGGGAGGGTGATAGTGAGGACACCTCCAGGGGCAAGTGGGAGCTGAGAAGGCCTTGAAGGATAAGGGGTCTTTGTGGTCATTTGCACCCTGGGCTGAGCTGGATATTTGCGATGCTGTGCAGAAAGGACTTATGAGTATAAATTTGATTGCAAAGAGAATGTTTATCTCACCTAAGAGAAAATTCTCTATTTTAAACTTGAGTAGCTAACATTTAAAGTGATTTTAAAAGAATTTAGGGCCGGGTGTGGTGGCTCACACCTGTAATCCCAGCACTTTCAGAGGCCAAGGCAGGTGGATCCCTTGAGGTCAGGAGTTTGAGACCAACCTGGTCAGCATGGTGAAACCCCATTTCTACTAAAAACACAAAAATTAGCTGGTGTGGTGGCACGCACCTGTAGTCCCACCTACTTGGGAGGCTGGGGCAAGAGAAGTGCTTAAACCTGGGAGGCGGAGGTTGCAGTGAGCTGAGATAGTATCACTGCACTCCAACCTGGGTGACAGAGCAAGACACTGTCTTAAAAAATAAATAAAAATAAAAAAGTGATTTCATTGAGACCATTGTTGCCAAGCACGTTTCACAGATGAAAAAACTGAGGTCCACAGAGAAGGGGGAGCTTTCCCAAGGTCACAGACTGGCACAGTGGTTCTGAGTCTTTGGGGTCAGACCCGTCTTTGAAAATTGGATAAATGATCAATGCAGCAGTTTGCATGTAACTCTGGAGGGTTCGCTGCCTGTCTAAACTCCTCCGTGGATCCGTAGGCCTAGGCTCCAGTGCCCTGCAGTGAGGAGATGAGCCATGATCAGAATCCAACTTTGGCCTCTCAGCCTAATTTCCTCTCCTCCCCACCAGCCAGCCTCCTGTTTTTCTTAGAGCAATTCTGGCCTACTTTGGAGCCCTTGGCCTGTATTTTGCTTCAGGCAGCTTTGTGTCATGTAAAACATTCTGGGATTCAGGCTTTCAGTCCTCCAGCTGGTCTGTCCCATACCTGACGAAGTTAGTGAAGTTGAGTGTGCTGTGCAGGGCCTCTCAGGGGGGGATTTATGGAGCAAGCCCTGAAGATATGGCCTGAACTCTAGCTCTGTCCTTTCTTGGGTGAACAGGGCAAATCTAATTTGTGTTCCAGGGACAACACCAGCTAAGGGGGAACATGGAAAGAGACCCTCTGCTTGAGCATTTCTGTGGCTCTGCCCCCTCCTCTGCCGTCAGAGCCCCATGATGGGATTTCCAGGGTGGCAGTGGTTGTTTTTTTTTACTGTGTGCTCTGTGGACGGGCCCTCTTGGCCACTGCATCAGCTGCTGCCCTCCTTTTCTGCATACCTCTCTTCATCATTGGGGCGATGGATCCCTCTGCTTCCAATGGCCAGCGCAGCAGTTTTGCCAGCGGTGCCTATTGAAGGTGACATCTACAGATCCTTGCATGAGGTGCATCTATGCTGGGGTCTCTGCTGCCAAAGGGTCCATGGCACTGTGCACTGCACTGACAGGGCCTCCTGCAGAAGCTGCTGAGGCCCTGGGCACACATCGTCTCCAGAGAGCAAAGGAAAGCAGCACTGTCTTTTGTCAGACTTTTCCTTTCAAGACCTCTGCCCAGGACCCAGCTGGGTGCAGGGGCCGGCCTGGAGGATGGTGTGTAAGATGGAGCCACACAGGCTGTGCTCAGAACAGCTCCTGGCCCTGCCCAGCTTTGGGTTCTCAACTTCATCCCTCTTAATGTGAGCTCTAAGAGGAGGGGCCTTCAGTGTTTCACGTAAATATCCCCCTGGCAAGGACCCTGCAGACCTACCTGACTCCCTGGGGAAACTCCAAGTCCTCGCTCCAGCCCCCTCAGTGACCTCATCTGTATGTAGGGCTCAGCAGACATTTTCTGTAAATGGCCAGGGAGTAAATGTTTTTAGGCGTCGTGGGCCACACACCATCTCTGTTGCTGCTGCTTCTCCTTCTGTTCCTCCTCCGCCTTCCCCCATCTGTTTTTGGTATTCCTTTACAAATGTAAAAACCATCACTAGTTTGTGGACTGTACAAAAACAGGCCACAAGCCAGCTTTGGCCCATGGGCCGCAGTTTGCTGCCTCCTGATCCGTAGAATGGAAAACGTCACCAGGTGGGACTGGAGCAGTCAAAAGAGGGTCTCTGGAGGAGGTGAATATTGAGCTAGGTAGAGAGTTTGGGAAACTGATAGCAATAGTGCAGAGGTTGGAAGGAGCCAGTTGCTTCTGGGGAGAATGGTTAGGACACCAGTTTGGCTGGAGCTGAGGCTCCTACAGTAGAATTAGAAAGAAAGGTTAGGGGAGGGTAAGCAGCAGCCAGCTTATAGAGGTCCTTGAATCACCCTTGAAGCTTGAAGCATTATTCTGAAGTCACTAGGGAGCCATAGAAGGTTCTTGAGCATCATTCAACCACAGACTTTTCAATCCTTCCTGGTTGAGGCGTGTCCACATCAGCCAGGGTGTATCAGGGTTTGGGGAGTATATGGCGAAGGGACTATGGGAACTTCAGTGAGCTTTATTCATAGTGTTAGGGCCCAGTGAGGGTGGGAGCCCCTGTTCACACTTGGAGCCAGTGGTGCTGTCCTCCGGGACATGGGGCCAAGCTTGACGGTCTCACCGTTCCTACTTTTTCTCTCAGGGCAGCCCATGACATTCCCCCCGGAGGCCCTGTGGGTGACCGTGGGGCTCTCTGTCTGTCTCGTTGCACTGCTGGTGGCCCTGGCTTTCGTGTGCTGGAGAAAGATCAAACAGAGCTGTGAGGAGGAGAATGCAGGTAAGAGTGTGTTTGTGTGCACTTATGTGTCTTGGGGTATGTTGCTGTGTCTTTGGTGTCAATAGAGTGTCACTTTCTAGAGACAGAATGAGTGTGAGTGTGCAAAGGGGGCTGGATTTGTCTGTGTGTGACCTTGAGTCTATGTCTTGTGTGTGTGAACAAGCGTGAGCCTGTCTGTACATGTGTAGATACCACAGGATGAGTGTGGATGAGTGTGACTGGAAGGTGGTGGGAGTGTAAGGCCAAGCGCTACAAGGGGATGAGTGTGTCTGTGCAAACAAGTGTGCCTGTGAAAGTGTAAGTCACATGCGTGTGTGAGAGAGCAGGCCAGAGCATGGAAGCTGTGCGGCACAAATATAGGCACGCCAGGGGCAGGCATGGCACTGGGGAGGAACATGCCTGCCTCAGAGTGAGAGGGTCTGAAGCAGCTGCCATTTGTGGGGCTGAGGGTCAGCCTGAGCTGGCGTTGGTGACTGGTAAGTGGGTGAGAGGACATTAGTGGGTGGTGAGTTGACCCTGGTGGGTAAACAGATGCATGAGAGTAGATGGGTAGTCAGAGGCTGGGGATGGCTGGAGGTCAGGAAGGAGAGGGAAGAAGAGAGTGGTCAGGTGGCAGATAGGTGAGTACTTGTGAGGTGGACAGGTGGAATGATGAGCGGGTAGACGGCTGGTTGGTTACATCTGTTGGAGGTTGATGGTTGGCAGGGCTACTGAGCGAGCGGATGGGTGAGGTGATGGGTGGGTGGGCTGGTGGAGGGTAGGTGGGTAGTCTTTGACTGGGTGTGTGGTAAGGGCTCCAGGCTGAGTGGATGGTCTTTGGCTGGGTGAGTGGTGGGCTGCAGTCTGGGTGGATGGTCCTTGACTGGGTGAGTGGTGGGCTCCAGGCTGGGTGGATGGTCTTTGGCTGGGTGAGTGGTGGGCTCCAGGCTAGGAGCCCCTTCATGTTGTCACAGGCTCGGCTTTGTTGTGCTCTGCTCTCGGGCTCTAACCCGTGTCTAGCATTCGGACTACAAGTCAGGCCCACTCAGGCCCTGTTCACCAGCTTCCTGCACTCTTGGGTGGGAAAGTGCTGGCATGAAAATGGGCTTGTAAAAGAGTTTTGTTTATTCTGAGTTCTTGCCTTTGCAGGAGCTGAGGACCAGGATGGGGAGGGAGAAGGATCCAAGACAGGTGAGTCTGAACTTGGAGCTGACACTCTTGGCTGGGAGAGGGACATATGGGAAAGGAGAGGGGACTCAAGGATCTGGAGGGGACAGATTTGCTGTAAGGTTTGAATGAAATGTGTTCTCTGGACTGAGGCCTTGCCACCCTGGTGAGTCTGCTCTTTGCCCAGAGTTAGGCAGGAGGTGGATCACCCGGTTCCCTCCCAGGTGTGTCTTCATTTCTCCTGCCAACATTTACCCATCTGCCAGGGCTGATTCCACCTGATTGGCCCCACAGTGTGGAGTCTGGTAGCTTCCTAGGGGTGGGAGCAGGGACTCTAGAGATAGGGCAGTCTGGGTTTAAGTTCCAGCTCCATCTCAGGTAAACAGAGTGGCCTTGAGCAAGATGGTTTGCCTCTCTGACTTCAGTTTCCTCTTATGTAAAATGGGGATAATCACAGATTCACAGGTTGTTTGAATTATTAATTTAATTAATTGAGATAACATATATAAAGGACCTAGTACCATACCTAGTGCCAAGTGCTTAATACACTGGAGTCCTATTACTATTAGGCAAACAACTTAAGACAATCCTGTTCTAGTTACAGGCTCTGTAGCTTTGGGCAAGGTGCCTTGCTCCTCTGGGTGTCAGTTTCCCATCTGTAAAATGTCATCCTGACCCTGCCCTGGCTGTTTTGAAGCTCTCTCAGGTGACTGGAGAGGGAGGTACTTGCAAAGGACATAGGAGCATGGCACAGTAAGCTGGGGGCCCAGCTTGGGTGGTGCCCAGGCACTGGTGCCCATGTCTGCTGGAGGCCGACTTCCAGGGGATCCTGGGCTGGGAGAGGCAGGTTTCCGCTGAGCCATTTGGGATGGTTCCAGTTAATGCCGGTTTCCTCCCCACCCCCGCAGAAGGAAGGGCAGGAGATTGACACTTGGGGACTGCTGTAAATTATGCCAATTAATTCTTTGCCTGTTGGTGCCCAGTGTGGCAGGCATAGAGACAGCTCTGGGATCAGACCTCATTTTTCATGCTCAGAGGCAGATGTCGTTGGTAGAAGGGAGGGAGTGGGGAGAAGAGTGTGGGTGAGGGAGTTGGTTAGTCTCATTCCACACGGTCCCAGGCCCACCTGCAAATCTGCCAGCTTCCTTTAGCTTCTCACATCACCCTGTGTGTAGAGTGCGCTCAGGGCAGTTCCGCAACTCCAGCTGGAGGTGGAGGGCTCAAGGGTTGTCCCATTCTATAGATGCAGAAAACTAAGGCCCAGAGAGAATGACAAGCCACAGAGTGGAACTGGGACCTGGGGCTGGGGCTTCGGACAGCAGCCTAGGGCCCCTTCCCCTGTGCTGTGAAGTGGTCCCACTCTGGTAACTTCTCCCGCCCTTTCCAGCCCTCACTCCTTCCTCTGCCTGACTCCCTACCCCACCACTTCCCACGGTTCCTCACCGTGTGCGCCTTCCTTTTTTTACAGCCCTGCAGCCTCTGAAACACTCTGACAGCAAAGAAGGTAAAGACACCTGGGCTTGAGATTGTGTCTGTGTGTGCACATCTGTGTGTGAGAGACTGAGAGGGTGGGTAGGCATCGTCCTTTCACTGGTGACCTGAGGCCCCTCTGCAGAAGAGCAGCCTCAGCTTCCCCGTGGTGAGATGGCAGAGGGCTGAGTAACCAAGGTCCCATCTGCTCTAATGGGACCCAAATATGACAGAGGCTTAACCAGGACAGGAGTTTATTCCTCCTTCCTGTGATAGTGTGAGCATAGGTAATCGTAAAACCACAGATGACCTGAAGCCAGGTTCCACTTACCTGGATTCTGCCCTCTTCAACTTCAAGCTTTCATTCCTAGGTCTAAGAAGCTGTTCGAGCTCCCACACCCCCTCCAGAGCCAAGAGGGAGAAAAAGGAAGGATATGTTTCCTTCTAGAGCTTGACTGGAAGTAGCCTGCATCACTTCCGCTTACATCCCATTGGTCAGAACCCAGGCATATGAGCCCTAACTCAGGGGAGGCTAGAAAAATGTTCAGCTGGGTAGCCATGTCCCCGGTACACAGTAGGTGGTTAGTAAATGTCCATAGTCATTATTAGGCCTATTGTTATAATGTCAGTGATGACATTTGGAAATGTAGGAGATAAGTCATTTCCTTCCTGTTGTTCAGAATCAAATAACCATAGAAGATTTGGGCAGATGGAGATAAAAAGTGTCAGCTTAGGCCAGGTGCGGTGCATCACGCCTGTAATCTCAGCACTTTGGGAGGCTGAGGTGGGTGGATCATTTGAGGTCAGGAGTTCAAGACCAGCCTGGCGAACATGGTGAAACCCCGTCTCTACTAAAAATACAAAAATTAGCTGGGTGTGGTGGCGCATGCCTGTAATCCCAGCTAGTTGGGAGCCTGAGGCGGGAGAATCACTTGAACCCAGGAGGTGGAGGTTGCAGTGAGCTGAGATCGCACCTGTGCACTCCAGCCTGGGTGACAGAGTGAGATTCCATCTCAAAAAAAAAAAAAGTTAGCTTGGTTTTGAAGAGTTTCTGGAGAATGTGGCCTGGTTGGACAAACCAGTTTACTCCCTAATCCTGCTCCTTGGTGAGGCAGCCTGCCCCTTCAGTCTCTGGCCATGCTGGACAACCACAGAGGCAGTGCCCAGATGGAGGAGCTCCTCTTCCCAGGGACATACAGAGCCGCAAGAATGGGTGAAGGCGAGGGCAGGGGCAGGGCCCAAGCCCTTCTTCCCAAGTCTCCATTCAGCTCCAGATGCAGAGTGGGGTCTGAAATATGAGTCTTTGGGATGGCCCTCCACATGGAGACAGGAAGCTCGAGGGAAGGAGGAGGGCCTCTGCCGTGTCACTCTCAGGGAAATCAGTGTGGAGGGGACACTGGGAAGGCTGCCTGCTGGACGAGGGAATTGGGCCTGGCCTTGGAGGGTGAATGGGATCTGGAGATGAGAAGGGAAAAGTGTTGCACTTAGAGGGAAATGGAGGGAAGTGTGTAGGGCTGTGGACCTGTGGGGACTGAGAGGGGGCTGCGTGAGGTGGTCCCCCTCAGGTGCCCCAGCATGCTTGGCACCTGCATCTGTGTCTGGGCCTCCAGGGCAGTGGTCAGCATGGCGGCTGTCCGTTGGGCTGCTGTCTCACACACACTCCCCACTTGAAATGTGACCAGGTGCCTGGCCTTCTGGGATAATCCCCAAAATAGAACTTCTGGCATCTAATGCTTTTCCCATCCCTCTTTTTTTCTTCCCATCATGAAATGAAGATGATGGACAAGAATTAGCCTGACCATGAGGACCAGGGAGCTGCTGCCCTTCCCTACAGCTCCTCCCCTCTGGCTGCAATGGGACTGTACTGTGAGCCCTGCCCCCAACAGATGCATCCTGCTCTGACAGGTGGGCTCCTTCTGCAAAGGATGCGATACACAGACCACTGTGCAGCCTTATTTCTCCAATGGACATGATTCCCAAGTCATCCTGCTGCCTTATTTCTTACAGACACAGTACACAGACCACCCACAGCCTTATTTCTCTAAGTCATCCTGCCTGCTGACTTGTTTCACAGTACATACATTTCTTAGGGACACAGCACACTGACCACATCGCCACCCTCTTCTTCCAGTGCTGCGTGGACCATCTGGCTGCCTTTTTTCTCCAAAAGATGCCATATTCAGACTGACTGACCCCCTGCCTTATTTCACCACAGACACGATGCATAGTCACCCCTGGCCTCGTTTCTCCAGTGGCCCTGATACACTAGTGATCATGTTCAGCCCTGCTTCCACCTGCATAGAATCTTGTCTTCTCAGACAGGGACAGTGCGGCCTCAGCATCTCCTGGAGTCTAGAAGCTGTTTCCTCTCCCCTTCTTCCTCCAATACTGGGCTTTTCCCTCCCTGACCCAAGTGAAGACAGGGCACTCTGCGCCCACCACTTGCACAGCTGTGCAGAGAGACCTGCAGATGCACGTGCTGGAACACGTGTGGCTCCCCCCTGGCCCAGCCTCCTCTACAGTGCCCCTCTCCCCTGCCCATCCTCCCCATGGAAGCATGTGCTGGTCACACTGGTTCTCTGGGGGTCTGTGATGGGGCCCCTGGGGGTCAGCTTCTGTCCCTCTGCCTTCCCACCTCTTTGTTCCTTTCCTTTCATGTATCCATTCAGTTAATGTTTATTGAGCAACTACAGATGTCAGCACTGCGTTAGGTGCTGGGGCCCCTGCTTGGGAAGATCAAGTTCCTCCCTCAAGGACTCCCCATCCAGCTGGGAGACAGACAACTAACTACACTGCACGCTGTGGTTTGCAGGGGGCTCCTGCCTCGCTCCCTGCTCCACATCTCCTCTGTGCTCAATTCTTCCTGGATACCTCACCCCCACCCCACCCCTAATTCTTACCCAGAGCATGGGGCTGGGGCGGAAACCTGGAGAGAGGGACATAGCCCCTCACCACAGCTAGAGAATCTGGTGGTATCCAAAGTGTCTGTGCAGGCGTGGGCAGGTGGGCAGGCACCAAGGCCCTCTGGACCTTTCATAGCAGCAGAAGAGGCAGAGCCCGGGGCAGGGCAGGGCCAGGAGTGCTTTGGGGACATAGAGGGGACTGCCCCCCGCCCCCACCATGGTGCTATTCTGGGGCTGGGGCAGTCTTTTCCTGGCTTGCCTCTGGCCAGCTCCCAGCCTCCGGTAGAGTGAGACTTCAGATGTTCTGATGCCTTCTGGATGTCATCTCTCCCTGCCCCAGGAATGGAAGATGTGAGGACTTCTAATTTAAATGTGGAACTCTGAGGGATTTTGTAAACTGGAGGTATGTTTTGGGGAAAATAAATGTCTTTGTAAGAAACGTTTTCTCTGTGAAGTGTTTGGAAGCAGGGTGGGCCCCAGGCCTCAACCGGCAGGATTCTCTCCTGGATGTTGAAGCCTGGCCCTCCTTATCTCACCGTCCTGAAATCACTGGATCTCCAAGGCCATTTGGCTCCCTCCTTGGCTTCAGGTTCCCCTTGGATAAAGTGAAGTTGGTTGTCCAGAAAGCCAGGCCCTTTGGTCACTCTATGGGGCTCCTCCCAGTGGAAGCATCACCCAATTTCTTTCCCTCAGAAAACGCAAACCTAGGCTTGTTTAGGACCTCTGCTAATGTACCCATTTTAGAGACTGGGAAGCTGAGACTCAGTAAGAAGCTGGCACCAGGAAGAATTCTGAATGCTGTTTCTGGCTGACTCAATTGGATGGGCACGGGGCCAGGGATCAGAGGTCCATTCCCAGGACACAGTTCTGCCCTATGACCCTGAGCAGGACATTTCCCTTCTCTGAATCTTGGCTTTCTTGTATGAAAAATAGCCACCTGTGCACAGTGGCTCATGCCTGTAATCCCAACACTTTAGGAGGCTGAGGTGGGACGATTGCTTAAGGCCAGGATTTGAAGACTAGCCCAGGCAATATAACAAGACCCTGTCTCTGCACAGAAATAAAAAATCAGCCAGGTGTGGTGGCACACACCTGTAGTCCTAGTTACTCAGGAGGCTGAGGTGGGAGAATCACTTGATCCTCAGCCCAGGAGGTCAAAGTTGCAATTCGCTATAATTGTACCACTGTACTCCAGCACTGTACTCTGGGCAACAGAGCAAGACTCTGTCTCTAAAGAAAAAAGGAAAACCAGAACTGAGGTTTTAACCACCTTCCACTTTGAAAGACTGAGAGGAGGCACACAGGCTTCCAGAGAGCCAGATTCAGGGCTCTGGGAGCCTGCCTAGGGCACTGCATTCGTTTGCCCCTGGATGACAGTGTCCCGGCACTGGGACAGCCTGGAGCTTTGCAGACCCTGGGCAGCAGCAGGAACCTGTGCTGGGGGTCAGGACACTTGACTTTCAGTCCTGGCTCTGCTACTAACCTGTGTCCGTGTCCTTCATACCTCTGAGCCTTACTTTCCTTACCTATTAAATAGTGGTGACAGGTCATCTCCCAAAAAGTATGTGGCATCCTTTACAAACTGCAGGATTTGTTACAAAGTTGATGGCCCTAGGGGTGAGATCAGTCATGTTGCTTGAGGTCCTGTCATTGGTGCTCTGGGTGGGTATTAGGATTGAAAGACTTACGCCTTTGCCCCTCCAACCCACTGTGTGCCCTTGAGCTTGCTGCTTCACCACACTGGGCTTCAGTCCCTACCGGTAAGGTAGAGACAGTAATAGTTCCTGTTTCAAAGCATTGTTGAGAGGGTTGGACAAAGCAGTGGGTGAGAAGACACTGCAATTAGGCCGGGTGCGGTGGCTCACGCCTGTAAGCCTAGCATTTTGGGAGGCTGCGGCGGGCAGATCACCCGAGGTCAGGAGTTCAAGACCAGCCTGGCCAACATGGTGAAACCCCGTCTCCACTAAGAATACAAAAAAGCCAGGTGTGGTGGCACGTGCCTGTCATCCCAGCTACTCAGGGGACTGAGACAGGAGAATCATTTGAGCCCAGGAGGTGGAAGTTGCAGCGACCTGAGATCGCGCCACTGCATTCCAGCTTGGGTGACAGAGTGAGACTCCATCTCAAAAATAAATGAAAATAAAAAGACACTGCAAACCATTAGGTGCTGGGCACACGTGAGGGGCTATTCTTTCCCTCCCTGGAGTCGGGCCCACACACTGTTGCTCCATAGGTGATTTTGTAGATTGAGCACAGTGACTTGGAACAAGCTGTCTGAAGCCCAGTTTGTTCATCTGTAAAACAGGCACAGGAACCCATGCTTTTTCTTTGCGACAGGGCTGGATAAGGCTCAGACATGACACTGCATCAAGTGTTCCGGGCACGGACCCAGCAGGTATGGGACTTGCCTGGAGGTTTAGGGGTAAAGAGAGTGGCAACTAAGTCCTCTGGTGACAAGTGCCCTGGGCAGCAGTATTTTTAGCTGCCCTTCCTGGGCAAAGCTCCAACTCCTGCATTTTAATGGAGAAATAATTCTCACAGTGCGACAAGCTGTAGCCTGCAGGTGTCACATCCATATTAAAAGAGGACAGAGCAAGGTTCATTTGCCTGGCTCAAGGTGTGACCAGAATTCGCCTCCAGGACCATTTGTAACCAGGGCTTGAAGACCAATTAGTGGATCTGACCACTCACCACCCAGAGGGAGGAGACTGGGAGGAGGGGTGAAAATGGTATGGCCAGGGCATCTGGATCATCCTGCCTCTTCTACTTGTGTGCTTAGAGCATTCTGCTTACACTCGCAGACCCTGGGCAGCAGGAGAAGCCTGGGCTGGGGGTCAGGACACTTGACTTTCAATCCTGGCTCTGCTACTAGACTGGCTTCCTTCTAGACTGTTGTATCCAGTCTTACACATTTACAAAAAATATTTTTTTTTTGTAATCAAACATTATGCAATGCTTTTTTCTGTTTTTACTCTTTTCCCAAGTCAATTCTTCTAGAGTGTCCTCATCCTCTTTGCTTTCTATATTGATGTGTAACATACCTCTAGTATTTACAAGATGCTAATCCTCAGTGTATGACTCCATGAATTTTTACACAAATCTCTACCCATATAACCATACCCAGATCAAGATATAGAACAGTTGCTGGATTCCAGAAAGTTCCCTAGTGTCCCTACCCAAGCAACAGCCCTGCCCACTTGGCTGCTTTCACCAATTAGTTTTACTTATTCTTGAACTTCATATAAATGGAATCATGCGGTACATGCTATTTTATATCTAGCTTCTTGCAAAGAACTCCCTCGTTCTTTTTAAATGGCTACATAGTATCTCATAGTACTGCTGTTCTAGCCTATATTTTGCTAGTTCCTACAGTTTAGACACAAATAATGCAGGCTTATGCTCGAGTTTCTACAGTATGGAGCCCTAGAAGTGGGATCTCTGGATCCATTTTAAGTGTTGGGAGAGTTGCCAATTGTTTCAGTTGCCTTTTTAGCCAGTCCCTGTGGCAGTAAGAATGTGCAAGTGAAGAAAACTTAGGGTGGCTGGAAAAACTGATTCTAGACAGGGTAGAGATGGTGCTTGGAATTCACATCCAGTTGGGCTCTCAGAGACTTCAGAGTGGAGCCTGATTCAGTAGCGTACAGGGCCTGCAGTTTTCCCTTCCATCTGCTCTGGACCACCTTGCCCTTCAGCATCTGTCTGTCACTGCCTCTGCCTCCGTTCCCAGGAGCTGTCTGGGATCCCGGGACCCCAGTCCTGGGTGAGTGTGTCTGCCTCCGGGTGGATTATGTGGGCCCAGCACTGTGGTCTGAGTGGGTGTGTGCCAGGGTCGAGCCCTGCACCCGGAGCACCGTAATTGATGGGAGAAGGTTCTCAGCATCTTTGGGGTTTTTCTTTTTTCTATCTTCTTTTAAAGAAGGTCTCACTCTGTTGCCCAGTCTGGAGTTCTGTGGTACGGTCATAGCTCACTGCACCCTCAACCTCCCGAGCTCGTGATCTTCCTGCTCAGTCTCCTGAGTAGCTGGGACTGCAGGTGCCTGCCACTACACCTGACTAACTTAAATTTTTTTTTTTTTTTTTCAGAGACAGGGTCTTGCTATGTTGCCTGGGCTGGTCTCACACTCCTGGGTTCAATCAGTCCTCCTGCCTCGGCCTCCCAAAGTGCTGGGATTACAGGCAAGAGCCACTGTGCCTGGCCAGCATCCTGTTGGATGCAGGTGGCTCAGGTTAGGTTAAATCTCTTGCACTTGTGTCAGAGAGTATTCATAACCTTTGGCACTGCCAGCTCCAGGTAATTATGGTGACACTACTTCATTACTAATGAGGCAGAGCTTTGTTAGAACAGAGAAACACCTGAGTCTCATAGAGGAGCCATAACCCGGCCCTCAGACAGAGGGTCTGTGACCTTTGCCCCCAGCCTTTCTCCAGCATCTGAGCAGCAAAATATCCCCTGCCCCTCAGCCTTCCTTAGCTAATATGATTTCTCCACCCAAACGCCCTCCTCTGGATGTGTTTCATCAGCGTCCCTTGCAGATTGAGGCTCTGGCATGGATCACGATGCTTCAGCTCATAATAGATCAGCTCTCACCTCCCGCGTCCTGGGCACTATGTTCCTAGTGATACAGCTCCAGATCCCATTAGTCCAGTGGCTCTCAACCCTGACTGTCCATTAGAATCACTTTGGGAGTTGTAAATGGTGCCTGGGCTCCATCCCCAGAAGTTCTGATGGAATTGATTGAGTTTATTGCTAAATATTTGATGTACATATGCCACTGGCCCTAGTCTGGCTTATAAATGGATGTGAAACAGGATTCGGAAGACAGCCCTGAGCAGAGACCTTTGAGACGCCACCTCTTAGGTAAGCTAGCTATTCTCAGTGATCACCATATTGGACTCCGTGGGGTTTTTGTTTTTAACTAAGGGAAGCACAGAAAATACAGGAGCAAGGAAGGTTGAGGGAAGTGATAATATTCAATTCAGAAAGGAGGGGGCCCTGTTCCCTGTGTTGTGGGGCGGGGGAGAGAGCAGGCATCCTGAGTTCCTGCACTCAGACCAGACACGTAGGCTCTGGGAGAATGATGATGAAGGATGGGGTGCCACTGGTGATGGTTCTGTCCTTTTTAGCTCTAGGAAATGGGGGGCCCTGCCTACTCCTGAGCATCCCCTCCCCCTCCTCTCACGGCCTCCCTTTTGCCTCTGTGTCTCTCACCTGTCGCCCCCAGGCCTGCAGATGTGCATAGCCACGTGACTGCTTTGGACTCCCTCTGCCCTCAAGCACTATGTCCTCCGCGGAGGGAAGGACCATCTGTCCTGTTCCCTGTAGCCGTCAGTCTACATTTGTGTGCCAGGCTCAGGGAAATAATAGCCTTCATGTTTTTCCTGCTCTCCCCCACCTCCCATCTCACACGTGCTTCAGAATCAGGGCATCCTGGGGTCGCTACCACATTGCAGCCCTGCAGTATCCAGAATGACTGAAGCACAGCAGTTCTCCTCTGCCACCCCCGCCCTCCTTCCCGAAGCTCTCTGGCCTCTAGTTCTTCCTCAGTCTCACTCACCCATCTGAAGCCCACCTGCCTACCTATCTACCATAATTTACAGGCCAGCGTGCTCCCTGGGTGCTGGTCTATACCCTATTCTGTTTCATTCCTGCTCCTCATGTTTCAATATCCTCTCCTAAAAAGTCCCTGTGGAGTGTGGCCCCATTGTTGGAGGTGGGGAAGAGGGACTGATGTATCTGCAGAGCCTGCCAGCCGCTGAACTGACATTTTGCCTTATTTGCTAAGATAATTTAGTGTAATTTGCTACTAATGAATGAATGCACTTCTTGTTCTTATAGCTTTTGTAATTGCATTGAAGTCCATGTGCTCGCTGACAGCAGTTTCAGCAAACGTTCCGGGAACTGAAGCTGGCCAGGTTGTAGAGGGCTCAGCTTCCTTGGGTGACCATGCTGAGGGCCTTGGTGACCTGTGAGGCATGGCCAGGGTGCTGATTTTCTTGGCGTCTCTATCTGTGCTGCTTTTCTCACCGTCCTCCTGTCCACTGCAGCCAGGAGGATCTGGGTCAGCCCAACAGGAGAATGTGCTGGCAGCCAGGGGTTCTGGACCTAGGACATTTTTGGAATGGGCTCTGCAGTGCTAGGAGAAGAGAGTGCATTCTGTTCTGTCTGCAGGATGGGTGATGAGGGAGTCAGGGGGAAGTATAAGGGAGAAGGGGACAGAGATGACTGGCAAGTGTCAGAAGTTGCATGTTTCATATTCAGTCGTGTTTATAAGCATTTGCTCCAGCTCCCCCCATCCCTGGATATGCCCTCTCTCTCCTCTGCCTATGCAGATCCTACACACTCCCTCCTATGTGTCCCCCCAGATCTCTGCAACTCCGTGTTTCATAGCTACGATGAAGCACTTGCTCACTCATTGCTCTCTGGCAACTCATCTCCCCAGAGCAGTTCTGGCTTGCCCCCATGCCCAGAGCCGGGCACAGAGCAGCTCCTGTCCTCTGGTCTGCTGCAAGCAGGAGGTACCCAAACCACATTAATTCAGGTCTCTGAATGGAAGTAACTAAGGCTGAAGTTTACTTCTACACTATCCATGTTAAAAGGGTTTCCCAGCAAATAAACAATGTAAATGAGGCTACTGAAGGGTGCTTCACCTATTTAAAGGAATAATCTATTTTAAAAATCTTTTAGAAGCCCTTAGTTACCCAGAAACAATTGATACGGTAATTGCAAGCCATGTTTAACATTTGTTTACTAGAGAAGACTCCCTAACCTCTGTTCACCCACTCCCATGCTCTGCTAACCCTTAGGGAGCTGGGTACTAAATGCTCGGTGTCCTTGTAGACCCCATCTGTAAAATGGGGTCAGGAGTAGTACCTTCCCCTCCCTAGTTGACTAAAATGGACAGAGATTGCCCAAAGGACAGAGCCTTCACGGGCCGCCTCACCTGCACTTACACAGTACGAATGGACAGATCTGGGCAGATGGCCCTGGACGCAGCCAGGACAAAAGAGAGCTTTGACCTGAGACCAATAGGAAGGGGCTGGATGGTCAGACAGGATGTGTGTGGGGAGGATGGGGGTGGAAGCAGAGGCGATTTCTCATTGCTCAGTCCAAGATGGTAGCGGAAGTAGCCCCAGGCACAAGGAGAAGCAGCCATGGCCCCCTGAGCACCAGCACTGCAGATGCCTGGCCTGCAGATCGATTCTGCTTTCTCAATTTGATGGGCTTGTTGACTTCGGCTTGGGGAGGAAAAACAAGCTCTTTCTCAAGGAGAGAAGCCGTGTCAGAGGTGGCTGTGGTGCCTCCATCCCTGCCGCACAGCCCACCCCTGCCCAGCCCTGCGAGAGATGCTGGGTCAGCAGTCAGGACACCATTCTTAGCCTCTCCCTTGGCCCTAGCCAGGCTTCTGCCTGCCTGGTGGTGTGGGGCGAGGCAGGCCAAGATGCCTGGGCTGAGGGGCTCCTGTGGGCAGTTGTTGGGCCCTGTGCACCTGCCGCTGAGGCTGCTCCTGGTCCCATGTGTGTAGGCCCTGGATGGATGCGTGCATTTGGCGGGGTGAGAGGGTAGATAAGAGTGAAGACAGGAAAGCAAAGGTCAGTATCCACAAACTTGGAAACATCAGCTTGCTGAGGAAGGGACCCTAAAGCCCCCTTTCCACAATATTGCTGAGCTCTAGAAGGGGAGGAATTGGGAGCAGCTGGGAGCAAAGCTCAGAATAGGACCCAGGAGGCTCTGCCCCCAGCTCAGTTCTGTGTCCACAGGACTCTGTGATACACCTCTGTGGGGTTCAATCTGAGGACAAGAGCATGGGTATCTGAGCAGCCACTTCCTGCATGTGGTGAGGCAACCCAACACAGTGGGCTTTTCCATTTTGCAGCCCCCACAGAACCAGCCCCTCCAAGGAAGCACATGTTTCATTGGCAGCAGTGGTGGCAGTGGCAGCTGAGCCCTTGTGGGGCACCACTCCTCCCAACCTCAGCAACCTCCTGTCTCCTCTTGTGGTTTTCCTAATAAACATCTTTAAAATATTTATGAAGGCAGCTTCAATGAAGTAACACACCATTGCTTTAAAATGATTTTCTTCTAATAGGTAGCTTGAGCGTGGGCTTCATTTCCCAAACTCCTAAGGGCAGGCCCATCAGGGTAACACCCCAGGGTGGGCATTCCAGGCTCTCTATGAATGAGCTGAGCAGTAGGAATCCCTTCCCTCTCTCAGGGCCTCCACTGGGGGGCCAGGCCTGGTGGCAAGTGTGGTGTGACAGTGTCATAGGGCTCAGGGACTGGACTCTGGCAGAGGGGTCTAGGGGATCAGGCAAGCCAGTTAGGGCTCTGGAAGAACTCCTGACATGGGAAGAAGCTGAAAACTGGAAGTTTCTCTAGAACCGTGGATAGCACCTCCAACCTGTGCCCCTGGGGCACTGAGAAGTCCAGAAGCTAGGAGCTAGGACTCCTCGGTCTCTGTCCCACTTTATTGATAAGAATGGGGAAAGGCTGTACTCCAGAAGGAAGTGATGAGTGCCATGGGTTTCTAGGGAGGAACCTGGACTGGGATGCCGTGGCCACTGAACAGTTGGTAGCTGAGCTCAGCTGCTCCCCAGCGGCCCTGGATGGAAAGGACACGATGGCAATGCCTTGTGTGCACATGTTGTGGGGTGGGTTGGGAGTAAGTTAGGATCTGCAGCTGGCCGCCAGATTTGTCTGTCTGGCCTTTGAAACTCCAAGAAGCCACCGCCTACCCTCCTTCTTACACAAATCCCTGAGCTGCCCTCTCATGGACAGGTAGGATCATACCTTGTCCAATCTCTTCCCGGTGCAGAGGGGGAAACTGAGGTTCCTCCCCGTCTCCCAGCCTCTCCCTAGGCTAGAAGAAAAACCCCATCCATATCTATCTCGTATGCAGACAGAGAGGAGGCCCTGATGGAGAAATTTTGGGAGGAAGGTTCTATTCTTGATTCTCACCCCACTTATCTCCAGAAAAGTCTCTTTCTAACAAGAGCTGTTTTCATCACCATTGCCTAAAGCCTGGAGCTGCTCTAATTACGTGTCAGGCTGGAATTTGACAGGAAGCATTTTAATTATTAATTTGAAGTGTGCTGAGCATGGGGTGGAAGAGGGCCGGCTCTGCAAGCTCATGCCCAGCCCTGTCTGTTGGGACCTCATTAATGATATCTCAGGCCTCCCAAACTTTCTTCTCCAGATGGAGCCTCTTCCCTGCCATGGCCCAGGGTCTGTACCTCCCACTCTTCTGACCTTCTAACCTCTCACTTTGCGCCATGCTTTCTTAGTTTCCTTATTTTCCTAAGCCGTTTGGCACAGAGTCTACTGTTTCCATTACATGGGATGGAGGAGACTAAGGCGCATGGAGGGCAGGGAGTCCAGCGGATGTCACAAGTATGCATTAGCCACAGGCAGGGCAGGGCCTTTGGGGTTCTTTAGTTCTTGTCTGCCAGCAGAGGTGGCCTTCTGCAGGGCTATCTCTCACCTGTGGTGTGCCATCTTTATATCCTTATCATCTAAGGTGGCATGCAAAGTTTTTTCGATTTGTTGCCTGCATCTGATCCCATGTGATCCTTTTTTTTTTTTTTTTGTCAGAGTCTCGCTCTGTTGCCCAGTGTTGCTAGACTAGAGTGCAGTGGTGCAATCTCGGCTCACTGCAACCTCCACCTCCCGGGTTCAAGTGATTCTCCTGCCTCAGTCTCCTGAGTAGCTGGGATTCCAGGCGCCCATCACCATGCTTGGCTAATTTGGTATTTTTAGTAGAGATGGAGTTTCACCATCTTGGTCAGGCTAGTCTAGAACTCCTGGCCTCCAGTGATCTGCCCGCATCAGCCTCCCAAAGTTCTGGGATTACTGGTGTGAGCCATTGCACCCAGCCTGCATCTGATCCTTTTAAGGAGCAGTTTCTTTGCTTCCTTTACACCCAGGCATGCGTGTGCCCTCTGGGCTGGACCACTTGTCCACTCCCAGGTGAAGTAGAGTCAGAGCCTGTCATGGGCTAAGGACATCATTTTGCCCATTTCCTCTCCTGCCCTCAATTAAGAAAGATTCATCCCCTGCTTATTGGTTGTTTTCTGGGTTTAACCCCTGGCACTGTCCTGTGTGTTGGGGGCTGTCTCTTCTGTCACGCATCATTGTTTCCGCATTCTGGATTCGGGGCCACAAAGCTGCAGGCTAGGATGCAGCCCTGGAGCTGAAGATTGTGCTGTGTCACGTGGGTCCAGCTGCTGCTGTGGTGTGTGAGGCTGAGATTGCATTTCTGTCCCAGGCTTCCTTCCTTGGGTTGCTAGCCAATCCCTTTCCTCTCCAGGGCATTCCTGCTTCTACCTGCATCCCAGGCTCGGTGCTCAGGAGCCTGTGCTCAGCCAATGGCCCCTTCATTTCTTGATGCAACCTTCCTTTGTGTTAGACTTGGTGCTGTAGTTGGATGGGAAAGTCATGATCCACTAGGGGAGATAAGCATTTATGTAAATTTGATCTAGGCAGAACTGTGGGGTCCAGAGGAGGGATCAAGGAACCCTGGAGGAATTGGGGCAGATTTCCCAGACACGGTGATGTGAGAGAGCTGAGTCTTAAAGGACATTTGGTATGTTATTCATAGTTGGGTGTATTGAACAGAAGCAACTGTATTTTAAGCAGAAAGGAATTTAGTACAGGGTATTGAGTGCTTACAAAGACTGAAGGAGCCAGTTTGGGGCTGGGTCTCAGGAAATGATTTCTTTTCTTTTCTTTTTTGAGACAAAGTCTTGCTCTGTGGTCCAGGCTGGAGTGCAGTGCAGTGGTGTGATCTCAGCTCACTGCAACCTGCGCCTCCCAGGTTCAAGCTATTCTCCTGCCTCAGCCTCCCGAGTAGCTGGGATTACAGGTGCATGCCACCACGCCCAGCTAATTTTTTTTTTCTTTTCTTTTCTTTTTTTTTTTTTTGAGACAGAGTCTCACTCTGTTGCCCAGGCTGGAGTGCAGTGGCGTGATCTTGGCTCACTGCAGCCTCTGCCGCCTGGTTCAAGTGATATTCATGCCGAGTCTCCCATGTAGCTGGGACTACTGGCATATGCCACTATGCCCTGCTAATTTTTGTATTTTTAGTAGAGATGGGGCCAGGCTGATCTTGACTCCTGACCTCAAGTGATTCACCTGCCTCAGCCTCCCAAAATGTTGGGATTACAGGCGTGAGCCACTGCGCCTGGCCAGGAAATGACTTCCAGAATACAGAATATTCACAGAACTGACCAACCAGGGGGCTGCTACTTTGTCATGCAGTAGGTTGAATAATGGTCCCCAAAGATGTTCATGTCCTAATTCCTGGAGCCTGTGAATATTACCTTACCTGGCAAAAAGGACTTCGCAGATGTAATTAGGTTAAGAATCTTGAGATGGGAAGATGATCCTGGCTTATCTAGGTGGGTCCAATGTAATAATAAGGGTCCTTATAAGAAGGAGGCAAGAAAGCAGAATCAGGAGAAAATAAAGGAGACGGATGACAGACCAGGAGCTGGCTTGAAGACGGAAGAAGGGACCGTGAGCCACGGAAGGCGGGCGGCCTCTAGAAACTGGACAGGGTGAGGAAATGGATTCTCCTCTGGAGCCTCCAGAAGGAACACAGAGCTGCTGACACCTTGACTTGTGAAACCCATTTTGGACTTCTGACCTCTACAGCTGTAAGAGAATAAATGTGTGTGGTTACAAGCCTCTGAGTTTGTGGTATTTAGTTACAGCAGCAAAAAGAATATGTGGAATGGGGGAAGAATCGTTGGGACCACTGGGTTCAAGAACATGTGTCAACAGCCTGATCCAGGGAACAGAAAGAAACCCATCGCTGCTACCTTCCACACCCCTGAATCCGAGTCCTCAGCACTGAAATGCTGCTGCATTTCCACAGGCAGTTTTGTTGGCTGAAAGCAGTCATAGATATCCTCCAAATCTGCCTTCCAGGTCTTGCCAAAGGGCCTCTAATTGCTGGAACTTAATTCAGCACACAACCTCAGCTGCAAGGGAGTCCTGCATGTTTAACTTCACAGCCACTGCAGTCTAGCAAGGCCATGAGGAGATGGCAGGAAAGGGATGCTGAGTGTTCACCAAACATCTCAGACACAATGGGGAGTAATTAATGATGAAAATGAATAATATGCATTAAAACCTGACCACGGGCTAATCAGGAAAACCTCCCACCAGCCCATGCATGAGTATTATACCTGGCCTCTGTGTAAAGATGAAGCTAAGCTATTTGCCCAAAAACCCCACAGTAAGGAAGTGACGGAAGCAGGTTTGAATCCAGCTTTGGTCTACTTTAGCGCTTGAGCTTCTAACCACTACACAGCACTGATGAGGGGTAGGGTCAGCGCCAGGAGGGGAAATGGCCTTGAAGAACACAGAGGCATGAAGTAACCAGGCACTTCAGGGAACTGCAAGCAGCTCCTATGCCTTGAACAAAAGCTGCATGGACAGGAGCAGCAAGGAGAGTAGAGAGCAGCAGGGGCCAGGCCACGAGGGTCTCCAGTGCTCTGCCAAATGGCTGCACTTCACTCCTAAAGACCACCAGGCACCATGGAAATATCTTTTTTTGCTTTTCTCCATAAAAGATCTTAAGACAGGAGAGCAACAAGTTGTTTTGCATTTTGTATGTGAAGAGAGGTTTACACTAGATCAGAGAACTGAGTCACGTAGGAAAGACAAAGCCCAGACCCTGGTCACACACTAAACCCTGACTCTGTGATGGGCTCAGGGTCATAGACTGAGCCCCAACCCTGGAGACACACTGAGCCCTGACTGTGGTCACACACTTAGCTCCAACCCTGGTCATAGATTGAGCTCTAATTCTGGTCACACACTGAGCCCTGATCTGGTCACACACTGAGCCCTGATCTGGTCATACACTGAACCCTTACCCCAGTCACGCACTGAGCCTCAAGGTCACAGACTGAGCCCTAACCACGGGAACACACTGAGCTCTGACTGCGGTCACACACTGAGCTCCATCTCTGGTCATAGACTGAGCCCTGATCCTGGTCACACACTGAACCCTAATCCTGGTCATACACTGAGCCCTGACCCTGGTCACAGATAAACCCTGATCCTAGTTATAGGCTGAGCCCCATCCTTGCTCTGGACTGAGTCCTATTTTTGGTGTCTCCCTGGGCCCTACCTCTGGTTGTAGACTAGCCTGTCTTGCAGTTGAGCTCTTATCCCATCCAACCACACTAGGAAGGCCACTGATCACCAGAGCAGTCAGGCGCAAGTGTGATTCATTCGCTACAGCCCTTCTCTATTGCTGTGTCCATAGCCCAGGACTCACATCTTTAAAAAGCAGAGAAATCTGCTTCTGTGACGTGCAAGATGACTGGACATGCTTACTTAGTGCTTGATGAGTCAAGGAGTAGGAGAAGGTGGAAGAGGAGAGGGAAGCGAGTTCCTAGAATATTAAGCTCCCTTTCTGTAATGAGGGGGCTCTCACTACAAACCTAGACCTCCCTGCCAACCAGATAGGAATGCAGAGGGCGTAGCAACAACCTGGGACTAGCTGTGCTCTGGTCTGGGGCCTGCTGGGCTTCCGGGAGAGAGATCAGACCTCAGTCTCTCCCACGGCCACAGGCCAGCAGGATCTTACTTAGTGAGATTTACCCATTTGTCTGCTGGCAGGTGGGTCCAAGGTATTCACAGTATACTTAAGTCACCCCAAGGTGGTTGCAGATGGGGTAAATCTCTTCCTTGTGCTGGAGCCCCTTGCCTTGCTCTCCACACCCCACCCCTCCTACTTTCCCCTTCCAGCTCTAGAGGTCACTTGGGCTATTCCTCTCCACACCGCCAAACAAATTTCCACCAATTAAACCTGGAATTAAACCACTCTTGTAGCCTTCTGTCCTGTCCCTAAAGTCTCCAGGGCTCAAGAATGGGTTCTACCCACTACCAGGTGTGGTCGTCTCCAGGGTGGAGGAGAGAAACCATTCTCAATGGGCAGCTTGTTAAAATCCCCAGGACATGACTGGTTCTGGTGGGCCTACTTCCAGCAAAGCGCAGCTGCCTGTGAGGCTCTGCTCCAGCCCCACCATCCTGTCCTGCCTCTATGATGACATATGGGGCAGATACTATCCCTTTCTGGACCTTGCAAACTGACCCTGGGAGCAGCCACAAGAATGCCGCCCTGGGCTCTTGTTCCTGAGCTCAGGACATTTCCTAGGCCCAATATGACAGGGAGGCAGAGAGCCCTTGAGAGGGAAGGAAACAGACAGTGGTGGTGCATATTCTGGCAGTCCCTGGAGAAGGGGCTTCACACATATTTTGTCATTGAGCCTTCACAGCAGAGCCGTTGGTGGGTTTTATATCCTTAAGAAAATGAAGCTCCAAGAGGTGAAATAGCTGGTGCGAGGTCACAAAGGTAGGAGGAGATGGAGCCCCAGTCTGGAACCAGGGCTTTCTGGCTCTGAAGCCAGGGGTAGGGTTAGGGTTTAGGGTTAGGGTTTGGGACCTCACATTCCATCACTTATAGGCCAGCCTCCTGGCTGGCCCTGCCCACTATCTGGTCCAGGGTACAAAGCAGCTTCTGAATCTGGCCATGGTTGGGGCAAGGGTTAGGTCAGCCATCTTGAGCCTCAAGACTGTAGGATGGGGTCTGCCAGGCTTGGCCTGCCATGGATCCTGTCCTCTGCATCTGAAGTTTTGGGATGAGGTCTCCGCCAGGGGCGGAGGGTGGTGAGGTGGGGTTTATGGATCCTCTTGGGACAAACCTGAGGCCAGGAAGGGACCCTTTCACCAGACACACTCTATTCCGTGCTCTATTCCATGTAGGAATCCCGCTGGGCCGCAGTGTGTGCGGTGAGGGTACCCTGGGCAGCTGGAGCTCAGAAGCATGAGGTCTGAGGCTCTGAACATGGTCCAGAAGTCCTGGCAGTCTCAGCTTGGTGTCAGGGCCATGGGTCCTTGTGGCCCTGTGCAGGTGTGATAATCACCATGCTGCCCACCTCCAGGGCACACTGCTGTGGTGTCTCCAGGGTAGTTGTACTGAGGGGGCCATTTACATAGGTGACAATGTGAGTGGTGTCCCTGGAGTTGTGCAGTGGCCCTGGCAGGTGCCCTCAACACTCCCTAGGGAAGGAAGTTCTGATAGGGATGGGGCAGGGGCAGAGGGGCAAAGGGAAGAGAGCTTGTCTGAGGGGTACATTGGAGGGCTTCTGGGATAGCCTCCCAAGGCCAGCAGTAGTAGGGGAACCGGGGAATCTGATGCTGATGCATTTAGCTAGACCTTGCTTGTTGGGAACGCCACTGGGCCTTCAGAATACGCAAGCCTATGGGGCAAAGACACTTAATTAAGAAAAATTCACTTACTGACATCTTGCTATGTCCCATCCAGTACTTGAACGATGGCAATTGTTTGGCGAAAGAGTTATCCCTGTGACTGGCACTACAGTGGATTGATGGAATAGCAACAAGGGCTATTTGATTTGAAGATTCCCTTATTAAAAAGCATGAAATCATCCCTCAGCCCTGCAATGATGCTCTGAATTAAAAAGCAAACAAAGCAACAAAACAAAACAAAATCCAAAAACAAACAAACAAACAAAAACAACAAACAAAACTGGGTGGGTGCTTTGGAAAGTCCAGCAGAGGCTGATTGCCTCAAAGAACCAGAGGGTCAGGCAAAGTGGCCTGCACCTACCTTCACTGCCCCATGACCCAGAATGAAACTTCCTCCCTTTCAGGAAGCCTTTGGGAGTCTTGACCCCCAACTCTGAATCTGGAGAGGGAGTTAAGCCCACCACAAGGGTGGGCTAAGCAAAGGCAAGAGCTGTGTTTATTCAATGTACATTCACTGAGAATCTTATGGAAGCATTGTTCCTGCCCTCAAGGGGCTTGCAATCAACTGGAGGAGACAGCTGTATGGAGGAAAATAAACCTTAGTGCAGTGATGAGGGTGGGTCAGAGGTACACTTAAGACACGGCAGGGCAGAAAGGAAGAGATGCCATGGTGAAAGATGAGTTTGGGGTAGGCTGAATTGGCAAGAGTCAGCCTCATACGCCTGCAGGTGCCAGTGTGAATAAATGAGAGTCCCTGGGCCAGTGTGGGGACACTGGTGAGTGCCTGTTCCACCCCAGAAGGGCCCTGATGCTCAGTTCCTGCTGACTGGTTCTGTGTGGAAATGCCATCCCAGTGTTGTCACAGCTACTGATTTTTTCCAAGAAATCTGAAATCTGGAATTTTACGTAAAATTCTTTTTTTAAAAAAATGTAGGAAGCAAAACAGGTGTGCAGGCCACCAGTCTGCAACCTGTGGATGAGAGAAGGAGAAATACTCAGGGAACTGAAGGGTGAGCAGGGTTAGCTTGACCTGAAAAAGGGTGTTCTCTGGGCTAGAGAAGTTCTCAGGACGTCCCTACCCACCCAGGGCAGGAGGACCATCTGCAGCTTCCCTGACACCTCTCCCAGCCTGCAGCCCAAGCACAAGGAACCAACCATATTTTTTTAGGAAGCCAGAGGAAAGGGTTTTCCTTAAGAAAGACTGGAACCCTTTGGGAGGCCCATATGTGACTGGCAAGACCGAGCTCCATGTCTGGGGCACCACCCTGAAAAAGTTTCTCTTCTTGTCTACACTAGGCATTGGAGTGAAGTCTGTCTTGAGAGGGGCTGGCAGCTCTTTCTCAGGTACCAGGACACGGTAGCATGTGCCACTCATTAAAGTGGTGTCTGACTGAGCATCCCTGGGAACATGTCCTAGAGCTATCTCCCTGCCAAGTGGGGCTCCTGCCTCCTGCTCCCAGCCCATATCCCAGGGACCTGCTGGTGCTCCCCTTGGTGCCTTTGGGCTCACAGGTTTACCCTAACCATCCTCACCCCATGCAGGCCGAACGCCTGGGCCTCATCTGCTCTCACTGGGTGGTTTTCTGTATTTAACCCTCCACCCTCCCGCTGGGTCTCAGGGGTAAATAAGGCTCCTCCCAGTACTGTCCCTAAGGGAATGGTCGTGTCTGGAGGGCAAAAGGGAGAGATGGTGCCGAGATTTTTGCCTATGGGTAGGCATCAGGGTTCTGTCCCCTCCACACACTCCCGGGTCACTACCTCTTAGTGAACCTCCTTCTCCTTCCCCACCTCACCAGGTGGGCTCAGCCATCACTACCTCCTTTGGGAAGCTGCTCACACTCAGCCATTTAAGGAAAAATTGTTCATCTTACTGGGGTCTCCTGGGAAGGCCCCACCACTGGCCATGGTGCATCCAGGAACCCCACAAAGATCAGGGCCCCTTGGGCTCTTTCCACTGCTGCTCCACAGGCTGTGCCTTGCGGTGACACCTGCAACCCCCACCCCATCCTGCTTTCTTTGGGGGTGGAGGACAGGTAGGGTGGTGCCTGGAGACTGGGTTTCTGTGGCTCTTCTAAGACGGTGGGGGAGGAGAGGACACCAGGGTGGGTCTGCACCATCGGATTTGTTGTCCACAGTGGGAAGCGCCTGACTTTACACGTCCCAGCATAATAGGAAGAGAGCAGCCTGAGCAGGAACTGAGAGCCAAGAGCCTCAGGCAGGTGTGTGAGCTTGAGTGTTCCTGGCAGGGAGTCAGGTCTGATCAGCACAGTGCCTGGGTCCTGGATAGCGTCAGCCTGAGGTCACCTGCCAAGACCCTTTGGTCCCCTAGGCTGCCATGACTGGTACAGGTAAGGTGGGGGTGGGCAGGTGGTGATGGCAGCTGTGCTTGCCCCTGTAGTAAGGGTTCAGGGCAGGCCAGTGGAAGAGTCAGGTTGCATCAGAATTTCAGCTAGCTCCCGTTTACCATGTTACAGGAAGAGGCAGCTCCAGCATCCCACCCCTCTGCCCTGTGGGAGAAAGAAAAGGGCACTGCAAATGCATTGCAGGAGGGACGTTTAACCCACTTGCAAGATCCAATTACCTTCAAGGACTTAGCATATCTGTGATACTTACCAATGTGCTAATTGTGTGCTGTTCTTATCTATTCATGAGAGTGGGTCCCCATCCTGATGGTCTACTGAGTAACTGTTGCTGAGCTATCATAAGGCTTTTCTCCCAGTATCAGACTAGACAGGATACCCTGGCTTCCTCCCCCACAGTTAAGAGGACGGAGTGGCTCTGAGTGGGGCTCTGGGGACTCAAAAGTCCCTTGCAGAAGGTGCTCTTATCTTTTCCATTTTGCACCAATGTGCACCCCTACTTCAATGAGGGCTCTCTCCACCGTCTCCTATATGGTTCCCCCAGCTCCTCGTGTCCTTCATTCCCACTTCGAGGTGACCCAGCTCTATTCCATTCCAAGTGAAGTTCCTTGCAAAATTCACCCTCCTTCCAGAAGCCTTTTCCTTTTTTTTTTTTTTTAAGACCGAGTCTCGCTCTGTCGCCAGGCTGGAGTGCAGTGGCGCAATCTCAGCTCACTGCAACCTCCGCCTCCTGAGTTCAAGTGATTCTCTTGCTTCAGCCTCCTAAGTAGCTGGGATTACAGGCTCCCACCACAACACCCGGCTAATTTTTTGTATTTTTAGTAGAGACAGGGTTTCACCATATTGGCCAGGATGGTCTCCATCTCTTGACCTCATGATCCACCTGCCTCAGCCTCCCAAAGTGCTGGGATTACAGGCATGAGCCACCGCGCCAGGCCCCCAGAAGCCTTTTCTAGATACTCCAGCCCCACCCATTGTAGGTAAGCCTAGACCAGAAAGGGCCGGGACATTCACTGGGCTTAGGGCAGGCTAGTCTTGGCTCTGCCAGAGAAATGGAAAGGGGGAAGGATGCTTTGGGCTTGGAGCTGTTTTTCTGCTAGTCACCCAGTCAGTGCTCCAGACCCACCAGAAACTAGGGGGTGGTTCTGAAAGTCTGACCTAAAGTGGAGTTGAAGTCGGGGCCCAAACCCTGGTGAGCACTATGTAAAGTGCCTAACAATCACATAGTATGTATTCTATAAATTGTAGCACTTATATATAGTGTAAATAATGATGGCAATGTCAGTCCCCAGATCAGCCAATTTCTGACTGTGTAACTTAGAACGAATTCCTTATTTGTTCATCAGTTTCCTCCCCTGACCTGTAAAATAAAGATTGTGGTTAATTCATTTACTCAATAAATAATTATTGAGCAACATATTCTGTTCTAGGTACGACTAAATCTGTCATTCAGTGTTTGTTAAAAGATGTAGCATGGTACCTGACATATACTAGGTTGTCAATAAACATCAGTTTTCTTACACAAGTCTCAGCTGTGGAATGGGAGATGGGTGGGTGTGGGAGGGGCTGGAACAGAGAAAGGGAAGTCAGGAGTGGACAGGGTGGGTGGAGGTCTGGTCCTGTTACCTCTGGAATTCCCAGCCCCACTACACCCTACTTTCCCTTCTTGTTGACAAGGCCTCATTAAGGACAGGGTATGGTGCTGGGGTCTCTGAATAGTTTGCCCTCCTTTCTGTCCCTTGATCCCATCAGACCATTTCTGGGGACGACATCATCTGTCCCTCATCTATCAAATAGAGACAGTGATGCCTCCTCATTCTCAGACACCAAGGACATGGCAATGTGCCCACCCTATTAATGGAGTGTCAGCTTGGGGACCCCCACCCTTCCCAGGACATCTCCCAGAGTGGTCGCCTCACCAAGCTGACATGCCTCCCACTTCTGGTTCCTTTCTCTGGCATCCCAGGCTAGACCTAGCAGAGCTATGGCTCCCTTAGTGCCGAAACCCCACACCCTTCAGTTTTGACTTTCCCCAGCCCCAAGACACACCAGACCAGACCCTCACAGGGGAGTTGTGTGTATCTGTGTGTGCAAGCACCATGAGACCTGGCACACAGGAGGTCTGCAATAAAAGCTGATTGAATGAATGCACAGTGGATACCCCTCTACAAATGGGGCTCGTTTATTCATTCAACAAACATTTATTGAACCCACAATCCATTTGGTGCCAGTCTTCGAGTCAGGGGTGGTGACATTCAGGTTAACAGTAACCAAGTTCTCCAAAGACTGAGGCATGTTCACATGTTTCCTCACCCCAACGCTCCCCTCACCCCGAAGGCCTGCCTGGCTCTCAGACTACGCAGCCCCCACCCTCACCTCCAGTGACCAGGCCACCCACTCTAGGCATTTTAACTGCAGTAGATGTTTGAGTGCTAAGTCACTGCATTTGGGGTCGAATCCTGGTTCCATAGCCCATCCTGTGTGTTTCCTTAGGCAAGTTGCTTCACTTCCCAGAGCCTCGGTTTCCTCATCTGGAAGCTACTTTGACATAAGTAACATTGCTTATCTCATACGTGCTGTGAGGAGTTAAATGAGATAAGACATACACTTAGAACAATGCCCAGTGCCTAGCACGTGCCCAGTGGACTTGAGTTATTCATCATGCTATGACTCCTCTCCATCACCAGGTTCCAGCTCCCTCCCGCCCCTCCAAAGCACCACTCAGCACAGCCTGTGCACACAGTAGATTGTCAGTGGAACAGGACTTTCCGGAAGCAGAGAGATCTGATGGAACATCCTGGATAAAGAAACCCAGAAACTGGCAAAGGTTTGGAGGCAGGGAAGAGCAGCAAAGGGCTGTACCTGGAAGGTCTGGAGGAAGGACCGAAGGGATGGCTGTGTCTACCCTAAGGATAGGGAGCTCACTACCCAGAAGCAGCCCATGCCATGGCTCAGCAATGCTGAAAGTCAGAATTCTGTCTATCCCTAGCTGGCCACATTTTGTGTTTCAAGTCGGAAGAAGCCACCGGGGCCGGGCGCAGTGGCTCACGCCTATAATCCCAGCACTTTGGGAGGCTGAGTCGGGAGGATCACCTGAGGACAGGAGCTTGAGACCAGCCTGGCAAACATGACGAAACCATGTCTCTACTAAAAAAATACAAGGCCGGGCACAGTGGCTCACACTTGTAATCCCAGCAATTTGGGAGGCCAAGGCAGGCGGATGACCTGAGGTTGCCAACATGGTGAAACCCCATCTCTACGAAAATACAAAAATTACCCGGGGATGGTGGCGGGTGCCTGTAATCCCAGCTACTCAGGAGGTTGAGGTAGGAGACTCGCTTGAACCCAGGAGGTGGAGGTTGCGGTGAGGTGAGATTGCACCATTGCGCTCCAGCCTGGGAGACGGAGCAAGACTCCACCTCAAAAAAAAAAAAAAAAAAATTGGCCGGGTGTGGTGGCTCATACCTGTAATCCCAGCACTTTGGGAGGCTGAGGTGGGCAGATCATGAGGTCAAGAGATCAAGACCATCCTGACCAACATGGTGAAACCCCGTCTCTACTAAAAATACAAAAATTAATAGCTGGGAGTGGTGGCACATGCCTGTAGTCCAAGCTACTCAGGAGGCTGAGACAGCAGACTCACTTGGGAGGCAGAAGTTGCAGTAAGTGGAAATTGCACCACTGCACTCCAGCCTGGGTAATAGAGCGAGACTCCATCTAAAAAAAAGGGCGGGGGGGGAAGCCATAGGGATCCCATGCCACTGTCAGGAGGCCCAGACTGAGTGTGGCAAAATTGTGAAGTCAGCCAAGTACTACCTATATCCCACTTCCCCCTCCTCCAGGACATACTCCCACCACTGCCCCATTTGGGGGCAAACAGCCAGGGAGGGGAGCAGGGGGCGACTGATGGACATTAACCACGACCACAGAGTCACATAGAGCCAGCGTGGGGTGGGGGACCCCATAGCTATATCAGAGATCCCTAGCTCCGGCTCTCAGTTTCTTCCTCTGTGAAATGGGAGCTATTTTGTAGGTTTCTTTTCCCTGACTGTTGCAAAGATGAGAAACTGTAAGCCTGAAAGTGATCTTGCCATGAGAGATGAAATGCAAGCCTCAGAGGGAGAACTGTTATGTCCATCCTCAGCACCAGGTGGGCCCATTTCTGGGGACTGCCCCCTCCTCACTCTCAGGGTGGGGCAGAATGCAGCTGACCCCTCTCCCCAGAGAAGCCCCTGGCACTCATCCTCTGAATCAGAGCCCTATCGCTGATCAGCACCAAATGCCTGAGTGTTTCCTGGGGCTGATAGAGGGGCTCAGACCCCTGGTTCTCAGACCTGAGTTGGGAAGAGCTGGCCATGGCCTGTGCCATCCCTGGATTTCCACACTGGTGGCTGTACCCTGGCTAACTCTTTAGGGCTCTGATCTCACCATGAGCTTGAGGAACAAGCCCTACACTGCAGAGCTCCCTAGGTCTGCTCAGCCTTGTCCAGATCATATCCCCTGCAACTGCTCCAGACTTGCCTGTACAATCTCACTGTATGTCCACGGCCAGGGCTGGATAGCACCTCCTCAGGCAGGAGCAGTGGGCTCTGCCAGGCCTGCTGCTCAGGCCCCCTCCGGACAGATGCTGAGGGGCTGTAAACCTGCCTCAATTGAAATGTGCAACAGGGAGGACAGTGATGTCCTTGCTGTGCTGCCAGCCCCACCTCCCCGCTCTGAGCAAGGGGCTGTGAATCAAGCTGCAGTCATCTTCTAACCTTGAGCTACTGCGAGGGACCAAGCAATGGAGTGTTTGTGACCCAGGAGTGGCTCCCAGTTGGATGGGGGTGTCTTCTTTGGCCCCACTCAAAGTCCCTGTGTCCTGGAAATCACTGGACATCTGGGTTGAGGCCACACTGACCACAAGGCATGTCCAGTGCCTTCAGTTTGTCAAGTGCTTTCACAGTCACTATCTTGTTGGAGCCCCACAGCAGCTGGTGAAATAGGTGAAGAAGACTGCCAGACCCATTATATAGAGGAGGTAGATAGGCTCAGAGAGGCAAACAGACTTGCCCAAGGTCACACAGCTAACTAGCTGAGCCAGGAACAGCCTGGAAACCACTAATTCTTGGGGGCAGAGTAGCACAGGCTTTGTGGCTTTTGGCTTTGGGGCAGGTACCGAACTACTTTGAATCTGTCATCTCATTTGTAAAATGGGGACAGGCGGGGGCATGGTGGCTCATGCCTGTAATCCCAGGACTTCAGGAGGCTGAGGCTGATGGATCACTTGAGGTCAAGAGTTCGAGACCAGCCTGGCCAACATGGTAAAACCCCATCTCTACTAAAAATACAAAAATTAGCCAGGCATGGTGACACACGCCTGTGGTCCCAGTTACTCTGGAGGCTGGGGTGGTAGAATTGCTTGAACCTGGGAGGTGGAGGTTGCAGTGAGCCAAGATCGCCCCACTGCACTCCAGCCTGGGTAACAGAGCGAGACTCCATCTCAAATAAAAAAATTAAAAAAAAAAAAAGAAAGAAAAAGAAAAATGGGGTTAATAATAGTTCCTGTCTTGTCAGGTTATTGTGGTGATTAAATGAGATGATGCTATAAAAAGTATTGGGCATAGAAGTAGCATAGAGACCTGCTCAATAAATGTGAGCAACATAATTGTTATTATTATCCCAAGGATATTCAGCTGCTGTCCCTGTGCCGGCCATGCTTCAGATGAAGCCCTGGTACCTCTAGGCTGTAACCTCGTCTTTGTTCAGGACCTGCTGAGGTGGGCTCAGGGACTGGGTGTGGAGATGTGGGGACACAGTGGAGGCCACTGGGCTCCTTTCCGAGGCTGCCCACCTGGTGAAGGTGGCCAGGAGCCTGTCTATGGCCCTAATTTGTAGCGCCATGGAAGTGGCTGCCTACTTCCTCGCACAGATCTCAGGTCTGCTTAGGGCCACGCCAGGGCTGGCTGAGGCTTTGCCCTGAGGTTTTGCTCTTGGTCTCAGAACCAGGCTGAGAATCAAAGCTGAAAGGACTGAGGATGGTCCAGACCCTCCAATCAAACCCCTGCCCAGCCCAGGTGATCCTCCAGGCTCTGTGGATGCCTAGCATCCCAGCATGGAGGACTGTGCCATGGGAGCAGCTTGCCATGCCCCTATGTCCCAGGCAACCCTAAGATGGAAGAGGGTGAGGCAGGGCTATGTATCACCGAGTAAGTCTGCCTTGGAGTAGAAGGATGGCGGGTGCAAGTGATGCAGGGCCTGGCCAGAGTGATGCACCCCCAGGCCCTGAGTCCTGCAGTCTCCAAACCACCCCGACTGTGAACCCTGGCTTAAAGGGACACCACTCCCTTTAGAGCCCGCCTCCTGCAGGGGAGTCCTCTCTAGGACATGGCCCTGGCCAGCAGCCAGACTTCACCACAGAGTTCAGGGGCTAGCAAGAGGAGGATCAGACCTCCCATAAGATTTACATATTTTCAGACACCCCCTTCAGGAGCCCCGCAATTAGAAGGGAGGAAGGGCACTCCTGCCCACACCTCCTGGGACCTAGGAGGCCAGTGGGCATCTTCGTGTCTAAGAGGAGCTCTGTGAAAGCTTTGGGGCCTGCGGGGCCGGATCCTTAGCATTTTTAAATTTTATTATGACTTCATTTGTTTAAATATATATATATATATTTATAGCTCTATGTGCCCACCGCCCTGGCCCCCTCCCCAGCCCCTAGTTTTTCCCCCTGGCTTTCTGTCTAGTGGCTGTATAAGGCAGCACCGTCTGTGTGCTCTTGTCTGACACTGTCTGGGTGCTGCTGTTCCTCGTGACCCTTCGAGTCTGTTCAGGGGCCAAGGTAGAGCCTGAGCGGCGGCTGGTCAGTGGAGAGCGCCGTGACTTGTAGGGGGCTGGGGAGGGCTTGTGGAGGCCTGCGTGGGCCTCTGCATGGGCAGGCTCCGGGGGCAAGCCCACCTCCTCCTCCTCCGCCTCCTGCTGGCCATCCCCCTCCTCATCGTCACAGCACAGAGCGTGGTAGAGCACTTTGTCACTGAACCGCACCCTCTCCCGCGTCCCTGGGGTCCGCTGGGGCAGCTGGCTCTTCACTGCGGGGCCAGCACCGAAGGCCTCCTCGCTGGAGGAGTCTGGGGTCTCCACTCGTGGCCCATTGGGGATGGGTGTGCCACCATTCATGAGGCGGTAGTCAGGGCCAGCCCCTGGCCGAGTCGACTCGGGACCGTCCACGGAGTCCGAGGGGGTAGAGACGTCCAGGAAGGAGCAGAACTCCCAGCTGTCTGAGAGGATATCGGCTGTCATGAAGTCCAGGTGGCCCAGGTCAAAGGGGCCGCCCACGCCCGCCTTGTCACTGCTAGAGGTGCTGCTCACAGTGGCTGTGGTCCAGTCGTCCGGCTCCAGTTCAAAGTCGAAGTCCGAGGTTAGCTTATCGATCTGGCTCACCACCTGACCAGGAAAGGGGAGAGGAGATGAGAGGGGCCAGGTGGGTCCCTGCGTCAGCCAGGTGTGAGTGTGTCTCTGTCCCGTCCCTGTAGAACCCCTGGCTGGTGAGCATACCAGACAGGGGAGAGCCTGCAGGACGGTGACCGGCCTGGAGGTCACAGGTTGGTTTGCCCTGTGGAGGGCCCAAATCAGATCAGGCTGGACAGAGCTTGTTCAGTGCCCTGGGGGAGAGGGAACTGCTTTCCAGCCCTGCACACCATCCATGCACTCACCCGTCTCTCAAACACGGCAGCTGCTCTGGGGGCAGCCCTGGTGATCAGGAATAAATCTTCCTTAGTTTGAGAGGGGACCATTTCAGAGGGGCTGAGGGCCTCCAGCAAGCGCATTCCACAAAGAGCTGAGCGGCCCATGCACCCTCAGAGAGGAAATGATGTGAGTGATCACAAGGAAGACCCTGTGTGGGCTTTCTAAAGCATCCTGGACCAGTCCTTGCAGCTGGCCGGTGACTGTCGCCTCTGGGTCTCCACCATCCATCAGGGCAAGAACACCGGGTGTACAGCACCGGCGGGGTCACCCCACCCCCATCTCCATCTCCGGGAGCCTCCTCATTCCTTCCCCTTCCCTGCCCACTGACAAGTGGAGATCAATCCTGGCTTGTTGAGAGAAGGAATAAAGCAAGCATTATTTGATAAGCAATAAAGAAGCTATCTATTCTGGGCCCAGAGCTGCTTGTTCAATGCACTCAGGGGGCAGCTCAGCTGTGGAGGTCACTCCACCCCGGCCTGCCTTGCATAAAGTGAAGCCCTCAGCTTCTATACAGGCAGCTCTGCCTTGGGACACTCCCTTTCCTGGGTGGCCACTGTCAGCACATAAATCAGGGAGGAAGACAGTGGGGGAAAGAGGGAGATTCAGTTAGAGACACAGGGACAGGACAGAGCAAGAGAAGAGTCCAACCAAAAACAAAACAGAAAAACAATGAAAACAAAGCAGAGAGGCCAAGAGTCAGAGTGACGGAGACCAAGAAATCCACAGTGAGTCATCCAGATCAGAATCCAGCCCCCAGTACCTCTCCAGTGCCCTTCACCTGGGGTCAGAGCAGACAATTAATTAATTAACTCAGTAAGTCCTTAATTCAATAAACATTTGCTGAGGACTGCTGCTGTCCAGGGATGTGCTAGGTATTTGGCAAGGAGTGGGGGTAGAGAGTGCCCCAAAGTGAGAGGAAAGCAAGGACAAAAGTGATGGCCAGAGTGGTTTGGGCCAGTGGGAAGACTACTTGGTCAGGAGCGAGGGGCTGGATGTAGGAGACCTGGTCAACCATTTTCCCTCTCTAGGTCTCAGTTGCTCAGTCTGTATGCAGAGAGGGTGGGTGAACTAGTTTACTTCCAAGGTTCCTTCCACATCTGAGATTCTAGGACTCTGTTTATAGGAACGACTCTGAGAAGCTGCTTGGGTGCTGATGCCTAGGGATGGCCCCTCAGCCATTGCCCAGGACAGGAGTGGGATGAGGCCTCCAGAAGAGCTGGAGGAATCGGGACATCTGGATTCCAGACTTAGCTTTGACATTGTTCTGTGTGTCTTTGGGCAGGTTACAGAACCTCTCTGGACCTCAACCTCATTCACCGCCAAGTGGGTATGACAATCCCAGACCACCAAGTGAGCATGACAATCCCAGCCAACCTTATGAGAGCTTCATGAATAACAGTGAGAAGGGCAGCAAAAGGGCTCTGAGAAGCACTGGGGATGAAAATGACACCATCTCCCATCTTTGAGCACCTACGATGCACCATACTTTCGAGTGCTCACCTCCACCCATGAGATCATTATCTCCTGTGTTTACAGATGAGGAGTCTTGGGCGCTAGTCCCTGGAAAGCTGAGAATCTCCCTCTGTGGCCCCCTGCAAAACTGCACACGATCGTGAAATGCTGCTGTGACTGCTGGGCTTGGGCAGGCGGTGGGGATAGGGCCCTACCCTCCAATCAGGCCACCTCTTCTTGTGCTTCTCCCAGGATGATGCCTTCCTGCACCAAAGGAACCTCAGAGAAACTCCTATCTCCCAGAAGCCCTTGCTCAACCCAAGCTCTACCTGAGAGCTGGTGGGACTGCTGGCCTAGGGTAGGGGTCCTCAGACTTGAGTGTCCCTCAGCTCACTCCCAGAGTTTCTGGTTCTGCAGGTCTGGGGTGGTGCTGGAGAAGGTGCCTACCTAACATACCTCCAGGTGCTGCTGCTGCTGGTCCAGAGACATGCTTTGAAAACCACTAGCTTAGGGCACCGGGAGATTTAAGCTGGGTGAAGACCAGCAACTCAAGGCATTGATGGCCTCAGGAGAGGCCCCATCACCTCTGGGGCAGCTATGCCCTCAAATGAGACTCCCCTGATCAAGCCAGAGCTGTGGAGTTTGCTGCCTGAGGGCGGGGCAGAATGCCATTAGGAATTGGAGTTGCATGACTTGGCTGTGACCTCGCAGGGTCAGCTGAGGCCAGGTTGGGCCCAGAAGCTGGGTCTCCTGATGCTTAGTGAGGATGAGCACCACTGGGCCTCAGGTCCAACAGCAGGGAAGATCCAGGGTACACATGGCAGGGTACATGTACACAAGCCTTCAGGCTGGAACACTCCCCCAACCCAAGAAGCCCTTCCTCTTCTTTATTAGTATACCCCTCTCTGGTTCCAACCTGGGGGGATGGAGGAAAAAGAAAGAGGGAGGCCTGCATTCCCAAGTCCCACGTCTGCCACCTCTTGGCTGAGAGACCTTAGGCAGATGATTATCCCTTTCTGGGGCTTGATTTCCTGTCCTGTAAAAGGAAGTAACACTCCCCTCCTCACCCAGGGTGATGAAAATTTAAGATATGGGCTGAGTGCACTGGCTCACGCCTGTAATCCCAGCACTTTGGGAGGCTGAGGCAGGCAGATCACGAGGTCAGGAAATCGAGACCATCCTGGCCAACATGGTGAAACCCCGTCTCTACTAAAAAAAAAAAAATTAGGCGGGCGTGGTGGTGTGCGTTTGTAGTCCCAGCTACTCAGAAGGCCGAGGCCAGGGAATCGCTTGAACCCGGGATGCGGAGATTGCAGTGAGCTGAGATAGTGCCACTGCACTTCAGCCTGGTGACAGAGAGAGACTCTGTCTCAAAAGAAAAAAAAAAAAAAAAGAAAAGAAAAAGAAAAAGAAAATTTAACAGATATGAATGTGTTTTACATCACAGAGTCAAGATACTTAAACACTTAAGAACCTAGGCTCTGGAACCAGACGTGGGATCCAACCCTGGCTTCACTGCTTACCAGCTGTGTGACCTTGGTCAAGTTACTCAACGTCTCTGTGCCTAAGTCTCATCATCAAAGAAGAATTCTAGTAATACCTACTTGATAGGGCTGTCGTGAGGATTTAATGACTTAATGCACTTTGGACAGCATGTGGAACAAGGCAGACTACCAATATCCACAATGCACTGTTGGGGGCTAACATGTGATCATGCCCCAGCACCAGGCCCAAGAGCAGTGGGAATTAGTTCTGCACCAAAGGAATGACCCTCTGATGTGGGTCCAGTGTCTGTGGCAGAAGTTCCAGTGCCTATGGTAGAATAATGGGACACATTGGGCCTTTCAAAACCTAGCACATGGACAGTACCTATTTTGCCTAAAGTAGGGCTGTCTCCAGAAAGAACAGAACCAGAAGAGGTTCTAAAAGCCAACTGGCTATGAGGCCCACAGGCAAATCTGGCCCAATCTATTAGGTGAGACAGGTCACACCACTTGATGAATGACATAGTGAGGATGTGAAAGGGAAGCCATGTACCCGAGGGTACGCAGCTTCTCTGTGGGGTCCTGGGTCAGTCCACAATCCCTACTGCCCTTCCCTGGTGCCTTGTTTCCTGGGCCAATGGTGAGAGCAGGTGTGGAGCAGGCCCTAGTCTTTCTCTCTGCTTCGGATGTCTTGAAATCTGTGATTTTTCCCTAAGGTTTAATAATCATTTTGCCTACATGTAATTTGGGATTGTCTTGGAGTGCATGGAAATAATTATATACACAGAAGGAAAGAGAAGGGGAGAGAGAGAGTGGAGAGAGAAATGGAACCATAAAATCACAAAATCAGGCAACCTCCAAGCCAGAAGGGACTGCAGGCACTGTTGAATCTACCTGTCTCAATGTGTTTGCTGAGGGGGACAATGAGGCTCAGAGACTGGAAGGAACTGAGCTGGGACCAGAGGGCGAGTCTTGACTCCTGGGCATTGCACCTTAAGACCAAGAATGACTTGCTCTGAAGAGACCAAGAGGGAGCCCTAGAGAGAGAGCAAAGGCAGGACTGAGGGCTATGACAGAACCTGCAGGCCTCATGCCAGGGGTGTCCCCAACCTCTGTCCTGGTCACAGCCTTAGCACCCCTCACTGAAGAACTGCACCCATCTAGTCTTCCCACTGATAGCAACTTCCTCCCAGCTCTTGCTCCATGCTGCACCTCGGGAACTTTCCCATCAGCCAACAGGACCACGTTACCCCTCTGCTTCTAGCCCTTCCGTGCTCCCCAAACTCCTAAGCCTCCCAAGCATAACTCCCTACCCACCCCCTTTCCTCTCCAGCAAGCAGCCTCCACCCTGCCAGGCCTGCCTCCTCACCACCCCTACACACTCCATCGAGCTCACTTCTGCCTCTGGGCCTCACCTGATGCGCCCTCCCTCCTTTCCTACTCACTCCGTCATCACTTCGAGAAGGAAGCCTTCCCTGATCCCCAGATGAGGTCAGGTTCCCTATGAAAGGCTCTCAAAGCACCCTGCACCTCTCCTTAAAATGTTACCCAATATTTAACACTGCTACAATTTTGCACCTATATGTTATAATGTGGTTGATATCTGTCTCCCCACTAGACAGTAAACCCCATGAGGAGCAGGACTAGGTCTCTTTGCTCACTGCTACATCCCCAGCTTGGCACAGGGATTGGCACTTTTTGCAAACACAGCCATTGGATGAGTGATGAGTTGAGACAGATGGCTTAATAAAAACTACTTGGGAGGCTGAGGCAGGAGAATGGTGTGAACCTGGGAGGCGGGGCTTGCAGTGAGCCGAGATGGCGCCACTACTGCACTCCAGCCTGGGTGACAGAGCGAGACTCCGTCTCAAAACAAACAAACAAACAAACAAAAAACTGCTGGGGGCTTCTTTTCTGAGGAAGAGTTCTATAGTCCTGGACAATTCCATATTGCCAGACCCCAACCCTCTCTCCAGCCCTGGCTGAGCCCCCTCTCCAGTGGAAGCTTTGCTGTGTTCCTTAAGGCCCTAGAGCTAGGACTGAGGACCTGTAGTCCCAGAACCAGCATCCTGTACCCCCTGGATCCCCCACCACACCCCCCAACCTGCCCTACCTCACCTCCCCTGACAAGCTGCCACCTCCTTCCCTCTCTTCCAGCTCCCCAAGGCAGTTGGTTACATAACTGGGGATTCTGCATTATTTATGACCACTGATTATTTTTTAATTCTGTGATTACGTTATTATCTTCCTGGGGGGGCTGTGGAGTTGGAGGGGCAGGGAGCTGACTATGATTCATGGCTCTCATCCTGCAATTTGGCCTAATTGGCCAGGGAGCTTCGGTAAATCAGTCTGGAGGAGGAGAAGGCAAAGGGAAAAGGGAGGAAAGGAAGGCGTGAACAAAAATAATAAGAAAAAAATCCGCACAGTTCTTGCTGAGCTGCGGGTGATGGAGCTGACCCACTTTGGCACAGCTCCGTGATCCCCAGCCTCTCCTGCTCCAGCTGCTTCCTGGCTGGGCCACATTTATCTCACACTTGCATGGCCTGTGGCTTTCCCTGCCACCTTCAGACAAAGCCCCTTGCCGATGGGACTGCACAATGGAATGGCCAGGTAACAGAATGCCAGGATGCCTGCTTCCTAGGCAAATCTGGTGGGGGGATCCTCCACTGCCACCCCAGGGTGAGGAAAAGTGGTGCCAACCTCTCCATCCTCCTAAGGTGTTTGGGCCAAAGTGGGCAACTATGCCCTTAAGTTATATCCCACCTAAGAGTCACTGATGATGTGGGCGACACTGGTGGTATTAATGCAAGGATCACTATTGGGCCCCCATGTTGAGTGACACCTCGGGGAGGGGAAAACCAAGGATGAGGAGGCCAAGTACCTGCTCAAGATAAGCTTAATACCTGGGGGCTAAGGACAAGGGCCCTTAACCCTGCCCTTGGGAGCTTCTGGTGGGTGGGTAACAGAGGAGCAGTGGGGAGGCAGATTCCCACCCAGAAACATGACCAGCAGATTCCTGGAGAGTATGTGGGATTCTCACTGAGAACGAATCCAAATTCCGTGCCATGCTGTGCACAGCTCAATGGAATCTGACTCCCTGCTCCCTCTTTGACCTTTCCTCTGCTCTTCTCCTTGTTCACTGCCCTCCAGCTGCTCCGGCTTCCTTACTGAACCTGAATATGCCAAGCACATTTCCTCCCTGAAACCTTGGCACTGGCTGCACCCTCAGCCTGGAATGCTCTTCCCCTAGATAGCCATGTGACTTGTATCCTCACTTCTGTGGGGTCTCTGTTCAAAGGCCACCTTATTGGAGACCCCCTTCCTGCCCCCATCCCTGTCACTCTCTATCCGCTTTCCCCACTGGCAGGGAGTGAGACTGCCGACTACAGGAGAAACTAAGGGCCAGGATGTGGTCCTGTCCTCTCTGGTCATGGCTAAGAAATTGATGTGATTCCAGAAAACAAGGCCGTACGTGGAGCTGAGGAGCAGGCCAGTGCTAGAATAATTCATTAAAAACATCTAACAGATATGGAGTGAGCTTTGTGCCTCTCATAGTGCTAAGTGCTTTATATATGTCTCATTTAATTCTCACAACCACCCTGGGGCAGGGGTAGGGGAAGATGCCTAAAATGTAGTCTCCCTATTTTTACTGATGGGAAAACAGAAGCACAGAGAGGTAAAGTAACTTTTGCAAGTTCACACAGCTAGGGAGAAGGTGGAGTTCAAATGTGAACTACAGGCATCTAGCTGCAGAGCCCATGCTCATAGTCCCTGAGCGGTTCTGCATCTCTAACTTAAGATCTACAGAACTTTGAGGAGCTTAAAAAGCCTGCTGGGACTGGCCCAGTATCCTGGAGTATTGGGGAGCCTGGGAGAGATAAGGGCTAATTAATGATTGACCATCATATCCCTCTGCAGCACAATTTTAGCTTTCAAAGCACTTTTACGTTCCTCACCTCACTTGATCCTTTAAAAGACTTTCCCCACCAATGAGATAGAACTTGCTCATTGCCCAGGGAGCCAGTGGCAGAGCTATAGCAGGGGTTTGAGAGGGCGAGGGAGGTGTGGGAGAGGGAACTCCAACTCCTCTAGGAGTGTGAGAAGGTGTTGACCCCCCGCACTGCATGCCAAGCCCCTAATAAATCCTTGTGAGGTCACCGTGCACTGCAAATCACCACATCCCATTTCAGAGATGAGCAAACTGAGGCTGAGGGACCTGGGGAGGAAGTGCTTTGGTGTGGCTCATCTTTCAGTGAATTTCAGGCCATATGCTCAAGAGGATGAGGAGGGTCTGCCACAATCAGTGGCATCAGGGGGCTGGGGAAGGGGAGCAGCAGGCAGAGGAGGAAGATGGCCGAGGGGAATAGCGCTGAGCCCTTCCACTCCGCTGTCCTTGTTCTTTCACCAAGCATCTGTGCAGCCCCCCATCCACAACAGTCTTGTACGTGACTCTCATCTCTACTTCTAAGTGCTTGGCCTGAGACAAGAACCCAGCTGGTGGGTTCTAAGCTGGTGCTGCCCAGGTCATGGGGTGAGGTGAGGGAACAAGTGAATGCCTCTCAACCTTGAGCCTACCCATGCCCCTGATAAAAAAAAATGTTACACAAAGAGACTGAGGAGAGCCAGGCAGATTCAGCTTTACAGCTCCCTTGGAGAACCAAGAGCCAAGACCACAGGTTCCAGAGAGCAGGGAGGTTCCAACCCTTTTCTCCAAACCAGGGTGTGGCACCCCCCTTGGTAACCCCATCTCTGGCAAATCCCATCTCACAGGAATACAGTGATGGCATCTCTTCTTCTGCTTGGGCCTCCCAGAGCTTCACCTGCCTTCCTCCACACTCTCCTCTGCCTGTCACCCTGTGTCTAGACCCCGCCTGGGGGATGAGAGAGTTCTGAGGCTTACCCACTCCCTCAGCTGGGTGCCATTGGCAGCGGGCAGGCAGTGGCATACGGGGTAGGCTCTGGTTGCCGTAGCAACCTGCCAAAGTCTTGGGTGGAGGCACATGGCCTACAGGGTGTGTGGGGGGAGGGGACTCATTTTTCTCTGTCCTGGCTTAGGCCTCTGGACTGCATAGCCTATGAACCTGGACTCTGCTATTGGAGACGTGGGAGTGGGTGAGTGTGAAAGGGAAGGAGAGGGCATCTAAAAGATCTGCAAATAAATTCTAGAGCTATTGCATCACAGATGAGCATAAGGGATCATCTCTGGAAGGCTCCTGTCAAAATGCAAAGAGATCGCCCAGTTGCTCACCTGCTGAAACCTCAGAAAAGGCATCAGGAACCCGAGTTCTAGGCTTACTTCTGCCACTGGTAGGCCTTGTGACCTTGGACAAGCCCCTATTGCTCTCTGGGCCTCAGTTTCTTCAATAGTAAATGGACAGGGTTGTTCTATAAGATCCCTTCAAGCTCTGGGTGGCTATGCTGGGGGGAGAGGGAACACAGATGCCTAGAAGATGCCCAACTGGGAAAAGGCTGGGAGTTGTATCAAAGTTGACTCCCAGGTTTAGAGTCAATCCTGGCTCTTTGTGGGTACCTGCCAGGGCATAGGTCTCATGTCCCTGGCCAAGACTGAGACTGGACAGTTCCTATGGCCCTGATTTAAAATAAGATGGGGGCAGGGGGGAAACTGTAGTGCCTTGGACCCAAGAGGTTGGAGGAGGAAGGGTTGCGCAGGGGCATCTGGCATTTGATCTCCAAATTGTACTGTCCAAAGATGTGCAACCCAGACTATGGCCAGCCCAGTCCATGGGCAGAAGCACCACCACCTCAGTCTGCCCAAAGCAACAGTCATTCCCATCTTCTGAGATGGGATTTCCTGGCAGGCTCCACGAGGCTGACCCTGGACAGCTCCTGTCCTGGCATCTCTATGCCCACTCCCTACTCCATTCTGAACATAGCGCCCTTCAAACAGCCCCTCCTCCTTGGCTCTCAGGCCAGGCTGCAATGCCACTCTGTCAGCCTGGTGTTGGTACCTACCATCACCCCACCTCTTCAGCCTTCCTAGAGCCCCTATCCTTCCTGCACAGCTAGTCATGGAGAGCTTGAGCCCATAACTCCAGCTCAATCACTCTCCCTGCCGTCTCTGCAGAGGCCCTCGTTACAAGGAGTTGAAATTTGCCTAAAGCCCACCTGGCTGGTATAATGGCACCCAGCGGGCAAATTCAGGCTAGCAGCTCAGAACGCTGGTCATGCATTTTGGACTCGAACGCAGCCCAGGGGGCAGGGCTGAGGACATGTGTACCTCATTACCCCAGTGATGTGAGAAGCAGTAATTAAACCCGGCTCCACTTAGAAAGACAGAGAGGGACACACACATCCCAGCATTTCTCAGTGGTTTTTCAGCCTTGGCAAAAATATTTAGAACGGTGGGATGGAGAAACGCATCCCCTTAGGGAAGATTCCTGCCCCTGCCACAATATGCAAGGAACTCTGTTATCCACTACAGCACCCCCAGACCCATTCTTACCCTAGGATAAAGAGGACATAGGCGGCTTAAATTTTTCCAAGATCAAGGGTTCTCAGTACCTGTGTGATTTCTGGGGATATGCTTTGAGCTGGGCCTCAAGCAGTGGGAATCACCTCAGCAGAACCATCCACACTCTCTCAGGGCCCCTTGTGACCAGGTCAGAGTCTGGGAGACAGATGGTGAGGTCAAGGGTCAGCTTGGGTCCCAGAAGGGTGTCTTCCACTAAGAAGCTGCGGCAGGGATTCAGTCCTCACTGGCCATCTTGGCAGCCCTTGGTGCTAACCCAGAGCTCCAGGCCCACTGACATGATGCTCAAGCAACCTCTACAACACCAAGGCCCCTCCAGCCTTGGGGTCTGATGAGACTTTTAGCAAAGCAGATTTGGGGAAAGGAGAGCAAGGAGAAAGAAGGTCCCCAGTAGAGTGACACATGTGCACACAGCTTTGCACACTCCAACATATTTGTGAGTACATTTTTGTGCCAAGCCCAGGAAGGCCGGCTTAGGGTCTGTCTGGTCACTGCTCATCCCTCACTTACCTCCCTCAGCTCCTTGGCCACCTCCTTGAGCTCGCGAAGGATGCCCTCAAGCTGCCCGATGACCATCTTCATGCGCTGTCGAATCCGCTCCCGCTCACCACCACTGCTGGGGTCGTCACTGGGCTGCCCGAGGTCCGGGGCGCCCCGAATGTTCATCGTTTACCACGTGGCCGCAGGCCTGCCCATACTCCCCCCAGCTGGGCACACGCTGCGTCTGCCTCCACGGAGCCCCCCACGGCTGGGCAGAGCTCCACATCTTAACGGCCCCCCAGCCCACCCTGGTCCTGGGCGGCCCTCAACCAGCCCCTTCCTCCTGCCACCCCGCCTCCTCTGCCTCTGGGTGGAGAGTGGGACACCCAGAGGGAGACAGAGTCTGGCAGAGGGGGTCAAGGTGAGGACACGGGAGGGCAGGGGGAGGGGCCTTGGATCCCAGGAGTGGCCTCCAGGTCTTGAAGTGCCTGTGGGTATGCAGAGCTGATCTCTGCCTGAGCTTGAACACAGAGGCAGGGGGATGACTCTGCAGGGACTAAGGGTAAGAGATGCCCTTGGGATGGGGGAAGGCAGCAGGGATCCCCTCACAACTCCTAGGCAGTTGCAAAGGCAGAGGTCTCTGGATGCAACAGACACCTGCAGAGGGATGGTGGCCAGGGTCTTCCAGATGTGGAAGGGGCTCCGGATATGGGCAGCTCTGGGGAGGGAGCTGGATTGGAAGAGGGCAGCCCCCTGCGGAGAGAGTGAGCCTGGCGTCAGCCCTCCCAGGCTGCAGCACCAGCCGGCAATGCTGCTGCCTCCCTCCTCTCGCCAGCCTGCACCCTTCCTCGCTGGAGATTTTTTTTTTTTTTTTCTTTGTGGGGAGGGGTGGTGGAGGCAGATGGTTTACAGCACAGCCCCTCCTCTAGAGGGAAAGGGAGGGAGCCCCTGCTTTAGAAGCAGAAGTCCTCAGCCTGCTACCGGGCACCCTGGCCGTAGCTCCCGCACCCCCCCATCCCCCTCAGCCAGGCCTGACCAGGCTGGTTCACCAGAGGGCCTCTCCAGTCACCCATCCTCCCTCCTAGCGCCCCCAGGGTGCCCTCATTCCCAGCGGACCCTCCCTCCCCCAGCCCCGCCTTCCCTGAGAACCCCCACTCCTGGACTCACCTAGGGTGGGGGCACCGGCCTTCCCTCCAAGCAGCGTCGGGGGCCAAGCCCCAAGACGGGGTTGGGGGGCCCCCAAGGCTCCCTAGGGCGGGCTTCTCTCTCTGGACCCTTCGGCCCCTGGCCTCAGGGAGGTCCTCCGAGCCGTGACCGGAGACATCTGGGCTGTGAGGGGGGGCGGGGCCTCCGCGCTCCAGGGAAGGGGGCAGTAAAAATCTTTCTCAAGCCTCTCCAGGCTCGGGGTCGGAATGAGCGAGGGTCCGGCGGATTCGGGGCTCTGAGGCCACAGGTGACCAGGGCGCGAGGAGGCCAAGGAGACGCCGGGCCGGTCCCAGCGCGTGAGCCAAAGTCAGAGGGCTGGGAGGGCGCCGGGATCCCCTCAGCCCACGCCCGGCATTCCCCGGGCTCTGCACTGTCCGGGATTCGCTCTGTCCAGTCCAGATTGCCCGGATCCGGGCTCCGCCGGGGTCTGCCCTGCCCTACCCAGCCTGGAGTGAGCTGGCACTGCTGGGCGCCCGGGACGCGCTTAGCCGGGACCCAGAACCGGCGGCGTCCGGAGCGGCCGCGAAGGTCCACTCAGCCCAGCTCCGCGGTCGGCCCTGGGCGAGATCGCTCCAACGGCTCAGTTCACGTTCCGAAAGGTCCGGAATCCGCCGGGTCCCCGAGGAGGGGCGGTGTCAGCCGCGGGGACCCAGTCCTCGCCGGGCCCAGCCGAGAGCGCGCGAAGCCGGGGGCCCTGGCCGGGCTGGGTTCGGCGGCCCGGGCGCAGGCGGGAGCAGCGCCGGGCGGAGGAGAGGAGAGGAGGCGAGAAGAGGCGAGGGGAGGAGGCGCGGCGAGGGGGAAGTGAGGGGAGGGGGCGCGCGTCGGGCCGGGCCGGGCCGGGGCGCGCTGGGCTCGCAGCCTCCGCTGGGCTCCGCTACCTCCCGCGCCCGTTTGCTCTCGGCTCCCCGCCTCGGCAGCCCCCGGGCGCCGGGTCGCCGCCGGTGGGGCAAACAGGCGCCGGGTCGGGGCTGGGCCTCCCTCTGCAGCCTCGCCCTGCCCTGCCCCGCCAGGCTCCCGGGGCCTGGGCCCGCTCCCCGAGCGCCGCGGCGCCGCGCCGCCCGCGCCCCGGCCGCCCCCGGCCCGCCCCGCCGCCCCCCGCCGGACTGGCCGCCCCGGCGGGCGCTGGCTCCCTTAAAGGCCGCCCGGCTCGCTCGGCTCCGCTCGCCTCGGCGCTGTCAGGGAAGGGGCCGGCCCGCCGCGCCGGGAGGGAGCTTTTAAAGCGACACACACGCCTCCCAACCCCGAGGGCCAAGCGCGCGAGCCTGGCTGGGGAGGTCTCGCCACCCGGGCAAGGGGGAAAGGTCTCGCTGGCGGGGCTGGAGGCGGACTGACTGGACCCCACGCCGGCTGACCTGAGGCACGGAGGGGCAGCGTTCTGGGTACTTTGTTCCTTTCCCACCTCTCCAGACACCCCCATTGCCCCCCTCCCCTACTGTGCTGTCCCCAAGCTTCCCTTTTGGTCACATTTCCCGCATCCAGACCCTCCCTTCTACCCCCCACATAACCCACCCCCCGACCTTGCCTGAAATCACGTTAATTCAGAAAATAGAATACTGCCAATCTTTCCTGAGCACCTACTCTGTGCCAAGCTCTGGGTCGGCAGGGCTGGGGGTTGGAGGCTGTCTTGGACACCCATCGTTTCCTTCAGCTATTCAGCCATTGACTCATGTATTAGAGACCTGTGCATGAGGTTCCATGCTAGGCTCCGGGGCCACCGGAGCATTTCAGGAAGCTCACTGGCTCGGGGACACTCCTGAGTCACAACAGAGGCAAATTCTGGAAGCAATGTTAACAGAGGGGTAGGGAAATGTGGGTGGGGGGGTGCAGTTCAGGCCAGGGCCTGGCAGGTTCTGCCAGGTAGGCAACCCCCGAACTGAATCTCAAAGGAGGAGTAGGAGTGACTGTCAGTGTGGGGGGGGTGGGGATCAGCATTCCAGGCAAGGAGGAGGGTGGGAGCACAGGCTCAGGAGCAGAAATGGGAGGAGGGGAGTTTAAGTCAACTGTGGCCTTTTAGATACCGTTTTGACTGCAGACCACAGAGAGACTCAGGGACCATGGTTAGGAGCTTAGATTTTATCCAGGGGCAGAGGGAGCTATGATATGGAGAGGAACCTGGGCCTGCCTGCCTTCTCAGGAAATCCCTCTGGGGCATTGTGGGTGGGTTTGAGGAGGTGCCACCGAGACAGAGCAGTTAGGAGGCTGTTACAAGGCTGGCCAGAAGACAGTGGAGTCTATGAATCTATGCTCATCAGAGAGGCTGGGGCTTGAGAGTAACTTTGTGTTTGTTTTTTTGAACCATCATTAGAGGGGGTGAGATGAACAGGGACACTGTGTAGAAGTAACAAAAGCAGTGGTTCCTGGCTGGAACCTCGGAAAAGAGCCCATGAGTGAGAGGGAGAAGGAGTGTTTAGGAAGATAGGAGAACCAGAAAGTGGAGAGTTATGTAGGTCCAGTAGGAGGAGTTTGGGAGAAGCAAGTACTCGTCAGTGTGTCAAAGGCGACAGGGAGTGGCTGTGAGAGAAGGAACAGAAAGTGTCTATTTGTCTTGGTACTCAGGAGACCACTGGTGACATGGCAGGGGCAATTGGTTTTGGCAGGTAGAAGGTGACAGTAACCAAACTGTTGGGCATCGAGGACTATGTGCCCAACGGTAAGGAACAGGAGTGAGTACAGATGATATTTTCAAAAATTCAAGTGACAGGGAAGTAGAGATCTTGAACTAGAGGCAGAGGAGGGGTCAAGGAAGGTGGGGCTAAATGGTGGTTTGAGGCTGGCCCGTGGGGGGCTTGAATTCCAGAGACAGTGATGGTATTGTGGGTGCTAATGATGTTCCTTGGTCTCTGAGTTATCTCAGAGGTGTATTCACAGGGGGCTGCTGGAGAAAACTGACTCCTACTTCCTTGAGATTCAGCCCAGGAGTTGCCTTTGGAGAACCAGAAGCTGTGAGGGTGGGAATCCGGCTGCCCTGGGTTGGGGAGAGGTTCTCCTGAGGGGGTGGATCCAGAGGGCCCACCAATCACTTAAAAAAAATTGTAGCAAAATACACGTAACATAAAATCTACCATCTTAACCATTCGTAAGTACATAATTCAGTGGCACTAAGTACATTCACATTATTGTGCAACCATCACCACCACCCATCTCCAGAACCTTTTGATCATGCCAAACTGAAACTCTGTGATTAAGAGCTGATAGTAGCCACTATCTATGGAGCACCTACCAGGCACCAGGCACTGGGCCAAGTACTTCCACATGCATTATCTTATTCCATCTCACAGTGACTCTCCATCACCCCTCCCCCCATCAGTCCCTGGCAACCACCATTCTACCTTCTGTCTCTGTGACTCTGACTACTCTAGGTGCCTCATGTAAGTGGAATCACACAGGCTCACCAATCACTTTTGTGGAAGTAGTGATGCTAAGGAACAGCCGAGACCAAAAATGGGCTGAGCCTGAAAAAAATGTTTCTAGTCTTAGGTCCAGGGAATCATCTGCCCTCATTTGGGATGAGGGAGTCGTGTTTGAACTGGCAAGGTTAGGAGACAGTGAGCTTGATTGGAGAGGGTGGACTGTGACTGCTTAATACATAATTGATCTCGGGTCTCATTAATAGAAGCGCAGTGTTTTGAAAAAGGGAAGTAACATTTCTTCTGTCATTTGTGTGGATCAAACCATGCCTAGCACCTCAATTCGTTGGCTGTGTCCATAGGAGGACAGCCAGGTAGAAAAGGGGAGGCGACTGGTGTATATGTTCTATGGAGGATGGTAGGGCTGGTCAGGGCAGGTTAGAGAAGAGGAGACTCAGGAGAAGGGGTCTCTGATTGTAAATCTCCAAAGACCTGCTGCAGGCGAGAGGGAATAGATAGTATCTGGGTGGTGCTCAGTCCTGCCTTCCTTAGTGTTTGGGGATTGATCCATCCTTTCTTCCACCCTACCTCCCTGGCCACCTGCCTAGATGTCCCATCCTTTAGATCTCTGCTTATTCACCCCCAACTCCCACCCTTTAGGCAGCCTTCCCTAGTGCTTTAGTCTACAGAAAGAAATGGAAGCACTTTTTTTTTGCCCTTAACCAAATGTTTCCCAGGGCATTCATTTACTGTGCTAGCTGTGTGACCTTGAGCAAGTCACTTACCTCTCTGAGCAAGGATGGGAGCCCATAAACATTTTAATTCTTTCTTGAATTGGGTCTCTTGTCAAAAAAAGAGTCAGGGGGGATGTATTTCACTGTCTCTCTGATTCAGAAAAATCAGGACAATAATAGTATCTATTTTCCAGGGTCATTGTGAGCATGGAATAAAATAATGCATGTGGAAGTACTTGGCCCAGTGCCTGGCACCTGGTAGGTGCTCCATAAATGGTAACTGCTGCTATCAGCTCTTATTCATGGCTTCATGTCTGTAAGCCTTATTTCCTTGTGAGTCTGTGAACTCCTCATGATGCGTCTGTGTGTGTCTGCCCATCTCTCACATGGACCACTGAAGTAGACAGTAGACAGTGATTTTTGCCTCTCTGCCTGTTTTCCCACCATCCAGTTCTAGCATTCCTTTTCTTGGGGAAACCCCCTGCTGTCATCACATAATCCTAGTGGGTTGTCAGTTAAAGTGCCCACTACTCCCAGCCATCCCTATCCCTCTGCCACTAAGTAGGCATGTGACCCAGACTGCACCAACCATGGAACCCCATCCTCCAGCAACAGTGATTGGTCCAAGGGGTGGGCACATAACCTAAGCAGGACCAATCAGATTCTTTCCCTGGGATTGATATGTGGATGCCGGGAGGAAGAACCCCTCTTCCTAGTGGGGTGCAAAACTGTATGCTATGGCCCAAACCTGCTGACAAGCCATCTTTCCCACTCAATCTAGAAAGCTGAGCAAGGCAGCAGAGAGGAGAGGAATTTAGAGAGCATGCTAGCAGCATTGAGTCCCCATTTTGGTTCTCATGGCCTTCACCCTTGCAGTTCTTTCAGTCCTGTGAGCTGCAACAACATCCTACCCATCTATCAGAGCCAATCAATTCCTCATATTGCTCCAGCTCGTTTGGTGGGGTCTCTGTCTTATGTAACTAATCGGAGCCTGACAGATGCACTCCGGAAATACTTAATGAGCTGACTAAATGATCGACTGAGTAATTGGGTTCCCAGATGGGGTAAGATGTCTCCACATCCTGAAGCCAAAGGGTTGGGACCTGCTGCCCTGTGGCCATGGAGGGGAAGTGGGGGCATTTGGGAGATTATTGCATCAGGCTAACTTGGATTTGGGCCCCAGCTTTGCCATTTGCTAGCTGTGTGATCTCAGGCAAGTTACTTGCCCTCTCTGAACTTGAGATCCTCCGTCTATAAAATAGGCAAAGTAATAGTGACTGCCTAGGGTTGCTTTGAGGATGGAATGAGATAAGGAGCAAAAAGCACCAAGCCCAGTGCCTAGGGTGTGGGAGTGAGGGAGCAGGAGTTGGAAGAATGGTAAGAAATGGTAACTGTTTTTATTTAGTCTGCAATCTACTCCCTCTAAAGCGCAGGACTGAGATTGGCATGCAGCTCAGGAGAGAACGAGGATTCAATCTGCAAGCTGGATTCTCAGAAGCAATGGATCCTGGCACCAGAGAAGCAGTGCCAGGGTGACAGTGGGCATGTTTGGGCTTCAAACAGATAATAGAGACAGTAGAGAGGCTAAGAGTAGGCAGTAGAGTTGGAATGATAAGGCTTCAATGCCAGCTTTTCCATTAACCATGTGACTCATTTAATCTTCCCAAACCTGTTTCCCCTTCTGTAAATACCTTCCTGGTAGCTGTCTTGAGGACTAAATACAACAGTCCATGTATCATGTTCAGCACAGAGCTTAGTAGGCGTTCGATAAATATTATCTATTATTATTGCTATTGGGGGCTTAGGGAAATTTTCTAAACACAAAGGTTGGGATAAGTGGATAGCATTAGAGGCAAACTTTTCATGAGAAAGTCCCCAAATAAAGGAGTTATACAGAATCATATCTGAATCGCCAAGGAAAGGCCATTTCAGAATGACACGGTGACGTATCTCCTTCTGTGGCTGGACAGTGGTCGGGTTCACACTGGGAAAGCCATGTCTGAGGACATTTCTGTCATCTTGCTGCCCACAATAATCTCCCCAGCTGAGTCAAGTTTCTCAAGAGTTTTCTACACTGACTCCTTCCACTTCCTCACTTCCCACTCACTCTTCAAACCTTGTAACCCGTGCCTGCTGTCACTGCATTGCTGGAATAACCCTCACTGTGCAGGACATTATCCTTGCTAAGACAAGCAGACACTTTTCTTCCCCTATCCAAGGCAGCGACCTTGTGGGACCTGACCCTGCTGAGCTTGTCTTACTTCTGGGTCCCCTCTCCTGTGTGGTCTCATGTCTCCTTTCTCTCCTGATTGCCTTACTGCCTCTCTGACTGCTGCTTCTCAGTTGGCTTCAAGTGTTCATCTTCTTTCTCTGGACCCTTATAAATTGAGTCCTCAGGGCTGGGCATGGTGGCTCATGGCTGTAATCCCAGCACTTTGGGAGGCTGCGCGGGGTGGATCATGGGGTCAAGAGATCGAGACCAGCCTGGCCAACGTGGTGAAACCCCATCTCTACTAAAATACAAAACTTAGCTGGGCATAGTGGTGCATGCCTGTAGTCCCAGCTACTCAGGAGACTGAGGCAGGAGAATCGCTTGAACCCGGGAGGTGGAGGTTGCAGTGAGCCGAGATTGCACCACTGAACTCCAGCCTGGTGACAGAGTGAGACTCCGTCTTGAAAAAGACAAAAAATGCTGAGTCCTCAGGATTCTCTTCTAGACTCTCTTCTCACTCTATACACTTTCCCTAAGGGAGCTCTTCCACACCCCCCACAATTTTTTGACTTCCAATTCACTGTCTCCAGAGGAGACCTTTCCAAAGCTTCAGATCATATTGCCACTTACCTACTGGACATTTCCATGAGGTTGTCTTGCAGGCACCTCAAACTCAGCATGACCAAGTTGGAACCCATTACCTTTCCTCCAAATGTACCCCCTTTTGTCTACCTATTTTCAGAGAATGTCAACGCTCTCCACCCCTCCATGCACGCCACAAATTTGTGATAGCACTGGAGCCAGAGCCAGAGTCAGAGCCACCCTAGAGCCAGAGCTCTTCCACATTTCTTCAGTTACTAAGTCCTGTTGCTTCCACCCACTTTATCTCCCTGTTGATAGCCAGGCTCTTGATTGCACCCATGAGCCCCTGTATTAGCCAGCAGCCTCCTGATGGATCTGCTAACATTCACACTTACCCTATAAAGTCTGCTGTTGCTGTTGCTGGTACCAGCCTTCTGATCTACCCACTTAGGATCATCCACAGCTCTCTGTCTCTATGAGAAGTCCAGTCTCCCTAGTTTGGAGTCCACATCTTTCCAGGAAACCTGCCCTTGTCTAGCTTTCCAACCTCATCTCTTTTTATTGCCTCTCGCTCTCTGTGCCTCTGCCATGCTGAGCTACTTTCAGCTTTTTTCCCTCGCTACCCACCTTATACATGCTCTCCTCTTTGCCTGGAATGCTTCTCTCCTCTCTCTTCTTGAGACCAACCCCTAGACCCTCCTGAATATTCTTCCAGTGTGTGAGATCCCTCCTCTGCACCACCCCAGAGCCCTCGTCCACCACAAGTACAGTGCTTGCCACACTTCCTTGCCATGGTGAATCCAGCTCTCTTCCACAGACCACATGCTGCTGGAGAGCACCTCCATGCCCTTGATATCCAGTAGAGCAGTCAAAGTCAGTTCCCAAGGTATGTTTTTGTAAATATTGAATGACTCTCTCAAATAATTATTTGCATCTTTTGTTAAACGCACTATTTTAAAGACGGACCCTAAGATGGAAAAAAACTGGAAGGAAGGGGCATGGCACATAGCTCAGAAGTCCCCCCAACAAGTACCCTGAACCTTAATGGCCTTCCCAGACCTTTAACACTCCAACATCACCTTCTCCAGGGAAGACCTGTATGCAAAGCCCTGCTGTGTGACTTAGACCAAGCATATGCCTCTGCTTCTTCTTCTGAAAATGGGATGTCGGGACATTATGGGAAGACAATATTCTGCAGAGTACTTTCAAAGAATCTTCAGTTAGCCTGCCACGGCATGGAAGAAGTATGCTGTTATCATTTCTGCCTGCCTTCTGGGGAATTTAGGCTGCCCATTACCCTACTCCTCATTCTCTTATCCTTAAATACCTCTCTCTCACTTATTCTCTCTCTCTCTCTCTCTCTGTCTCTCCTGATTCCTTCCCATCAGCATTTAAACTGGCTCTCTAAACTCTTTCGTCTTACAAGTAAGATCCCACTTCCCTCTCCAAGTACTGTCTCGTCTTTCCTCTTTCCACAGCCAAACTCAACGCCAAGAGTTGTCCCCATTCCCTGCCTCTCCTTCCCTGGCTCTCCACTCATCCCTCTTCCTTGCAATCTGGCATCCGCCTCCACCACTCCCTGAAAAGTCTTTAAATGCTAAACACGGACCCGTGACCTCTAAGATGCTCAATCCACAGGACACGTTTGAGCCCTGATCTGACTTGTCTTCTCAACCGCATTTGGACAGTCAGCCGACCTGTCCTCTCTCGCCTCAGGGATGCCCAGCCTTCCTGGTTTCTGCAGGCTGCATGTTCACGGCTGGCTCTCAGCTTCCTCTGCCCACTTCAACACTGCCCAACTTTGGATGCTGGAGTTGCTCAAGGCTCAGTTCTGGGTCCTTGCTTTCTCATGTCTCTCCTGCCTCCTCAGTTGTATATCCTTCTCTGCTGATTGCAGTTAGATACCAATATGGCCACGAATCCCAAATCCACATCTCCAGCTCAGATTTTCCAATTCCAGACTCATGAATCCATCTTCATGTCTTCTGAGAAGCTCAGATTCAAAACTGACCTCAGGATAAACTCTTTGCTATGGTCTAAATGTGATGTCTCTCAAATATTCATGTGTTGGGACCTAATCCCCAATGTAATAGTATTAAGAGATGGGGCCTTTGGGAAGTGATTAAGTCGTGAGGACTCCACCCTCACAAATGGGATTAGTGCCCGTGGGAGCTCCCTTGCCCCTTTCAGCACGTGAGGATGCAGAAGGTACCATCTATGGGGAACAGGCCCTCACTAGACACTGAATCTGCTGGCATCTTGATCTTGAATTTCCAGCCTCCAGAACTGTGAGCAATTAATTTCTTTTGTTTATAAATTACCCAGGCTAAGGTATTTTGTTGTAGCAACAGAAATGGACTAAGACACTCTTCTTTCCCATGTTCCCTACCTCAGTCACTCTTACCAGAACTCTGCGAGTCTTCCTTTATACCTTCCTCCCCTCTCTCCTCTGCCTGCAATGCCACTTCCATTTGCTAATTCTCCTCCAGAAGATCCCTCCTGTCTCAATTCTCTGCTGCCACCACCTTTGTTGAGGCACCTGCATCTCAACCAGGCAATTGAAACCCCCCAGACCCCACCATGTGTTCTCTGGTCCTCTTCCATATATTCTTCCCAATAGGAGCACAGTATTCTTACAAAACTTGGAGTGTGGACAGTCTAACATATCATATCTCCTGCTCCAAACCTCTCATGATTTCACATCTTCCAGCCCCAAGTTCTCACTACGTCACAAGGCTCTGAGGTCTGGCTCCTGTGGCTCTCTCCTGTGCACCCTGTCTCCTCACTTTCATTGCTGTCTGCCCTTCAGTCACTCCAGCCTGCCTTCAGTGCCTTGGATGTGCACATTTTTGCCTCTTGACTCTTTTTTTCCCACATGCTGTTTCCTCTGCCTGGGGGCACTCTTGCTCCTTCTTCACCTAGCTAACTTCCACTCACCCTCGAAGACTTGACTTAAATTTTCAAGCCTCCAGAAAGCCATCCCCCAGGGAGATGTCCTCCTACCCGTTATTTGTCATGGCGTAACACTTGCATTCCCTGCTAGAATGTATATCCCTTGAAGTGACTCAATATGAAGTGACTACAGTACAGTTGCTCAATGAATACAACTGATGAAGTTCAGGGTAGTTAAACAACTTGCTTGAGGTCGCACAGCTCATTAGCAGCAGGTCTCTACTTAAACCCCTTTTAGACTAGTTTTCGTGCCTCTGCCATGGGCCACCACCAACACACAGATTCTTCTTATCAAACAGTAATCACACTTTATTGTAGCTGTGTGTTCAATGGCCGTCTTCCCCACTAAGCCATAAGCTTCTAAAGCAGGTGCCCATGCTGTCTTGTTTATTCTTGTGTCCCTCACTTTTAGGCTGTGCATCTGGAGTGTGCTGGGGATGGAGAACTATGAATGCTTGTTGATGGACTCTCTGGTGATGAATCCCCAAGATTTGTTGTCTCAGGTCGGAACTTCATACCAATCAACCAATCTTATTCCTTAGCCCAGCTATGGATTGTGTTTTCTTTGAATTTTTCATTCAAGTTAACTCTTTGGAAGTAACTTTTACTAAAAAAAGAACAAATCAGTGAATAATGGAGGGAAGCCACAGGAAATAGACAAAAGGCATAAAATACAGGGTGCTAGAAAATGATTGAGGCACAGAAGTTCAGCTCCATATAGAATCTGTGCCAGGCTGGGTGCGGTGTCATCATGCCTGTAATCCCAGCAACTCTGGGAGGCCAAGGCGGATGGATCATCTGTGGTCAGGAGTTCAAGACCAGCCTGGCCAAGATGGTGAACTCATCTCTACTAAAAATACAAAAATTATCCAAATGTGGTAGCGGGCCCCTGTAATCCCAGCTACTCAGGAGGCTGAGGCAGGAGAACCCTTGAACCCTGGGAGCGGGAGGTTGCAGTGAGCCGAGATTGCACCACACCACTGCACTCCAGCCTGGGTGACAAGAGCGAGACTCCATCTAAAAAAAAAAAAAAAAAAAAGAATCTGTGCCAAGTTGTCCACAAGTCACTGTATCCCCACCCAATTCTGCCTTTTTGGTTCCTGAACCAATCTTCCTCCCCGACTCACAACGCTCCTACCCCATTCTCTGGGCTCAGTCCTGGTTAGGGGATACTTCTCACTCTTTGCAAGGCTTCCTTGGGCAAGCTCACTTCCTATTCATGCCCTAGTTGGCAAATCTGGGAAAATACTTATAAAAGGCTTGGGGTCTGTCTTTGTTTTGTGTTGCTGTAACAGAATACCACAGACTGGATAATGTATTTTAAAAAGAAACTTATTTTTCACAGTTCTGGAGGCTGGGAAGTCCAATACCAAGGTGCCAGTATCTGTTGAGTCCTTCTTGCTGCATCATCCCATGGCGGAAAGCAAGAGGTTGAAAGAGGCCAAGAGAGATTGAACTTGAAGCCTCAAGCCCTTATATAATAAGCATGAATCCATTTATGAGGGCAGAGCCCTCATGACCTAAACACCTCCCATTAGTCCCCATTTCCCAACCCTGTTGCACTGGGGACTAAATTTCCAAGACATGCTTTCTGGGGGACACATGTAAACCACAGCACAGTCCCATCAATGATGGGGAAACAAAGGCCCAGTGAGAGTTAGAAATGGACAATGGAGTTCTGTGTTTATCCCACAGACATGGGTTATGCTGGTACTGGCTGAGCCTGTCTGCACTTTCCCCCAGAGAGCTATGTGATCTTGGCTAGGCTATTTACACCCCTGTGGATATGGAAAGAAAGGAGCAGAGGGCTCAAGGCCGGACTGCTGGGGAGTGAGGGTGGTGGCGGCTGAACTGACTGGGAAGGAAGCCGGCAAGACTGAGGCTGAACTCAGGAGGAAGGGCGGGACAAGAGGCCCAGGGCTGGACAAGAACAGCAGGTTCTTGTCAAACACACAATTTAATTCTGAGGCTGTATTCCTTGTGCCGGGGAGATTTTCAGCTTGCAATAGTGTCATTTACAGATGGATTTGCAGCGGCAAATTACAAGTTTGTAAGCAACAGCTTCTCTGACGCCTTGAAGAAAAAAAAGGCTTATCCCTCTGCAAATTATAAATTCATAACTAACAGTGTTGTCCAACTGAATACAAAACAAATTCATTACCAGTTACATTATTCCATTGAGTACCAAGTGAATGAACTTTACAGGGTTTTGTGCATATCAGGGACATGTTGGGAGATGGGAACGAAAGAGCACTCCCCCCACAGTGGCCTCTCCTTTTTGTCCTTTCAGGCCCCCTCAAGCTGACCCAGGAGGTGGGCAGAACTGGACAGATGTACACTGCTTGAATTAAAAGGTCACTCACAGTTATGATGGCGATGGTGATGATGATGGTGCTGGTGGTGTACCAAAACCAATGACCACACTGCGATTATGTTTGTGCCTCTTAAATGATTATTAGGATTGCTGTGGTGTCTCTTGTGAAGGCTTACATGCCTAAGTCCCTGTGAGTGACAGGACACCCCTGAAAAGGGGGATCACCTCCTGTCGTTCACCATGCAGGAAGATGTGGGTCCTCTGAGCTTCTCATCAGAGTGAGAAGATGGGGCTACATTTAGGCATTGGAGCAGGGATTCCCTGTGTCTCCCCAGAACTTTCCTCTCTTGGGATCATGCTTCAGAGTGCTGAGACATCTAGATAGATGCTTCTGGGTGCTGGGTATCAAGACAGTGCCCACAGTGTGAAAACAGCCTGGGGTCTGTGGGAGAGGACATAGGCCACATTTTGTGGCCCAAATTCTTCACTTCCCTCTGACTTGATGATGTATTCCCCATTTGTGGTCCTGATATTTACTATTTTTATTTTCTGTTTCTTTTAGAAAATTGGAAGATACAAATAAAACTAACAAATGTATAAGTCATCCCTAATTTTTTTTTTCCACCAGAAAGAACCACTTTGGGGTGGATCAGACCTGAAACTTGGCCCCTTTTCCAATTCTCACAGAAAAATCCTTCATTCAGAAACTCTGAGCATCCAGTAGACTGGACTGAAATTTTGGTGTGGGGGAGAAGAAGAAATGGTTCATACTGTAGTGACACAAACAACTTTTATTTTTATATTTTTTGTAGAGATGGGGGGTCTCATTATGTTTCCCAGGCTGGTCTCGAACTCTTGGTCTAAAGCAATCCTCCCTCCTCGGCCTCACCAGGCATTTTTCTTGGCATCTGCCCCATCTCCTCCATGCTAACTTCTTTGGCTTTCCCTTCTCCTCTGATCATCTCACCTTTCTCTTCGTCTTCCTCAGGAGCAAAAGGAATTCCTCTCCTTGTCTCATGCTTAGTGGTTTGCAATCACCGTATATCCAGATGACCAAATTTCTTTTTTTTTTTTTCCCCCAAAGATAGTTTTCTGTCTAAGAAGAATTTTGATGCCAGGTGTGAAAATATTTTCACCTTATTTCATGAAGACATTTACACTTTTAGAACTAGAGGATAATTTTTTAAATGCTGATATGAAACCTGCTTTTGCTCATTAACAATATAGAGTCAGCATATTTTTATGTCAATAGGTAAATCTATATTTTCTGTTTTAATGGCTGCATATTAATCCATATAGTTTCTTCAAACAATCTCTCTTTTTTTTTTTTTGCTATATATGTAGGCTGTTTCCAATGGTTGCTATTATAACATCCACACATCATCTTTGCTAATTTATCTAATTATTGCCTTATGATAACTTCTTAGACATAAGATGTCCGAGAATGCACTTTTCAAATATTTTTCTTGTATTGTCCAGCTACTCTTCAGGAAGTTCGTGCCAGTTTATACTCTCATCAGTTGTTCAATATTATTGTTCCACTTACTATGAATGCTCTAGCTCTATCTCAGCTGTGTCTTGAGGTGTTAAAGAAAGAGCTCCTAGGGCCAGTTTGGTGGCAACAATAGCCAATTAGTGTGAGATTATCCAAAGGATGCAGAATCTTAAGGAGCAAGAATGGGGGCCGTGAGGTCCAGCTGCTCCACTCTATGTAGGTTCTTTTATGGCCTTTATTGAAGGATTTGAAATTGATTGCTTGATTGATTTTATGAAGAAACACATATTTCGCTCCAAATGATGGTAGTGGTGATGAGTGCATGGTCATGATGATAGCAATGTGTGGTCATGACAGTGTGATATTGATGAGGGTATGGACAATGGTGGTAACAGGTTAACAGTGGTTCTGATGGTGAGTGCTGTGCCAATGATGGAGATGGTGGTGGTGCTGGTGTTGACAATAGGATGGCAGTTATGGTGGTGGTAGTGATGACAATTTTGGTAGTGATGACTTATGATGATGGTAAGAATGGTGATGGTAACTGTGGTGGTAATAGTGAGTTCAGCACTGATGAGGGAGATGGTGGTGGTGGTACTGACAGGAGGGTGGTAGGAATGGTGGTTGTGGTGACAGCCATGTTGTGATGGTGATTATGAAGATGGTGAGAATGGTGTTGATGACAGTGGTGGTGATGGTAGAAATGGTGGTGTGGCATTGACTGTGGGGTGGTGGTGACAATGGTGAGAAGATGTGACGGTGGTGAGGGGCAGTGTGATAGAAGGGGGATGGTGGTTGTTCCCGATAGTGGTGAGTGGAGTTGGTGCTGATGGGAAGCCTGGTGCTGATGGTAGTGCTGGGGTTGTGTTGTGTAAAAGAAATGTGAAAGTGCATAGATGATGGTGAAGGAATGTAATACAGGATTAAAATAGATACAAAGGGAGGGAGAGGTTGTCTTAGGAATGTGAGTAAGGGAAGCAGCATGTTCTAGACCTAGAACAGCGAGGAGACCCACTGGCCAGAGGGGATGGTGGGGGAGACATGCAGTGGGAGTGGGTGCTGGGAAAAGTCCTGGAGGTAGTGAGAGGAATGTGGACTCCAGGAGGGCAGCACAGGGAGGCATTCTGGGTCCTGGGAGGGATAGGCCAGAGCCGGGTGGCCTGCTAGAGAAGAGAAGTGGATGAGGAGCTGGCTGTTGGCCCTCATGCTGGCCTCAAATGGAGGCAGAAGGTGGGCTGGGTCCTCTCCAGTGTGGGCAAGCGTCCCAGGCATGCTGGCAGCATGGAGGAAGAGGGTGTGAAGGGCCTTCAGTAGCTGAGCCAACCTTAGAATGCATGGACATGGGGAGAGCCCAATCAATACCCTGTGCTCTTGTACTGGCTATACCTGGCAGCTCCTGCTCTCACCTTTGCTTGAGAGGGAGAAGGGTCTGGAGCAGGGACCCAGAGCTCCAACTCCCTTCTCTCCCCAGTTTCCTGCCTCCCAACAGCTCCCTGAATCTCCAGTAGGCAGTTTTTGTTCAGTAGCATTGCCTGGAGCCCCTTCCCCACCTTTCCAGGTACAGCATGAAGCTGTTTGGTGTGTACACAAAGCTGCAGGATTCACTCTTCCCGGGCGCAGATGCCTGAGAAACTTCAGGGAGGTGGAAGGCGTGTGTCTGAGCAGCCATCATCTGGGCATCAAGGGGTTAATCCATCCCTGAGGGCTGGGCCAGGTCTTTCCCTGGACTGAGCCCTGCCCTCCCGTTCCTCCATAGAAGCCACTGGAGTCAACTAGGAGCTCATTTTGTGGGAGGGAGAAACGTTTTTTCTCTATTTGAATGGTGCTGGTGACCTCACAGGGTTTCCATGGTGACAAGACCAAGGGAGCCAGGGGGACTTGGTGAATTAGGCCAAACAAACCCACCTCCAAGAGTCTTCTCCCAGACGCTGAACTTGAGGAGGAGGACTCCAGGTAATCAGTGAGCTTGCCGAAGAGGGAAGGCTAGGGGCTGGGGACATGCCAGGCCAGGACCTGCAACAGAAACTGCTGCCCCACCTTTCCTTTCTGTGCCCCACCCCGTCCTGCCTGAAAAGTTCCTTTCCATGAGGGCTTGGTGCTGAGTGTGGCCCTCACAGGGCTGTCTGTGTGGTCACAGAGCACCCGTGGGAGGGCAATTCTGACCCCAAGGTAGGAAACAGTGATAGGGTAATTCTAGGCACCAAGGCAGATGAGAAGACCAAGGTGGGTGAGCAGCAGAGTAGAGGCCTGGGAGTGAACGGAGAAAGCCATATGAGTCTGGTTGGGAGTGAGAGCCCTGCTCTCTGAAGCTTGGCTTTCTCAGGAGCAACTGGGTTCTGGAACTCGGGCACACAAGATCATGGGATCCAAGTGAACAGGGTTTGAAACTAGGTGTACATAATGCCTGCGCTCTTTGGTTGTGGCCTACATGGCACATCACAGGGAAAGCACCGAGTAGGTGCTCAATATGTGTTTGTTTCTTTCTCCTTCCCTTCTTCCTCCCCACCACTCAACAGCCACAGCCTCCTCAAGAAGTTTGGAGTCTGTATTGAACTCATTAATTTCCAGCTTCTGGCCGGGCGTGGTGGCTCATGCCTGTAATTCCAGCACTTTGGGAGGCCAAGGCGAGTGGATCACCTGAGGTCAGGAGTTCGTGACCAGCCTGACCAACATGATAAAGCCTTGTCTCTACTAAAAATACAAAAATTAGCTGGACATGATGGTGGGCACCTGTAATCCCAGCTTCTTGGGAGGCTGAGGCATGAGAATCGCTTGAACTTGGGAGGTGGACGTTGCAGTGAGTGGAGATCCTGCCACTGCCCTCCAGCCGGGGTGACAGGTGGGACTCCATCTCAAAAAAAAAAAAAAAAAAAATTCCAGCTTTCAATTATTTGATCCTCACATAATTCTAAATATAGAATTTAGAATATAGAATTTAATGTCTAAAATATTATACTCCTACATATTGTCCTAAAATTCTACCATGGAAGCTCCAACCATTGCTTTGCACCAAACCTCCTTGTAAATGGCAACATCTTATCTGGAAGTAATTATCTTGTTCCCTGGACAAGGGCAATTGTTTGAGCGGATGGGGAGCAAATGCGGTGGGATGGGGTAGGGTGGGGTGGGGTCGGAGGGTAGATGGGGGGACAATGAGTGA